>NC_071397.1:21121716-21748810 GCF_022682495.2 Desmodus rotundus
TGTATATAATATATAAATAAGTAGGCTAAGGCAAAATAATTTGTTCTCATCAGTCTCCCACCTTCTCAGTCTGCTCTCCTGCCCAGAAATTTATATTTGTAAAAGTTAAAACTGTAAGTTTAGAGGTGGGGGAATGGGGAAAAGAGTGCTCCAGTACCCTCAACTACACAGATGTAATCACATAATATGTATTTTAAATAAACTGGAAGTTAGAATGTTCAACTTTTAATGACATTCAGACTGCACACACACAGTAGTAAGATACTGCATACTTTCAATATATCTCAGTGAGCTTTCTCATTCCTTCATGAAACTGAATAACAGTTCATACTCTTGATGTATCTGTATCATCATTCCTTTAACCAGAAAGTTATTGTGGACATTTAGATCGTTATCAAGACTTTTGCCTTTATAAATAAGGCTGCAGGGAAAATAATGCTTTATGTGTGGCCTTTTGCATAGACACAAATATATCTATAGAATGAACTCCTCAAAATGGAATTGCTAGGTGAAAAGACATATGATTTAGAACTTAATATCCTGTAATCTACACTCCCACAGACAAAGTAGAAGTATGGCTATTTCCCCATGACCTCTCCAATATGATATTTTAACAAAATTTTCTATCTTCACCAATCTGATAGGTTTTAAAATGGCATCTCAATGCAATTTTAATTTCATCTGCATTTCTCTTACTATGAGAGAGATTGAGCATCTCTTCATATATTTAGGAGTCATTTGTGTTTCCAACTGTAAGATCAATCCACTCCCTGCCTTTGCCCACTTTCCTGCCGGGCAGTTGGTCTTTTTCTCATAGATTTTTGTAACCTTTTTTTATATACAGCAGATCCTCATGTCTGCAAATTCACCCACTTACTAAAATATATTTGTAATCGGCAAACACTCACCGTGCTTTCACGGCCGTTCACACACACACAGCGAGGCGAAAAGGGTGAGTCACTCAACATGCAGGTTCCCGGCGGAGTCGAACAAGGCCGTGCTCTGCCTCCGTGTTTCAGTTTTCAAACTGTAAACTAGAGTTCTTTTCATGGTCTACTTAGTGCCACATTTTTCACATGTGTGTTTTTTATTGGTGATTTGGCTGTTTAAAATGGCTCCACAAGCACACTGCTGAAGTGCTGTCTAGTGCTAAGAGCAAGAAGGTCGTGATGTGCCTTATGGAGAAAATGTGTGTGTTTGAGCTTTCTTAAGGCATGATTTATGGTGCTGGTAGCTGTGAGTTCAGTGTTAATGAACCAATAATATATATTAAATAAGGTGTTTTTAACACACATAAAATGAGGCTATGTATTGATTGGTTGACAAAAATGGTTTGTGACCAAAGGATCGTAGGAAATTACACTGTGTTTCCCCGAGGAGCAATGGTTCAGTATCTGCTAATTCAGTGTTCTAAGGGACTTTATAGAACATAACTACTGTGAACAATGACAACCACTTGGGGAATTAGCTCTTTGTTTTGTAAGTTGCAGTTACTGCGTCTAGTTTGTCATTTGTCTTTTAATTTCACTTTTTTTTTTGGCAAGGACATACATTTTATGTTTTCGTGTGGTCAAGTTTATGAAGTTAATATTTACTATACACTTATGGCTATTGTGATTTAGTTAGAAAGGAAAAATGAATGAGTGGAATAAACACCTGAATCCAGGTATTACCTGCCATCTGGTCCATGGATCTCTGCCCAAGCAGAAATAAGCTCTCTCTCCATCCACTTAACTAAAGCCTACCTGACGGAGAGGAAGAGAGAGATTATGTGACTGTTACTTCAAAGCGGAGCAATTAGACTCCCAGGAGTACTACCTCACTTTATCCTTGAAATATTTATTCGGGGACAGAATGAGCCCACGGCCCAGTGACAAAGAGATTCATGAAAATTTTCACTTCTGTTTTCACAAAATTTGCAGTAGGAGCATTTAATTTTTTTTGAGTCACATCAACCTTCACCCAGCATACGCTACAAAAGTTGCTTGAGGCAATCGTAATAAAACTTTCCCTTTAATCAATTTTGAGTGGGATCATCCCCAAATGAACGAAAAACTACCTTCTAGCAAAGTGAGGAGTATTTTGTCAATTATCAGCTAAGAGTCCAAAAGTTGTATTTTCATGAAGCTGAAAGTGACAAACTGACTCCAAATTGGAACTCGCACTTCCAGCCCCTCAGCTTGTCAGATCTCAGGTGATGCCTGATTTTCAGCCTCTGATAGTGACACCCTCACAATGGAACCATGCAAGAGCTAGCCCTTGCCCACAGTGCTCTTCGCCAGGAATTTGACTTCAGCAACAGATATGAATCTGTGACCTACATGCAAATTATTCCTGATGACATGGATACAGAACTGTAAAAGGGAGACTAACAAAACCATCCGATTTGACAAGCAGTCAAGTTTACCACGACTAGGGCAGTAAGCAGACCATACCTTAAGAGCTGCTCAGCTTTATTATATATAATCTGTATAGTAACACCCTTGAATTTTCAGTTTGTTGGTGATTAATACCATATTTTTTGCCTTAGAACTGCATTTGGAGTGCTCAAATTCTCTCTTCTAATTCACCATTGGTTATTCCAAAATACTTGTCTTTCATACGAAACAGAAGCACTGTGTTGTCCTCACATTCCCATAATTCTGTAGGCAAATCAAGTGGATTTGTTGCTATTATTCTTAAAGAAGACAGGCATTGTCCTCTTTAAGGAAGAAGCAGGTGTTGCCTAGATGAAGTCAGGGGATAGGATTCATTCTCCCCCACTCCCCTCTACCTGCAATAGACTGAATTGTGTAACCCCCTCCCAAATTTATATATGGAAGCCCTATCCCTCAATGTAGCTGAATTTGGACAGAGGGCTTTTGGGAGGTAGTTAAGGTTAAATGAAGTCATACAGATGGGGTCCTAATCCAATAGGACCAGTGGCCTTACAAGAAGAGGAAGACCTGCCTGCCCTCCCCGTCCCACACGCACTCTTGCTCTCACTTGCTCCCTCCCTCTCTCCCCACACGCATGCACCAGGAAAAGGCCACGTGATCACGCATCCTGATGGTGGCCATGTGCAAGCTGGGAGGAGAGCTCTCACCAGAACCTGACCCTGCTGGCACACAGATCTTGTACTTCCGGCCTCCAGAACTGTGAGAACAGAAACATCTGCTGTTTAAGCACCCTTGTCTGTGGTATTGTGTTATGGCAACCTGAGCTAAGGCACTGCTTCTCCTTGACTCAAGAGGCCTGGGGTTCTATGTTGGTTCTGAACAGCCTTGTGTATAGCCACACATTTCCCCACACCGTCCTCAAGCCCTGCCTCAGCAGTACCCACAGTCCTAACCTTTCCAGCAACTTCCTTCTTCTTCCTCCCAAAACCTCTCCCTTCTGACTACTGTTCCCCTAGTGCCATGCTTTCTTAGGTGACTAGATGATATGGTGTCAATGTCTGCTAATGATGTGAGGTCCTATTCATTCCACCTGTCTCCTAACCCAGGTATCTAAGGGCAGAGCAGATCTCCTGAGACTAGTCCTGGTTCCTCCAAGATCTTGATAAGGGCAAGACAAACCTGACAACCCTGAGCTTTTCTGGAGGTGGGGAGAGGAAATGGTCCTAAGCAGAACCACCGCAAAGGTTAACATCCAAGGTAAACCACCTCCTTCATACTCTTGTCCCTAGCTCTTGGGAAACGGCCCAGGTCTTTGGCTTCCTGTTTAATAGTCCTTCCAGCACAGCTACTTCCTTCTGTGACTTTATGACAACAATAATTTTCGAAGGGCTAAGATGTGATCATTTCAGACCCTGAAACAGGTTACCAGAAGAGATATCAGAGGGCAAGCCAACCTTTTAGATCATCTTCCTTGTAACTTGATACTTTTATTCCATTTAACATATTGAAGTGACTACAAATCTCAGTCCACAAATTCAAAGATGCAAGAACACCTATGTTGAAATGGTTTACCTTAGATTAAACTAAATACAAGTCCTAAATACAAGCCTCTCTCCTGCTAATTGATGTGGCATCCATCCCCTAAAGCCCCTTCTCAGCATGCCATCGAACCAGAACCCAAAAGACAAGGTAGTGCACAAAAACAGGGGGAAAGACCCCCCGCAATGGTCAGTTTCTCCCGGTGCCCCTCATGTCCTCCCTGGTGAGGCCACAGGGCAAGTGCTTCCTTGGACAGGCATCTCTTTGCTTCTGCACTGTGACCAGGGTCCAGCGCCTAATGTCCAAACCACCTCTCACACCCCACTTCTCTGCCCTGACCTTTTTATTTGATCTAAGGAAATTAATCTCTCCTCCCCCGACTGTCCTTAAAAGAGCTTCACATGAATTTGTCAAAGCTGAGGCTTTAGAAAAACAAAAGCCAGGAAGAGAAATATCTTACTGAAAACTTCTGCTTCCGGCCCAATAATAAAAACTTCCTCCAATCCATAAAAGCATCAAGAGCTTGGTTACACTGTGACCTGGGAAAGAGAAAATACACAGAGAAGAAGTGATATTTTCCTCAATTATCCTGGTCCACAAACAACAGGTCCTTAGTGGAAATATTTGATATAATACAATTTCAGGCAAGCTCTCCTTGCTATTACTAGGAAGCTTGTAACAGCACAACCTGGGAAGAAGACTCACTCCCAGTTGTAACTTCCTATAAACCACTTCACCAATCCAAACTAACTTTTGTCCATTTATGAATTCAACAAACTTTTATAAGGTTGCAGGAATTTGGGGAAGTACATAGTATAAGTCTTGGGGCTTAAAATATGCCTTGACATCAGTTGTACGTAATCAGTACAGAAGACAAAGGGTGCAATTACGAGGATGGGGGGCGCTCCGCCCACAGGGTCCCCCCCCCCATCCACCATGGATGAGAATAAGTCTACCAAGACATGATCTGCTTGGGAAGGAAAGATGGCCGATCTCCCAAAGGAGAAGGGCCAGGAACCTTTCCTCAATGGGCTTTTATTGAGCTTATTTGCATAGGAATACAGGGCGTATACATAAAGCTCATCAATCATTGTCAGGCAGTAATGCTCAAACAACAGATAACACTCAAAGAACTATGAGGGCTTATTTAGAGTCAGGGTCAGATAGCTAAAGGGCCATAAAACTTTGGGGAAACAAACTCATTTCATGCTTGGACCCGTATCATTTAAATTGAGGGTATTAGTAAAGCAGGTTTCACAGTATTTTATGCATTCTTTCTTAGGCCTGATTGCCCCAGGGAATCCGCCCTTTCCAGCACAGGGCCACACCTACCTCTGGTATTGTTTCAGGTTTAAGGCAGGCAGGGGAAGTAAGGCAGCCAAAAGATTAGGAGACTTCTTGCAGACAGAATCAGGACTCAGGCCATGTCAAAGCTGAGGGGTGAGGGTCCATCACCCCCTTTCTCCATAGCCCCCCAAGTCCTTCCCTGAGGGCCCCCTCATGACTTTGTCTGTCTTAGACTGTCCCTCCTTTGAGGAATCTTACCCATCATTGGCTAACTGGTCATCTACTGGGGGCCAGGCCAGGTAAAGTAAAGGGGGCAAAGGTGGCACCCCTGCCAGGGAGATAAGCTTTGTCTCCTTAGTGGCTTAGGGTCCCAAGGTCTCTCACTCACCCTTAGTCACGGGGGGTTACAGTTTCTGAAACTAGGCAGGGCAGTTCCCAACACAAGGATAGCACAAACCCAAGGTGCTTGGGAGCACCAAGGAGAGGAACCTAACGTGGCCTGGAGGGGAGCAGTCTGAGCTAGCCTTTCAGGGTGCACGACACCCAGGCCCAGGCACTGGTACGGCAGCACGGCACAAGCAGCACTAGCAACAGGAGTGATGGCTTGAGGCTCCCGCGAAGGCTGGCAGGACCCAAACCCAGTGCAGGTCACCTTCCACGGTGAAGAACTGGCACTGTCTCCTAATCACAATGAAGCTTCTTGGAATAGCTTTGGGAGGAAGGGTTACATGCTAAGATTTTTTTTTAGCAGCTTAAACAACACAGGTGTATAACTGTCTAGTTCTGTAGGTCAGATGTCTGACCCAGGTCTCACTAGGCTAAAATCAAGGTGTTGGCAGGCTAGTTCCTTTCTGGAGATCTAAAGGAAAATCCATTTCCCTGCCTTTTCCAGCTTCTACACGCTGGCCACATCCTTTGGCTCACGACCCCTTCTTCAGTCTTCAAAGCCAGCACAGGCATGTCGAGTCCTTTCCACATTGCATCACTGTTAATTCCTTTCCTGCCTTTCTCATCTACTTTTTTATTTCTTGGTTTGCAGGTCAGCACTCAATCCACTGAGCCACACCAGCCAGGGCATACTTTAAATTTTTTTTTTTTAATGGAAATCAGAAAATATTTTTGTTCCTTCCATCTATGTTATTTTTTGCCCAAATTTTTTTTCCATCTTTTTTTTTGTTATTGTTCAAGTACAGTTGTCTCCATTTTCCTGCCACCACTCCCCGCCCCATCCCAGCCATCCCCACTTCCCACCCTTGATCCTACCCCCATTTGGTTTTGTCCATGTGTCCTTTATAGTTGTTCCTAAAAACCCTTCCCCCTTTTCCCCCATTATCCCTTCCCACCTCCCATCTGGTTACTGTCAGTTTGTTCTTAATTTCAGTGTCTCTGGTTATATTTTACTTGCTTGTTTGCTCTGTTGATTAGGTTTTTTAAAGCATTTTTTAATTGAGGTGAAATTCACATACCATAAATTAACTGTTATAAAGTTAACTTATGTTAGGCAAAGTTAATTTATGTTAAAGTGGCATTTAGTGTATTCACAGCGCTATACAACTGCTATCTATATCAAGTTCCAAACCATTTTAATCACCTCAAAAGAAAGCCCTGTATCTGTAAGCAGCTACAACTCTCCACCACAGCTCCTGGCAACCACTGACCTACTTTCTGTCTCTCTCGATATAGACCCATGCTAGATATTTCCCATAAATGGAGTCACATAATACATGACCTTTTGTGGTGGGTCCCTGCACCTACCATGATGTTTGCAAGGCTGTGGCATCTATCAGTACTTCATTCTTTTTTTATGGCTGAACGAAAGTATGTTATATGAATATCCCACATTGTATCTATCCATTCACAACTTCTTTCCACTCTTAGCTAAGGTGAATGGTGCCGTTATGAACATTTGTGTACAAATTCTGAGTGCCTGCTTTCAGTTCTAATGAGTATATGCTTAGGAGTAGAATTGTGGGTCATATGGTAACTCTCTGTTTAAGTTTTAAGGAAACACCAACCTGTTTTCCACAGCAGCTTCCCCATTCTATATTTCCTACAACAATGTATGAGGGTTCCAAGATCTCCACATCTTTGCCAATGCTTATTTTCTTTTTTTGTTGGTGTTGGTTTTGGTGTGTGTGTTGTGTGTGAGAGAGAGCCAGCCTGGTTGGTTTGAGGTGCTATCTTATTGTGGTTTTGATTTGCATTTTCTTAATGACTAATGATACTGAGTATCTTTTTAAGATTTGCTTTTTAAATAACTGAATTTGGAGGTTGTGTGAAAAGTAAATTAAAAAGGAAGTGAAAAGAAGACAGGATAACCAGCTTTTTAGGTTAAATCTGGTAACACCATGAGTGAGCAATGGAAGTAGGAAAGAGAAGAAAACACAACTTGGGAAAGTATTTAGAAAGAAAAATTGTCAGAATTTGGGACCAGCTGAATGGGGGGGGGGTCATCAAAGTAAAGGGAGAAGCCAAAGCACCCCACCATCCTCATCCAGAAAGTAAAAGGTGGGGCCACATGACCTAGAGTGCTTCCCAGCATTAACATTCTTTCTCCAAGTGACTTCGCCTTGCAAATATCAAAGAGGTTTATGAGGTGAATTTTACTCAGTATGTTGCACACATACTTTAACTGTTTCTAAGACCAAACCCTTCTCACTGCAGGGATAACTGAGACAGAACAAAATTTAAATGGAAACAATTTTAACTTATTTTAAAATTAACTGTTAATTAAGTTAGGTAATTAATTTAACCAAGGTAGCCTCTAAGTCATTGTGTTTTTCTTAACAGTTCACAGCGTCAGGGATTTGCACCCTAATTAAGTCTTTGGCCCATCAAAATGATAATATGGGTTCTACGTGGAATTATTGCTCAGTCTGCACACTGGAAATAAGTTGATGCCAACTC
This sequence comes from Desmodus rotundus, assembly GCF_022682495.2. Lineage (NCBI taxonomy): Eukaryota > Metazoa > Chordata > Mammalia > Chiroptera > Phyllostomidae > Desmodus > Desmodus rotundus. The sequence continues at coordinate 21,129,828 of NC_071397.1, forward strand.
CCAATAAAAGGCATAAAAGTGTGCTTTAAAAATAACATAATTCCCTGATAAGAAGGACCAAGGTGACATGAGGATTAACAGATTTTATAATGTACAATATCCTTAATAGGGGTTCTGATTTCTCCATTCTTACAGAAAAACACAAAAGTTGGCACACTTCAAAATTTACCTTACTCATAACTTAGAGTCAAAAGTTTCATTAAGAATGCTTCTTCAAGGTATAAATGAATCAACAAAAGATGGTTTATTATTGAATCCTTTTAATGATTTAGGAATGAATCTAATTCATAAAATAAATTTAAGTAGAATAATCTCAACAAGCAAGAACTGCACCTACTTTTAAATAAAAGTGGTAATCTTATCATGTGTGTTAATGCCAAATAACTACAGTTAGGTAGTGCTATGATAAACCCATGAGATTATACATCAAAACCCACCTGGGCACTATAAAACTGTCTTGTTGGAAGATTTATAAGTCCTTTGGTGTTATTGTCACTAGGTCGTTAAGGCAGCAAAAGAACGGAAGGATTTGCCCTTCATAAGCTATATTCAAACATCTTTCATTTCCTCAAGTACTTTTCTACCGTTCTTTCACCATTGCTCATCATTTCTCCTTCTTAGCTCAGTCCTGTTGGAGGCACACATTGCATTCAACCATTAAATTGAATTGCCGTCCTATCAAGTAATTTATATTCTCTCAATCTTACTCCTAATAAGATATAAAATGCTCATTTTTTTCTAGGACTCAGCCTGATCTTGAAATGATTTCCGCGGAGGGGTCACACGGAGGCCGTGATGAAAGTTAAAGGTTAAAGTGAGAGGTTTGCGAGGAACAGAATTAGAGGAACACCCTCTGCCGCCAGCCTGGACTCCCTCGCAGTGTTTGCCTGGGACTTCTTTACCCTAGCGGCCGCTCATATTAAGGCCTGCCACAGCTCCTGAACCAGCCCTCCAGGGGTAAGCACGGAGCGTCACTGCTGATCCTCCTCTCTGCTCATGCACCCGCTCCTCTTCACAGGATGTTAGGGAATCACAGTATGTCCCTCTTTGTCTTCAGCAATACTTTTTGTCTCACAGTCTATATTATCTTGTATTAGTATAGACACTCCGACTCCCTTGTGGCTGCTGTTTGCATGAAATCTTTTTTTACCGGTAGTGTAATAAAAAATAGATATTTGGTCTTTTTCTCTAGTCTCTCTGGCAGAGCTCCTGAAACCCTTGTAATTTACTGTCTTTTCGTATGCTAATGAATGTTGGAGGCTGGTTGTTGAAAACCAGCCACATGATTAGAGGGTTCGAACTGCTGTCCCTAATCCCCACCTCTGGGGAGGGCAGAGGAGCTGGAGATTATTGAGTTTAGTCACCTATGGCCAACGAATTAACCAATTGTGCCTACACAATCAAATCTCCATAAAAGTCTCTAAATTAAGGGGTTTGGAGAGCTTCCCAGTCGGTGGACACATCCAAGCGCCAGGAGAGTGGTGCGCCCAGACTCCAAGGGGCGCAGGCTGCCGGAGGTGGAGCCTGGATGATACCCTTCCAGACCCGAGTCTGTGTACCTCTTCGTCTGAGGGTTTGTATCCCATATAATAAACGGTAATAATACGTAGAATACTGCCTTGAGTTCTGTGAGTTGTTCTCAGGAATTATCAAACGTGAGGTGATAGTGAGGTGGTGTTGGAACCCCAAATTTGTTGTTACCTAGGCGGACGTGCGGGTTGCCTGGGAAGCACACTTGCAGCTGGTGTTTGAAGTAGAGCAGTCTTGTGGCACTAAGCCCTTTAACTTGCGGGATCTGATGCTAACTCTCAGTTACATGGTGTCAGAATAGAACTGAATTGTTGGACATCCAGGTGGTTTGAGAGAATTGGAGAACTGGTGTGGAAAAAATGGTGCATATTTGGTGTAAAAAAACGCACACTATCCTTTCATTGTTAAGCTACTTGTATCTTTAGATTTCATAATCTCTATTGATCCAGAGTCGTCTGCACATATTTTTCTCCTACCAGTAAAAATACTCTGTTGAATTCCTCCAGTGGATTGTTATAAGAACAGTTCTTGGCGTCACTTCCTGCTGTTTCCTTTTTCTAAACCCCACAATTCAGTTCTGCTTTCCAGAGTGACCACAGCCCAGATGTGAGGGTGATCTGGCTGCAACATCTGTCACCCTATTGATCGCCAGGGTTGATTCAGCTGATCTGGCTGGCCAGGTGGGTGTCCCCTTCCTCCATCACCGACCAATGTGTGTCCCTCCCGAGGCTGTGTGTGTCCCTCCTGAGTCCCATAGGTGACTCCCGTGGTCAAAGAGGATGACCTTTCCAACTAGAGGAGAGGACCGGTCTTCGATCAAGGGTATATGAGTAGCTGTGCTCCCCTGCTAGAACCTCCAAACAAGCTCTCAAGGTCGAGAGTGACCAAAGCCCGACCCCCCAGTTACTCCCTGCTGGGGGATACCAGGACCTCAGCTCTACCAAATTTCATGGAACTTTGATTAGCATCTTTGGATTCAGGCTACAACCGTCCACGGTCTGTATGGCAAATGCCATCATTCCTGCTTTAAATAAACAAGAAATTTAGAACCTAGAATTGAGCAGTAATTCTTCCAAAAAATAAAGGACTAGAAGAACCTAGATCTTCAGAATTTTAACCAAACAAGTTATGGAGTGTGTATAAGAATCACTAGGGTTTTTTTAAAAAAATTCAGATTCCTGGCTTCAGTCACTGTGATTCAAAACAACTGAGGCAAAACCCAAGAATTTGAATTTTTAACAGCACTTCAGATTATTCTAGTTTACAGAATCTAAGAACAGCAATTCAATAGGCAACTAGTTATAGGTTCAAAAGCACTTGGGAGAGAACTGCCAGGCCAAGCAAAACCAAATATGGAAAATAAAAAGAGAAAATATCTTAATTTTTTAATAGAAAGATTGTTACTAGGATGGAATCAAGAGTAAAGACTCCAAGCAAGGATTTAGTGACCACAGAGTTTTTATCCTTAATAAGAACTAAGTAAGAACATTATCTTAATTAGACCATTACCTTGAATATGACTAACTTTCCCAACTCCAAACAATTTTAAAGAAAACTCTGGCCTTTAGAACTTTAGAAGCCTTTAGCAGAAATGGGAGCTTCAAAGCCATATCTTTAGATCACATCTGGAGTTTGAAAATTTCCTTAAATTATTATTATTTTTTAAATTTTATATGCCACCTTATTCCAGTAAGGTCTGAGACTATTTCTGAAATTTATTTTGGTACAAAAATTTATTTTGGCTTTTATATAAATGAACAGAACAAGGTCCTGCCCTCAGTGACTCAGCACACGGGTAGCTGAGCACATCGATTAAAACATGGTCTGTGGAATCAGGCAGCCCAAGTCTAAGTCTCAGCTCCCTTCCTTATTAATGGGAAACCCTGGGCTGGTGATTTGACCTCTTCAGTCCTCAGGTTCTTTGTATAACGGAGAAAAATCATTGCCTACTTCACTGGATTCTGTGGGAGCTGTCCCCCCAACCTGTAGTGAGCATAAGATAAAGAGTTATCCAACTCATTAATGAGGAAAAGAACAGGATGACAAAGCTAATTTTAAGGAGTATGGGAAAGACTAATTCACATAGTAAGTGAAATGAAGTGATGGAATAAAATTGCCAAATTATTTATAAAACTGTTGACTATCCTGTCAGGTGACAAAACTTAACACTTGGGGTTATCTTTTCTACAGAAATGATTTGCATCTCTACCACCCCAGAATTATGTGAAATGTATCAGTGTGCTACAAGTTGGCATCTAATTCCACCTGGGCCTGAACCAACAGTAAACAGTCAAACAAAGACGCATTGCTAGCGAATTAGGTAATGCCTAGGGGTCCCATCCCGTTAGACAATGCTCCAAGAATGAAAAGACATGCAGTCATCATTTTGCCTTATTTCCAAGTTTTGGATAATTTTCTTTAATACACATAAGGTGTCCATCACAGGGCCTGCTACAAAATAAGTACTGCAAATATGATAGCATCCTTATTATTTCTGTCTTGTAATACTCTCTCTTCCACGTGCTGGGTGATCTTAGTCAGTGTTCTCTCATTGCTTCAGTTTTCTCTTCTCTAAAATGGTGATACAGGTGTTTTCTACCTCACAGGGCTAGTGGGAAAATTAAGTAAGGATTTAGGATGTGCGAAACAGTGTTTGGCACGTAGTGATCACTAAACGAGTGAAAGTGAACGCTGTCATTCCCAAAGCACTTGATGTCACACCACAGCCAACATTTTCACAACCGAAGGAAATGGAAGGGGAAAACCCACTGCTGCAACGGAGAGGGTGGGCACAGCTGGTCAGGGGACGTCCAAAGATCTTTTGCAGCTTGAATTTGAACTAGAGAACAAGCTATTTATAGCTGGGCTGGGAAACAGCTCTCCCTTGCCTCAAACATTATTAAAATGGACATATTCCAGGGTTCTGAAAGCAAAGATAAATTTTATACTCTTGTTTGTCTACTTTTGGCCCCCATCCTGACACAGTAATAAGATGCAACACACTTTCGCAGGTTACTACAAGAATAGCCTGATGTTTCGAGACCAAATCCAGGCCTATTTTGTCCATGACATCTTCCCCTGGGGACGAAAATGTTAATTATTCTTTACTAAGAGCAGCTTCCCCAACATGTTTGACTGCCTTATTCGATGTGGAAATAGAAAGCAAATGTCATCACCAACCAAACACTGTGCACAATCGCTGCCCAAACAGCCAAGTTCCAGCTATTTTCATACTTTCCCCTCTGCAAGGAGCATCTGAAATGCATATAAAGCAGACCAGTGATCATCTTCCCAGCAGTCTTCTCCTGGCACTGGTACGCTGGGGAAAGCTCTGCAGACATCCATCTGAGCTCTGCGGACTTCTCTTTTCCACGGGTCATTATGTGAAAAACAAAGAACACGATCATAGACAGCACCCAGAACCCGGAGACAGTCCAGCTATTTTTTCCAAACACGAATATCGATGAAAATAGGACTGACGGCAGTTCCAGTGGGCACATTTACTAGACAGCCGGGGGGAGCTGTGTCTCTCTCCTCCCAGGGCGTGTTGCCCATGTCGAGAACGCAGCCTCCATGGAACCAGTGAGCTCAGCACACTGCGACTGTCACAGAAGATGTGCATTTGAAGTAGCATGTCTCGGGAATGAGGTGGCCTATAATGTATCACCCTATAAATGGGTAATTATCGTTAGGAGATTATCACGGCCCTGGCAGAAGTGATTCATCCTTTTCTATTTGTTTATTCGGCTATCCACTTATTCATTTACTCTCTAACGATAGAATAAATGTATTATCAATATCGGATAATCTGTATATCACAGAAAAGCACCAAGAAATAGCCAAAAATTCTGCAGAATTCCACCACTAAAAAATAATCCTACCAACACGTTTTTATTTTATATACTTCTAGGGGCCTTTTTTTTTTTGAGAGAGAGAGAGAGATTGTACCTTTGTAGGTTTGTACATAGGATTGTAACCTGCCTGGCAGGTAAAACTTTGTTCCAGTTATCCAAGTCTGAATAGCAATCACCTCCAAACTCAGTGGTTTTTAAAACAGCAATATGTACTTTCCTAAAAGTCTGCAATTTGAGCAGGGCTTGATGGGGACAGCTTGTCTTTGTTCTGCTCAGTGTCAGCCAGAGCAGGTGGCTCCAAGGCTGGGGCTGGCCTTATGTGAAGGCTCCCCTGCTTCCCTGCCTGGTGTCTCGGCTGGAAGACAAAGAGCGGGGGCTGGACAACGGGGCGTCCTCGGACATCTCACTTCTGTGTGCTTTGACCTCACGGTGTCTCCAGCACGGCAGGTTCCAGTGAGCGGGACTTCTTACATGTCAACTTCTGTCCCCCAAGGCTTTTGTACTGTACCACCTTTTATGACTTAGCCTTGGAAGTGCACAGCATCACTGCTACCTCATTTTATTTATTAGAAATGAGTCATTAGAACCAGTCTCCATCCATGGGGAAGGCAAACTGGAATTCACCTTCCTGGAGGGAGGGTCAAAGAGTTTCTGACAATATAAACAAAACAGAAACAGACTCAGAGGACCAGAGAACAGACGGATGGTTATCAGAGGGAAGGAGTGGAGTTGGGGGGTGAGGTGAAAAGAATAAAGGGATTGAGAAGTACAAGTTGATAGCTGCAAAATAGTCGCAGGGATGTAAAGTACGGCATAGGGAATACAGCCATTAGTATTGTAATAACTGTGTGGTGCCAGGCAAGTACTGGAAATACCAGGGGGACGCTTTGTAAAGTACATGACTGTCTAACCACCTATGCTGTACACCTGAAACTAATACAAAATAACATTAAATGTAATTATAATTGAAAAAATTTTTAGAAGTTTGTAAACATGTTGTAAAACCCCAGGAACTCAGGAACTAAATGAATAGTTGAATAAATAAATAAGGAAGGATGAACCACTTCTAAGAAAGGTTGTGAAAAATTTTTAACACTAATCATCTCCACCAGTAACGTCTCCACTGTGTAACATTATAGCCAACCTCATTCTTGCAATATACCTGTTAAATAGACACATATCTTCTGTGGCAATAAACATTGTTGGCTGAATGAATTTAACAAGTCACAAATATTTTTACACCATAATTTTAAGGGGATCACTGTGCATGTGTCATAATTTAACCAATTTCCAGTTACTTTTAGATATTTAGACTGTCTACTTTGTTATACAGGTAAGTCTATGGTTAACATCCTATACCAGAAGTCTCTATTTTCTTCTGATAAATTTTAAAAACACAGTTTTTTAGGAAAAAAGGTATATATATTACTAAGGTTTTAAATATCTGATGCAAAAATGCCCTGGTTCTTCTTTTTTAAAATAGATTTTATTCCTTAGAAGACTTTCAGGTACACAACAACATTAAGCAGAAGATACGGAGACTTCCCATATGCCCCCAGACTCCACACACTCCTAGCCCCCCACGGTCACCATCCCCCACAACAGTGGTACATTTTAAAGCTGATGGTCCCACACTGACACATCGCTGTCACTCAGCGTCCACAGTTTACATCAGGGTTCACTTGGTGGTGCACATTTTATGGGTTTGGACAAATATCTAATGATACATATCCATAACCGTAATATCATACAGAGCATTTTCAAAGTATAATGACATGTATCTACCTTTATAGTACCATACAGAATAGTTTCACTGCCCTAAAAATCCTCTGTGCTCCATCTGTTCTCCTTTACTTCCTCCTAAACCCTGGTAACCACTGACATTTTTTACTGTCTCCATAGGTCCGCCTTTTCCACAGTGCCTATAGTTGGGATCAAGCAGTGTAGTCTTTTCAGACTGGCTTCTTTCACTCAGTAATACGTACTAAAGTTTTCTCCACATTTTTTGATGGCTTGATGCTCATTACTTTTTAGCGCTGACTAATATTCCATTGTCTGGTTGTACCACGGTTTATGTATCTATTCACTTACTTAAGGAAATCCAAGTCTTGACAATTATGAATAAAGCTCCAATAAACACCTGTATGCAGGTTTTTTGTGGGAACATAAATTCTCAACTCCTTTGGCAAGATACCTAGGAGCATGATTGCTAAATCATATAATAAGCCTATGTTTAGCTTTGTAAGAAACCACCAAGCTGTCTTCCAAAGTGGCTATATCATTTTGCATTTCCACCAGCAATGAATAAGGGCTCCTATTACTTCATATTCTCGCAGCATTTGGTGCTGCCAGTGTTCCGAATCGTGGCTGTTTTAACGGATGCCTGCCGCATCTCCTTGTTAGTTTAACTTGCAGTTCCCTGGCGGTAGATGGTGAGGAGCAGATCCTAATTTGCCCTCTGTGTGTCTCCTTCAGTGAGGCCTTTGCCTCATTTTTTAATCAGGTTGTTTGCTTTATTTGTTGAGTTTTAAGATTTCTTTGTATATTTGGGGTAATAGTCCTTTCTCTCGTGTGTCTATTACAAATATTTTCTTCCATTCTGAGGCTTGTCTTTTCATTCCCTTTACAGTGTCTTTTGTTAAGCAGAAATTTTTAATTTTAATCAATCTAGCTTATGATTTCTTTCCTGAATTGTACCTATGGCATTTACCTAAAAAGTCTTCACCAAACACGAAGTCATCCAGATTTTCTATGTTCTTCTGAGAGTTTTAGAGTTTTTCATGTTACATTTAGACCTGTGATCCATTCTGAGTTAACTTTTCTGTGGAGCGTGTATCATCTGTGTCTAGATTCATGTGATGTCCAGTTGTTCTGTTCCATTTTCTGGAAAAACTGTTTTTTTTCTCTGTCATATTGCCTTTGCTCCTTTGCCAAAATCAGTTGACTGAACTCATGTGGGTCTATTTCTGGGCTTTCTGTTCTATTCCATTCATCTAGCTCTCTGGTCTTACAACAATACCACACTATCTCGATTTTTGTAGTTTTATCTTTACTTTTGAAGTCAAATAGCATTAGTCCTTTAACTTATTTTTGTATTTTCATATTGTATTGGTATTCTGAGTCTTTTGCCTGTTTGTGTAAACTTTAGAATCAGTTTATCCATCTCCTTATAATAACTTGATAGGATTTTGATTGGGAATATACTGAATCTACAGACCAAGTTATTGACAATATTGAGTATTCTTATCTATGAACATGAAATGTATCTCCATTTATTTAGTTTGATTTCTTTCATCAGAGATTTATAGTTTTCCTTGTACACATTTGTACATATTTTGTTAGCTTCCTACCTAAGTATTTACTATTTTGGCATGCTAATATAAATGGTACTGTACTTTTAATTTCAAATTCCACTTGTTCATTGAAGATATATAGGAAAGCAATGAACTTTTATTAACATTGTGCCCTACAAACTTGCCATAATCACTTATTAGTTCCAGGAGTTTTTGTTGTTGATTCATTCTTTCAGGTTTTCTATACACACTCATGTCATCTGCAAACAAGACTTTCATTTCTTTCTTCTTAATCTGTATACCTATTATTTCCTGTCCTGGTCTTACTACTCTAGCTGGCACTTCCAGTGTGATGTTGAAAAGCAGTGCTAAGAGGGACCATCATTGCCTGATTTCTGATCTGAGTGAGAAAGGTTAGTTTTCACCTTTAAGTATGCCATTAGCTATAGGGTTTTTTGTAGATATTCTCTACCAAGTTGAGGAAGTTCCCTCTATTCCTAGTTTACTGAGAGATTAGATCATGAATGGGTGTTGGATTTTGTTATAAGCTTTTTCTAAATTTTTTGATATGATCATGATTTTTCTTCTTCAGCCTGTTGATGTGATGGATTAAATTAATTTATTTTTGAATGTTGAACCAGCCTTGCATGCCTGGGGTAAATCCCACTGGTTTTGGTATATAATACTTTGTATACAATGTTGAATTTGATTTGTTAATATTTTATTGAGGATATTTGTGTCTGTGCTCATGAGAGATATTGGTCTGTGCTCTTATTGTAATGCCTTTTCTAGTTTTGATATTAAGGTAATACTGGCCTCGCAGACTGAGTTAAGAAGTATGCTCCCTGCTTCTATCTTCTGAAAGAGACTGTAGAGCATTGGTATACTTTATTTCTTAAATGTTTTGCAGAATTTACCAGTTAATCCACCTGAGACTGGTGCTTTCTGTTTTGGAAGATTATTAATTATTGATTCAATTTCTTTAATAGAGTTAGGCCTATTCAGATGTCTATTTCTTCTTGTAAGTTTTGGCAGATTGTATTGTTCAAGAAATTGGTCCATTTGGGTTATAAAAACATGGACATAGAGTTGCTCATAGTATTCCTTATTATCACTTTAATGTCCATAGCATCTGTAGTGATGTCTTCTCTTTCATTTCGAATGTTAGTCATTTGTGTTGTCTCTCTTTTTTTTTCTTAGTTAGTTGGGCAAGAGGCTTATCAATTTTATTGATCTTTTTAAAGAATGAGATTTTGGATCATGGGGGGCCAGCCAAGATGGTGGTGTAGGTAGAAATGCTTCATTTCCTCGCACAACCAAAAGAAGGATAACAACCAATTTAAAAACATAAAACAAGCAGAATTGCCAGAAACTCAAACTGCATGGAAGTCTGACAACCAAGAAGTTACAGAGAAAACATTCTTCCAGACGGGTAGGAGGAGTGCAGATGGGTAGCTGGGGAAGATGGATGTACAGCAAGGTGGAGGACTGGGTGGGCGAGGTGGTGGCTGGCAGACAGGATTCCCCACATTCACATGCAGATAAGCTGGGAAGAACAACTGGGGAGTGAGACAAACAGTGTAACCCAGGGGTCCAGTACAGGGAAATAAAACCTCCAAACCTCTGTCAGTAAAAACCTGTGGGGGTTGCAGATGCTGGAGAAACTCCCAGCCCCATAGGAGAGTCTGGTGGAGGGGCCCACAGGATCCTAAAATGGACACAAGCCCACCTACCTGGCAATCAGCACCCCAAAGGGCATAATCTACTTGTGGGCCATGAGGAAAGTGATGGAAAGTGGGGCAAGAGCCAAGCAAGAAGTACTGTAACCTCTCTGACCCCTCCCCCACACACAGCGCCACAACACAGCAAAAGAGAGTTGCCCCACTCTGGTGAATACCTAACAACGTAACAGGTCCACCAAGACAAAGAAATATGGCCCAAATGAAAGAACAGATCAAAACTCCAGAAAATGAACTATGCAACAAGGAGATAGACAACCTATTGGATGCGAGTTCAAAACACTGGCAATCAGGATGCTCACAGAAATGATGGAGTTTGGTTGCAAAATGAAGAAAGAAACAAAGACTCTGCAGAGTGAAATTAAGAAAAATATACAGGGAACCAACAGTGAAGGGAAGGAAATCCGGACTCAAATCAATGATTTGGAACAAAGAGAAGAAATAAACATCTAACCAGAACAGAATGAAGAAACAAGAATTCAAAAAAATGAGGAGAGGCTGAGGAACCTCTGGGACAACTTTAAACATTCCAACATCTTAATTATAGGGGTGACAGGAGAAGTGGAAAAACAAGAAACTGAAAACTCATTTGAAAAAATAATGAAGGAAAACTTACCCAATCTGGTAAAGTAAATAGACTTCCAGGAAGTCCAGGAAGCCCAGAGAGTCCCAAAGAAATTGGATCTAAGAAGAAACACACCAAGGCACATCATCATTAGGTTACCCAAGATGAAAGATAAGTAGAGAATCTTAAAAGCAGCAAGAGGAAAGGAGACAGTTACCTACAAAGGAGTGCCCATAATACTATCAGCTGATTTCTCAAAATAAACCTTTCAGACAAGAAGGGGTGGAAAGAAGGATTCAAAGTTATGAAAGGCAAGGACCTACACCCAAGATTACTGTATCCAGCAAAGCTACCATTTAGAATGGAAGGGCAGATAAAGTGCTTCCCAAACAAGGTACAGGTAAAGAAGTTCATCATCACCAAGCCCTTATTACATGAAATGTTAAGGGGGCTTATCTAAGAAATAGAAGATCAAAAACTATGAACAGTAAAATGACAACAAACTCACAACTATCAACGAGTGAGCCTAAAAAGACAAAAACTAAGCAAACAACTACAACAGGAACAGAATCACAGTTATGGACATCACATGGAGGGTTATCAGTGGGGAGGGGGAAGGAGAGATTGGTGTGGGGAATACAGGGAATAAGAAGTATAACTGGTAGGCAGAAAATAAACAGGGGGAGGTCAAGAATAGTACAGGAAATGGAGAGCCAAAGAAATTATGTGTATGACCCATGGACATGAACCAAGGCGGGAGGGGAATGCTGGAGGGTGGTGGGGGTGCAGGGCACAGGGGATAAAGGGGAGAAAAAAAATGGGACAACTGTAATTGCATAATGAGTAAAACATACTTTAAAAATAAAATAAAATAATTTAAAAAGAATAAGAAAAAGAAGTTTTCAGTTTACGTTCACCTACCCCTTCTTTGCTACTCTCCCTTACTTTACATAGATCTAAGTTTCTAGTCAATATCATTTTCCTTCTCTCTCTCTCTAAAGAACTTTTAACATTTCTTGTAAGGCACGTATACTCGCAATACATCTCCTTATTGGTCTGAGAAGCTCTCTATTACCCCTTCACATTTGAAGGGTAATTTTACAGGGTACAGAATTTTAGTTTGATGGGTTTTTTCCTTTCAATTATTTAAATATTCCACTCCAGTCTTTTCTTGCTTGCATGGCTTCTGAGAAGTCAGATGTAATTCTTATCTTTGCTGCTATACAGGTAAAGTGATTTTCCTCCAGCCCTCGTCAGGATTTTCCCTTACTCTTTGATTTTCTGTAGATTGAAAGTAATATACATGCGTGTGATTTTTGTTGTTGTTGTTTGTTTCTTAAATCCTGCTTGGTGTGCTCTGAGCCTTCTGGATCTGTGGTTTGGTGTTTGACATTAGTTTGGTGAAGTTTTCAGTAATTTTTATTTCAAATATTTCTTCGCATTCCTTATTTCTTCTTAACGTTCCTTTCTCTCTTCTTCTGGCATTTCCATTATGTGCATGTTGTGCCTTTTATAGCTTTTCTGCAATTCTTGGATATTGTGTTCTAGTTTTCTTTTTCACTTTTTATTCTCTTTGCTCTTTGGTTTTTGAGGATTTTACTGATTCATCTTCAAGCACTGAGATTCTGTCTTCAGTTACGTCCGATCTACTAATAAGCCCATTGTTTTCATTCCTATTATAGTAGGGTTTTCAATCTCTACCAATTCTTTTTGATTATTTCTTACAACTCCCATCTCTCTGCCTGTATTGTCTTCTTGTTATTATACTCTCTCTTCTTTATCCATTAGAGATCTTCAGCATATTAATCATAGCTTTTTTTAAATTCCCAATATGATTATCCCACTATCTCCTGCCATATTTGAGTCTAGTTCTGATGCTTATTCTATCTCTTCAAACTGTGTTTTTTTCCATTTTGTTTATCTTGTAATTTTTTCTTGATAGCTTAGTACTGAGTAAACATAACTGTTGTAAATGGGCCTTTGGTAATGTGTGGCGAGGTATGGGGGAAGCAGAAGTGTTCTATCACCCTAGAATGAGGTGTCAGTGTTTGTTGCTTTGATTATGAATCCAAGCTGGTATCTAATGCAAAAACTACAGAAAATGTAATTTACAGTAACTCAGGAGCACAGATTCATGTCAAAATGCAGTTCTGATAGTATTCCTATCAGTTGTGCTTCTCAATGTAGCATTATTTCCTATTAATTGCTTTGTTATAATTTTTAAATTGTGCATAACTTCTCTTACATTTGAATAATTACCAAATATATCAGATTTTATCCTATGTCTCTCAATCTGCTTCCATTCTTTGAAATGAATTCCTTTCTACTGATCTATTTCTGATTTTATTTAAAATTATGGCCTATTTTTAATATACAGTGTAAATGGCTTTTGTTGGAACTGGAAATTGTGCTTCCCAATCTCAGCTTTCCTCTCCTTCTGCTTTCAATTAAAGTTCAATTTCACTTCACTGTTGGCCATATTATGAGATGCACTATATAAAATCTAATTTGCATATACTGAAACATTAGAAGGACACCAGAGGCACTTTTTAGTTATTTAAATCCTAAAATTATTCCCTTATCCCACATCTGGTAGAATCATGTAATGTTCACTCTTTTTTACCCTCTGAAATTCCCATGTGAGCTGTTAGCATTAGATGAAATCATCCTCCAGGCTATGAAAAGAACTTTATCAAATAGTCATACCTCTAGCATCATGCTTTCTTTTTTTATTCACATATAAAAAGTCCATATTCACATGAAAAATTTAGCTTATTTCTACAAGCACAATGGCATTATATTATACTTACGAAAGTGAGAATGAACAATTTCTTTGGAATTCATTCCCTCTGTCTCTCCCTCTCTCTCTCTCTCTCTCTCTCTCTCTCTCTCTCTCTCACACACACACACACACACACACACACATCCAAGATCTCATACTTTGGTTATGAGCCCTGTGGTTGCACAAAGCAGAAACCCAACATAAACTATTTTCAACAAGTAAAAATTCATTTGTTCATGTAAACAGAATGTCTAAGAACAGATTTACAGGAATGGATGGACCTAGGGTCTCTAGCAAGAAGACTTTGATCAGAGTTCAGTCTCAGTTTCCGTGTCCTTTTCTTTATTCTTGCACAGGTATTTGCTTACACGGGGGCAGAATGGCCAGCAGCACCTTTTGGCCTTATGCCCTCCTGGCTTAGTGTCACAGTTAGAAAGATCATTTCTTTCTGAAGAGTTCCAATGAAAGTTCTAGACTGTGCTACACTGGACTGGTTTGGATCGGGTACTCATCTTGGAACCAACCACTGTGGCTAGAGGGTGAACTTTACACTTTAAACAAGCTGAATCATGAGTATCTCCAAGTTCAGGCCTATTTAAACATTTGGACAGAGAGAGGGGCAGGGGTAGTAGTTCCCAATGGAAAAAAACTGATGGCCAAAAAGTGGTGGCATATTACAGACAGACACACAAAGTAAGTATCTACTACGCTCCGTAGAAAGTTTGGAGAGTCAAACCACATCTGACTCTTAGCCTTCTTACTCAGCTATTGTGCTCAAATAAACCAAATGATTCAGTTAGCAAACCAGTTCAGTGGAAAACATTTGAAAACTTGTACTGTGTTGAATAGATATCCCCAAGTATTTCTCTTTTTAAACAGTATATTGTCATCATACATACCTGTGTAGTATTTTCCTTAGAAGAAGTTCAGAACCGATGAAAAAGAACGGTTAATAATTCCAGTTAAAGTTAAAGGAACATATTTACTTCATCTATTTTCCAAAAGTCCAGTAAAGTGACAGTTTTTTAAAAATTTTAAGCACAAACCTGGCAGTACAAAGAGAATCAGACAGGAAGAGATGACAGCGAAAAAGATTGTGGAAGCTGGAAAGCAGATGAATAAGACTTGTGAAAAGTAAAAAAGAAGTGTGAGACCCTGAAACATGTCAAATCAAAGCAGGATGGGTGAAAAGTTTAGGTGCATGGGGCAGAGTTCACGTGGCGCTGAAAGAAAAAGAATCAGATAGAAGTTAGAGAAGTAGACAGATGTCCAGACCTGCCACCCAAACCATAGCCTGGGAACTGGCCTTAAAGCACTCAGGTAGAAGACTGGAGGTGTGGTCTCTACAGAGACTCTAAATATGGCAACCAGGCATGGCAGACTGTAGGGATACATGATGTCTGTCCAGAAGGTAAGACATGTAATATGAAAAATAGAGACATTTATTGAAGATACAAGAAACATTGTACATAGGACACTGAAGCCTCAGTCCTCTTCAAAGCAGGCACCTTGGGACCTCACACAATTCTCCCAAACCCCATCAGCTGCCCCACTGTATTTTCCTGAGTCTCATCAATGTCTGAAATCTCTTCTCTTTCAAAGGTGATTTTAGTTTTGGGAAAAGCCAGAAGTTGCAGGGCACCAAATCTGAGCTGTAGGGGGCCTGAGTCGCCTGGGTGATTTTATGTTTAGCCAAAAAGCTTTGCATGAGATGTGATGCATGAGTGGGCATGTTGTCGAGATGAAGCTGCCAACCACCAGTTGCCCATAGCTGCAGCCTTCTGAATCATCTGAATAGTTTCCACGGAGAAATGTTCAAGCTTCACACAAACTTTGATGCAGATTTGTTGCTCTACTTGCTCATTTTTAATGCAATAGCCACACAGTACACATGCTCACTCAATGTCATCTACTGCCCCACTGACTAGTACGGTGAAGTCGTCATTGTTCACACATGTGCATTCCAGTCCACTCTCCTTGGCTGCCAGGTCACATCGATGTTGTGCAAACCATTCTCATTAAATTAACAATGGCTGCACTTTTCCCAGACCAACCTCATAGTTCTGAAAACATTTGGGCTTCCGTAGAGGTCTATACTGAAAGGTGAGTCCTCAGCCCCTTCCCCCAAAGAATTTTATATTTGATTGTCTCAATTGAGACATAACTGACATATAGCACTGTATAAGTTTAAGGTGTACAACATGTTGATTTGATACATTATACAAGGTGGGGGAATAGTAGGTCTGCAGTTGTGAGTATGCAAAACAGTTTATTCTCGTATTATTATTTATTAATGGTTGTATTATTTTCCATTAAAACAACTATAAACCTACTTTTTTCCCACCCTGTATGTTATAGTATGATCACCACAATAAATTTGAGCCTGAATTTCCAAGTTATTATTAAGGTACAGTTGTCAAGGTAGAACACATTACATTAATAACTTGTTAGCACTATTTATAATTTTTATGTTTATAGAGATGTAGTTTGTGGGTTTCCATTTGTACTCTTCCCTGAAGTCTTCAAAACAGAGTTCAAAACGAACAGGAAAAAGAAACCTTGAGGAACAGACAGCATGGGAAACAGAAAACAACAGACAAACAACAAGCCACGCTATATATGATATTCTCACACATATAGGAGGAGATGATGCTAAGAGGCCTAACAGCTCGATCTCCTCCCAGGAACCTTGCCTCAGGCCTGGCCTAGGCAGCTCCATTGGCTGGAGTAAACAGGGCTCCCTCAGAGTTTTCTCGTGCTCCCATTCTCTCAGGAGACTCCACATGCTCCCATTGCCACGAGCTTCCACACCACCGTAGGTGGGACTAAAGACAGATCCCACAGAGCCCAGTGATCATGGCAGAAACTGCCTCCCTAAAATTCTACTACCTTTAGGTTCTTCTTTCTGAGAAGAACAAGACCAGAACTGCAGCCCAACGGCTCTGTACATTCTTAAGTTGGCCAAACCACATTCTGTTCCCTACCCCTAAGCTTCCACTGAAATCTCTGGAATCGAAGATTAGATACAGCCTCAATCACCAGCAAAACCTCAACAACCTTAACTTCTTTTCTGAAAATTCCCTTTACTTGCTGGTCTTCAGAGAGACAACGCTTCTCCGGAAGCTACAGCTTCTCAAGTGCTCCCTGCAAATGGTGGCTGCTTTACCTCCCACACCAGAGAGCCTGGAGGAAAGAAGTGTCATCCCTCTGCTCCTCATCACCATTTCCAGTCTTTTCTGTCTCTCCTCCCTAACACCCCTCAGTTCCTCTGAAGTTCAAGTATGGATACTCTATTATCTACCATCTTAATTAGACTTCTGTGGCTCACTTCCCTTCATTCCATGAAGATTTTAGCACCCAACTTGTGGTCACTTTCTTTAAGACTATTCCAGTCATAACCCTTAGCAGTGTCAATATGTAGATGACCTATCCAATACTCTGGCTGCTCATTCCCCAAACTGCCCTCTTCAACAATCCTTTCCTCAAGCCACCTGCCCCCGGAGTCCTTTATTTCAATCCTGCGTGCATGCTCGACTCTCTCATTTTGCCATTCTCTCTCAGGCAGACTCCAGTTCTGTCCACTCCACACATGGGCCAATGCAGCTGAACACGGCTGAGGGAAAAAAGACAGGCAATCATGGTGAGTAGCCTTACTTTAAATTTGTGATTAGTAACCCCGAATGGGACTTTAGAGCTCATCTGCAGCAGCAAAACCCTTCTTTCTTTTCACTCATATTTTTCTAGATTAATATTTCCAACCTTCTCCTTTCCCTCCAACCTGTAACATTTTCATCCCCATCCTTAGTCTCAGTTGATGTTTTCTTCTTTCACCAACAGAAATAGTTGGAAAAGATCTTCTACATGCTACTACCACCAAATCTCCCAGTCTACCTGCATCTGTACCCTTATACTCTGCCTTTACTTCATTAAAAATGGATGAGTGATCCTAGCTTCACTCCAAGGCCAACTTTCAATATTTACTGGATTCCACCACTACCTCGACCTACTCAAACACAGGTGTGCTGTAATTGCCCACTCCCTATACTGCGTCATCAATCACCCCCCTTACATCAATCATTGCCTCTGGCACTTCCATTAAGGAGGAGGAGGAGAAAGAAGAGGGGAAAAAAAGAGGAGGAGATAACACCTTCAACTCATATATCTCTAGCTATTGCATCATTCTGTCACCCTTTCAGCAAAACTCACAAAAGAACACCTATATTGGCTATATCCAATTCCTCTCTTTCAATCCCCCTCGAATCCACTGCAGAGAGACTTTGGCCCTTGTCATGCAATCAAGTGTTACCAGCTCCTCTTTTAAAATATATTCAGAATCTGGCCACTTCTTACTCCATTATTCAGGTGTGAGTCACCAATACCTCTCATCTGCACTATTGCAACAGCCTCCCATCTATTCCTTCTATTTCCACCATTCCCTTCCTACTGTCTATTCCCCAGAGGGCAGCCAGAGTGATACCTTATTTTATTTTTTATTATTTTTTACTTTATAATTACAGTTGACGTTCGCCATTAGTTTCAAATGTACAGAATAGTGGTTAGACATTTACATAACTTACAAAGTGACCCTGGTGATAAATCTAGTAGCTGTCACCATACATGGGTATTACAGTATTAATGATATTACCTATGCTATACTTTACATCCCCCATGACTCTTCTGTAATTGCAAATCTCTACTTCTTCTTCTTTTTTTTTTTTAAATCTCTGCTTCTTAATCCCTTCACTTTTTCACCAATCCCCAACCCCCCTACCATCTGTCAACCATCATTTGTTCTCTGCATCTATTTCTTCTGCTGGTTTGTTTTTTAGATTGCACATACAAGTGAAATCATATGGTATTTGTCTTTTCCTGCCTGGCTTATTAAACTTACCATAATACCCCCTAGGTTCATCTATGTTGTTGCAACTGGTAAGATTTCATTCTTTTTTATGGCCAAATAATATTCCATTATGTATATAAGGACACTTAAGTTGCTTCCTTATCTTGGCTGTTGTAAATAATGCTGCAACTATAGGGATGCACATATCTTTCCAAATTAGTGTTTTGCTTTTCTTCAGATAAATAACCAGAAGTAGAATTGCTGGGTCATAAGGTAGGTCTATTTTTAATTTTTGAGGAAACTCCACAATGTTTTCCATAGTGGCTGTACCAATTTGTATTACCACCCACAGTGCATGAGGATCCCCTTTTTCCCACATCCTCATCCACGCTTGTTTATTGATTTATTGATGACAGCCATTTTGACAAGAGTGAGGTGATATCTCATTGTGGTTTTCAGTTACATTGCTCTGATTATTAATGATGTTAAGAATCTTTTCACATTTATTGGCCATCTGTACGTCCTTCTTGAAGAAGTGTCTATCCAGGTCCTTTGCCCATTTTTAAATTGGATTGTTTGTTTTTTTGGTGTTGAGTTGTATGAGTTCTTTATAAATTTTGGATAGTAACCCCTTTGACCAATTGTACGATTGTTGAATATCCTCCTATTCAGTGTGTTGTCCTTTTGTTTGGTGATATCTTTCGTGGTGCAAAAACTCTTTAGTTTGATGCGGTACCATTTGTGTCCCTTGCCTAACGCAACAGATTTTAAAAATATATTACTAAAAGCAATGTCAAAGATTTATTTACTGCTTATATTTTCTTCCAGGGATTTTAGTTTTGAGTCTTACAGTTAAGTCTTTAATAATCTATTTTGAGTTTATTTTTGTATATGGTATAAGAAAGTGGTCTTGTTTCATTTTTTTTAACCTGTATTTGTCCAGTTGTCCCAATGTCATTTATTGAATGGACTGTTTTTACCCCAGAGTATATTCTTGCCTCCTTTGTCATACATTAGTTTACCATGTAGGTGTGAGTTTTTATCGGGGCTCTCTATTCTGTTCCACTAGCCCGTGTGTCTGTTTTTATGTCAGTACCATGCTGTTTTCATTACTATATCCTTGTATAATAATATTGTTTGCTATCAGGTAGCATGATTATCTCCAACTTTGTTCTTTCTCAAGACTGCTATGGCTATTCAAGGTCTTTTGTGATTCCATATAAATTTTAGAATTATTTGTTCTAGTTCCATGGAAATCACAATTGGCATTTTGATAGGGACTGTATTGAATCTATAGATTACTGTGGGTAGTATGGACGTTTTAACAATGTTAAATCTTCCTACACTGGAGCACTGTATATGCTTCCGTTGATTTGTATCTTAAATTTCTTTCTTCAATATTTATAGTTTTCTAAGTACAGGCCTTTTACCTCCTTGGTTAAATTTATTCCTAGGTATGTTCTTTTGATATAATTGTAAAACGGATTGTTTTCTTAGTTTTATTTTCTGCTAGTTTGTTATTGATGTATAAAAATGCAACCAATTTCTAAATATTAATTTTGTATCCTGACACATCACTGAATTCATTTAAAAGTGCTAGTAGTTTTTCTGTAGATTCTTTAGAGTTCTTTCGCTCTGAGATTCTCCATATATCTGCAAATAATGGCAGCTTTACTTCTTCCTTTCCAGTTTGGATGCTTTTTCTTTCTTTTCTTTACTTTTTTTTTTTGGCAGGGGGTCTGGTTGCTGTAGCTAGGACTTCCAACACTATGTTGAATACAATGGTGAAAGTGGACATCCTTGTCTTTTTTCTGATCTTAAGGAAAATACTTTTTGCTTTTCCCTGTTGGGTATGATGTTAACTGTGAATTTGTCATATATGGGCTTCATTATGTTGATCTGTTCTCTCTATTCCCATTTTGCTAGATTTTGTCAAATGCTTTTTCTGTATCTTTTGATATGATTATATGATTTTATCCTTGTATATTATTTTATATGATTTTTAATGTGGTATACCATGTTACTTGATTTGCAGATATTGAAACAACCTTGCATTCCAGGAGTAAATCCCACTTGACTATGGTATATGATTTTTTAAAATGTTTTTCTGACTTCAATTTACTAATGTTTTGTATCTATGTTCACGAGGACCATTAGCATATAATTTTCTTTTCTAATGTGTTTGTCTGGTTTTGGAATCAGGGTAATGCTGGCATTGTAAAATGAGCTTGGGAGCCTTCCATCCTCCTAAATTTTTTTGGAATAGTTTGAGAAGTATAGGTGTTAACTGTCCTTTAAGTGTTTGGTAAAGTTTATCTATAAAGACATCTGGTCCAGACTTTTGTTTGTTGGGGGTTTTTTGATTACTGATTTGATTTCATTAGTTGTTATCAGTATGTTCAGATCTTCTGTTTCTTCTTGATTCAGTTTTGGGAGATTGTATGGTTCTAGGAATTTATCCATGTCTCCCAGATTGTCCGATTTGTTGGCATGTAATTGTTTGTGATATTTTCCTATAATACCTTGCATTTCTGTCATGTCAATTTTTATTCTCCTCTTTTGTTTCTAGTTGTTATTTGTTTAGGTCCTTTCTCTTTTTTTCTTCATGAGTCTGGTTAAAGGTTTATCAATTTTTAATCTTTTTTAAAAAATCAGCTCTATTTTTCATTGACCTTTTGTATTTTTTGGCTCTATTTTGATTATTTCTGACCTGATAGCTATTATTCCTCCTGTGCTCACTTTGGACTTCCTTTATTATTCTGTTTCTAGTTCCTTTATGTGTAAAGTTAGACATTATTTAAGATTTATATTGTTTTTGAAGTTGGATTTATTGCTATGAATTTCCCTCTTAGAACTGCTTTCACTGTGCGCCATTCGTGTTGGGTTGCTGTGTTTTCATTTTCATTTGTCTCAAGGTATCTTTTGATTTCTTCTTTAATTTCATTGTTAACCCAGTCATTATTGAGTAGCATGTTATTTAGCCTCCATGTGTTTTTAGGGGGGGTTTTTGTAATTATTTTCTAGTTTCATACCATGTGGTTGGAGAAGTTGCTTGATATGATTTCAATCTTCTTCAGTTTATTGAGACTTGTTTTATGTCCTAACATGTGGTCTAAGCTGGAAAATGTTCCATGTGCACTTGAAAAGAATGTCTGTTCTACTGCTTTGGGGTGAAATGCTCTAAAAATATCAATCAAACCCATCTGGTCTAAAGTGTCACTTAAGGCTGTTGTTTCTGTGTAGATTTTCTGTCTGAATGATCTATCTATTGGTGTCAATGGGGTGTTACAGCCCCCTACAATTACTGTATTATGGCCAATCTCTCCCTTCATGTCCATCAAAATTTGGTTTATATATTTATGTGCTCCTATATTGGCAGCATAAATATTTTAAAGTGTTACATCCTCTTGTTGGACCAATCCTTTTGTCATTATTAAATGTCTTTCTCTGTCTCTTGTTATAGCCTCTGTTTTAAAGTTTATTGGTGTGACATAAGTATTGCTACCCAAGCTCTTTTTCATTTCTGTTTCCATGAGATATTTTTTTTCTATCCCTTTACTTTCAGTCTCTGTGTGTCCTTTAATCTGAAGTGGGTCTCTTGCACACAGCACATGCATGGGTCTTGTTTTCTTATCCATTCAGACAACCCAATGTCCTTTGATTGGAGTATTTGATCCACTTACATTTAAACTGATTATTGATAAATATGTAGTTACTACCATTTTATTATTCATATTTATGGGGTTTTCCCCCCATTCTTCTTCTTAAAGAAGTCCCTTTAACATTTCTTTTAATATTGGTTTGGTGGTGACAAAGCCCTTTAGCTTTTTTCTTTCTGGGAAGCTCTTTATCCTTCAATTCTAAATGATAGCTTTGCTGGGTATAATAATCTTGGTTGTAGGTCCTTGTTTTTTATCACTTTGAATAGTTCTTGCCACTCCCTCTGGCCTGCAAATTTTCTTTGAAAAATCAGGCGATGGTCTTTTGAGAGCTCACTTGGCAACTGCTTTTCTTTTGTTGCTTTTAAGAGTTTCTCTTTGTCTTGAACTTTTGACATTTAATTATGATGTTTCTTGGTGTGGGCCTCTTTGGCTTCATCTTGTTTGGGACTGTTATGTCTAGACTTGTATGTCCATTTGCTTTGTCAGGTTAAGGAAGTTTTCAGTCATTATGTCTTCAAATGGGTTTTCAATTTCTTGTTCTTTCTCCTCTCCTTCTGGTATTCTAATGATGCAAATGTTGGTAAGCCTGATTTTGCCCCAGAGTTTCTTAAACTATCCTCATTTTTCTTGGATTCTTTTTGCCTTTCTGAATGGGAGTTTTCAACTACCTTGTCTTCCAAGTCACTGATTTGATCCTCTGCTTCATCTAATCTATTGATTTATTTTAGGGTATTCTTCATTTCAGTTATTGCATTCTTCAATTCTGACTGGTTCTTTTTATGGTTTCAGTGTCATTTTTAATGTTTACTACCTTTTTGTTGAAGTTCTCTTTGAGTTCATCTATTCTTCCTCTAAGTTCATTGAGCATCCTTATAACCGGTTTTGTTTTTTTTAAAACTCTATATGTAGTAGATTGCTTGGCTTCATTCCATTTAGTTCCCTTTCTGGAGTTTTCTCTTGTTCTTTCATTTGGGACATGTTTGTCTCTACATTTTGGCTGCCACTGTGTGAGCATTTCTATACATTAGGTATATCTTCTATGTGTCTCAGCCTTGGCATGTTGGCCTTATGCAGCAGTGTCCTGTAGGGCCCAATGGCGCAGTCTCCCTGGTCACCTGAGCCAGTGTTCCAGGAGTGTCCCTTGTGTGGGTTGTAAGTGTCCCTCTGTTGTAGTTGAGCCTTGATTGCTGTTGGCACCAGCAATCAAGGGGGTGGGTCTTACCTTTAGGTTGACTGCCTGTGAGGATGCCACAATATTTTAAAAGTATAAGTCAGATCAGGCCATCCTAGTGATCATAATATTCCACGATTTCACACCCCACTTTCTCTCTGATATTATCTCTGATCACTTTCCAACCTTGCTGACTCTGTTCCCACCATGCTAGTCTCTTTGATTTTCCATAAACTTTCCATATCCCTGCTTCATGACCTTTCCACTTTCAGTCCCCTCTGGCCTAAAAAGCTCTTTCCCCTATATCACTCCTTACTTGCTCCTTTTTTCTAGTCTGTTTGCAAATATCAGTGAAGGCTTTCTTGACTTTCCTAAGTAGCACAGCAGCCCCTCTTCCAGTCACTGTCAGCCCTCCTTTACTCTGCATGTTTTTTCATAGGCTTATTACCTGACACATTGAATATTTACAAATATGGCCTCCCACTATTTTATTGTGAGCTCCCTGAGGACAGAGATTTTGACTTGTTTATTCACTGCCAATTCTACAGTTCCTAGAACAATACCTGACACATTATAATTTGTATTTAATTATTATTGTTAAATGAATTACTGATTGAAATTAACTCCCACGAATAAAAATGGGAGACTATAAAAAGAGCATTTCAAAAACAAAACCAAATGCTCTTGAAATTTAAAATATGACAGCTGCAATTGAAATCTGGTAGACAGGTTTGAAGATGAAGTGGAGAAAATTATCCCAGGAAATTTAAAAAAATGGAAAATGGGGGGGGGTGGGCATGACAAAATTAAAGGATCGTGATAGAAGGGAATATACCTAAATACCAGGAATTCAAAAGAGATAAGAGACAAGAGAGAAGTGAAGGATATGTGTTTCTAGATTAATGTATGCACCAAGAGAATACAAAGTTACACAACACTCATGTAAGGACATTGGGCTATCTAACAAAATATACATGCATTTACCATTAGACCAAGCAATCATACACTAGGATTTTATCCAAAAGAAATACTTGCAAATATGCCAAATGACACAAGCACAAGGATATTTAATATAGAGTTATTCGTAATAATAAAAGCCTGAAAATAATCCAGATGTCTATCAATAGGGGTATGACTAAATAAACTATGTCACCCAGTTGTAAATAAAATCTTTAAACATTAGAAGAAATATGACTATAAATGAACAATTAGATAACATTAAGTCACTATTATTTATTTTTATAGAGGTAATAATGACATCATAAATATGTTAAGAGAAAACTCATCTCTTAGAGATGCATGTTGAAGGACTTATGGGTAAAATAATAGGTCTTGTATTACCTTTTTAATATTCCAGGAAAAATTTTAAAAGAAACAGATGGATTAAGCAAGGTAGCAAAATGTTTTAATTATTTAATCCAGGTGACTATATATAGGCATTCATTACATTATTCTCTTTACATTTGTATATATTTGGAAATTACCATAATAAAAACATAATCTCAACACAGTGGATTTTTAAATTACCATTTTTAACGTACATTATCCAAAAATTAATATACAGTAAAGACAAAATAGTAGTCCTGAAATCAGAGATAGAGAGAGAGGTCTCATGAAAAGGAATAAAAATTACAATAGCACCAGACTCCTCAATAGCAAACTTGACCCCAGAAGACAATAAAAAGTTCCTTCAAAATGGGCCCAAAAATAGTAGAAAATATTTTAAAGTTATCTTATTTAAAAATACCATATAACTGATGCGACCTGTATCCAAAAGGTAAAAAGGATTTTTATAATTTAATAACAAAATGACAAGTAAACTAATTAATATCGGCAAAGAACCTGAACAGGCACTTCTCCAAAGCAGATAAACACATTGCCAGGATGCACATGAAAAGATGCCCAGCAACACGGGTCACGAAAGGACAGAAACCAAGATGTTACTCAGATACCGCTTCGGACCCACTAGGATGGCTAAAATTTAAAAAAGAAAAGATAGGGCAGACAATAACAAGTGTTAGCAAAGCTATAAAGAAATTGAAATCCTTAATCATTACTGGTGGGACTGTAAAATGATACAGCCTCTCTGACAGTTACTCAAACTGTTGACCCTAGGGTTACTGTATAACCCACAGTTCCCCTCCTGAGTACATACCCAACAGAAATGGCAACATATATCCATGTAAAAATGTGTATTTGAATGCCTGCAGCAACTTTATTCATGAGAGCTAAAAGAACCCAAATGTTCATTAACTGATAAATGGATAAACAAAATTATTATGTCCATACAGTGGAATATCATTTATCCATAAAAAGAAAGGAAGTATTGACACTACAAAAAGGATGAAGTTTGAAAACATTATGCTAAGTGAAAAAAAAATAAAGCCAATCACAAAAAAGCACATTTTTTATGATTCAATTTACATGAAATGTCCAGAATAGGCCAATTAATGCAAACATAAAGATGGTTTGTGGTTGGTAGGGGATGTGGGAAATGGAAAATGATTGCTAATGGTTCAAGGTTCCTTCTGGGTATAATGAAAATATTTAGGTATTAGATCGTGGTCATGAGTGCGATCTAATAAACCATTCTTGTTATATTAACAATAGCTGGATTTTTTCCAGACAGACCTTGTATGAGTGAGATCATATGGTATTTGTCTTTAAACTCTTCATCTTCAACTGATTCTTCTTCAGGTAACTAATAAACTTTGATGTTATATTTTTCAGTGTTACCAAGAATCCATTCCTTCAACTACTGTCATTTCTTTAGAGTGAGGTTGTCAAGCTTTTGCAATTACAGGTACAATAATTTACCTTGATAAATATTATCCTCATATACTTAGCTTCTAAGCATTAAAGTACATGCTAAAAAGGTGAAATAGAATGAAGCAACAATGAATTGTGTTGCCTATGGTATGACCACCTGTTCAAAACATTTTCATCATGCTTATAGCATTAAAACTGTTCATCAATGTAAGAGATAATTTAAAAAAATTTTTTTAAAGGTTTTATTTATTTTTTAGAGAGAGGAGGAAAGAGGGAGATAGAGAAGGAGAGAAACATCAATGTGTGAGAGAAACATCAATAAATTGCCTCTTGCATGCCTGCAACTGGAGACCTGGACTGCAATTCAGGCATGTACCCTGACCAGGAATTTAATAGGTGACCTTTCAGTTTGTGGGAAGATGCCCACCAGAGACACACCAGTTAGGGCAAGAGATAATATTTTTTAAAATCCAGCCAAGATGGGGGTGTAGGTAGATATGCTTTGCCTCCTTGCACAACCAAGAGAAGGATAACAACCAATTTAAAAACTAAATACAACCAGAACTGTCATAAATCAAACTGTGACAACTAAGGAGTTAAAGAAGAAACATTAATCAAGACTGGTAGGAGGGGTGGAGATGGGCAGCCAGGGCATAGAGGACATGCAGTGAGGTGGCAACTAGTGGACCAGGTGGTCCCACATTTGCATACAGATAAAATCTGGGAAGAACAACCAGGGAGCAAGCATTCCCAGCCCAGGACAGACCATGCAACCCAAAGTTTCAATGGTGGGAATAAAGCCTCATAACCTCTGGCTCTAAAAATTGTGGGGGTTGCAGTGGTGGAATAAACTGCCAGTCTCTCAGGAGAGTCCACTTGAGGGGACCGTGGGTTCCTAGAATGTACACAAGCCCCTCTACTCAGGAACCAGCACCAGACAGCAACTGGAAGGGGACCATTTGCTTGCAGGAAGTAGAGGAAGTGACTGAAAATAGAGTGGGAGCTGAGCAAGTGGCATTGTTCCCTCTCTGACTCCTTCCTCACATACATTGCTACAATGTGGCAAAGAAGGTTGTCCTTGCCTGGTGAATACCTAAGACTCCATCCCTTACAACATAACAGGTGCACTGACAAATTGAAAAGACAAACAAATATGGCCCAAATGAAAGAATAGATCAAAACTCCAGAAAAAGAACCAAGCGACAAGGAGCTAGCCAACCTATCAGATGTAGAGTTCAAAACACTGGTAATAAGGATGCTCACAGAAATGATTAACTACTGCCACAAAATAAAGGAAGAAGTGAAGGCTATACAAAATGAAATAAAGAAAAATATACAGGGAACCAACAGTGAAGGGAAGGAACCTGGGATTCAAGTTAATGATTTGGAACAAAAGGAAGAAATAGACATTCAACTGGAACAGAAAGAAGAAACAATTTCAAAAAAATGAGGAGAGGCTTAGGAACCTCTGGGACAACTTTAAATGTACCAACATCTGAATGATAGGAGTGCCAGAAGGAAAAGAGGAAGAGGAAGAGCAAGAAATGGAAAACTTATTTTGAAAAATAATGAAAGAAAACTTTCCCAATCTGGCCAAGGAAATAGACATACAAGTCCAGGAAGCTCAGAGAGTCCCAAACAAGTTGGACCTAAAGAGGAACACACCAAGTCACATCATAATTAAAATGGCAAAGGTTAAAGAGAGAATCTTAAAAGCAGCAAGAGAAGAGAGTTACCTACAAAGCAATTCCCATAAGACAATCAGCTGATTTCTCAAAAGAAACCTTGCAGGCAAGAAGGAACTGGGAAGAAGGATTCAAAGTCATGAAAAGCAAGGACCTACATCTGAGATTACTCTATCCAGCAAGCTATCATTTAGAATGGAAGGGCAGATAAAGTGCTTCCCAGATAAGGTAAAGGAGTTCATCATCACCAAGCTCTTGAAAAGTTAAATGTTATATGAAATGTTAAAGGGTCTTATTTAAGAAAAATAAGTTCAAAACTATGAACATTAAATGACAGCAAACTCACAACTATCAACAAGTGAACCTAAAAAACCAAAAACAAACTAAGCAAACAAGTAGAAGAGGAACAGAATCACAGAAATGGAGATCACGTGGAGGCATATCAGCAGGGAGGGGGAGGAGGGAGAATGGAGGGAAAGGTACAGGGAATAAGAAGCCTAATTGGTAGGTACAAAATAGACAGGGAGGTTAAGGACAGTAGGGGAAATGGAGAAGCCAAAGAACTTATATGTACAACCCGGGGACATGAACTAAAAGGGAAATTGCTGGAGGAAATGGGAGTACCGGGTGGAGGAGGGCAAAGGGGAGAAAAAAATGGGACAACTGTAACAGCATAACCAATAAAATATACTTAAAAAAACAGTGCAGTTGATTGTATTAGCAAAGTGTAAGTCACAGTTGCCTGTCTTTAATATTAACTCTTAAAGCCTCAATTTAGATAGTTTTTTCAATTTTCTATGTAAAATTATATTGAGTTGGAGATCAGTCAAGAATAGGCTATCTATGAGTATAGATTTTTCAGTCTTTAGTATGAACTCAGAAAGCATTTTCACTGGACTTGATTGGGAAGATTTTAAAGTCCAAAAAAGCCCAGTTTCTAGATTAGTAAACTGAGCCAACTTCTTGAATATCTTTAATGAAGTTTTAACAGCAGACAAGTCAGAGAGTGGGTACCAACTGACTATCCAGCCCATGATCATGCCTTCTAAGTTTTAAAATAAGAGCTTTATTGAGATATAATTCACACACCATAGAGTTCATCCATTTAAAGTCTACAATTGAGTCGTTTTTAGTATGTTGACAGGCGGGGTTCATGAGATTGCTGAAAGAACGCCTATCGTTTTAACAATATCGGTGGAATTTAATTTTGGTTTTATCTTTAGACGTGTTGTAATTTTTTTCCAAAATGTATTTTAACATTATTTATCATTGTTATGATTTTTATTTGTGTTGTGAATTTCTTTTCATTTTCCTTCCCATTTAACCACAAATGCTGGAACTGGTTTTCAGTGTCTGCTCAGCTACTGTGAATAACAATGATTTTCTTTGAGATAAACTGGCCTAATTAGCTAATTACTGATTAGAAGGAGTAATTTATACAAAAAATTTTATTTTTATCTCAGATGCTTTTGAGTGGTAGGACACCTACGTATTGATACAGAAACACCGGTTGATGGGGCCAAGGATGGGCACATTACTTAGCACAAATCACCATTTTAAGTCTCTTACCTCCTGGTCCTTGCGGCATGCCTTTAAGCACAACACTTAAAACCAGTTTGGAGCTACAATTCAATATAAAAACTTACCTACATATTTATCTCTTACTGAGTAAAACAATGGAAAACCATACAATGAGGTATATATGGTCATGGTTAAGTAGCTTTAAAAAAATAACAAATTTATGGGGCAACTATTAAAAATTCTCTGGATTCTGATGCCAAATAACTTTAAAACTGTAATTGTAGCAAACTCATCATAAGCCATCTTTAGTTTATAGTCTTCCCCTAAAATTTTTATTCATAGAAAGTTAATACTGATTACATGATGGTACAGAGAAAAATCAAAATAGCCTATAAGCTCCAATTGTTGGATCTTAAGATTCTTACCTATAAAGTGAGTCAGTAATACTGTATTTTTACTAGATTTGAAAACAATGTTCTCTTCTTAATAACAGTTTTAAAAGCCTTAGTAGACATGTTCAAACACTATTTTAAAGACCAGCCTCAGCAACAGCCATCAGATTTGAGGATAGAGTTTTTGAGATCCCAAACCAGAGATTTCCTCGTGGCTTTAGCGAAATGGAGCCGTGGTACCCATCAGGTCCTTTCACCCGACCCTGTTCCTTGTTTGGAGAGTCTTCTGATAGAATGCAGTTAGTAACGATAGCTGTGTTGTGTTTAAACCAGGTCATCCATTGTCATTCGCTTCATTTTGAACAATACAAATTCATATGTTGTATAAGAATAAAAGTATTTAAAATCAATGCTATCTGAAACTGATGATCGAAGCTGTTTATTTTTGCCCACTGTATACAAAGCATGGCCTTTATTCTCACTTACTTAAATGTATTTTACTGTAGCATGTTAATATGGAAGTGTATGTTCAAAGGGCTTGCTTTTTTCAAACTTTCCACTGATGCTCTGAAGTTAGCTCCCCAAAACTGACATATCTAAGGGAATTAATGGTGATAAAGACAACAGCGTGCATTGATTTGTTTGTATTTTCCTTTTCATCAATGGAATATACAGAGATTGAAAAGAAGTTTAATTTAAGGGTGAGGCATTTTTTTAATGATTGGTCAGACCAAAAAACAAAATAAAAATAAATTAAAAATATTAGTTTTGAAGGTACTACTTCCAAAAAACATTCAAGTATCTCCCCAAGACTGCACCATTACCATTAAACAACTATGAATGGACAAGTGTGATATAGTTTGCTTTTAAGAACATTTTCACTATTTACCTCTATGAACTCTATTAATATGTTACCTTTGAGTTATTATGCACATTCTCACGAAGAGAATGTATTCCATGATTTCAGTACATTATATAGAAGGCCAATTATTTTAATTACTTTGACATTTGTAATTTACACTAGATAAAACTTTTAAAATTTCTATTTGTAAATCACTACTATAAACTAATAAGCCTCCTGTTTGAGCAAAATTATTACTCAGTGGAAGTTAACATTTAATGATGTTTATGGGAGAGGGGGAACCTATGCTTTTTCTATCACTTTTTATTTTGCTGCCTAGACTCATAAAAAATGTTTTTGCTAATGATATTTTACCAAGATATTACTAATCTCTACTTATAAAAATGTATTTTGGAAACACTGTTTTAAACAATAATCTTATGGACATTTTTAATGTTTTTATCAATACTAACTTTTTATCAATAAAACAGTATTGTTTAGCTATCTTCAACTATTCTGAGAGAAAATGATTTCCAACCTAGAACTCTTTAACAAGCCAAACTATCAATCAGTTGTGCAGGTAAGAGGAATAAGATCCTTCTAACATGCAAATTCTCAAAAAACTTATTACCCGTGCAACCTTTGTTGGGAAGTTATCAAGAATCTGTTCTAATAAAACAAGGGAGCAAACCAAGACAGAGGAAAGCATAACTCCATCAGCCACACGATGCCATCAGAAGGGGGTGAAAGGGGCCCGGGGTGATAAATAAGGAAAGCAAACCCGAGGACATCAGACCCCGAGAACAGCCCAAAGAGAGAAGACTGAGGGCGGTGTTCTCCAGGTGACGAGAGTGATGGGAAGCCTGACAGGCAAGGGTATTGTAAGAAATGTACATTTCTGGAAGAGAGTTTGGGAATAAACACAACAAAAATTACTCTCTAGAACATTAGAAAATTACTAGGTCCAAGAGAAACAAAAGTTATACAAAATAAGAAATATAGTCATAGTGTACTGTGCGGCCTAGCAATGAATAAAATTGGCACGAGAATAATATTGTAAGCAATGAATATTGAGCTAACTACATCTACTGTGTAAATATATTGGAGGAGTCGGGGAGGGAAAGTTGGGTGAGTGTGTGAGCACTTGCCTGTGTAAGCACCTGCGACATGCTGGGCCGATTTGGGATGGTGTTATGAGGGCTACATCCGTTTCTGGATACTACAGCCAACACTGCTAAAAACAAGAAATATGGAGGTAAACTCCAAAAGAAGTAGCCATGAAAGTTTAAAATGGTTGCTTATGCGAAACGGAAACAGAGCGGGAAAGCACTGGATTTTTGTAAGAAACATCATGGAGCTGACCATGAAAATATGTGTAACTTTGATTAAAATATAAATTTTTAAAGGAAGAAATATTATGTATGTATGTATTCAGAATTCAATTCTAGCCACTATTCAGTATTTAAAAACAAATGCTCTAACTGCCTTGCGTGTAAGTCTTTTAGAAATGATAATTAACTTCTGAGGGTCATTAATTACTCCTTCCAGAGCTAATGACACAAACTAAGATTTCTCTACCAAGAAAAAATGAACTCGGAATTCCAGAGAGTCCCACAGATTTCCTTACTCATTCACAAATCCTCTGGACAGCCACAAGTCGCAATTTAAGAACGCTTATTTTGGAGAAAAGAATAAATATGCAAATATATTGTCAAAGCCTTAGAATGGGCCACACGTAAAGGGTTTCTTCACTCACCTGAGTGGCATTTATACAATTGGCTATGGCCACACTGCAAGAAGGGAGCCATTAGATTTTTTCATCCAGGTCTACCGTTCCAAGTAGATTTCAAATACAACCAGTCTTTGAGCCCCTGAAATTATTTCCTGCTCCCAGTGGTTTTAAGACCAGAGAGCAGTATTTGTTTCATGTATTAAACAGACCGCTTTGTTACAATGAAAGCATACCTTGGAGATTTGATTGCACAGGATCTCACCCATTTCCTCTCCACCAGCAATGCTCTGTTTGGTTAGAAAGTGTAGGTCCACAGTTTCATCTTCTGGACCCAATTTGGCCATAAAAGATTAAAGAAACCAAAACCAGATTCTTTTCACATTAAAAATGATGGAGGCCCCATGGAATTTGGTATATGAATGTTTGCACTTAGCACAGAAAGTCTTTAAAGCACTACTGAGGTGAACCAGAATTGGCCAGGAAAGCATATTTTCCAGATTTTGAGTCACTTGCCGGCGTCCATTGCAGGGCTTTTGAGACATGTCAGAGAAGACAGAACAGAAAGGAAAAAACAGAACGAAATGAAGAAGCATCCGGGGAAGTGCTGGTTCGGAGGGGCTTTGAACCCGCGACTTCTCGCAGATGCACAATGACAGTGTGTGGAGGAAGGCTTTACACCCACCCCCTCTTCACTAACCTATACTGCACACACAGCCTGCTGCCAAACTAAAAGGGTGCCAGATTACATCAGTTACCAAGTGCAGGAACAAACCCAAGTCACTCTTGTTTATCATGCTGGCAGTCTTCCCTACCTGAAAGAAAGAAATTAAGTGAGATTTTGCCAGACACCCACAGAAAAGAGAAGAAACTTCATTTCTTTTTCAACCTCTTTAGAACTGGTCAATTGCAAAGCTACCCTCTTCTCCTCCACCCCCTGACCCCTTCCCCCCTTTCTTAAATTATAAAAAGCTACCTCAGAAAGTACTAATTTTCCATATTAGGGCCTGTATTTGATTGAATTTTACCAAAGCCCTCTCCATTTCTTTCCTCTTTCCAAAAAAAGGACTCTCATGAACAGAAATATTTAATGAAATTATGAGCGGGACCCGAAGATAACGGAATTTATTTACAAAAACTTGTGCATTTACTCTTAAATGTTTAAACTTCAGGTATCTTCAAAGAACTCTCCATTTGATGCAATACACCAACCAAGAGGTTTTTTCCCACTGCTCCAAACAGTTTTCAAACTCATCGATTCTGATGCCTTTTAGAGCTTCTGCCATTTTTTTGTTCCACAGCTTCCCATCAGTAAAACATTTCCCTTTACGCATGATTTTTTGTCCAATAGGAAAAAAAAGTCACTCAGGGTGAGACTGGCTGAATACAGAGGGTGGGGCATGGGGGCCATGCCGTTTTTGGTCAAACACTGCTGAACACTCAGTGCAGTGTAGGCAGGTGCACTTGTAAATCACCCGTCATGAAATGGGCAAGTGAGTCGAGTCTTCAAAAAAATTCACTGGGGCTGAATGCAGCCTCTCACTACAACACCAGCTGGTACACTGACATAGATGGGTTCCTAGAACATACCTAGCAGGGGAAGCCTGTACTACAAGGGCCTGCCTTCCAGAAGATATTTCTGTTTCGGGGGTCTTCCCTTGAATTTTTCACTATCAGTTAAGATGCTTCTCTTACATGTTTTCCCACAAAATAAACACAAAGAATCCCAAAGGAATTAAAAAATAAGAATTAAGAAAAAAATAGAAAAGAAGTATCTCTTAATCACATGCAATGAATCATAGGGATATGATAAATAACATTGAGCAGTTTAGCACTGAAGAGGTGATTTCTTTCCAGCAGTTTAGAGGAGAGGATTTGAAGCAGCTCCATAACTGTAACCTCCATGACCTTCAGAATCACAGGACAGTGCCCAGCCATGCCATGGCCCCAGCCCACTCACCAGCCCACATGCCCTTCATTGGAGGCAAAGTAGAAGCACATCTTTTATTCTACCAATTATCTTTTAACTAATCTACCTCACTACCTAGAAAAAGGATCATTTGCAAGTGGGTATTTACCAATACCTTTTAAACAGTGGGGAAAGGCAATTGGAAAAATAGATGAAGTCTTCCACTAACTCAGAAGCTCTGTTTGCACTAATGTCATTAATACCCCTAATTACCAAAGCCTTCCCCCTACTTATTTACTGTTTGCCAACTGGAAGATGGATGGGACTATCAAATCCTTTGAGTTAAAATGCTTTCCTGGGTGGCATGACCAAAACTGCAAATTTACTTGAGCTCTGTAACCCCTGTGTTTTAGAGTCTTGACTAATTCCCTTTTCCTTCGAATATTTAAGAGACTGCTTTTGTTCATTTGGAACAAGTCAAGAACCTCATTTACATTTCTTATCTTTCAAAAGTATTCCCTTGATGCTCCCCCAAGGGTACAGCTCAAGCCCTGGGGTACCCACACTAAACCCTGATTTTATTCAGATAACCTGCCTCCTCCAAAAAGCCAAAGGCTTCACCCACCTTTCAGGGCAATTCCAGTCTCCTTGTTACTGATTGGTTTAGGATCAGTGCTATCACACGAGTTTGGCCACTCACTCACCAAGAGAGGTTTATTAGGGGTTCCAGAGGAATGTCATGCCCTTAAAAAAAATGCAGGGGGAAAAAAGACACACACTTTCTCTGGAAGTATTGTCATATCTGAAAGGGATAGCTAGGATTGTGGCAGCCTCTCATTAACCAGCCCAGGAATAAAGCCACCCCTCAATGGATGGTAGGGCCAAAGGGGAGATCACAGAAAAGCCCAGACAGAGTCTAAAATATTGTGCCTGGAACCTACCCTGCTTAAGGACATCGTGTAATGTAAAACTAACGAACCCCCTGATTGTTCAAGTCAGTTGGATCCAGGTTTTCTGATCCTTTCGCCAGACAGCAGCCCAACATACTCAGAGGGTAAACCCGGAAGACCTCTGTTCAGACCCATTCCTCTGTGGTCCCTGTTCTGTTCTTTCCTAGTATTCTCACAACCCCCAACCCCAGAGTGTAACAAGCAGTTAAATTAACCAAAGGGAGAAACACCCCTAGGCTAGAACACTTGTAAAATTTACATTAAGGTCATCTGAAATGGGCCAGGTTTCCTAAAAATATCTTAAGATATGTCTTTGGAAAAAGCTTGGTAACCAGGTTATAATAATTTTTCATGATACAGTGTAACATCCCTGCACAGTGTACTTGTAGGCAATAACCTTTGGATCAATCATTTTCATTCATTTGGGGTCTTAAAGAAAAAAAAGTTACATTCTAAAAACAAGTAAACAATAAAAAAAAGAACTGCCCAGAAGTCATAGAAATAGAGACATATAAATTGGAAAAACAAACCACAAAGTTATAGCTCTCCCCAGCCAAGAGAACTTAATATAGTTTGCTTGAGAGATTACAGTTCCAAATAAATCATGTACTCCTTACTCGAGGACATTTTTTATGGAACAATTTTTTTCACTGCTTTTAGAGAGAGAGGAAGAGAGAGAGAGTAACATGTTGCATCAACTGGTTGTCTCCAGTATGTGCCTGGACCCGGGATGGATCAAACCACAACCTAGGTAGGTACGTGCCCCCACCGGAAACTGAAGCTGCAACCTTGTGGTTCCAGGATGATGCTCCAACCCACTGAGCGACACTGGCCAGGGCTAAGTAAATCATGTTTTAAAATCAGCAATAAACAACTTTACCATCAGTTGTATGTCATCAGCATTCAAATCTGCAATTCATATTTTTCTGGGGTTACTGAACGTTGTGGGGTAGAGAGCTGGATTACAGAGCTAGAGCCCCTCATTAACTGATAAAAGTTTGTTTTTACCGAACAAAACATGGAGTAGGGACCTGACAGAGGTAGTGTCCAGATGCTGTGGGCTTTAGCTAGTTGCCAGGATTAACACCCAACACAGCAAGTTAAGAAGAGAGCACAGAGATCCAGCTCGCTCCCTGCACTTCCCCGGAACATCTGGGAGAATGTCATTCTGCTTTCCTTTAAACTGACAAAACTGACTCTTCAGATGGAACTGATAGAAAGTGAAAGACTGAGTCTGATGTGGTAAGAAGCTGTTAAAAGATTAGTTTTGGCTTTTGGTGGAAAAACAATTATGCAGAATTACAAACACATCTGCCCCACACTCAGCAAACTATCAGAGGCGTCAGATTTTCCTCACGTTTTACTGCGTGGACCCTTTTCAATTTTCAAACAGGACACAGTGCTCTAGTTATTGCTCGCATGCATGTTCTTTAAATAAACTAAGACCAAACTTAGGAAGCCTGATATTGTGTCCTATAAAACTTTTTGTTTCCCCTCAAACATTTACCCAGAAGGAAGTAAAAGTTACATCCTCTATTTCTGCAGTGCTTTACAGTTCTCAAAATTCTTTAAGGGTATTAATTTAATAAGAGCGCTCATCCATTCACTTGCATTAACTCATTCGATGAGAAAACAAACAAGCTCCTTACAGCTCTGCTCGGAGCGTTTCCGCAAAGGAGACGGCGTGCATCTGTGTCTCCTGCCCCGTTCACTCACGGGCTGCACAAAAACTCGCTGCTGGCCGCGTGCCGGCCTCTCCAAACCCTGAAAACGCGGCGGTGGGGGACGACGGGGACAAAGTCCTGTCCTCGTGGTACTCACATCCTCATCAGCAAAATACAACTGGTCCACCCGTTTCCATTTAGGTATGAGCCCATCACTAGCAAAGAGCTTAGTTTTTTGTGCTGCATTAAGTGCAAAAGGTGGTTTAAATAGTTATTTAAAGGTGCAAGACCCCAAAACTAATAAATTGAGGTAGAGTACTGGTTAACAGTGAGGAGAAAGTTTATTAGTTCATGAAGGAAAAAAAACGAGGCTCCTTTGAAGTTTTTCTCAATAAGAGACTGAGTAACAGTGAACGTTGTGGTACATCACACGCAGACTGGTTATTCACAGGGCATGCTACACTGTTCTTTTCATGTGTACACTTATAGGAACTCTTAGATGTTAACAAAATTAGCTAAATTTTCCAGATTAAACCACACACACAGAAGTCATGGGGAAGGAAGTGATGAGCCTAAAGTTAAGTTGGTTGTGAGGTTTTTGTGAGTGAATAGATACTGCATGCTTTAAATGGTGCCTTGCAAAG
The DNA here is from genome assembly GCF_022682495.2 of Desmodus rotundus. NCBI lineage: Eukaryota > Metazoa > Chordata > Mammalia > Chiroptera > Phyllostomidae > Desmodus > Desmodus rotundus. The sequence continues at coordinate 21,167,368 of NC_071397.1, forward strand.
AGAAAGCATTCAATAAATGTAGCTTATTCCTATTATTTCACCAAATTTAAAGATGAGAAAACTGAGGCTCAGAGAGAGAACATGCCCAAGGTGCAAAGCTGGTTGATGATCAACTCTGCAGGGGGACGTAGGCCTGACCTGCCCTCTAGGGCTCTGTCACGCCGCTCCAGCCTGCACACCATGAAATTCGACAGTCACCACTCTAGCGCTGTCTCCGTGCCATGTTAGAATACACCAAACTCGGGTGACAAAAATGCGGTAGGTAGGCTAACACCCATTACTCATAAGCCTAGACACCTGTCACTTTAGAAATGGGGATCCAGGGCTCTGAAAATAAAGAAAATACGATGCTCCTTCTATGCATTAAGAGGCATGGTCGAAGTGACAGGGCTGAGGAGGGGGAAGTTTACCTCCTGGGAGCCAGGGCAAGGTTAAGGTCACTAGGCACGGGGAAACATCAAAGACAAACATGCCTGCTTTGTAATATGTCTGGGATTTTCTTTAATTTATCAGACACATTTCCTGGGTATGAGACAAAGACAAGAAGAAAAACCTGGCAGCTGCATAACTCCTGACAGTCCGGTTCCCTCTCCAACCCCAGGTACCTGCAACCTGCATGGGGAGAGGTCTGTGGTAACAGGGTGGGGCACAGCCGAGGCAGAGGAAGAGAGATAAGAGTCCTCTCTTCAGCAGGAAAGCCTGTTCTTACCTAAGTCAATTTAAATGAGTACGCTAAAAAAAGTTTTTACTTTAGCACTCTTCTCATCCTCAATATGCCTGCACACTGCAAAACTTTGTCAAAATTGCCGATCCTACGCAAGTTCAGTTCTACCAGGTTCCCTCTAATCTAGTAAACATCTACCCAGGGTAATAGCGCTGTGGTTAGTTAGCACTGCCACTTCTTTAGGCTGACTCTGCTAGGTAATAGAAGGAAGCATTTTAGTTTCAACGCATCCCTTTGGAGGGCCAGCAATAGGGTTTTCTGGACACTCCAAGACAGAGCATGTCCACCTTTGCTGAGGCTCTCTGTGCTGCAACCGTCCTCCCCAGAAGGCCTACTGGGAGGCACTCTTCCTTGTCTGTAGCTGGCTCTGGGGGTGAGGGGTGGAAATTATGGTAAACACAGCAGAGTCCTCCAGCCTTCTTGGGGGCTGTCAGAGCCTCTTCACACTGAAGGGGCCGTGGGAGCCATCAGCTGGCTTCCTGAATGGTCACTAGAGACTGTGGGACGAAGTTCTATCTTTATACGTGGTCTGAGCACGGACCCTCTGCATAGTGATCTCCCGTCTCCACACCGAACAGGCTGACAGAGCCCTCAGAGCACTGAAGGCTCAGCCACTCTCCTGCGTCTGGTGCCTGTAGGCTCTCTGCAATTTCCCCTGAAAGCTGGAAGCTAGATAAGCTCTGGCTTCAGTTCCAAAACCCAAAGGATCTGAGAAAGCCAAGTATGTGTGCCCAGCAGCTCTGACCTACAATATTCATCAAGGACCTGGTCGCAGTGGCAATTCTTACAGTTGTAGAAAGGAATCTCCTAAGAGGCCAGAAAGAATCATGTGGTGTCACACGGAATAGATTGATGGGCAAGAGAGCAAATGATAAGAGAACTACGAAATCATCTTCGTCTGCTATTTAAAAGCATTTGGCATCCCTCACATGGTAAAAGCATAGACAGCGTTTAAGAGATTCTGTTGTCTTCTGTCTGTTAAGTTCACCAGTGAGCCCAGGGAAGCTTCTGGACTCTTGAGAGGACTGTGTCTGGCTCAGTCCTCTGGGGATATGAGGCAACAGATGCACTGAAACCTCCTCAAGAACCAGTTTCCCCCAACAGCCAGGAGTCGCGGAATAACCTTGGCAAAGTCACGCTGACTACTGAGTTCAAGAGGAGGTCAAGAGCGGTGCAGCGCACACCACCCAATTACAGTCTATTTGTGGTGAGTGTAATGGGCATCTCTGTGAAAGGATGGCCCCGTACGGAGGAGAATCAGGCTGGCAGTCCGGTGTTTAAAGGACCTGTGTCATAAACATAGTGAGTGCAGAAGGAAAACCTCGAAGACAAGTGTTCGACTCCAAGGGAGATATGCTGAGATGACGGAGAAATGAAATGCACATAGCATTTAGTTGGGCCCATGGGCTCAAGGTGACAGAAAAGTCACACAGCCTTTTTACATGGACAAGCCCTGAAAAATGAGCCCTGTCTCAAGCAGTTCATTTACTTTCCAGCGGACCACAAACTTGCCCAGTAAGCCATGAAATTGTGTCTGCAGGCAAACTGTGGCCAGCCCCATGCAGACAATTCATCACTTTCTGGAATGCCTTTCAAAAATTGAAAATAGGAAAGACACTCCATGAAAAACTGGGTACTGCACTGTGCATCAACTCTCACTGGACTAAGAAAATACTACCATTTAGCATTCTATTTACAGTTGAAATTGGGATTATCTAAAAGGACCTCCAAAAATAAATTCATAAAGAGACTCTTTTCCATGATGTTTTCAGCCTATGGCTTTGTGCAGCAAGGGGCTAGCTGGGCGCGTGACTAAAGCACTGGGCAGTTACGCTTCTCAGCCTTCTCAAGAAGAATTATGCCCAGTCACAGAATTACCTCTGCTCTTAACAGCATCCAATCAGAAATAAAAGCCTGCCTCCTTGAACCCTCACCTAAGTCACCTAACTCACGTCCAAACTCTATAATAATTCCTTTCTCACACCCCCTTGAGGAGACATCCCCACAACTACCCATGGAGTAAGGTTGCCCCCACTGGAACAAACTGATAAATCCAAACTTTCTTCCATAACAGGTGGATTCCTGGTGGTCTCTGACTGGAGGGCATCGTCCATGTCATAACAGACTGAAGTGCTAGTAAAATCTTACAGTTCAAACCGAGGCTAGCAGCTCCCTAGTGCTGCGTACACACATACCAAAAACAAAAAAAACAAACAAAAAACCCCAACAGATAATGTGGGAAATTTGCCAATTTTTTTTAAGATTCACTCCCAATCATTCTTTAAAACAGAATAAAACTCATTAGCCGATGCATATTTGGTGCCTCTTTCCCTGTCTCTGCCTCTAAGGAGGACACTAACTAGGCCATTTCCCCCCATCTCCCTGCCCCATGTTCCCAAGTAGGAAAGGTGCCGACCAGCTTAATCAGCTTCGGGTCCCCGATTATATGAAATGCAGGAGGTGGGAGCCAACACCAATGCTAAGACTCACTGGAGGTAAAATCAACCCCCAGCGATAGAGGGCTGCACTGGGGTAGACAGGGGAGGGAAAAGAGACAGGATGCACCAACTGGATTTATAAGGGGCTGGTTCTGGAGGTGAGTTCGGAGTCAGGGAAGAGACCACTTCAAAGAGCAGTAGTAGAAAATGTGGGTGTGAATAAAATGAGGAAAAAGAAGTTTTCCCATGCTTTGTGAAAGTACCAAACACACTCAACCCTCTCTCTTCTTCTTAAACACAAACCAGAACAATTTGGCCTGTGGGAGACACGGTAGGAAAGCTGTCAATTTAACTATTTATTATTGTTTCTTGTCCTTTTTTTAAAATGTCCCCCTAAGCCCCATAACTGCTCCAATTAACAGCTGAACATTATGCAACTTACTTTTAAAAGTTGGTTCAAGGGCGCCCAGTTTGTGCCCCATCCCAGTCCCTCCACTCCCCCACCTCTGCCTCCTGCACTTCCACCCACTACGGCCCTCAGGAGGGAGGGCAGGACGGCCTAGAGCACCAGATTCACTGCTGACATTGCTTAATGGTCAGGCCTGTCTTCCCCACGGAACTGTGCGTTCCTTGAGGGCAGAGGCTGCACCCTACTTATTTTATGTCCTGTACACAGCTGTGCCCAGTACAGGGGAGCCACTCAGCATATTTTTAAGTAGGTGCCAGCTGGCCTCTTGTGCTAGCCATCACCACCCAGGTGTGTCACTGACAAATTGTAAGGAAGCCATTGTAAGTCAACCAGCATCGCCTCCTCTGGAATACTTGCATTACCTTCCTCTTTTTTTTCGAAATTTAGTCCCTCTTTTACAGTGACAATTAATGCTCTTACAGGCAGTACACTAAGCTCTTTATAATCATTATTCATATTAACTGTCACAGCAATTCTGTATAGGATCTGAGGTATAGGAATTTTTCTTTCCATTTTAACTTTCAAAGTCTGAGGCTTAGAGCAGTTTTATCACATGCCTATGACTTAGCTAGTACTTAATGAAAGAATTAGAAAGACTTTTTATACATTCAACATTCACTTTTTTCATTCACCCCACAAAATTTTTCTGCCACCCAGGGCTAGAAGCTACATGAGTTCATGTCCTTGAGAGCTGCCTTAGGACGATCCAGCTAGGGGGCAGGTGCCCACAACTTGCATTGGGACCGGTTGTGTAGAAATGTCACATCTAAGATGTTATTACTAACTATAGTTGGCTTTCCTCCTGTTGTGAGCCATGAGCTAAGCTGCGGTTCAATCTAGGAAGATTCTCCTCTCCCCCATTGGCGCTCTCTGGACACATTTTTTTTTGGTGTCACATCTGAGGGTATGGATGGTGCTGGCATTAGGTGGTTGAATCCAGAGATGCTGCTGAACATCCCACCATGCACAGGCCAGGACAGCCCCCAGGACAGGGAGTTACACCACCCAAAATGTCAGTAGTGCCGAGCTTGAGAATATAAAGAAAAAAACCCTGTACCAAAAAATCAAAGATGAAACTATTAGATAAGTCTAGAAATCTAATACAGTGATTATAGACAATAAAACTGCAATATAAACATTAAACTTGAGAAAAGACTAGGTCTTAATTGTTCCCAGCACTAGGAGAAATGATAATTATATAGTGTAATTGAGGTGTTAGCTAATGCTACAATGGCAATAATACCACAGTATAAATGCACCAGAGCAATATGCTGTACCCATTAAATTTATACAGTGTTGCATGTCAAATAGACTGGTAACTCATTTTTTAAAAATCAAAGATGAACCAAAAAAAAGCTCTAATTTAGGGGGTTCCTCTCCATCTGTTCAGGGAAAAGCCCTGTGTAAAATTGAGGGGAAAAAAACCCCCATAGCACTGTAAGGAAATAAAGCATATGCAGCCGAATAAAATCAAGTTTAAAATACTCCTTGAATCTGCAGTATTGGCAAATAATCTAATTACCAGGAATTTTGCAAATGCTGTTAGTGGTGCTGGTACGCTGGAAGAAGGAAGATTCAATTTCCAGCCTCCCCCAGAAATTCTCTTAGGAAAATGTTAGTTAGCTACCCTGCATGCTACAGGGCCGAGGTTCTAGGATGAGAAACTACTTCATCTAAAACATGACTTCTAAACCTGAGGTGGATAGGACGCCTGGCTCAGGAACACCCACCCTATTCAGAGGTTAAACATGGACCCAGAGACCGCCTCCTGCAGACTAGGCTTCCAGAGGCGGAGGTGGGGGGCGGTGCACAGGGGAAAGATGGCAGCCCCCTTCCTGGCTGCACACAGCATAGGCTGGGCTTTTAAGGAGCTCCAAAGAATGCATCCCCCAAACATATTCCTAACCAACCCTAAGGAAGAAGTGCTCATTCTCACAGAGGACAACAGGGGAGTAAAAAACACAGAACAGCACCAGAATGCTGTGGTCAGATCCCGGCTCTACCATTTGTTAGGTGTGATCTTGGAAACTTACTTAACCTCTCAGTGCCTCAATTTTGTCATCTGCCAGATAGCGGCTAATAATCTACCTCATTAGCTTCTTGGGAGAATGACATAAATTAATACAGATAAAGCATTTAGAATAATTCCTTGCACAGAAGAAATGCTATATGAACCTTGGTTATAGAGGGTGAGTCCATTGAAGGAAGAGGCAACATCTCATTTTTAGGGACTTCCTTAGGCTTAGCGTAGTGACTGGTACTATATGTTACAGTGTTAAACTCCCAAGTAATTTTGGTTCTGCTTGGTGTCATTATTTTATTCAGTTTTCTCATCAATGAAAGTAACTTTGATTTTTTGCCAAGTCACTAGATTATCTGAGAACTTTTTTTCTGGTTTATTTAGAGTTAAAATCAAGGGGAATGCTCGCAGAAACTGAGATTTAGTAACTGAAATGATTTAAAAGTGTTTTGTTAGTACGGAGAAAAGAGACTGGGAAGGGCCCACCTGGGGTTGGTGCTGGGAAAGAGAGGTGGGAAGAGGAGGATAAGTACCAAAGTATATCCTCATTTCCATCTATATTCTTTTTTGATGCATTTTTTTTTGTTAATTTTTATTTTTACTCTTTATCGAGTGAAGTGTCTGAATAGTTGTACATATGCATAAATGCTTATAACCACCATACCATGATCTGGAACAAACAATTCTAGTGCCCTTCACCCCTCCCTAATCCACTGTCCCCCTAGAGGTAACCACTCTGTCATTAGTTTGCGAGTTCTTGGACTTCATGAAAATAAAGTTATTTTTCTGTTTTTTTTCTGGGAGCTTGTTGTATTTTTCATACATAATTCTATGGTTCATTGTACATGTACTTTCCGTGTGGTGTAAACTACATACAGGTCCATAAATAAATCCAATTGCTTCATTACTATTTATTGAAAAGACTGTCATTTTCCTACTGCAGTGATTTTCAACCCGTGTGCCAGAAGTTTTAAAACATGCAGTACCTGAGTGTTTAGTCAGGGGCACTGATCTCTTTCCCTTAGGTTGTCAGATTTAAAAATAGCAACAGCCAACACAACAATAACCATCAGGTGTGAATGAATCGAAATTAAACCTATTCTTTTGTCAGATCAGTAAAAATATATTTTTTGATGTGCTGCAAAATTTTAGTAGTTTTTGTGTGCCATGAGTTGAAAAAGGTTGAAAATACCTGCCCTCCTGAGTTAGGGAGCTACTTTTGTTATAAATCACTTAACCCTCTACGGGGCTCTGTTTTTAGACTCTCGATTCTGTTCCCTGGTGTATTTGGTTATCCTTTGTAACCACACTGAATTAATGATGGCAATTTTATAGTTTCCTAAGTTTTGGAGATTTGGTAGTATACAAGTCTTCTAATTCTGTTCTTCAAACTGTTTTGGGATCCTAGGTCTTTTGCATTTGTAAATAAATTTTAAACAAACAAACAAAAAACACCCTCTGTTGGGATTTTTATTAAGATTACATTGAACCAGCTACAAAGAACTGGTATAAGACCACATTTGGTCTTTCATACAGAGCATGATATGTCTCTCCATTGACATGAGACCTTCTTAAATTTCCCTCAGCAAAGTTTGGTAGTGTTTGGTGTAGAGATCTTGCACATATTTTATTAGTATCATTCCTATTTAATTTTTTTGATGCAATTGTTAAACATAATTTATCTAAAATTTATTTTCCAATGGTTTGTTTCTGCTATCTAGAAACACAATCAGTTTTTGTATGTTCTTTGTATCCAATAATCATACTAAATTTGTTGATTAAATCTAATATATAGACTCTTTTGAATTTTCTCTGTGAGTAATCATGCCATAGGTGAATAATATAAATGTTACTTCTTCAGTTTCTATTTTATACCTTTTTTTTCTTACCTTATACTCCTGCATAAAACCTGCAGAACAACGCTGAACCATGCAGGACATTGGGTCCTGTCCCAAATATCCACGGGGACATGTGGTCCATGCCAGAAGGGTTTGGAAGTTTGGCCCCTTCCAGAATGTTCATAGAGATATCTGGCCCATAGGTAATATAAATCCTACTCTTCTGCAAGATTCAAACCCCAGCCCTTCTACCTAACCCCACCTGCCATTACCAGGTAGGCTACCAAGGCAAGAAGGGTCATTACTGATAATACAGTCACAATAAAATTGTTGTACCAATAAAACATGGTACTATGTTTTATGTATTAATCCTACAAGCCCAAAATACAAATAAATGTTTTGGGCTATTGGACCCCAGGGATGTTTTCTAAGTGTGATTGTTTTTGATAGGGCCAAATATCAAGGACCACTTACCATGGGCCAAATATGCATCGAGATTTTTTGGACAAGACCAAACTTCAAGGACATTTGGAATGAACCAAATATTTCCAAGAATGTTTTTCTTTAAGATTTTACTTATTTTTAGAGAGAGGAAAGGGAGAAAGAGAGGGAGAGAAACACTGATGTGTGAGAGAAACATCCATCCCTTGCCTCTCCTACATGCCCCAACCAGGAACCACACCCACAACCCAGACATAAGCACTGACAGGGGATCGAACCAGGGACCTTTCGCTTTGTGGGATGATGCCCAGCCAACTGAGTCTCTCCGGTCAAGGCTCCAAGAATGTTTTGGACAGGGACAAATGTCCACTAATTGACTATATTGATTCATGGTTTTGAATAGTAAAATAGCCTCTCTGTCCTAGAATAAACACCACTTGGTCATGATGCATTACCTAATATTTCTGTCCCATTTCCTAATATTCTGTTTAGGATATTTTCTCTGTTTCTGAGCTATATTGGACTATAATTTTCCTTTCTTTTATTCCCGTGCCAGCTTTGGTCTCACTCATAAAGTTGGGAAATGTTCCCCCTTTCCTTGTCTTCTAAAAGATTATGCTTCAGATTGGCATTATTTCTTCCTTAAATATTTTGAAGGATTCATCAGCAAAGCCATCTAGGCCTAGAGTTTTCTTTGTGGGAATATTTTAAATTACAGATTCAACTACATTAATATATGTAGGATTATTCAGATTGGCTCTTGCTTGTTAGGCAGTTTTGGTAAATTGCTCTTTCTTTCTCTTTTTTTCCTTGATCAGCGTTGAATCAGAGTTCTATCAATTTTACTAATCTTTACAGAGAACCACCTTCTAATTGTACTGATTTTCTGTGTTTACAACTTCTTTATATTTTATTGATTCTACTTTTAGCTTTATGATTTTGTTACTTTTACTTTCTTTGGGCTTAATTTGTTATTCTTTATCAAAAACTTTTGAGACGGAAGCTTAGATCGTTAATGTTCAAACTTTTTCTTTTATAATGTATTCGAAGCTATAAATCTCCCTCTAAGCCCTGCTTTATCTTCATTTGACACATTTTGATGTGTCGTGTTTTCACTATTATTCCTGTCAAAATATTTTCTAAATTTTATTGTGATTTTTTTCTTTAACTCATGAGTTGACTAGAAATGTGTTGCCTAATTTCTGAACAACTGGAGGTTCCAAGTTATCTTTTTGTTTTTGCTTCTTGTTTAATTCTACTCAGGTCAGAAAGTACACAATGTATTATGCAACCCTTTGAATTGGTTTAAACTTTTTTTTTGCTCCAGCATATGGTCTATTTTGGTGACTGTTTCACTATATGTATTTAAAAAGAGTATGTACCCTACAGTTTTGGAATGCTGCCTTTTTGCCTTCTTAATTTATCAGTGTTTTAATTTATCTGTATCTAGAATTGTGGATTTGTATAATTCTTTTACACAATACTAAGCAACTATTGTGTCAAAGAAAAAATAAAATAAGAAATCAAAGGATACACAGGGACAAATTAAAATGAAAATACAACATACCAAAATTTGGGCGATGCAGCACGGGTGATACTAAGAGGAAAGTTTATAGCAATCCAGGCCTAACTCAAAAAAGAAAAACAAAAAACACTCAAAAAAACGATCTAACATTGTTTAAAGAACTATAAAAAATATGAATAAACAAAGGCCAAGGTGGAAGGAAGGAATTAATCAGAATGGAAATAAATGAAATATACAATAAATGGACAATAGAAAAAATTAATTAAAAAAAAAGCTGGTTCTTTGAAAAGATAAATAAAATTGATAACCCCCTAGCTAGACTCACTAAGGAAAAAAAAGATGATGATTCAAATAAAGTCAGAAATAAAAGAAAAGTTACAACAGACACCAGAGAAATATCGAACATATAAGACTACAATGAAAGGCTGTATGCTACAAATTTCGACAACCTAGAAAAAATGGAGAAGTTCTCAGAAGCAGACAACCTGCTAGACTGAATCAGAAAGAACTGGAAAATCTGAATACATTATATCACTAGTAAGGAAATTAAAACGGTAACCAAAAACCTCCAAAAAACAAAAGTCCAGGTCCGAATGGCTTTACTGGTAAATTCTACTAAACATTCAAAGGTTTAATACCAACCCTTCTCAAACTCTCCCAAAAAGTTAACAAGGAGAAAATATGTCCTAACTCATTTTATGAGCTCAGCACTACACTGATACCAAAATCAAGCAGGACAACACACACACACACACACACACACACAAAATTACAGGCCAATACCTCTGATGAGCACAGACGTAAAAGTCCTCAACAAAACAGCAGCAAACCAAACATGGCAATACATTAAAAGGACCCCAAGATCAAGCAGGATTCATTCCAGGGATGCAAGGATGGCTCAACAGCTGTGAATCAATCAGCATGACACACCACACTAACAAAATATTTATGTTTTGTATATTTAAGTATAGATCATAGAAACATACACACTTAGAATTATGTTTTCCTTTTGAATTGACCCTTGCATTGTTATGAAATATTTCTCTTTATATCAATAAATCTTGTCTTAAAGTGTACTTTGTCTGACAGCCAGAGCCATGCCAGCTTCCTTTCAGTTACTTAGTATAATGTATCTTTACCATCCTTTTACTTTCACCCTAACTGTGTTGATATTTAATATGTAAATTGCAAACAGGAAATATTTGGGATAATCTTTAAATTCCAGTCTAGCAACCCTGGTCTCTCAATCATAGCCTTTAGTCTAATATTTAATGTAATTGCTACCATATTAGGCTATAAATCTGCTATATTCCTTTTTATTTCTATTTAACCATCTGTTTTTTTGTTCCTTTGTTCTTGTTTTCTAAATTTCTGTTTAATTGATCAAATAGTTTTTCAGTATTATATTTTATCCTTTCTGTTAGCTTTTAGTTAAGCATTTTAATATTATTCTGTTAGTGCTTTCTCTAAAGATTATAACATGCATCTCATTCTTGACTAAGTACAATCTACCTTAAATCAGCAGTTTTGCCACTGCTTGAATCCTGCAAAACAGCTAAGTCCGTGTACCCTCATCCCGCCTTTGCGCTCCTGTTTTCACAAACGTTATAAAGCACACAAGACATTACCGTTGTTGTTGCTTCTGGTCACACATATTTTTCATATTTACCCCTGGTTGCCCTTGCTGGGGACTTTCTTCTCTTGCTGCAGATTCTTGAGATCAATTGTTTTATTCTAAATAACTTCATTTAGATTTTGTGTACTGAAGGTTTGCCGGGTAACAATATTGCTCAATTTTTACTTGCCTGAAAATGTCTTTAGTTTCCCATAATTTTTGAAAGATTTTTTTCAGGATACAGAATTCTAATGTAGAATAGAATGTAGAATAATTCTTCCTTCAGAACTTTAAAAATATCATTCCATTGATTGACACTTCTGCAATTTTTGGTGAGAAGTTAGCTGTTTATCATAGTGTTGCTCTTGAAGACCTGGTCCGAGCACACGTTTCTTACGTGACTGTATCGTCCATCTCCCTCCACCACATGACAGGAGCTTCTTGATGGCACGTGACTTGTTCATTCACAGTATCTAGAATTTTGCCTGGCACCTATACAGTCAATGTGTAATTTTTGAAAGAACTTATAGATGAGTGAGCGGACTGTATGTCATGAGTATAATGCAATGCCTAACACAGAGGACTACTTAACAGAGAGTAAGAGTAAAAAGGAATGACGTCACTGACCCTTGTCGAGGGCCATACTCTCACTTCTAAGTCCATAGTGCCATTCAGACCGTTGCACCAACCTCTAGCTTAAACTAAATTTTGCCACTGCACACACACTTTCTTAATCATGTTAGCAGCTTTGACAAACTCTACTTATATACTATGTATCCAGATAATAACATCCAAACATGACATTAATAGAAGTAAGATAGTTTTTAGGTTATTTATTATATTAAAGATGATCCAACCTAAAATGTGTTCTTTTGGAATTAGCTTTCAGGTAAACCGAATTCATAATGTAATTTGCAAAGAATGGGCATTTATTAGATACAGAGAGTAAAAAGAAATTATGGGTGATTTGCAGCAAACAAAGATGATGTTCATTCTCAGAAAGCATTTGCCTTAACAACCAGCAGAGCCATACTTACAAACTGGTGAAATTTCTTTTTCCTTACCAAAGTAAAGGAAGACTGTGCTTTAAAGTAAATTAACCTTGCAGTTTACTCTCAGCTTCTTTTTGCCAAAAAGCACATTCAGTCCTCTTATCTATTAACAAAATCAACATGTTTCTCCTAAGTGATTACTTAATGACTTCTGATTTCCCAGGTATCACTTCACACCACGGGAGGTGAGCCTGTGAGGTCAGATGCTCGCCTACGCTCTGGTTCTTCAGTGGAAGGACAAAACGGGCAGGCTGTGCAGTGGGCAGAGCAAACACTGCTGTGCCACACGCAGTAGAGGGTACAGAAAAGTGGGGAAGTGGAAAAACTGACCATTAATCTGAGTCAACGCCGTGATCTCAGATAATCCACACCCATGAGCTTCTGCAATAACGGGAAGAGCTAAGATCCCGCTATCTTTGTATTTTGAAATATCCACCTGGGACCAAACTTTCTTGATAACAGATAGATTACTTATTTGTTTATTCGACAAATACTTGTTGTACACCTATTACGTGCTCAGCTGCTTGGTTCAGAGCAACAAATGCGACAGTCAAAATCACGAGGATCAAGCAGCTCTGGTTCAGTGAGAGAGCCGGAGAAGAATGACAGCAGAGTGTGGAAGTGCTGTGATCAGAAAAACACAGAATGCAAAACCGGCAGGAGTGGGATGCACAGGAGCCGGCCAGAAGAGAGGGGGGCAGAGATGGGGGGGGGAGACGGGGAAAGTGGGCTGTGGAAGAGTAATTCAGGATCAGTCATAGGGAGGCGAGTGATCTTCTAGGAACTAGCAAGGCAATGTCAGAACATTCTATAAACACATTCCCCAATGTAATGAACGTTACGTGAGGTGGGTAAGCGCCCACAGATAGCTGTTCTAGCAAAGGCTCTCAGGGATTTTTTTCATAGAGCTACAGTTAGTGATAATTATTTCTTTTTTTTAAGGCAATTGTTTTTTTTAAAGATTTTATTCATTTATTTTTAGAGAGCCAGGAAGGTAGTCAGAAAGAGAAGGAGAGAAACACCAATCAGTTGCCTGTTGCAAGCGCCCCAATCAGGATTGAACCCGTAACTCGGGCATTTGCCCTGACTGGGAATCAAAATTGCAACCTTTCACTTTCAGGGACCACGCCCAACCAACTGAGCCACACCAGTCAGTGTAGTGATAATTATTTCTTATACGTACATTTTAATATAATAAAGCTACAAATATTTATTGCATGCTTGCTCTGTATCAGCCATTGCACTGAGGGCCTGATTGTAGTGGCTGCCTCATCTCCTCCCCTACTAACCTAATGATGGGGGCATGTTTTAAATCTATAGTATTGACATGGCCACAAGAGCTTGGAGAGAGAAATTTGCTCAAGTTTACAGAATAAATTGTGGAGCCATGATATTAACCTGGGCCTGCCGGACGGCAGAACTACTGTGCTTGGTAGAGGTCAGAGTATGTGACTAAATATCCAGAATTACTCAACAAGTATTTACTCTGTACTCACCATGGGGCACAAATTGTACTAAAATAATAGAATGAGGGATCTTAAACATTTCTGGCCCAATCATTTCATTTGGGTATCAGAAAATTGAGGCTCACAGAAGTTGAGGGGCTTTAAAATAAGGGTCGTTCTATCCTTTTCAACTATGAGTGGGAGACCAAAAAAAAAAAAAGAAGAAGAAAAGAAAGAAACAAAATAGAAGAAATATTGAATCTACGGATTTTTATTTTAAAACATTTAGGTGTTAATGCCACCAAGCCTCCATCTCCCCACAAAATATCAACAATGAGACAGCAGTCCACAAACAAAATAACTCTGGGAGATCTCAAGAGACCACTTAAGAAACTTCAGCAGCACAATGGAACAATAAACAGAGTGAGAATACCAGCACATTGAAGAAAGGAAGAACAGAGAGAAGGGCAGCTTCCACTTGCCTGCATCATCCTATCCCAGGCTGGCACCGCTCAGTGCCAAGGGGGAGCTCCCCAGCTAGAAAGAGTTCACCCCCTGCCAGGAAAAGGAGAGCAAGGTGAGCAGCAACCAGCTTCCCCAGCCTTTCAAGGGACTCAGTTTCAATGCACCCAGAGACCAGCAAGGCTGAGATGTATAGAGATGCTTAGGGACAAGAAGAGCAGGCATAGCAGTGTTAGCCAAGCAGTAGAAGTAACCATGGTTCCCAATGACCCACTCTGCAGAGGAGCCCAACCAACAGCTTTTGCCTGTTGGTTGGGCTTCCGAATAAAGCAATGGCCAGCACAGTCACCACGGATGCCCCAAGTACTTTACCAGGCTTTCACACCATAGGTTTTTATCAGCAACCTGAGTCTCACCCTCTTCTTTAACCTGCTCCACTCCCAACCAGAGCCCAGGATCCCCATCAGCAGCCAGCCCAAGCCTGTGCTGCAGGGAGAGCGCAAAACGGAAGTCTGGAGTTCCCCTCACTATTACGTGCAACCTTGAGGCTGGCTCCTCTGGCTGTGCCCCTGGATTGCCCTGGCCCGACTTCCTGACTGTGCATATGCCCATAGGGGGATGCTGCAGCCACAGGAGTGCGTGTAGTCGGGGCTCCTGCAGCTGCTCCTGGGCTTGGATTTGGCCCTATCTTCTGTCACTGGTCTGCACTTCTGTGCTTGCTTTCAACCTGCCTCACTAGCTTTGCACCTGCACCTTGATGGCCCAACTCCTATCACCAGCTTCCACTGCAATGTGCTTACCAGTGCCAAATCCCTGCAGACACAGGGCTCCCCTGCCCCTCAGTTACCACATGCCCAAATCAAAATCAGAAAGGAAAAGTAAACTTGTCCCTGTTTGCTGATGTCATAATCCCATGTGTAGAAAATCATCAGGACTACACAAGAAACCTGTTAGAATTAATAAAGAAATTCATTAAAATTTCAGGATATAAAATCAACATACAAAGAAAATAATTTGTGTTTCTATACACTAACAATGGACTTTTGGAAAAATAAAGAAAATAATCCCACATACAATAGCACCAAAAACAATAAACCTTAGGAATAAATTTAACCAAGCAACTGTGAGACAAAAACTATACGACATTGATGAAAGAAATTGAAGAATACACAAATAAGTGAAAATATGTCCCATGTTCATGGATTAGAAGCATTAATATTGTTAAAATGTCCACACTACCAAAAGTGATCTACACATTCAATACAATCTCTATCAAAATTCCCACAGTGGTTTTCACAGAAACAGAAAAAACAGTCCTAAAACTCATATGGAACTACCAAAGACCCCAAATAGGCAAAGCAAGCCTAAGAAAGGACCAAGCCAGAGGCACTGCCCTTCCTGATTTCAAACAAAGCTATAGTAATCAAAACAGTGTGTTACTGGCATAAAAACAGACACATAGACCAATACAACAGAACTGAGAGCCTGGAAATAAACCATTGCACATGAAGTCATCTAATACTTGGCAAGGGAGCAAAAAATATACAGTGGGGAAAGGCTAATCTCTTCAATAAATGGTGCTGGGAAAACTGAATATTCACAAGCAAAAGAGTGAAACTGGATTCCCATCTTCTACCACTCGTGAACATTAACTGTAAGACCTTAAAGCATAAAATGTCTAGAAGAAAAATAGGAAAAGTACTCCTTGATACTGGTGTTAAAGATGGTTTTTCTGATATATACCAAGAGCACAACACAAATAGAAATGATCAAGTGGGTATACATCAAAATAAAAAGCTTCTGTGCAGAAAAGGAAATAACCAACAAAGTGAAAAGGCAACCTGCAGAGTGGGACAAACCTTTATCAATCACATGCCTGATAAGGGGTTAGTATCCAAAGTACATAAGAAACTCAAACAACTCTATAGTAAAAAAAACTTGATTATGAATTAAATTAAATTTTCAAATGGGCAGAGAACTTGAGTAGACATTTTTCCAAAGAAGACATACACATGGCCAGCATGTATGTGAAAAGATGCTCAACATCACAAATCATCAGGGAAATACAAAACAAAACCACAATGAGATACAGCTTACACCTGCTAGACTGGCTACTACCAAAACAGTGTGGAAGATCCTCAAAAATTTAAATATAGAACTACCATATGATCCAGCAGCTCCACCCTAGGAATACAGTAGTCGCTCCTTATCTGTGATTTCACTTTCCACGGTTTTGTTTACCCGTGGTCTACCAAAGTCTGAAAATATTAAATAGAAAATTCCAGAAATAAACAATTCCTAAGTTGTAATTGTATGTTGTCCTAAGTAGTGATGAAATCTCACACCATCCTGCTACATTCCAGTCTGGACATGAACCACCCCTTTGTCCAGTATACCCATCCTGCCTGTTAGCTACCTAGTAGCCCTAGGAGTAGTTATGCAGGCAATATGCCAAAGAGAAGTTGGAAAGTGCTTCCGTTAAGTGGAAAGGTGTGTGTAGGTAAGAAAAATACGATACATATGGTCTGGTACTATCTGGGGTTTTAGGGATCCGCTGGGGGCTTGGAAAATATCCCCAAGTGGTTAAAGGGCGACTACTCTTTACCCAAAGGAAATAAAATCATGAAGAGAAATGTGCACTCTGTTTATTGTGGCATTATCCACAATGGATATCTATCGACAGATATACATGTATATATCTATGTACAATTGCATGTTATTCAGCCGTGAGAAAGAAGGAAATCCTGCCATTTGTGAGAACATGGATGAACCCTGAGGGCGTGATGCTAAGGCAAATGAGTCACACACAGAAAGACAAATACCATGTAATGTCATTTATAACTTCTAGAACCAAAGAGCAAGGTGGGGCTGTCGGGGCCAAGGGGCTGTGGGAAGGCAGAGGTGTTGACCAAAGGATATAAACTTCCGGCTACAGGATGAGTAAGTCCTGGGGGTCTTACAGCGGAGCACAGGGGCTGTAGTTAACATGCTGGACTGTACACTCGAAAGTCGCTGTGGTGGCAGAGCATTAATGTCCCCACCACAGCGACAAAATAGTAATTACGGGAGGTGAGGGATGTGTTAACTTATTCTGGAAAAGGCTTGACAGTATACATGTGTATCACATCTTCACATCGTGTACTTTAACTTGCACAATGTTATATGGCAATTGTATCTCAATAGAGCTAGGAAAAATTTAACAATCTGATGTGTAAAAGCATTCCTTTCAAGTGACTGCTCTTCCGCTCAGTCATGTAGAATGAATATGAATTAAAGAAATGTTTAATTCTTTTAAATGAAGAAAAAACTAAATGGCATTAACTCCTCCCTCCCCACCCCACCCCCAAATTGCTTTCAGGGTGAAGTTTTGGCTTATATGTCTTTTGGTCTTTGCTTTTCACAGTATGCTGTGAGGTACCTTCCCTTGAATTATTCTTCAATGTACTTAAAATTACTTTTCATAGACTGCTTGGAGACTGGTCTGTTTAAATATGGCAACTGAAGAAGCAGGACCTCCCCAGCAGAGGACACGAGGCTTTTAACTGGAGACAGGAAGACTTTAAAAATTCCCCACTTTAGCCACTCAGAACTTGGAATTTGCCATTATAATGGCATTACATGAGATGCATTCACTGAATTAACATCTGGGTATGGTTATCAATTTGTTTTCATCTGGAATATTTATTTTTAAAGTTTGGCCCGTGCTTCCCATTTATTTTTCAGAAGGTATATAAGATTCCAAATACCCGAAGCAGCCCGTGGCAGGCATCAACCTGGCTCAATTCTTGGAAAGGACCTACAACAGAAAAACCTTTATGAGCTAGTCACTCCCGAATAATTAGGGCAAACTGCAGTGGGGAAGGGAATCTACCTGATGCTAATTCCTGAGCAAGGGTGTTCTTTATGTAATCCACAAAGGTAAACGTTAATCCAGTTCCAGGACTTCTCAGACGTTTCTGGGTAATGCAGCCGGACTAACAAGCCATGATTTAGGTGAGGGCGTGGCCACGACAACTCTTGTTTTTGGCTAGTAAGAAACCAATGCTCACAAGAATGAGCAGCCATTCTCCAAGTACATATTCCACGGAAAGTTAGTAGGAAATTAGTGTGGAACAATAACTTTAAACAAAGGTCTTACAGGCAAATAGGTCTGACAAACGCCAGGCAAAATCTAAAAGTGAGTTTTCCTGCTAATGACATTTAGTGTGGTCAGTGGTCTATTGTGTATATTGTTCCTCTCCAAACTTATTTGAAGATAGCCTTTTAAATCTATGTGGGTGTTTGTGCTTGCAGAGCACCTCACCCTCATCTTTTCCTCTCAGTGCGTTCTCACGTTTCAGGCCCGGTCACTACTCTAAGTTTCAGTTTTCTCATTTTCAAAACAGAGTAACACTGAACCATGAGGTTAACATAAGGAGGAAGTGAAGGTTTATTTGCACATATAACTGCCTTGTAAATGATAAAGTCCACAAATGGCTATGCTTTTGGCCGGGCATAGTTCTAGTGGTAATGACTAATGTACACGTCTCCTCACACCTTCTGCTCTGCAGGCATACCTGGGAGATATTACGGGTTCAGTTCCAGACCACTGCGGCAAAGTGAATGGCACAATTAAGCAAGTCACATAAATTTTTTGGTTTCCCGGTGCATATAAAAGTCATTTTACACTATACTTTTCTCCACTAACTGTGCCACAGCATTATATCTAAAAAAGTAATATATATTCTAATCTAAAAAAATACTTTATTGCTAAAAAATGCTAAGCATCACCTGAACCTTTAGCAAGTTGTAATATTTTTGCTGATGGAGAGTGTTACCTTCTATTGTAAAAATAAAAAGCAGTATCTGTAAAGCACAATTAAACGCAGCGCAATGAAACAAAGCGTATCTCTATTTAAACACGTCTGTGGCCCTTCACAGGTTAAAAGCATGCACATTTTGTCTTTCTTGAGCACCATTACCTCTGACTTCACTACTTTCACCTCTGTTTCTTACAACTCTACCCAAGGCCTCATTATTGCATCTGGCCCTCCCAATGCTAGTACATCTACACATGCAGCCTTTTCCACAGTGAGAGACTTTGGAGAAAAACAGGATTTAACAACATCCAACAGATGTCCTACAGTGCATTTCAGCAGGATGTCTCGGAGCCTTAGTATGCACAACACGATGAGCATCTGAGAGGGAACTACGACCTGCCGAACTTATCCACAGGGGAACTCCTCTTTTCCTGCAGTATTTATGGGTCCAGTGGTCAGGAGAACACGTTTGGAAATGCTACTCTTACAGGCTCGGTGGAAGTGAAGTGGCGTCACTGCAAAGACAAAGAGACTCTCAGAAGGGGTACCCCAGCAGTCTCACATTGACGAAGCGTGTCACACAGATGAAGTGTGGCACTTGTACTTACGTATGAAATGACGGGAGCTAAATGTACCAGCGGAATTACATTATCAGAGAATACCATTTTGAAAATGTCAAAGCCAAAAAACTTCACGGACAGCAAAATCCTGAGTAACCTAAATTTCCCAGGGTATGAAGTACCTGAATATAGTAGTTTTCTGGCTAACTCAGGTTAATGTAGGCTAAAGATACCTATAGGTATACTTTTTAGGCTTTGTCAATTCAATAGAAAAGCATAATTAGAGAGTGCTGTGGTGATCTGAGCTCTTTATTTGTGCAGGATTATTATTTTCAGTGATCACTATACCATCCTACACAAGTAGAGGATTCTGGAGGTTTGGATTGCATATTTCCTGATCTCCGACATATCTTAGAAGCTTTCTTTTTTATCACCAAAAGCTTGTTTTCTGGACATACGCACTACATCACAGGGTTTCTGGCATGTCAGCAATTACCCTAACATCCATATTCTGTTATTAATGAAACTCCAGTATTGACAGACTTTGGATAGGACAACTCTGTACCACATGACCCTCCTCCTCTTCCACTCCACCCTGAACCCCAGCCACAGATGATTGGACCAGGTTCGATAGCTGACTCAAGCTTAGCCAACCAGATTCCTTCTCATCGGAATGCGGAAATGGAACCTAAAAGTTGAGTCAGTGGGGCAATGATGAGTACCTGCACCTATAAGTAATATTTATCTGGGGCCACGGGTGGCCAAAGCTGCACATGCAAATAACAGCGAATGATTCAACTATTATGTATACAGATACAATCATTTGCAATAAGATGGCTTACACAAGATAGCGATCTTGTTTTGTTTTGTTTTTTTCTATAGATATTTACTATCCCAGACAATAATCTGAACAGAAATAGTCCAGACTTGACAGTGCAACACCTCATGGCTGGGCACCCAGGCTCCTTTTATCTGTGGCTTAGTCATCCTTACAGTCACATGGTCCAAAATAGCTCCCTCCCATGCCCATGTTCTAGACAGGAGGATGAAGAAGGAAGCATACCCCCACCTATAAAGACAAAGTTGCGTACAGTACTTCCATATCGAACCATACCTTGGTCACATGGCCACAGCTAGCTGCAAGAGAGTTCAGAAAATACCATCTTTAGCTGGGAGGCCATGTATTCACCTAAATGCTAAGGTTCTGTTGTGAAAAGAAAAAAGGGAAAATTGGAGACCAACTAGCAGTCTCTGAAACAGGCCATGAGTAAGCCGAGAAAGGCGCTGCTCAAAGAGAATCAGTAGAAAGGAATCTGGAGGTGGGACACCTGAGAGCAAAACATTCCGAAGTTTCCAAAGAGGTAGACTGACTGAGTTTCAAAGCATTCCGATTGCCAGTCTTCCTCCTGTATTATCACTACCCATCCGTCTGCTAGATTGAGAAGGTTCTTGCCTTTTCAACTGTATATGTATCTTTAACAAAGTAGATATGCCAGCTGAAAATATTTGGAAATAGGTAACTTTTAATAGAATTCTAGAATCACAGAAATCAAGCTCCAAAGGTTTTCTAACAAGCCTTAAACTTAATATTGGCTCATGTGCACTCCTGCCTGTAGATGAGGTTCCAGGGTGGGATAGAAAAAGATATTTTCTTCTACTCTGTTCCTGACAGGCTAGAGAGATATTAAAGATATATGTATTTGTATGTACACACACATAAACACACAATTATTTGTGCCAAGAACCACTGGAAGAATAAACAGGAAACTATTGAAATGGGATGGAGGGGAGTGGGATTGAGACTTCTGTGTATATCTATTTTATAGCTTTGACTTTTAAATCACATAAATGTATTGCCTATTAAAAATAAAATTAAGCCCCAGCTGGTGTAGCTCAGTGGATTGAGCACAGGCCTGTGAACCAAATGGCCACCGGTTCAATTCCCAGTCAGGGCACATGCCTGGGTTGCAGGCCAGAACCCCGGTAGGGGATGCATGAGAGGCAACCACACACTGATGTTTCTCTTCCTCTCTTTCTCCCTCCCTTCCCTCTCTCTAAAAATAAATAAAATCTTTGAAAAATAAATAAAATTAAGGTGTTACCAAAATAAATAAATAAATAAATAAAACCCAAAAACCTAAGGACAGGCAAAGCTGAGGACAGAGAAGAGGCAGTGAAGCAAAGGCTGACCCTTCCTGGGTCTCTTGGGGCCTAAACTTTAATGGACACATCAAGTGGCTTCATTAAAAGTATCTGCCATGTGCATTTGTCTCAGGCCGAGACAAATGTGACCCTGAAGGGAAACGTTCACAGGAGACAGGCTGCAAAGGCCTCAGAATTCCAGAGCAGGAGCAAGAATGCTATCTTGTCCAGAACCACATGAAGCCCAGCATTTGCTGGGGATGGAAGAACACAGAGGACTGGGGGACTGGAAATGTGCTCAGAGAGCTGCATGTCACATTTGAAGGAAACCACGGTCCCAGGAGGGAGTGAAGGCCATGTCATGCTGCAGGAGCAGGGAACATAGGGGTCAGAGGGGAAAGAGAAAGAAAAAAAGATTTAAATATTGGCTAGATTCAAAGAGGAAGAATCCTGGAGTGTCTCAAATGCCACTCTTCTCAAGAGGAGTGAGTGTACATAGGGGTTCTCTCTCCCCATGTGGAAATACAGTACCCCCAAATAATAGTATCTCCAACTAAGAACCTGATGGACCAGCTCTCTATGGAGATTCACTTCGCACTCCAGCTCAGCTTGACCAGCATTCTGCAAAGCTCAAACCAAGGGTAAGTTCTCTGCTGTGCCCTCTCCTCCTTCCCCCAGGCAATGCTAATTCGCTCCTTGGGTCTTTGGCTAGCAAAGCAACACACGTCTGGTGAGGAGACTACTATTTTTCCTGGAAAGCTGTTTCTAGGGTACCACACATGCTTGCTGGATACATTTCAGAACTAGTATTACTACATGAAAGGGTCCATACACTTAAAGCTCCGGCAGACGTAGCCAAAGCGTCTCCTATGGAGCCCACTTTGGTTTTCACTGCCGGCAACAGAGCGCTCTGAGGGCCTCTCCTAATGTTCTCGCCAACACTGGGCACAATCAGACTTTTCTATAGTTGCCAAACTACTAGGGGAGAATGTGATCTCATAACTCTTAAATTTGAGTCGGGTTAGCCATTAATACACTAACATGAATTGTATTTTCATGTTCATTAGGGAACTTTTATTCTTTACTGTTATATATTCCCAGTTTATCTTTGGACTTTGTGGTATTTTTTGATGGGCAGATATTTATCCATCTCACCTTCATGGTTCCCTATTTTGTGCCTTGCTTAGAAAAGCACTCTAAAACTAAATTTTGAGCAATACTCGTATCATCAGGCTTTTTCACATTCAGCTTGGTAGGGTACATGAATAGAATCTTCCTTTGATGGAAGGCAGGTGTGCACCAGTTTAAAAAAAAAACATTTCATAAGACTGGGTATTTTTCTTACATAATGGTTCCCCCAAAGGCATCATGGCTCTGGTCCCTGCCTCTTTAAGGCCATTTTCAAGCATTTCTCATAATTGAACCTAAAAATATATCTATAGAAACCACTGTGCGCATGCACAGCTGACTTTTCATGCCTTGGGCAGCCGCATTCTGTTCTGGCAGCCAGACAGGCACTGTTTTCAGTCTTAACAACGGTCTCCAGTAAACACATCACCCGCACGGGAGAACCAAATTTGACAGGGGGCCTCAGCTGAACTTTCGTTATTTGTCAATTATCAACATGAAGCTACTTTAGGGATTTCATGTGACAGGTCATTAATGCAATGGGCTATCTGACATCCATTAAAGAACAATTCTAAAGTGTTTTATTCAGAAACATTAAGAAATGTTTCCAAATAAATGTTTTCATCAACTTCAAAATAGGGCCAACTTTTAACTTATCTTCTTATGTGATTTGGATGGCCTGCCAGAAGTTATTTATCCTGATCCCCATCTCTAAGAAGATATTTCCAATGCTTTATTCTCTTGGGAACAAAATAGCAAATATATCGGACATGTTGCATCTTGGTGAAAATTCCAGAACTCCTGGTAGAAACACAATCCTACATATAGACATGTTTCTCAGGATTCTTACCACCAACACAGTTTTAAGAATATTGATAAGGTGCAAAATGTCGTTTTCTTTTGTACTCTCCACCGTCCCTTGTACCTACCAGGGGCTGCAGAGCATGAGATGATCCTGCCAAAGGAACAAGAAACCCTGACATGGACAGACCATAAAAGGCCACTGTTCTGCAAAGCCATGGACTGCAGAGTCATTCAGCTCCCCTCCCACGCCGAGTGCAGCTGCTCTCGATGGAGACGCCCAGGGAGGTCACGGCATCGATCGTGCCCCATTCGTCACGCAACCCCAGCTCCCCTCCTCCTGCTGCTCAGACCTCATTACCACAGCTCCATGCAATCTCCAGCACCTGGAAGCAAATCTTTCCCAAACGGGGTCACTATATTAGGCAAATAAGAGTACAGGGTAATTTCAAATAAACGATGAATAATACTTAATATAAGAAGGTCCTATGCAATGTTTTGGACTTACTTATACTAAAAAAAACTTTACATTGTTGTATGAATTTCAAATTTAGCTGGTGTCCTGTATTTTATCTGGTAACTCTATTTCCAAGGAAGTCACCTTATAATGAATAAAAAGGTCTTCCTCATGAAGAAATTTAAAAAAATGTTTCCTACCCACTGGTGGTCCTTCAGATTTTTAAAGAAGCTACGGAAATGTTAAAGTCAGACAGAGCTGGGTGTAGTGCTGTTACTTTGTGACCTTGGGCAGTTTATGTAACCTCTCTGTTTTGTCATCTCTGAAATGAGGTATTTTGACCTGCCTTTCAGGTAAATCATTATTATTATCGTTCTTATAAGCCCCAAATAACGTCATTTAGCCTAGTTAAAGTGTAGTTCCAATCAGCCACAGTTCTGAATAATATTGGAAATCTAGAAAAGACTCTTTACAAGCATAAAATGCCAAGATCCTTGTTATCCCTTTCTGGGGGGATGAGGAGTGATATCAGAAAAATGGTTACAGAACGTTTACCTGCTGATTACGTATGTTCTGTATATAGTCATCATCCTAAGTCTGTTATCTCAAAAATCAAAAAAATGTTCCTGTAATAATCCCTGTAAAAATATTCCTGTACATTCCTCAAGTACAGCTATGGTAACCTTGAGACTATGTTTGTTTGTTATAGAGAATAAACGTTAGTTGTTGGAAAATTTTTGTTAGCCCACTTAAAAGTTTAAGTGATCTTTCTTTCCTTTGTTCTTTTTTCTATAACATGTCGAAGCAGGATTTAGACCCTGACAATGTGCCTTGTTCATCCTGGGACTTTAATCCCAAAGGTGGTTCTCTGTGCCCCTCCCATCTGTTGCTTCCTGCAGATTGGTGCCCCTTAGTCCCGAATGTCCTCAGAACAGGACTCAGCTCTCGGCTTTCCTCCAACAGGGCTGGAGCTTCCTCTCCCACCTTCTCCCAGATGGTCGGGCAAAGGTGGAGCAGGACTTCACTCAGGACCTCATGGGCACAGATCGCGGGTAACTTTGAATTCAGAGCTACCGTGAAGTTGCGGGCACCCACACGCTCCATTACTAGGAATCGAACGGGACTGGGCTCACGCCTCCGCAGGTGGCAGCGTGGCCCACAGGACTCTGACAGGGTGGGGCTTCCTTTCATTTGGTCTTGCAGGTGACTTGCTCCTCCGCTCTCCCCAGCCCCTTCTTCTAACCACCTTCTAGCTCCTTCTAGCTCCCCCCCAGGCCTGGGTGAGCTAGTCAGGGCTGGGTTTGGGGCGTTCCTTTGGGATTTGAATCTCTGCCCTGTGTAGGCTGGTGGCTGTGGGCAAGAAACTCAATGTCCCTGAGCCCTCGCTGTCTCAGCTGCTGTGAAGACTCAACAGAGATGGAGTCAGGAAGGCCTTCATAACAGACGAACTCCAATGGCAGGGATTAGTGGATTTTTCAAAATCAAAGTTGTAGTAAGTAACCTCTTTACTATAATTTCCAATCTGTTATGATTGAAATAAGCAGTGCAGTGTACAAGCTACGCAGAATCTCTTGCGACAGTAGATTTCTTTGGAATAATTAGCATGCAGGCATTTACATTAACAAATAACGTAAAGTCTTACTCTTCCACATTACGATGTCCATTTCCAGTACAGTTCTGAGCTACATCCTGGTCCCTTACCTGTAGAAGCTGACCAGCTGCCCCCCATCTTATACTGAGGTGCCACAGTGGAGCGCAACTTTCTCCAACTCGCTTGTTCTGGGCAGTACACGGATTAGAGGCAAAGTCTGGTTTACAGGTGCGACTACACGAAACACGAGCGTGTACTCCTGGATTATTATTTATTGTATCATTTTCTATACAAACAACTGTAACCCTACTTTTGCCCACCCTGTATATGCATCCATGCAGCTCAAGCTCACTGAACACATCACAGCTAACTTCCGCTGAGCTGTCAACTACAACACATATTTTCCCCTTGTATGTGTATGTTGTGGGTAAATTTCTCATATCCTGCATTTGGTTTCCTCATTCCCAAATTTTAAATCTTGTTCCATTTTAGCTTTTTTCTGTAGGTTGCCAATCTAGGATGTCCAGATTGTTTCTGTACTCTTCGAAAGCTTCCTCTGCCATTGATTTGTTTTTAAAACACTTCTTAATTTAGAAACTCAAGCTCTGAGGAAGGATGGCTGAGGAATCTTAGGTGTAAAAACTGGAACAGACCCCCTCTGTGTAGTGTTATATCAGAGTGAGGGGGGTTTTCTTACCAGTAAGTACTAGGTAACCGTCACCCAGGTCAGTTAGCAGACAACATGGGTGACCAGCTGGGTGGTCGCTCTAGTGTATCTGCCTCACAAGGAGGCAGGCCATGGAGGGAAGGGAATTGACAAAGATGATAGCGGGTCTTTGCAGTATTCTGAGCTCGGTAGAAAAGTAGGTAAGCTTTATTTTGCATTTTCAAACGTGTTTCAGAATGTGTACTAGAATCAGGTGTTGTTCTTGCCTAATATTTTTCTGCAAACATGTTGGTAGGTGCAATCACATAATGTAGTTCTAACATTTATAGTCATATATCTAGGTTTGGAACAACTTTCTATCTGGCAGTGATGAAGAAAAAGCACTTCATTCCAAAAGCCATCCTTGATCTTAAAAGACCTAAGCACCACATAGCAAAGAGATAAGAGGCAGCTAAGCCAAGATCACTGATTCTTGGCACAGAAGATGGACTCTCTTCCCGGTTGGAGCTGTAATTCAGCCTGATCCTAAGCAGTGTTTACACATCATCCTCTAAAGTCAAGGACTTCCCTCCACAGCTGAGCACAAGTCCTCTGTGCGGTTTGAATATACATCACGGTGTCAAAGCCCCGTATTTCTTGTTGCTTCCCAGTCGGCCTTTTAAATCCTTCCACCTTCCCCTTTCTAATCTTTCCCCACATTTAGCTCTCAGGTGAGTAGCGTTGGCATGAAATTGGCAAATTTTTCAAAACAGTGCTTTATTTCACCTTTTTTGTTGGTGGGAGAAGCACGATGGAGAAAAGATATTTTTAGTTTTAAGTTACAGAAGCACTCAAATGAGAAACAAATAAAGTGAAAAACTGCTCAGTAAGACGTAGGCCAGGGTGTAAGAAATAAACCTAAAATGTAACATGCTCCTACAAGTAGCGTGGAGCAGTAGGAAGTTCAAGGGTTTGGGATTCAGACAGAACTGGGCTAGTAAACACGGATTCCTGTTTATTAACTGAGTGACTTTGGGCATGTAATTCTCAGAGCCTCAGTTTCTTCAAATTCTGGGTAACTGTTATCTCTAAGGGTTGAGTGAGGATTAAGCAAACATGGTTCCTAGCACAGAGACCTGCAAGAGACCCAGTTTCCTTCATCTTTTCCCTGTCTGTCCACTGTGACGTGTGGGCTGGGGAGTGCCCAACCCTCCCAAATGGCTCCAGTGTTCTTTTGGCTTTTCTCTAGAATAAAAACTGGAAAACAGCTTTGCCCCCTGAAAGTTGATATACGTGTCCAGCAACGAAAAGTGCCATCTCAGTTGTTCATAGTTTGTTTAACAATAACTCACAGGCAAGCTGGCTCAAGGCTGCTGCAAAAGCCCTGCAAAGTGGCATTGCTTCCTTATACATCAAATCCCTGGGTGAACTTCAGTTCAAAGTCCACACGACAGTGCTTGCTCATGAGGTATTTTGTTCACTTCAGTTTTCTAGAGAACACGATGAAGCAGTTCCTCTGAATTTCAAAGTGACCTCACTGGGCACAAACCAAATGTAAACCCACAGTGGGACATGCAAACAAAGAGGGAAGGCTCATAGGAGTATGTTTTATCTGTTGCCAAACTCATTTCTCCTGCTTCACAAGAAAGTACGGGTCTTTTATTGGGTTGGCCAAAAAGTCTGTTTAGTTTTTTCCATAAATATACATTTTTCATTTTCACTAATAACTTTATTGATTTGGATATTTTGAGTATGTTGATTATCTTCTGGCTTCTGGTGGGTAGCAGCCAGGGGTGCTGCTAAACATCTAATGCATAAGACAACCCCACAGCAAAGAATTATTTGGCCAAAATATCAATAAGTACTAAGAAACTTTGCAACCACTTCTGATACATTTGATAAATCACAGCACCTTCTCCACCCACTGCACAAATCTTTTGTTGTTTCAGTTGCATTTTAACCTTTCTCGAAATAATAAAGCATAACACAATGAAAATGTTGTATATTTTCTTCCCTATTAAATCTTAAAATGGCTGCACACAAATTCACCAATTTTGATAAGTTTTTTTTAAATGCATGCTGATATGACAGCTGTCACAATACAATCTAACAAAATTGTTTTGAATTAAGTTAAAGACAACTAAGCGCTACTGGAACCATTGTATGGAAAAAAACTAAGCGAATTTTTTGGCCAACCCAGTAAAATGTATGTGCTCCAAATGCCGGATCCCATGAAGAAAATTTGAAGAGGTGTGAACCCTGAAGAGTTAGTTAACTCCTGCAAACTCCCACGCAGCAAAGGAGCACATAGGTGCCAGTGACAAGCAGCCCATATTCCCAGCCATGAGAGTTAGGTGTTTCCGGTGGAGAGAACTGAATGTCTTCATGTAACAACTGAAATCTCCAGTTACAAAGGGAAGGGAGTTAAGGAGAATGGGGCACAGCAGCATTTAACCAGGATGGGGTGAGGCAGGTTCTAGTGAGTTCCCAACCGAGAGTCTTCACCCTGTCAGTCCTCTCACGTATCTGAAGAATGTTTGTTAACTTCCCCGCGCCTTTGCGTCACCCTGCTGGCGAGTCACCGTTGCCCATTTGTACTCGAACCTGCTTTTGCTTCTTGTTTCACATGTCACTGCCCCTATGACTTGGGATAAAAAATCTTTGCTTCAATGTTTGTGCTGCCCATTTCCCAATATTATAAGTAACTTTTTAGTTATTATAAGTAACTTTTTAGTAAAGTTTTGAAGAAACACTCCTCTTCCCATCTAGGTTGTATTGAACCAGTAATTAAACATTGAAGTGCCATATTTTTCATGTGTGATGAAAAGGACTCTGAGATTTTTAAACCAGTTTCTCCATTACGTAAAACAGTTAAGGTTTAGGATAACGTTTTTCCGATTTAGTATTGCAGCAGACAGCTTCAAAGATGGCCCTCAGCGGTCCCTGACTCCTGGCAGTTGTGTCCCTGTGTGACCCCCTGCCCTTGAGGGTAGCCTGGACCTAGTGATTTGCTTCTACAGAATATGGCAAAGGTGACAGGATGTCATTTCTGTGCTTAGATTATGAAGACTATGACTTACAGTCGTGAAGGGCTCTACTGTCTTCCTGGCTTGCACACTCTGGTGAGGCAAGCTGCCATGCTGGAGGGGCCTTGTGCCAAGAAACCGAGTGGCCTCCAGCCAACAGCTAGCAAGGAACTGAGGCCCTCAGTCCAACAGCCCATGAGGAATGGAACCCTGACAACCTACCAACCAGTGAGTGAACTTCAAAGTGAGTCCTGCCCCAAGTGAACTGAGACCCAGATGACTAAGGCCCTAGTTGGCACCTTCACTGCAGCCTCATAAGAGATCCTGAAGCAAAGAACCCAACTGGGCTTTGGCCGGATTCCTGACCACAGAAACTGTTAGATGAATTGTTTGAAATCACCCGGATTAGGGCAATTGTTGTACAGCAATGAAAAGCAATGTAAGTATCATCCTCTGTTACGTTTTAAGACTAAAATGACTACAGATAACTGCCAGTGCCATTGGCCTTTGGGAGTTTGAAGATGTGACCTAAAAGTACAGTATGGCATCAAAAATTTAAAAACAAATTAACAACCCCCCCCAATCTAACTTATCAATGATTTATGTTGAGTAGTGGGGGTGATAAGTGATTGATTTTCCTCTTAGTACTTTTATGTATTTACTAAATTTCCTACAATTAGCAAGAGTAGTTGTATAATCAGAAATTGATTACAAAATGTACCACAAAAATGCATACAATATCCCACTCCCAAAATGCAGTTAACATAGACTAAAGGATCGTCCTAAATAAAAGTTCTCCACTGAATTAACTACTTTCATTTGACAAGAACAAATGACTCTGACATGGATATATTAAACTGATATTTAAAAGATACATTTTCAGAAGTGTGTGAGAGTAAGAATGAGCAAAAGAATACATGTACGAAAGAACTACCTATTCTGAGCAGTAGAATGAGGATAAATGCCTAGGACCGCCTCGTAAAGCACTGCAGTCAAACTGGCTGAGAACGAAGCAGGAAGATGGAGATTATATGTAATCTCTCGGTTAGACCACATACACCTGCGTCTCTATACCTGAAATGAATTTTTGAAAACCACTTGATCTGAAAATACTACACAGTGACATAGTCAGTGAAGAGTCCCAACATTTATCCAATGAACTTAAGCAAAATGTAGAATGTTCAAAAGTCTAATTCCAGTAAGCCATTTAGGGTACCAATTTGGCAACAGGAGGAGCAAGGACTCTAGTAGTTGTCCGATGAAGCAACTTTCCAGAGAACTCATGCATCTAGCAATGGCTGCCGGGAAAGCTGGTGTTAAATATTAGCTGCCTCAAATTAGCCCATCTTACTCAACCAACCAATTTCAAACAGTCACCACTTCTCTGGAACCAGATAATTCAATGAGACGTGACACAACGGAAAATTAATCTAGTTGTGGAACACAGACATTCCCAACTCTCCAAAGAAGACACTCAAACTGTTGTAAGATAAAGTTTGCTACTCTGGAAAATCCAGATGTGATTTTCCGTGTTTGTGTGTGTGTTGAGAGAGAGAGGTTATGATCATGTCTTTATGAAGTTACCGTCTTTAGAAAAGAATGCACAGACCCTGGGAAAACGGTGAGGTGGGGTGGAGTCATCACTTGTCTCAGCACGAAAAGATTTATCTTACTCACTTTCTAGCTGTGTGAGCCTAGACTAATAACAACCTCTCTAGCTTCATAGAAGTTATTCATAAAATTCAAATAATACTTATCTAGTATTTGAACGACTGGTTGGGAACCTCTTGTAAGATATATATACATATATATATTCATGTTAAGAGCTTTATAAACCAAAACTGAGACAAAAATCAATGTAGGCATAATCAAGTACCTAAAGAAGCAAACGACTGTCCAGGGGAGCCAAGTTCGGACCCACCCATGATCAGATTTGGCACTGTGACGCCTACAGTTTACATCTGAAGATGCTGCTTCAAACCTGCTCTAGTCACCTGAATTCACTGGTCATTTCTCAAGCAGGCATATTGTGACAAAACTATTGATCAGAACATGTGTCCACTGACTGGTTAAACTTTTCTACACTAGTAGAGTAATTAAAAACCTAACCATGTTTGTTTTCCTACCTGGTCAGCCCTCCTTTAAGAAATGTAGCCTTAATGGTAACCTATTTTTAACTCATGCCCACAACTAGGTCTGATAAGTATGTATCAACATACCATACTCCGGAAGCCTGAGGCTCCTGCCTTCTTGAAGAGCCAGAGTCCCCCTCCCCCCACACACATGCACACACGGCAGCCTACTTGGGTCTTTGAAGCATAACCAATCCCAGCTGAAAGGCAGGCTCCTCCACCCTCTCCCCCACTCTAGGAGGTGACTATTGCTTTCTCCATGCAAATTCTGCTACAAGCACTATAAAAGTCAATGAAAACTTGGAACAGCTGAGACTAATTTTTAACAAACTGCTGAGGCCACCAAAATTCACGTTCTTGCAGTCCTTAGACAATGCCCCAAGTATGTCCCCCTTGGTAATACATCCCTCCTGTGTGCTTGTCCAGACTGCTCCGGACTCCTACCATCCTGACCCAACTCCCTCCCTTAGTGTGACTTCCTCCCAGACCCTTTTTCCTGGGTACCTAACACCTGATTCTGAGGTGACAACCCATCCTTCGCCCTCTGCTCCCTTCCAATGCTCCAATCCCTTGCTTTCTGTTGAGCTTAGCTGGAAAACCCCAACTCTGGATCAACGAACTTCCTGTCCCCTCTTTGCACACCAGGCTGCACCCAGCAGATCAGGGTAACTATAAGCTCATGGTCTCAGATCTTTCAAACCATCTCTGCTCCACTCAAATACCTTAAACTATAACTGTCTCCTTAACCCCAGGCAGGACACATCTACTTTGCCGACAGAAGTTAAGGCACTTCAGGGTAACTCCCTCAACTTCTCTTGCCCCACCTCAATCACCCTTTCTTCTAGTCTTTCATATCAAAGGCATGTCCCTCTCTTTGATGTCAATTTCTCCAAACTGATGTCTGGAGGAGACTTTGGAAATGAGGAGGAGACTTATCTAAACAGGCGGCCATTATACTAGCACAGGTGAGAGGTAACAAGGGCCAGAACTGAACTGTGGCTTTGGGAATATTGGTATGTCCCCCGCACCCCTACTGAATTTTTGGAGACTAGCTAACCAGGACTACACAGGCATACCTCAGAGATATTGTAAGTTCAGTTCCAGACCACTGTAATAAAGCGAATATCACAATAGAACAAGTCGTGACCTTTTTGCTGGTGGAGGATCTTGCCTTCGGTTTGTAAAAAATGCAACACCTGTGAGTCACAATGAAGTGAAGCACAACACCACGAGGTATACCTGCAATTACATTAACCCCGAGCACACGTGTGCATTCTTGAACAGTGAACCCCTGTTCACAAAGATGGTGGAGAAACAGTACAAAGAAGAAAATAGTGTAGAACAATAATTTAACAGCTAAGGATCAATTCAATAGTGATCCTTAAAATAGGCTGAATGAAAGGTGAACCCATAGGATGCGGGGGAAAAGTAAGATGTCTATTTACATTTACATTCCATCTAAAAGGAGGAGCAGCAAATTTACCTTCATGAACATCTGCTACAGGTTGACGCTGTGCCTGTCCTTCAGTGCCATCCTCAGCGCCCTCTCATGCTCAGTGTCTGAGGTGACATGGGGACAGTGGGTGTCCCAACAGCTCCCAAACTCCTAGTCTGCTTTCAGCTCATGCTATAGACTGCAGGTTATTTATACCAACCTGGGTGACATTACATATTTTATCTCTTTCTCATTAAGCAATCTTTACAAAATATGGCTTATATAGATCCTTGCATTTTTTAAAAAAATCAACATGGATTGAAGATACAATGAAAGAAACAACTATGAAAATGGCAGAGATGACACTTCTGAAACAAGTCTTTCATCAGCCACTTCATGAGCTAAACCATGGTGGATCTAATCAGATATAAGAATTTGGCCAAAAAACTCATCAAAGACTAAGAATAGTATAGGAAATGTAGGAGTCAAATAACTTAAATGTATGACCCATGGGCATGAACTAAAGTGGGGGAATGTGGGTGGGAGAGGGTGCAGGGTGGATGGGAATAAAGGGGGGGAAATGGGACAACTAACAGCATAATAGCATAATCAATAACACATATTAAAAAATAATCAAACAGATGGACTGCAAGCCTAATTAGTAAAAAAGGGAAGCAAACAAACATATAACATTAATATCGAATGGAAAAACCACCAAAACAGGAAATTTTCAAAAACCATTAAGAGGCTCCTTTGCACAACTCTATGTAAATGCATTTGAAAATCTTGATGAAATAAACACATTTCTAGAAAAAAAAAATAGGTATGTACACCTATGTCAATGTCGTTAAAGATAAATTTCACTCCAAGATTATACTGAGCCTTGAGAAATTAGTTAATAATAATGTGCAAATAATAACTTCAAAGAAATTAATGTACACTCATTTGCAAGTGTTTGCTCAAAAACTTTTATTGATGGAAATATGCCACCAGAGAAGACTGACGGCACTGGCAGAGAAGGCGGATTCTAAGGAGTGTCATCAGACACGCAACAGCTCGGGCACTCGCAAATGCATTGTTGGGGGGCACCAGACCACCCATCTCACAGTGAAGCACAGGCATTTCAAAACACTTCGTTAAAAGGAATAGACAACTGCAGCTCATTACAATTTTTCTTGTTGCAAATATTTACAAGTTTTAAAGTGATCAAAATAAGGAAAACAACATCCTTTCCCAAACTCTCTTCATTTTCACAGGTCAACCTCCCTCCCCGTAACAGGGCACTTCCCGGGCCCTTCCACCCAGATTTGCTGCTGCAGGGACCAGACCTGAGATCTGGCCGGGCCCATCTACTTCTGCACTGACATAAAAAAACGATACCCTATTATTTGAAAAGGAGGTAGCAATACATAATAATTAGTAGTTTGGGTTTTTAAGACACAGCAGTCTACTCCATGACCCCGATTTTCTAATAATTAAGAACTGTTAATTAACAAGGAGACCCTTGGGCGGAGATGGCTCTAAGGCTGTGGCTGCTTAGGTAAGGAAACCCAAGTTTAAGCCTGTAAATGCCTCAAAGTTAGGAAACCAAAACGCTAAGGGCAAACTTCAACAGCAGCCAACCAGGCTTTAAGCTGTGGCCACCAAGTAAATTCCACTATGAAGGTCTCTCCTCCTAACCACTTCCGGTTTGGCACTGCCTGATTCAAATCCACTTTTGCTCAAACTCTCACAAATTTTAGTATGTTTATGTTTTGACAGTTCTGGTGTCTGAAGAGGAAACCAAAGTGGTCCCCCGACTGCCATCGCACCCCCCGGAGCAAGGAGGAACCAGCACAGGTACCTGCTGGGCCGTGGGAGCGCCTGCTTTCTGGAGCCGGGTCTCCCTCCGATCCCTGGTCCGCAGCCTCTGCATTCTGCGATTTCATACGGAATTGGAGCATTTCTCCTTCCGTCTGCGTCCGGAAACCAGCTGGGGTCGGACCGGTCCGGGGGTGGACAGGGTCCGGCACAGAAACTGGGCTGGGGTCAGTGTGAGGCCTTGGGTGAATGATACTTTGTTCCAAAGCTAAGCAACCAGGCTAACCTTCCCGAAGATCATCTTGAATTACCCTGGGCACAGTGGAGAGAACTTTTAACCTGGAACTGTTCACTAAATGAGGAGGCTACTACACAGACATGGCTCCAACGTCATGGTGGACTGTAGTCTATGTAAGCAAACCCAGAGCTAAGCCTGTAAATTCCTCAAGGTCACAAAATCAAACCGCTGGGGACAGACCTGCACAGCCTGTCAACCAAGCTTTAAAGCTGTAGCCCATCCGTAATTTCCTTCCTTTGCTTCTGCATTTTCTTTATACAAGTCTGTCTCTGAGCTCCTGTTAGTGGAGCAGTCCTAAGGATTTACGGTTTGGCGCTACCCGATTCCAGTCAATTTTTGCTCAAACAAACTCTTAAAAATTTTAATATGCCTAAGTTTCTCTCTTAACAGAACCAATCTTTACATTAAAATATTTAGAGCTGAGATTCATTTCAATGTCTTTTTTTTTTTTTTTTAAGGCAGGCAGGCAGGCAGGCAGGAAAAGAAAACATAAAAAGAAAAGGTAAAGGGCAGAAATGCAATTAGGAGTAGAGGCCTGTCTGCTGCCTTCACTGAAACTACAGGATTTTCTGAGTCAGCCTGAGGCTCCAGGATTAGTTCAAGATGAAACAGTGTGAGTGAGGCATCAGCGTTTGAAAAGCTACCCCTGAGGGCAACTGCTGATAACTAGGGGCAGTTCCTTAAGACTTCTCTGAAATATTTTAAACCACTTTTTTTTCCCCAAGAGATTATTTTATTACTAAAAAAAAAAAAAAAAAAAGCAAAACCCCTAGGTCTTTAACAGGGGTGGCATTCAAAAGGGCTGAGATAAAATCATTCCCTTAAATTTGTCTTTGAAGTAGAAACGGGATCACATGCAAAGCACCACAGGAATAACAACAATTTCAGCTGCCTTCTTGGGTGACATGCTTATAATCAAATGCATGCATCATAGCACATGTGATCTCTTGGGTTACAATTACCCTTTCCGTCAAGGCCACCACCTGAGACCCGTGCTTTCAGAGAGAAGGAATTACTATCACTTAAAAGTGGCACCTAATTTCTGTTAGTGGGAATTCCAGTCTCTTCTGCCCTGGCCTCCATGAAAAAGGCCAAGCAGGGAACACAGTACTTCTTCCCCTTGAACCTGAACATCACCGCTGCCATTTGCTGAAATAAAGTTACAGATTTATAGGGAAAGTCATGACCTGCCATGCCCAAAGTAACAATCTGCCACACTTGTAATTATATTTGATACCATTTTTATATTTAGGAAAATTCTATCATTTGCTTTTTAAAGGTACACAGGCCAGAAGACTAATACTATATTACTGTAATAAAATCAGCCACCCTGTCACATAGTTCCTGGTTTCAGTTTATGTTTTTTGGTGATTTATTTGTTTATTAACTGTTATCCCCTTGAATGAAAGAGGGCCAGCGCCCTGCAGCCTGAAGGGCACCGACTGGCTGGCACACAGTTGGCACTTATTAAATATATTGGTAGAATTAGTGGGTAATGTAATTTTATTGTATATTTATTATAATATCATATCCCTGCGATTGAAGTCCCCTGAGCTTAGCCTGTTACATTGTTAGTAAAAATACATCATACATATAAGCTTTAATTTAAACAAACAAAAAAACAAACAGAAAAAGTTCACTTTAAATAACCAGGTATTCCATATGTTCAAGTGAATATGTTTTATTAAATGCATACTAGTATCTTTCTATAGTGAGTATACATAATAAGTTAAAAGGTATATATTTATTAAATATAGATATAATACCAGAACATGATTATTTCAGATGAGAAATCAAAATAAACCCATTTTTAAGTATTTTTTTGGTCACTCCAAATTGATATTGCTCATAAAAAAATACACTGGTTTTTCCCTGGGGGAAAAAAATTAATTCCATAGCAATGTAGTTAAGGGACATGTTTTATTTCATAGCTTTCTGCAAGCAAAATTGCTTTGATACAAAATGAGTTTGATGATACAGGTGCTACTGTCCACTCAAGCAAAAGAAAACCTCACATGTATATGAATGCACTTTATAATTATATTCTTACAGTATAATAGGTCTAACATCCAGGACACCTCTGGCCTCATGGGAAGCGATGGCACAGAAATGTGTAGGGTTCTTGAACATCAGGGCACGGGCAAGTGCTTACAGCGACCACCTAGGAGTTCTCCGTCAGACACAGCTTGAGTAACTGTGCAGATGTGTTTATCGTTTTGCCCTCCGGCTTTTGGTTTATATTTAAATCATATCAAAATACATCCCTTGTGTGTGTGTGTCTGCATTTCAGAGTGTCCACGAAAGCAAGAGGAAGGCATGAGGTATCCTTAACGTTAGCTACCGACGGAGGGCTGTGGCTTACATGAGAGGGTGAGGACTTACCTGCAGGTACAGGAAGTGATTTTAGTGTGTACTTGAGACGCACAGTGCAGAAACGTTAGTGCATGTTAAACTCTATCTTCCCCTCACATAGGACGTGACTTTAACCCCAGAGCATCCGACAAAAAAATTATACAGGTAAAATAAAAAGACAAATACACAAATAAGGCCATCTGCAGAATTTTAAACTCACCTCTTGCAATATTTCACAATAATTTCTACATCATATTTTACATCTTTCAAACTTAAATAATAAATGCTCAAGGAAGGGTCTTGGTGGAACCAATTGCACTATCTCTTTGAGGATTTGTCCAATTTACTGGCAGGTGACTTCCTCTGGGGGGTGGGGATTTTGGAAGGCTTGGCTGTGGATGGCCGAGAACTTGCTCGGGGCGAAGGCCTGTGTGTCTGGGGGACAGTCTCCACGTCTGAGCACACAGACTGGATCTCTGAAATGTCAAAGTCTGATGCGTCGCTGCCACGGCGGCTGCTGGCCCTGCTCCCGGCCTTGCTTCCAGCTCGGCTTCCTGGTCGGCTGGGAGTCTTTTTGGGATCTGTGGAGAAAGGGCAGAGGTGGGTTCCCCTTATCACTGGGTCGATCTGCAACAGACTCCTGCAACCTAATACCCCCTTGGTCTCAGCGATTTCTCTTGACACCTTGTAGGCACTCAGAAAATACTTTGTATTCGTGGCCTCTCTCCGTTCCACAAAGGTAGGGAGGCCTCACTCTAAGTAGACACAATATAGAAAAAGTTAGGTTTACAAACGAAATCGAGGTTTGGGCTCATCCTGCTTAAAACAGGATTCCATTTATTACAGACAGAT
Organism: Desmodus rotundus; assembly: GCF_022682495.2. Taxonomy (NCBI): domain Eukaryota; kingdom Metazoa; phylum Chordata; class Mammalia; order Chiroptera; family Phyllostomidae; genus Desmodus; species Desmodus rotundus. The sequence goes on from NC_071397.1 coordinate 21,205,416, forward strand.
AGAAGAAAACAGCTACAGTTAAAGGCTGTCCTTTCCAAAGTTTAGTGTGTATACCCAGATGTGTGCAGTGCAAAACGAAACAAACTCTTAGGTGCAAGTTTAGCCCAAGGAGAAGTCATTGAAAGCATACTGGAATTTAAAAGACTTGAAACTTTAAAGAAGCTTCATGCTTGTTGGGCCCAGAACCCCAGGTTCTGGGGTTATATGAGAAATATGAGAAGTGCTGGTTTAAGGCCCATTATGGCTGGGTTTTTCTAGCCACCTGAACTAGAGCCCAGTACATTTTCCAAGTAGACAGAAGAACCAAGACTTTGCAGCTAAAACAGGGTAGGATACTCTCATAGTTTTTCTTCTGTTCTCATCTTTCTCTGGTACTTTCCAAAAGGGATTTTCTAATTACTTATCCCATGACTCATCTATCCCCTACCTTGGGGGGAGGGCTGAGGCTTTGTGTCATTTCAAAAGAATACAGTATGGCATCATCAACTCATAATTTCTTCCCAACGAGGAGGTAAGTAAGGGGACTTTCATCTTCAGAACATACCGCGAAAGCCATTAAAGAAAGAAATTCACCACACTCACCAGCAAACTGTGTTCGGACTCTGGCGGCTGCAGTTGTTATCAAGCCACTGTCTTCCCCAGAGTGGAAGCCTTTCCCTGACAAATATCCCGGAAGGCGGAGCTTGCTGCCTTGTATAGGTGTTCCCTGTATTCAATCAGTGAAAGGACATTTCAAGATACGGCTCGTGTTCCGTCCCATAACAGCAACTACACTTCACAGGCGGCTGCAAACCCTCCACTAGACCTCTCCAGCGAGGCGTGGGGTTCCACTTGCTTGTCTCCACTAACTTCTCACACTCTCCCTGAATTCAAAGGGAACCTTCCAAAGAAAATGGACTCATGTTGAAGAGAAACACAAAAACAGAGATCCCCGAAGGACGGCAAGGAAAAAAAGACGAATTCAACTGTGAGTACTTGAGTGTCTCCCAGTCTGTTAGTACATGCCACAGAGTTACAGAGCAGTCTGGTGCCATGATGCTGGCTGCCTGGCACAGGGAGAACACGGGGCCCTGAGAACCCGTGCTCGGGTATCTGCTGTGGCACAGCCTGTGGGAAACCAGGCAAAACTAAATCATCAGAAACAGAACGGTAAGCAAGTAAAGCCCAGAGAGCCATAATTTAAACACATTAATTGCAAGAAAAGTGACGTGTTGTAATAACTTGCTACAATGCCACTTCGCCTCTTGGCTCTACCGCCTTCTCTGGCCCTCACACACACCATACCTAGGCAATGCTTGGGGACAGTTCTTTTAAAATTCTTACAGGAGTTCACGGAGACTGTCTAAGGCAATCGCAACTATGAAATTTTATCGTAAGTCTAAAACCACGGCACTTTTTTTATAGCTCGCTACAACGTTTTGACAATTCTCCCGAAGTGAAGAACAACAGCAACAACAAATCCCCTAACAAGTGTAGGGATTCGCATAAAGTCACAGTCAGGGAGTTATCTGGAAGAAGTGAAATTATGTGTGTCTTAACCAAATTAACTGTTCCTTTATTAAGTAGTCTTAAATGTTTAAGAAAGCATATGTAAGACCTTTTGATACAGTGGGGTTACAAATTTGTAACATTAACATAATATCCATAATTGATTTACATATGTATTCTATACATACATTTCAATATAGAATTTCTATATTTGTATGCATGTAATATACTTAAGCTTTCAAAGCATGTTCACACGTATGACCACAATTAATCTCCCCGCTCATCTAATCACAACTTTCTTGACAAATGGGAAAAATGAGGCCGAGGAGAGGGGTGGTTTTCCCAAGATCTGACTACTCTGATCCAGTTAAACTCCTAACTAAGAATCCCGGGAATCCGTGAGGCAGCGAGGACCCACGATGATAAAATATCACTCAAGGTAGCAGAATTCATTACCATGACACACCCGAATCATTCTGCTCAGAACACCTTGGGTGCTTCGATTTTCTCGTTTTAAGCCCTACGTTTAAAGGCCCTTCCATTAAAGCACACTGCTGTTGTGTTTGGTTGGTTGGTTTTCCTCTGATCGGGCTACTTGGAATAAGACACAGTTTTCTGCTAGTCAAAATAGCACACGTAGACTTTAATTTTGGGGACTCTCTACTTTCTAAAAATTTGAACCAACATAGCAGCTCTAAATATTTTTAAATGTCACGTTGCTTGAGGTTCCTCAAACTGTTCTCAGTTTTTTGCACTACAGACCCAGCGCGAGTGACGGGCGTCTCTGGATGTCGCGTGTGGACGGGTGTGATGTGCAACAGCCTCATCTCTCACTTGAGGGAAGGGGTGGGAACGAGGGGCTGGGGGAGTGGGGAAGGGCTGAAGAATGACTGATTCTGTCCCGTTTCCACCCCTATCATTAATGCTATTTCCACCTGCGGCATGAGGGTAATACAATTTTTCTCTGCCTGCCTGTTACCACTGATTGGAGGATGAAATACTAGATAAGAAGGTCTTACGAAGAGCACAGAGGGCTTTCTAAAGCCACTTACCACTTTTATACCTGGATCCTGGCCTTGGACATGAAATACCTCCTTTAAGTACAGAAGAGCTATTTAGGGATCCCCCCTTAATTATTATTATTATTTTTGATGTACTCAATAACTGATAATCTTTATTTTAGGACCTGATTAAAGTCACAAAAGACAGAACCTCTTTACACGAATACAAACAAAGTATTAAATGGATCACCCAATGAGATGCTGGTTTCTTTGGTCTATAAACAAAAAACACAGGAGATACACTAAAAGAACTGATGCACTTGTTAAAGGGCAGACTCACAAAGAATGAAAAGCACTACAGCCCGTTATCATAGCCCATATGAGTAGCCCTGCGAGCTCATGGCTGGCCTCTTCATGCTTAGTAGTTCTGAAATACATTTAAAGTATCAGAGTCTATCTGGTCATTTCTTCTTGAGCAGTTGCCTAAATTATTAAATAGATAATTTTATGTTGTGAATAACATGTCCCCCTTAATTACTGTGATTCTTGTTAATCAAACATGTGCTTATTTGGTGCCTATGTTTGTGATTTTTCAGAGAATTTCCTTTAGGTTGACTTACAATTGAATGTAAATGATCTATGTGTTAATCTTGGCAAATTTTATATCACCTAAATATCTTATCCCCATATATCATGCCGTATTAAAAGCTAGAGCTTCCTTGAATGATAATAGCCATTAAAGTCTAATAAATATACATACCTTTTGAAAATGGCACATAACTTTTTACATACCTAAGCTCCCAATCCCCTCTAATAATTCAAGGCTTACTGTTCTTGGGCAGAAATAAATGTAACAAAACATTCAGAAAGACCTTGGCTATAGCAAACACTTGGTGAAAGTTCTTTTAATTGAAGTGATTTCTCTTGCAAACGACACTGCCTCTCATTCTCACCTAAAGGGCTTGGTCGTACTTCTTATGCTTAGAAGCAATAGCAGACCATCAGCTCTAAAAGAAACTTTCCTTCAGTCTGGATATAATCTCCTGCATTTTACTCTCCCATGACAGAAAAGTAATATTAAGTGTGAGTAAGATGACAAAAAAACAAAGGAGGTACAGCGCTTGCAGGTGTGACCATGTGAAGCTGACCTTGTTAAAGGAGCAAAAACTGTCTTTACTGTTAACCAGTTACTCTCATGCCTTCCAAGACTTTCTGGGTTGATAGTTATTTTACAGAAGTCAATTAAAAAGACGTAGCATTATCTAAAGCACATATATTAAGGGAGAGGTAAAGCAATGTTAGTGGGTGACAGTTTCAATTAAAGAAGGCTGTTAGACTAGAAGCCGGGGCCTTACGATACCTCTGCAGACGGCACGGAAAAGTCTGAGCACTCTGCTGGCTTACAAGGAGTTGACATTTTGCTGTTTGTCAACCACGGTTTACCGTAATTGCGTGTTAAAGGATGGAGAATCTGTATGGAACAACGGCAAATCAAATGTAAAGGAGAGCAGATCAAAAAGGAAGCCACAGAAAAAAGATACTCATCGCCAAGACTCACATTTCAAAGTAAGAATAACAATAACTAAAAATACATGAAAAGATCTGATGGCAAATCATACACACCAAAAAATGAATGAAGCTTTACAAAGAAAAAACAATCTGAAAAGTAACCAAAGCAGCACATACAGAGACAGTCTCTCTAGAGGCTATAAGGCAAAAACATATATTAAAAAAAAAAAAAAATCCTTCATTTGCCACATTGTGAGAAGAAACACAAATGGAGAAAGCTCACAAATTCTAGGGTCCTAAAGCACTGAGAAGTATACTCAAGACTTTGATTGCGTGGGGGGAGGAAACATTTCCGCCCCAAGTCCTACCTTGGGTGTGCTGGTGGCGGGGACCTGCGGGGAGGCCGCCTGGCCGGCCTGACTGGACACGGATGTTGACCGGTTGGGCGAAGCTCCTCTCGACGAAGGCCGCGATCTTCGGCCCCGGGGTCGGAAAGCAGCCATACCCTGACTGGCACCGTCCGCCAAGATGAACTTCTCCCGAAGCTCCATGTTCGTCCTTCCTTTAGCTGGATTGCGTAATGTACAACAGGGCGCACAAACAGAAGAGGAAGGAAAAAAAGAGGCGCTCAATCCTTTATGGGGTGAACAACTACCTGGCACCACACATTTCTCTGAGGATTTGAAGTACATCTTTTTGCCATGCCAACCCCAACTCAGCACAACAAAAAGGTAAATGCATTCCTTTACAATGCATTCCTTTTGGATACAAGTAAGTTTGGGAAAGGAAAAAAAAAAAAGTGTTTATTCTAACACTAGACACCAGCCAGAATAACCACTATTAAAGAAAGAATCAGCATGAAAATGGAAAGCTCATGCTAAAATATGGTTAATCCACCAGCTACTGATGCCCACGTGGGCTCGTTCCCCCTTCCGCACACTGAGAAGACAAGCCAGGGAAGCAGGGACTGTGTCTTTTGCATGTACTGCTAAGGCCAGGAGAATGCCAGTATTTTAATAACGTTGGGATTAATTAAACAATAGAATTACACAGAATGACAGATGGCTTGTTAATCACGATGACAACATATAAACTTTCAAGTTTTCGTTTAAAGGAGGCGGCTAGTATTTTTATGTTATGCCTAGAAAAGCTCTGTTTTACCAACATGCAATAACAAACACCAGACCCGAGGATCTGTGAGGTGATCAGTGCGGCGACACCGTACAAACACATGTGCACACGGAGAACGCCCCACAAGAACCCAACAAGCAATGTGTTAGCACGTGTTCGATCACTTACATAGCACCTACGTTTGCACCACACCGCAAGTGTGTGAAACTGTCCGAATTTAAACTTGGAAGCACCAGCTCAGTTGGATGTGACTTAAGCCATACGCAATGGATGAAGCGTGTTATTTTCAAACACATAATTAAAGCAAGAATGTAAAAGTAGGAAAGAGCAAAGGTAAGAGAGGAGAGGCAAAGAGAGGGGTTGCCAACCTATAGTAGGCTGAGTAGTAGTAATTGAAGAGTTTGATTCCGAACGTAACATTTTACTCCCATGATGATGAACTAGAAAAAATGACACAGGATACTGATCACATTAAAGAACACTGTTAGCAGGAGAAGAAACAAAGTACAGCAGTTGAATACGCAAAGGGTGCTCACATCCGGCCTGGAGCGCACAATTTAGAAGAAGAGTTGAATTAGGAAAAGCATTCAAAGGTTGGACTAAAGAAAAATGTACTTGGAAGATGTTGCCATAGCCACGCTAACTTTGCTAAGCAAACTAACAGAACACTGCATGTTCTAACTTTGTTTCATAAACAGAGCTACATTACCTTAGGCTGCATTAGTTTCAAAGTATAAAACAAAAAGGGACTTCTGTTATTTCACTGCTTTTTGTGGTTGGGTCTTTGACTTGCAGAGAGCAGAGCTCCCGAGTATGGTTGCATAGCAATCCCCCGTGAGGCCTTCTCAGAGAGGCTGCTGACTGCACAGGGACTCACTCCGCTATACCACCTGTGTATTCAGTCAGATGCCAGCATTGACCCCTGGCTGGTGTGGCTCAGCGGAGTGAATGCTGGCCTGTTAATCAAAAGGTCACAGGTTGGATCCCCAGTCAGGGCACCTGCCTGGGTTGCGGGCCAGGTCTCCAGTTGGGGGCATGTGACACTCTCACACATGGATGTTTCTCTCCCTCTCTTCCTCCCTCCCTTCCCCTCTCTCTAAAAATAAATTTAAAAGACCTGAACAAAACAAAACAAAACAAACAAACAAAAAATAACAGATGCCAGCCCCGAAACAAAGAGGCCCACAGAGGACCCCCTACTTGGGAGCCTAATAGTGCCGCTCAGACATTTGTTGTTGTTTACTTGTTTAAAAGGATTAAAATGAGTTCGCAGGTTTAAGAAGAGCACAAAAATCTTACTGTTTTTGCAGAGAAAAATGGGCCTTTTTTGTAAATGAGACTAAGACCATGTGTAAAGTAAATCAATTAAAAATTCAAAAATTGATAACAGGTTCTGAAACAATTAGGAAAATTAAAAGCTAACCCGGGGCTCTTAGGCTGTAGACGTGGTGAGAACGATTATAGTCTATGTTTATATTTTTAACGCCCCAATCTGTCGCTTCAAAGTTAAGAGTCAAGCTAGCAGTTCTTATTTTTTCAATCTTTAAGTATTACTTTCCTCACCATCCCCTAATTTCACAAAAACTTTCACTTTTAAACTTTTACTATCCAGTACCTTCAGTCTTCATCACCTCAACTTTCTTTCTTCCTACTTTGCTATTTAATGACAGATGAAATCCTTTGCCTGGTTGGTGTCATTGCTCATTTTGAAAACTGTAGAAGGGATCATCTCATAAAGAAGATCAAGTCTAGTATTTCTTGCCTACCAGTCTCATGTTTATCCAGAGAAGTAAAAGAAGCAACGAGAAGAACATGTTTTACATGGCTGCCACAAGTTCTCTGGAACTCTCAGGCTGGCAGACCAATGTGAAACACTCACTATAGTAATAAATGGCCAAAACTGTGTCCAAGTATGTCATTGATGCCGGAGACGAATACAAAGTTGATGTATTTTCATGGTGTTATCATCTTGACATAAGTATGTCCTTACCCCTGCAAGGATCATTTTTCACTAAGAACTCATCAAGTGCCATCCATCCACCTCCAACACGAACCATCACGGTACTTCGCAGGATCCGAACGAGCCGCAGTTGCTGGGAGTCTCCAAACTGTGAAGATGAAGAAAGAAGAACCTCTAATTGTCAATAGCCATTCAAAACTAAAGGGTGGTGGCTAATCTGCAGTAGCTTAAGCAACCAACTTGAATGTTTTGCTTAGTTCACAGCGATTAGTAAAATCTCAGAAACAGGGGTTTGTAATGGTCTGCGTTAGACTGCTGCATGCTGATTTAGCCCAAAGGAAAGTTTGAAAAACGATAACAAAGGTTATCAAGTATAACATGACAGATTTCTTCTACAAATGACTTTTCTCTCTTAGGACATTAATAAGTAATAACATTAGTAAGGCAGTGATTAAAAATGTTTCTAGAAATTAAAAACAGCCACGAAAATAAGCATTGGCCCACTTGCCCAGGGTTTATACAAAATAAAATGATTCTTAAGATTTAAGAAAATCTGATTTTTCTTCATTAAACCTTCCTTTTACACTAAAACTTTGTCATTGAACTCTGTGGCGGGGGGGGGGGGGGTCTTCATAAACTCTCAGGGAGGTAAAATAGTAAATGAATATGACCAATAAAAATTTCACAGTCAAATAAAATTTCTGCATCATTAATAATCTGGTAAACCAATTTGTTAAAGACCGGATTAATGTGCCACTTTACATTGCTGTAACATTAGAAGAGTCTCTGGCACATTACTGATGCAGCCTTCCAATCGGAAAGGCTTTCTCCTAAAGCTGTTTGCGCCGTACTGCGGACAGTAACAAGCAGTCGTTTTTCCCTTGCCCTCTCAATGGGTCTCCAATCACTTGGATATGCCGTAAATTCGGCAAGTCCGGAACAAATGTCTAGACTAGACGGAGGTTCTCGTCATAAGGTTTATTTGTTTTGAAAGCCCATGAGAAATAATTTCATACTTTTAAATCATTTCTAATAGGCTCATGTCCAACTCATAAAAAGCACCATATTGAATTTCACGGTTGCCAACCCAGCAGATACCATAGCAAAATGAACAGTCAATTAAACATAAATAGCTTCCTTTTTTAGGGGAAGGGAAATACTATTGTGACTTTGACTATTTGCCTGGGCTTATGATAGATAAAAACAGAAAAATTTAAGTAGAAACAACCTGCTCCTTTTCAATAAGCTTTATCGCTGAGTTTCAGGAAGCGAACCCTAGCACAAAGCCCACCTCCAAGACCCCGAAACTCAGAAGAACCTGTCAAGCATGGAAAAGGCACTGGCCGCAACTACTGCGTTTTACATCGAACCTTTTACCCTGCTATTTCTAAGTCCATTTTTTAGCCTTGACATTTAAACTTTCCTACAATTGAGCCTGTTCCTGAAATGTAATCAAAGTGTAAAAATCAAAATATATTTTGTTAGAAAAAAACTGGTGCTGCTAATAAGCAAAGGGAAAGGAGGGGATTTAAAGAAAATTACCCTTAAGTAACCAGATAATTAGACCAGACACTTTTGGTCCAAGATGACATTCAAAACAAAAGTTTTAAGGAACTAATTGAAATACGTTATAGAAATGAAATTTCAATTCCAATAAATATGAATGATTTTAGAATTTATTTTCAGAAGGCATTATCTAGACAACTAGCATTATCTTCAGAATTTCCCTAATTTTCCCAAGAGCCAAATTGTGAGACCAGAAAAAATAGACTAATTCTGTTCTTTGTGCTTTCGATGAAGAAAACTTCTCGAGGTATTTTATCCTTTCTAAAAATAAAAGATGCTACACCTCAATTGCTATCCCAAATAATGTATTACAACAAATAGAAGTTTTAAAAACAACTCTTCAAAGTAACTGGTCTATTTGAAACAATTAGGTGATGGAATAAATGGGGATCATAGCTAATTTGAAGTTTAAGATACAATGTGGGCTTAAAAACTGAGAAGCAGAGTAATGACTAACATGATGTGGTCAGGTGCTATACATAGCACAGTACACAACTCCTGTCCTTTAAATCAAAGCATGATTGCTCTTATCTGTCGATCTAAAGTTCTGATCATGTGCAGCGCCACTGCGCCGTTTATGCCGACTCAAATGTGAGGTCAAAATGGCATAAAACGTGACTGTAAGATTTTTGTAAGTCACACAAGATACATTTCCTCAAAAGGAATTACAACATTCAAAACTTTCAGGGTTAAAGTTTCTACCCACAGGATGCAAAGCCCTACACTAATGATTTAGAACAAATGGACCACAGTTGCTTTGGGGAGAACACGTTCCTTGAGGCTGAGTGCCACGGAGACCTCTCAGGACTCTGTCTGTGTGTCCCTGCCTGATGCGATGCTCCTCTAGCTTCTGCCTACACACGTCCTCGGTGGGGAACCCCAGAGAAGCCATGTGCGGATGTGTGTTCCAATGAGTGCTGGAATAAAATATATGCTAATAGTATTTATCAAAAATGGGAACTGAAAATTGCATTTGTAATGCTGTAACCAACCAAGCTACAGTTCATTATCTGGTTTGCTTAAAAGTAATCTCCTCATTTGAGACACGAGGCAAAAAGGAGTCCTGGATCAAGGACCCTTATAGCGTCTACAGAAACACCACGCCAACCAACGATGTAGTAGCTAGGGGGGCAGCATGGGGAAGATTGGCCATGGCAAGCTTTCATGACTATGAATTAAAGTTGAAAAAAAAATCATTGGGAACTTGAGAATACATTCCACTGAATTATACCTGATTTCCCAGGAAGAACTGATAAAAAAATGAAAAATGGAAGAAAGATATAATTAGTTCAACAGGAAAGTTTCTATACGGCTCTAGAACACACACACACTTCACACGCAGGGTTTCCAGATACTGCATCGAGGTCAGAGGTGTGCAAGTATCCACCTGCAAACCCGATAACCAGAGCATTTCGATGCATTTTTAAAAAAAATCCTTGGGTTGCAAACTTAAGTTAAAAATTCAAATATTTAGATGACTATCTTAAAATGTGGAGACATAAAAATGAGTAGTTTTTCATTTTTAAGTAATATACTGTATTAGGGACATCCAGTACATTTCCTATCTAGGTCCTACATGGAAGAGATGTTCAAAGTGGACAGAGTGATGCAGTCACACTCATCTTCAAGTAATCGTTCTGAGGAAGGTGAACCAAGCTATCGAGGTTTTGAATAAAAGGAAAAATTATGGCACAAGTGGAAAACACTGCCTCTTTTCCATTTTATAAAAATTAGTCAACATTTTTAACTTTGTGATTCTGGCTTGGAATAGCTTTGTTATTGGAAATACGAAAACTTACCTCTAATCATTCTAAAGTACGTTACAAAGTAATATGAAGCAACGCTTATATTTCAAATATAAGAAATGTGTTTTCCTGTGAATATTTTTCTTTTTAAAAGTAGTGTACAGGTTGTACATGTCAAAGATATGTCCTTATATACAAAATGCAGGCTATGTTTATATAATTTAAAATGAAAGTTAGAAATTCATATACCATTAAATTTTGATATAAGGTAAAAATAAGTAACTAGCACTCCCAGAAAACAATGCAGACCAAATTATAAACCAATCTCAATTTAAAAGAACTACAAAGTTATTTTGAAAACTTACCCTGTATTTGTTGTCTCCGATCTGTTCAACTTGAAATCGTTTTGCACACTTACACTTAGCTACCTGCCTCGTCACCTGCCAAAAACAATGATGACATACCCACTTTAATGTTAGTATTACACAGTGAATCCTTAAAACCTCGACACCTGCTAAACATGAAAATGACAGAGCGGCATGAGTTGTGCATGATGTCCTGGCCAGAACACACCGCAGTGTTGTTGGTGTGGGTAGCGGAAAGATAACGAGTACCTCGTCTTCAATTTTGTCAGCATCAGTGACAGGTTTATACGCGTCTTTATTGGGGTGGAGGGCGGCCACAAATTCATAGTAGTCAATGTACCCATCGCCGTCCCTGTCAAAGATGTCTGCCACTGCGCTCATCTCCAGGCGACTGGTTGGGAACTCTGAAATTTTCAAAACAGCAGCACAGTGTGACTGAGACGTAATTGACAAAATGGCAAAATATTTAAAATGCAGTGTAACGATTTCATATATGTATTTCCTCCCATCTTTCACCTCACTGTCTTTTGTGTGAGGGAGAATGTTTAAGGACACCAGTCTCTTAGCACGTTTTGATTACACGATACAGTGTTATCAACTACAGTCACCATGTTACTCATCAGAGCTCATTCATCTTAACAACTGAAAGTATCCCCTTTTTTTTTTTTTAAAGATGTTATTTATTTATTTTTAGTTAGAGGGAGGGAGAATGAAAAGGAGAGAAACATCAACATGCAGTTGCCTCTCATGTGCCCCCACTGGGGACCTGGCCCTCAACTCAGGCATGTGCCCTGTTGGAATTGAACCAGCGACCCTTTGGTTTGCAGGCCAGCACTCAACCACTGAGCCACACCAGCCAGGTCTGAAAGTTTGCATCCCTTTACCAACCTCTTCTATTTCCCCCTGGCCATGGCAACCACTCCTCTTCTCTGTTTTTGTGAGTTTGACTTTGTATTTAGATTCTACATATCAGTAATAACTAAGATACTATCAGTATCAGCCACATAATAGTCCAGGTTAAAGTATGTAAGACCTGCTACTTACTGTAACATTTTATAAAAAAGACTGAAATCTTTAAAAAATAGTAAGTGGTGTAACTGAAGTCTGCCTTAAGACATTCTTTGATGTACATTTTAATTTTAATGTGGCCGATTAAATTATCCGGGTCATCAAATGTATTAAAATCCTTTTTAAAAAACTGATTTATATAATAACAAAGAAAACCACTATATAGGTGACCTAAATTTATCTTCAATTACTATTAGGGTAAATCATTTGAAATTGCTGTTTTTTCCAGGTTGAAAACTGTTTAATGTTAGCAAATTTCAAATGGTTCAACTACCACTCTACTTAAGGAATAATTTATGTGAAATTTATTTTAAGAATGATTTCCAGTGACGTGAGCCAGACACATCACATACACATGCCGAACCACCACACAGGAGGATGGCACGCACCTTCAGAAGTTTACACTACAGAGTTCTGATTTCCTACTGATGATGGTGTTAGACCAGAGTGTCAATCCAAATGAGACAGAGACTGACTTGCTGATTTCCCACTGTGCCAAGCAACACAGACAATCTAAGAATCAAATATCACTGAGTTTATTATACTAATGAGGACACGCTTCAGTGGTGTGAGGCATCTATCTGTGATGACACAATTATTAAAGTGTGCCTGAATCCACAGCCATAAATTTTACTTCTTTTGAGAGTGGTGATTTCATAGCCAAGTTTAAAGGTGAAGCTTTATGGGCAACACAAGTTTACTAGCCCCACAATTTTAAACTGTGCTTATTTTCTTTAAAAATTATATCAGTTTCAGCCACTTCTCTTGGGACTTACTTGAGGAAAGAATGCCATCAATAAATTCTTGTCGGGTTATTTTCCCATCCTGATCTTTGTCAATTCTCCTGAAAAAGTCCATCACCCGAGATTTCTTGTGATTCATCCATCGCATGTATTTTTTGCGCCAGATATCAAAATCAAAATTGGCAAATTCCCTCAGCTGAAAAGGGCAAAAGATATTTTGGTTGAGTTAATGTTTTGCTCAAGTCATATGAACAAAGTTACTTTTAATGAGCCTCTAGTAAGGACATCTTTCCTACTTCAAAAGAAGGTATAACCTTGCAAAGGGGAAACTAGAAAATTTTTTTCTGTAAAGTTTATTTCATTCTTGTCACGGTGGCCACTCTGGTTTTTCTTTACAAATACAGGAAAAAATAAAACTCCCCCACAAAAGTCAAACTGAAAATTTTTGATAGTGCCAAAACCGCAAAGGTGGCGGTGTGCCCTAATGTGACACCACTAGTCAGTGCCACACCCACTGGGGAGCAGCCCCTGCCCACCGGCACCATGCAACTCCTCACTCTCTGCCATTGCCGCTCTCACTCCCCTAGCCTGCCAACAACTTCCCAATTTCACCATCTGAGACTCTAAATCTCAGATCAAAGAATGAATATAATGAAAATAACCTGAATTGTAAATGGTTATATTTGCCACTTAATACCACCAAGCAAAGGCATGTCAAGCTAGATCTTTTCTTGACTTAGCTTCTGCTTATGTTGAAATGTATTAGTTTTTCATTTTACTGCTTCCCTAAATCCCAGTTCTATATACCAGGGGTTCCCGCCTCACAAAAACATACATACTTAGAATTAATTTTAGAAGTAAAACATGCATTCAAATAGCAAGAGTTTGCTTAAGTATTATCAGAAAAGTTGAAAAGTCAAGATTCTGGCGATGTGTTATGGTGAACAGAGCAAGGGACAATACGGTGCTGAATGTATGTGTGAGTTTTCTAACCTCCTCCAGTCTGTCCAAGGCGTCGTTAAGCTTCCTCCTCCTTTCCAGTGCGAGGAGCCAGACTTGCTGCCATTTGCTCATCAATAAGTTGACCCTGGGATTCTTGGTTTCAATTTGTGTCTGTGACCCAGATGGATATAAGCTTGATGCTGGGAAGCGTTTTCCTGTTAAAATATAACTTCAGTTATGTTGGCAGTTCCCAGCTTCTGGAATCAACTTAATTACCTAGCATTACAAACAGAAATGCCCTATTTAGATGATGCCTAATGAATGTCAAGATGCAAATCTGTTTTATGTATTAAGGATCATATACTTTTCATATAAATTAGAGAAATATACCTTAACAGGTACATTTAAATACTGAAAAGCTCTCTCAATAAATGTACGCTTAGAACATTTTCTAGCTTAAAACTCATGCCATTTCAACAAGAATGGAGTATACTGTGATCCGCCTCTTTGTTCAGGCATGATAAAAGCAATCTCCCAGGGTAGTAAGAGTAGCTTAGAATCAGTTACATAAGCCCTTCTCAGAGAATAAGGCTGAAAGGAGGGCAGGTGAGGGTAGGCGAGGGCAAGAGACACTGGGCATTCATTAGAGTCAGAGCGGGGTACTCCACGACGCCCATCAAATGGGGAACACGGACCTGGACGAAAGCTAGGACCCCACACACACTTCCACACAGTCTCCCACCACAACTTACTGGCTTACTGATGCTTTCTCCCTCTTTCTGGCCACTTTTCACAAGTTTCTACAACTTCACAGAACGATGATCTCAACACATTTTTCTCACCTAACTAAACAGTTAAATGGGGCCCAGAGGAATTACTGGCCTAAGGTCACGTGGGAAGTTGCTGTCTGGCTGGGACTTGCCCAGAATTCCTAACTCACATAGGGCTCTACACATATCAGAATATCAATAGCTAGTCTTTATTGAGCATTTAACTATATGCCAGAAAGTATGCTAAGTGCTTCATGAGTGTTAGCTTATTTAATCCTCACCAAAGTCCACTGAGATTATAATTATCCCCTTGTACACAAAACTGAGGCTCAGAGAGAAAGAGGGGAGGGAGGGAAGGAGAGAGAGAGAGAGAGGGAGAATTTGAGTAACTTGTCCAGGGTTACATTTCCAGTTGGGGAGTGGCAAGGGTAGCCAAGGGGTCTGTCTCCAGAGCTCTGCAAGTTTGTTACCTTGCCTCCTTGTGAAATACAGTAACTACAACAGATTGGAAAACGTTTTTTAAATTATGGCACCATTCAGAAATATACAAAATATATGATATAAATTGTGCTTCTTTTGAATCATCTCCAAGCTGGCTATTGGTTTTTTAATGTCACTTCATGGGGTCAAGGTAGCCTGAAGTCATGTGAACATGGAAAAAATCTATCAGACTGCTGGTCACTGCTAAACAGTTAGGTCACAGCTTCCCCCAGGTCACGGCCACTTCTGTTACTTTCCACTCTCAGGTTCTTTATATACTAGATGCAAAATGAGACAATTCAAAGGGGCTGATGATTTCTGTTCTTGATGCATATTTTTCAATTTCTTCTAGCTAATCGAAAGGATACGCTTCAAGCCAATCCACTTACATATTGTGACCTGAACATATCTTTTTATTTTTAAATAAGCTGCTATAAAATGTACGCCCACATGTTCTTTCAAGAAAACTTTCTATGAGAGAGAACTCACGTAGAATCACCACTTGCCCCAAAATTTCAAGCAATAAATCAAAACAAAATAAAAACAACTTCCGTGCTTAACCATCTTCATTTTAAAGAAACTGGCCCCTGCTTACTGCCGGCTCGCCCCTTATCCAGGACCGGAATGTGGGACTGCAGCGCGGAGGGATCGGCTGTTCTCCTCTTGTAGGTCTTGGTAACTTTATCCACATCTGGTTGCTTTCTGGTCATTTCTTCCATGAAGGTCTGAAATGAAAGAAATTATGTCAATTACATACGAGTATATTGGAGAAAGCCACCCGCAGAAATGAACTAAAAACAAAAGGAAAAAAAAAGACCATGCTATTGTTTCTGAAAAACAAACTATCAAGTTTTATCTTTACGAGATATAAATCAAAACCATCATAACATATGCATTTACTAATTTCTAAAGAATACAAAATGTTATAGCTGGTAAGTAATTATGGCATCAGAAAGGTAATTGGTTTTCACTTGAACACCACACCTGAGGGCAGCTGGATGAGTCACATAACCTGTCTGGGCAGCAGCCAGGGTCCAGGGTCCAGCCTCTTCCTAAAGGATCTTAAAGTCAGCATTTGTCTGCAAAGAAACTACTAACTGGGGTGGTCCCTAAGACTCTTCTGTGGCACATTTCACCTACACACTGAAAATAATTTAAGATGGCTGTGACATACAGTGACAAAAAGCATCCACATTAAATGTGGATATAGTTTAAATATTTTTGTCAATGAATGAGCTTTGCCAAGGAAGATAAAAGTTGTTCAGGTTAAAGTTTATATTTAAAAGGTTCAACTAGCTGGACATTTCTTATCTCCTTAGGCTTATTATTATTGTTAACTATATTGTTGATTTTATATACATATATATATATATATTACATTACTATTACAAGTATTCCTATATCTGGATATTTGGCAAAGGCAGAGACTGTGGTGAACAGCAATGAGGAAAGGAGGAGGCAGGTGAAAGGGCAAAGTGATACATTTCTGGAATATTTTTCACACCAGAAAACTCTGCTCACTTTAACACCTCTGATCACAGGGAACATGGCCTGAGACAGCACAGGGCCACAGCAGACACCACTGCTTCTATTTTTATTACAATATAATAGCAATGTTAACACTTTAACCAACTAAGCTGACTCAATGTTTCCCTTTGTAAATGTAAATTAAACAAGCAAGCAAATGAGAGCTAGTGTGACACCCATCATTTCAGAGTTTAAAACAGGCAGGACATACAGGAGAAATAATCTCTTTCAACCAAAACGATACAGCTATGTATTTGGAGTACTGATGGTGGTCATCTCGGAAGACGTTCAGCAGCAAACCGTAGGAAATGCAAACAGGGAGCAATAAAACAAGGGAGGGTGAGCTGGCCCAGACAGAGTGCAGGATGACGGGGGAGAGAGCTGAGGGTAAGATGTAAGGCGAGCAGCCACTTAGAAAGCTTGGAGAGGTGGGGTGGGAGCCCATCTGAGACAGTGCCACGCAGCTGTAACTTCACGGACACCAAAAAGGAAAGAGTTTTGGGAAGATACCAGTGAAAGAGGAGAGACCATCACAATTCAGTAGCTGCAGAGAAAAGTGGTAAGGCAGTGGTAGAACTAGAAACCCAGCTGGAAGGAGTTGAGTGTGTTTGAGGAAGGGAAGGTACTATGCACAAAGCAATCTTCTGGGCACTAGAGCGGTGCAAGAAAGAAACTATCGGAGAAGACCGGGGGTAAGAATGACATTTATTTTACCTGGTGTTCTGCGATAAGGGCTTTCACCTCTTCAATTTCCTGGGGGATGGCTTCTTTGTCCTTCTCGCTAAGTGTAGTTTCAGCCCACTGCAACCACGTCAGCAAAGCTTCCAACAACTCCTGCTTGGCAATGAGCCCTGCCAGAGCACCTGCTAATCTCTGCTGATGTTGCTTCGCCCAGGCCAGCACCTGTTTGAGAAACAGAAATTTCTCTGAATTCCTTCCACCTTGGTGAGTAATTTAACTGATGTAAAATACACAAAATTTAAATGTAAATTAGGATCGTCTTGGGCTAGAAGTCTTTCTAGATCCCCTCGGTGGTGCCAACACCCAGCTTGCGGAGGACATGGGAGCCCTCTATGATGGCCATCACCTTCGGAAGGTGACAGGTGGACATCAATAGCCCAGGCTTCCTTTTGCTTTCTAACATACATTCGAATATGCATTCTCTGAAGGATCAAGTAAGCTTACTCCACGTAAAAGAGAGTAGAAATAAAAATAGCTAAGATCTTAAATACAGAATTAATTCAATTAGTGTATGAAATTCATTCTACAAACATATTATGCTTCTGTGAAATACTATTCAACTACTGGATTATTCAACAGACACAATGTGGAAGTGAGGCAGTTATCCAGTGTAGCAAGTATTTGCCTTTTCATGTTTCAGGGGCATGGCTACAAAATTCCTTCGAGTGTTTAAAGAAAAGTGGACTGCCCTGACTGGTGTGGCTCAGTTGGTTGGAACGTCATCCCGTAAACTAGAAGGTTGAAGGTTCGATTCCCAGTCAGGGTACATACCTAAGTTGAAAGGTGGCCAGTTGATGTTTATCTCCCATACAGATTTTTATCCACCCCCCCTTCACCTCTCTCTAAAAATCAGTAAGCATGTTCTCAGGTATGGATCAAAAAAATCTGGAAGGAAGGAAGCAGGGAGGGAGGAGAGAAGGAAGGGAGGGAAGGAAGGAGGGAAGGAGGGAAAGAGAGAGGAAGGAAGGGAAAGAAGGAAGGATGGGCTTCAGAGACAGGTGATACATACAGGAAGGGCATTTTAAAGAACACTTCTCTCTGCAGAGCCCTCACGTTGCCATGGCTGTAAGTGCTCCTTAATTGCTGCAGTTCTCATACCCCCTGACCGTCGGAGCTACTGCTGCTCTGAAGATGACCTGAGCCACACTGACCTCCTCGAACCTGGCCCGGATGATCGTTATCCAGTGCTTGATGGTGGTGATGGAATCGGGGTGGCAGATGGCCAAAACGGCATCCCCCATGCTGGTCGCTTTATTGAGTGCAGCTCGTTTTTCTTCCAGTTTCTTCATGAATTCCTACAGCAGAAACAAAGAGTTCAATTAGCTGTTGGCACTGGCTGAAAACAAAACTCCAGTGACATTCATTTGACTGTCAGAGTTAAACAAATAAACAAGAACTTCAACTGGTTTATTCGCAGCTGGCAATAATCCACGAATTGGGGAGTTAAAGGAGGAGAAGGCCTGAAAGTAGGAAATAAATACAGGGTCCAGCACAAATAATGTCCCTTTTTATTACCAAATCTTTTATTACAAAGTCATAAGCACATAATTCTGTAATGTAACGATATCTCACTCAAGCATACTATATGACATTTTAGGTGAGATGTTCAAATTAAAACTATAAATTATTACACCCATGTTATTACCTTACCAACCACACTCAAGCAGGCCTTACTTCTGCCAGACCCTGTACTTTCTAACATGTATTTTAAAAAAATTATAGGATAGCACCCCATGCTTTACAAAATATATTAGACAAGAAATATTCTCTCCTAATTTTTTATAATTATATTATTAATGGAGAGTAGGATTGGGAGAGACAGTATTACCAAAGATAGAAATAATATTGATTGAAACAAAACAATCTAACAAGACAAAGAGGTCAGTATTTCAAACAGCATTCACTGTGTCAGGAAAGATAGGAATATGTTTCCAAACAAGTGCCAAGCAAGAGAGAGAGCTGGACAAGGCACTACAGAAGGCTGAGGGTGTGGGAGAGATGGCACAAATGTCCAGCCAGGAAGGAGGCAGGCGGAGGCTGGAGGGAGTGGGCCAGACAGCAGGCCAGCTGTGTGAGAACTGTCCCTCTCATTCAAAGGCTAATAAGAGCCATTCTCTGCCCCAGCAGGATGGATAAGCCTCAAAACATCTAGAACTATATCCACAGATACATGAATCATTGAACTCTGCAAGTATCATTAAAAAATGAGGACCTTTACCTCAAAATAGCTGATATGCCTCCAAAGCCACACACTGAATTTCCAGCATCCATAGACACCCCGGTCTATCTGGACCCCCACACTAAGAGGGATTCCTGGAGCCCTGGCTGGTGTAGCTCAGTGGATTGAGCAAAGGCTGCGAACCAAAGGGCTGCTGGTTCAATTCCCAGTCTAGGGCACTTGCCTGGGTTAGGTCCTTAGTTGGGGGCGTGTGAGAGGCAACTACACATTGATGTTACTTTCCCTCTCTTTCTCTTTCCCTTCCCCTCTCTCTAAAAATAAATTTTAAAAAATCTTTAAAAAAGGAAAAAAAAGAATGATTCCTTGATCACTGAGTGTCAGGGGGTCCCAGAGGCTGCAAACACAGCTGACACTCATGCCCTGTGACCAGGGGCGGTCATCTGAAACTAGGTGTTGACTACAGAGTCTGGTGACCTTGTGAACCTGCAAGAAGCGGCTCTGTCATGTGCCTCCTACTTGAGGTTGGCTATGCTAACATAATTTGTCTACATACTCATCTACCAGAGTCTAAGGTCCACAAGATCAAAAGACTGTGTCTTATTCAATTTTGCGTCTTTGTGATTGAATAAATGCTTTTTGACCTTTTATTTACACATTTTTACTGTTGTGGAGTCAAGGCTCAATTAATAATATACTCCACTAACAAGACCTACTTTTTTAAATATCATGACCCACTTCTAAAAATATTGTAATTTCCCCCAATGTATGTCCTCTTAAATGAAAGAAAAAAAAAACTTTGCTAGGAAGGGGAATCCACAGGTCAACAACAGCTGTGCTTTTCCAGAGGATGGCTGATCTGATGTACTTTTAATCCCTTATAACACCTGGAAGAGCCTGGTGCTGCGGAACACTGGGAACTGGCTGTCAACTTCCCACTGTGTTCTCTGCTCTTCCATTGTCACCTGAGAGCTACTTTAGCAGTGTGTGCTCACATGGGAACACACGCCGTTTTTAGAGAGTTTTAGAGAGTATATTTAGAGAGTGAAATACACTGAGCAGTCTCCACTCCTGGGGCTGATACTCTGTTTTGTTTTGTTGTGTTTCCTACTGGTGAAATGTGTGAAGGGAAGCAGAGGAACTGAAAAAGAATAAATAATGTTACTGTGAAATATCTTTACTAAGAAGCTGTTTATAAAATTACGTGTTATTTAAATAGCTTGTGCTATTTAAAAAATTTTAAAGGTAATTACAGTAAGTCCTCATTTAACATTGTCAATAGATTCTGCAACTTTAAGTGAAACGACACAACGAAACTGATTTTGTCATAGGCTAACTGATACAAACAAAAGTTAAGTTCCTATAGCATCTCATCAATATTGTAACAAAATGACATTACTGGAGGACCTACTATTTTTATAAAAGCCATTACCACTGCCCTGGATACCTGCCTCCTGGTGATTCCGGGGACTTTCTGGTCCTGCTGTGCAGGTGGTGAGACCACAAGTGGACTCATTTCTGTGGGGGGATCGATCTGAACCCTGGGCTGTGAGGGGCTCCTCTGAGACCCAGGCCGGAGCAGGTCAGGGTACCAGTCAGCCTACAGTCACATAATACAGGGTCTGGCACAAATGACGCCCCTTTTTATTATAAAATCTTTTATTACAAAGTCGTAAGCATGTAATTCTTTAACATTACAATGTCACACTCAAGCACACCATATGACATTTTAAGTGAAATGTTCAAATTAAAACTGTAAGTTATTACACCCACATTATTACCCTAACAACCACACTCAAGCAGGTGCTACTTCTGCCAGACCCTGTATAACCTGGATTTTCAAAATATGGGACTGAATAAAATATTTACAATAAATTTGATGTGACTTTCCTACTCTTACATTCTAGCTTCAACTTTACATGGTGTTGAGAAGGAAGCACTTCATTCCTCCAGATAATGTCATGCCGGATCACATCACTCTCCTTGGTGACAAGGCAGTGTTTCATTGCCGTAGGTCACAGAACCCGTCATTGAGAGAGCATTGTAATTAAAGTAAGAAGACTCCATAGATGATGTAATCCATGCTACACTGGCATTACTGATGTATTTCTAACTTGACCTTGAAAGACGAGGTTACTCAGCGGTCAAACAGATCCTTTCGAGTTAACAGGAACCCTGACAGCAATACTATGCTGAGTGTTAGCAGTGCAAGTTCCTGATGCTTAGAGTCAAGGCTTTAAAAAGAATCTATTAAGATCTCTCTGAACCACTCTCTTTAGGGTTCTGCTATTTCAATGCATTATCACAAGAAACACCTTGATTTGAAACTCAATGGCCAGATTTTTACTTACTTAATAATATTCGTACTTATATAATTCATTTATCAACTTATAACTTATACTATAGTTACTTCTCAGAAGAATTTAAGGTGGCTCTTGATTAAAAAGCAAATTGGCAAAGGCTTAAAAATAAAATTTGAACACCAATTATTAAATTACTTGCTTGTCTTATAAGTCAAAGTTATTAATTTATAATTCTAATGGTACAACTATGCCAAACTACTTATTAAGGAAGTTTTACCTTTGAAATGCACATAAAAGTGCAACAAAATTGGCCAATTTTGGTCGGAAGCCAAATAACCCCTAGAAAAATCAATGAGCTTCCTAAAGATAGGAAACCAAGTGACTAATTTTAGAATACCCATCTTCTTTTTTTTTTTTTTTCTAGTTTGGATGTTTCTTAATTTTTAAAATTTTTATTGTTGTTCCATTGCAGTTGTCCCCGTTTTCCCCATTGTTCTCCCCTGCACTGCCCACCCCCCACATTCAACCCTCCCCCGCACTGTCCTTATCCAGGGGTCCTTTATATACATGTTCCTCAACCGGAAGAACAACCAACTTCGTTATAAAGAAAACGTAAGAAGCCACCTACACATACCTGTGTAAAGGTGCACAAGGACACACCTATGCAAGCAATGAGAACACAGGTAAATTCTCCAATGTACCAGATCTTTAATTAGTGCTCAAGAAGGAAAATATTCAGCAGTTGATATTTGCAGTCACAAGTCTGTTTTCTTTACTTTGTTTAATTTTCTCACTTAGTTTTACTTAGCATTTACGTAACTCACTTTATGCTGCTCAATGAGTGTCCGCAGGGCATCCTCATCGTCCGGGAGAACTCCATGGAAACGCAGGGTTTGCTCCGCCTCCGCCAGCCACTCCAAGAGGGCGTGCACCACCGAGTGAAACTCCTCCGCCTGAAGGGCCACACACGCGCACCCCACACACGAGTCCCAAATGTGCTTGTTAGTATATTCCTCTCAATAGAAATAAAAGTTTTATATTTAAATTGACTCTATGAATTACCCCCATTAAAAAGATAAAGCTATATGGTGCTGCCTTTTACAAATGTAAGAAAACATCTACTATATCAAAACGCCTATATATATGAAG
Source organism: Desmodus rotundus (assembly GCF_022682495.2). Classification (NCBI taxonomy): domain Eukaryota; kingdom Metazoa; phylum Chordata; class Mammalia; order Chiroptera; family Phyllostomidae; genus Desmodus; species Desmodus rotundus. The sequence continues at coordinate 21,228,080 of NC_071397.1, forward strand.
AATAACTCACCATTTAAACAATCTGATTTTAGATGAATGGCAGCCCGTTATACATTCAAGCTGAAAAATTACTCAAGCAGCACGTTTATGTGAAGATTAGAAAACCTCCCTCAGTAGTAAATTAAGGTCTTGGGGGGAGGGCTTGGAGGGAAGGACCAAGGCAATGATGCCGTCAGAACTTCCTTCTCCATGGCTGTCTTGGTTGGGAAACGAGGAGCTTCCCAGTTCTTCACAAAAGCAGTTCTTACCAAGGCTTCAAGCCCTCTCCCTACACCCTGCTATAATTTACATGACGGTTACCTGGCGCAGAGCTGCTTCTAATCGTGTTTGCTTTGATATCGAAAGTGCGCACACGGTCTCCCAGCGTGTGCTTAACTCCTGCATCTGGACCTTCACCCAGGAGGAGTCGTCTCGGCTGCCTTCTATGAGCTCTCGGGCCGAGCGCTTGAGGGCCTGCACGCTGCTGGTTCTCTTCCCCAATTCCTTTTGGAAGGCCTAAGAAAACCATGTTTTTGTAGAAATTAATCTTTAATTACAAAACCAAAGCAGTAAAACATAGCCGGAAATATATGCGTGGAGAGAACATCCTGTACAGATCTCCGAGCCCTGTAGCTGAAGGGCCCAGACTTTTCACACGATATTCGGAGACAGGACACGCTGCCCCCTTCCGAGCACTGTTAAGGGCAGTCCCGTGTCTTAGACGCAGCGCTTGGACTGGTGGTTGCCAAGGGAGGGGCTTAGGGGCTGGGTGAAAAAGGTGAGGGCCTTGAGAAGTGCAGATTGGCAGTTACAAAGCAGTCCCGTGGAATGTCCACACGGCATCGGGAATACCGCCACCAGCACTGCAACACCTATGTATGTGGCGGGTGGGCACCGGAAATGTGAGGGGCAACACTTCGTAAAGTACATGATTGTCTAGCCACTAGGCGGCACCCCTGAAACTAATACAAAATAACACTGAATGTAAACTTCAACTGAAAAATAAAATTTAAAGTTCTTAAAAAAAAAAAAGAACAGTCTTATATAAATCGGGTCGATCTTGTAATAGTTTCCCCAGTGAACAACCTTATTTTTTAAATGACACACTGGTCTTAAATAGTGGTGGCCACCCTTCAGTATTTCAATTCCAGAAAATAATGCATCAAATTCCTTTTCTCTGATTCTTTAAAATGGTGCCTCAGTTCCTCTCAAATCATTACTGAGTTCCATCTGTGTGTTAGCTACCAAACTCCTCTTAATTAGTAAACACATCTAAGAGACTAACAAATAACTAAGCAATCTTGGGGCTCTTCATGGGGATCCTTAGGTATAACAGCAGAAAATGTCATGGACATCGGCATGTAGTCCATTTATTCTATAACATGCCTTTATCTTTTACAGCATCCTGAGTACTAATAGCCCATAATGTCAAATTTTAGTAGCTTAAATCCTTGTCACCTTGGAGGTAAAGCTTTTTCTGTTTCCCCTCCCATCTAATTCAGGTGAATCTGATGTGCCAGGAATTAAATTGGCTCCTTTTGGCCACAGTCTCAAGCCAAGAAATGAGTCCAAGAGTCTTTACTTCTGATCCAAGAGTCTGTGTATGAAACCAGGTCTTTCAAATGACCGACTTTACGTATGGACTAAAATTGTCTTATTTTTCTAAAAAAGTCAGAAATGAATATTACCAAGCACATTTTATAACTGTGGCTCTATCGGTGGCTTTCTTCTTTGATATTCAGATCACTTACAAAAGACAGCCCATCAGAACCAATGCAAACATAGTGTGAGGAATTCTTGGCTGGTTTCGCTCCATTACTTGTAAGTGCGATGTGCCTGCAGACAGACGTGTGTACACGCGTGTGCACACACACACATGCACGGACGGCCCAGGATCGAAGCACTCTGTTTGTGATAGGACTGGCCCAATATTTCTGAGCAGGCTTTCCCATGTGCTTTGTATACTTAAACTTCTTCCTGAGTCTTCCAATTGTATTACTAATGCTGAATGATTAATTCATTCTTGATGACCTTTAATATATAAAAAACCTGGCAAGTGCCTAGGGGAGTAAATATTTAGACAGTGAGCTTACAAAAATGGTATTTATGTAAAAAGGAACATTACACTATTCATTACTCATTGAATGAAAGCCAGGGAATGGAAAAGTTTATATTAATCATGAACAAAATATTTGTTTTAATATAGGCAGAGCAACATAATTTTTAAAATTTTTAATTTGTGCAGGCCTGATCAATGTTCGTTATCTATTCTCTTATTTTCTAACATTCAACATAACCGAATCTCCTTTATGATATAATGAGAAAATAGAACAAGAAAAGGGGAACCAAATATGCCAAAGGACCGATGATGTAAAAAAGAACAGGATCAAAATAGCATAACCAGGGAAGGATAAAGAGAATGTTTTTTAATAACACTGATTTTCTGAACTCAAAAATTACAGAGGGGAAATGTAGCATGAATTCAAGGTCAGTGCGGTAAGGTATCTCTATATAAAGTCAACCGGCAAAAACCATTCTACCTAGTACTGTGCCTCACGTTGTTTTCAAGGCTCAGTCGTAACACGGCATTTGATCATAATCGAGGACCGCACACTCGGTGACAGCTGGAGTTCTCAAATACGACCTTTGATTGGCACAACAGTTTAACATGCGTATCAGGAGATTGCAAGGAAACCAATTGTCTTTAAGCAATAATCAAATCCCTCCCAGCATATGCTGTTGTTTCATAAATCGCTGTAGTTCAAGGGGCAAGGTTAAAACAGTTTAAAAAAAAAGAAACAAAAGCAGCTGATTGTGACCCCCATAGATCACGTCACAAATCTATGCATTTACGCAGTGACCGAGTTCCAGGTCACTGAGTGAGTGATTTTAAATTATATTACGTAATTATTTAAATGAATAAAAAAAGTAGTAAAACATTCCTGAAACATGTCTTAAAGTACCACAGAATAAAATCACTTTCCAAGTTCTAAAAGCTCTTGAATCTGGAACATTAAACACAAAAGTTATTTCTCTGATACTAAAATAATTTTCCTACATCATTTTTAAACTTGGCTCCCTGCTTCTGCTCAAGTGTACATACACTTTGATACTGAAGACTTACGTAGTATGAGGTACAGTCTCTAAGATTTCAAAAGGCTAAGAGGTGACAGTGTCTTCTATGCTCAGAATAATCAATGAGATGAATAAAATGTCCCAGGTAAACAATACCTTGTGGTTATCGATCAGGTTCATCACTAAATCAATGTCTCCATGGACAGGCTGGTCTTCCGCCAGCTGGGGCTCAACTCTATATAACCAATCAATGAGGGCCTGCAGGGCATCTGTGAACTGTCCGGAAAATAACAGAGCTTCCTCCAATTTGTTTTGTCTGAGGGGAAGAGGGGGGGACAGGAGGAAAAATCAACCTGAGCAACAAAGAAGCCAGCCTAAACAGCCTAACAGCTAAAATTCATTTACGAAGTTTGAGCCGTACTCGAGAGAAAAAAACAGTGTGTTGGTATTCACTGCTAGTTCTGTGCCTTCTTTAGAAGATAACAACACTGTTCTCCAATTTTCTCTTTTATTCCTTAGATACATGGCATCTGTCCCAGGAAAATTCTCTCGTCATCACCCCTGGAAATCACAGACCCTTCCGTTTCTTCATAAAAATATGCTTTTTTAACTAAAAGACTTTCTAATTTTGTTTTAAATTATCATACAGTAAAAACTGAGGTTTTGGGGTATACAGTTCTATGCATTTCAGTACACGTATAGAATCATGTAACTATCATCACATTCAAGATACAGAACAGTTCCATCATCCTGAATAATTTCTCCTGGGCTGTCTCTTTACAGGCACAGCCGCACCCCTCTCTCAGCCCTGGCCTGTACAGATCTGTCTGCCATCACTGGTCTCTTCCCGAATGGCATATAAAAGAAATGATTTATCCGACTACGTGACACTGTAAAAAGCATGACCTTCTGAAACTGGAGATTTTTAAAATTAAAACATATACACACAAACTTACTGTGAAGTTCCCTAGAGTGGAATACAATATTCTATGTACCCTTGATACTGACAAAAGTAATTAGACTAAGGATCAATAAAAACTTTGAAAACATTTTAAAGACATTTGAACTCTTTCATACTACTGTTCCTTCTTCAATACTTGAAAATTCTGAAATACGTTTTGGGCTCTCGCAGCTGAAGTCTAATGAGAAAGATGGGGATAGAAATGGGCGGACGGAAGTTGGAGGGGACCACAGGGGTCAGAACAGTAGACCTTGCAGAGAAAGAGCCCATATTTTAGTTCACACCAATATTAAGTCCCCAAAGGGTATGAAGCAGGGGGAATGGCAAGCTTCATTTCCATTTTAAAAAGACCACCCTAGTAGTTATTTTGAAACTGGATTAAGGATAATAGCAGACCCAGGGAGACCAGTCAGAAGATAACACAGTAGTAAGTGTGAGATGACAGAAGCTTGCGGGATATTTATTCTCACTTCTGAGTGAACTGGGTAGTAAAAACAAATGGTAACGAACAGCAAGGCCTTGTCCGGGCAGGAACTGTGTAAGGGTCGTACTAAGGACCAGCAGAAGTTCCCCAGGCAGATGACACACTTGAGGTTCCTAAAATGCATGGCTCTGGTGTATCTGAAAGAGGCCCAACGAAGTAACCCAACCTTGCAGACCATTTTACCTCTCCACAGACTTTCCACAGATAGTATCCCACTTGTCTCGGAGTTCACTCAGCATGTCATCCAGCTTCAGGTTGTCATCGGCCAGGGACGTTTTCTCCTTCAGGGAACGTCCAGTTCTGTTGGTGGTGTCGTAGACTGAATGCTTGGCTCCAAGAGATTTCTGAAACTCCTGTACATATAACAAGACAGCGATGTGCATGTGTACTTGGGAGTAACAAACAAATAGGTAAGAGACATTAACAGAGGCATCTCTGACAAGTGGAATCTAACGAGAAGACGCCGGCAAACAATCGAGTCATACGGAGTGTGGTGCTGGACTCTAATAGGAAAACATCAGGGTGGAAAAGAATCTTTCCGTCTTCAAACTGAAGGTTTCACTTTTCTTAGAAGCCAGGTGTCTCCAAGAGCACTGCTATGATGAAGACAACAATTGCAAAACAAACAAATCCTGAAACTTCTATAGCTATCAACCACAAACAATGTGCTAGTTATGATAAGATGGAATTGCTAATAAACTATTGAAAATCCCACGGTTTGAGGACAATAATGTAGTTAACGTTCTATGAGGAACCACAGGTCCAGGAAGGACACAGAGTGACTAAATAATGTAAAATTTTACTTTTTTTTTTTTTGTCACACAGATTTATTGTCACACATTTTTGATAGTCACGATGTTACGTGTAATTTCTCCTGTGAACTAGGATGAGGGACAAATAAGAACCACATCTATAGATCTCTGTGTGTGGACCTACTGGTCATTCTATTCACACCACTTGGGAGTCCTGCGCCCTCCTCTCCATCTCTGTAATGACCTACTGAAGTCTGAGAAGATGCACAGACTACTCTTCTAAGTACCAAATAGCTACATTGCTAACATGAAATCTATGCTTTGTTACTTCTTACCTTGTTAATCTTCATGTTTGTGTGTATATGTGTGGGAGAGCTGTATTCCACTCTGTCTGTACAACTCAATTATAAGCCTCTCTGGAGCAGGGATATTGTCTTTGTAGGCTCCTCACTATCAGGTTATATTCTCTATGTGTGTATAACTATGTAACAAAAAGAATGAGATGACTGCTATTGCATATACAATATAATCCCAGCGATGGGAAGAAAAGCAAAGTCAACTTATAAGCTCAAAAACAAAAATGGGAACACATACAATGATTCTCAATCCTGGAAAGACATTGGTTAGAATCACTCCAGAGAGTAAAATGCTATGCAAATGTATAATCTTCCAAAATAACCTCAGTTACAATTACCTAATGAGTTTTTATTACCTTTAAAAGTGAGATACTTTACATGTCTTACAATGACTAAGATATTTATTTTGTCTTGTAACAGGAAGCAACTACATCTGGGAATTTTTTTCAGCAATGAACCATTACAATATCACACTATTTTTGCAGTTTGTTTTCTACAGATACTATTTTTTTCACATTATCCTAAACAGGATGTTACTTTTATAATTACAGTATTGACAGTTTTTCTTCAGATACTTAATAAATGTTATGGCTGAATACAAAGTAAACTAATACATTTTAAAGACAAAAAGTACCCAAATAATGAACAGAAAGGACTTCTTTTAAAATTGGCTGAATGGAGTTTGTCATCACTAAGCCCTTAATATATAAAATGTTAAAGGGACTTATCTAGAAAAAGACGAAGATCAAAACTACGAACATTAAAATGATAACTAACTCACAACTATCAACAACTGAATCTAAAAAACAAAAACAAACTAAGCAAACAACTAGAACAGGCACAGAATTGCAGAAATGGAGGTCACATGGAGGGTTATCAGTGAGGAGGGGGAGAAGGGAGAATGGAGAAAAGGGTGCAGGGAATAAGAAGTATAATTGGTAGGTACAAAATAGACAGGGGGATGTAAAGAAAAGTATAGGAAATGGAGAAGCCAAAGAACTTACATGCACAACCCATGGACATACACTAAGGGTGGGGATTGCAGGAGGGAAGGGGAGTACCTGGCAGAGGGGACAAAGGGGAAATATTGGGGCAACTGTAATAACATAATCAACAAAATATACTTTAAAAATTTGGCTGAACGTACCATGTATCTTTATCTCAGCAACAGTAACTATGGCAGTAAGCTGCACTAGGGGAAACAGAGAATCTAACAGGGTTCCTTGCATATCCTTATTGCTAGGATTTTCGAATTTAAGTATTCAGGATACTTTCGTAAGACTACACAACACAACATCTACAGTCAAGTTCAAATAAGGCATTCTATATTGTAAAGGAGGCTCTTGATTTTCCATCAGAGGGGAAGGAAGGAAGGTACTGCTCACTGTCACTGTGCTGCCAATATTAGATGTGGCAGCTCAGGGACACGGCGTGCCAACAGAACAAGCCACTCATAAGCTCTCATGCGGACAAAAACAGATGCTCGATACGTTTGCTTCCTTCACCCTAGGGTCATGGCCCTCTGAGGTTACTTAGCTTCACCAGTGGAAGCAACCGACCTAAGTGCAGATGGTGGCCAGAATTTTCTGATGATGACCTACATCACCCCAGTTTTTCCACCCTTTTATAAATTACCACCTTGCAAGCAATGAGTTATTTGTAGATGCCTAAAGCTGTCAAACTGTTGGCAGGAACCACGCTCCTTTTGCCCACACCCTCCCTCTGGGTGCTGACGGTCAAACAGAATTACACATAGACCCAAATACAACAGATCGGAGGAGGATGGGGAAATGCTCTTTGAATGCCAAGTAGTAAGGATAGAAAAGGTAGAAAATATAAAATGTGGTGTTTCCGTATCTTCTCATCTATACGAGGAACCACTATGGTTGAGGGTAAGGATGGAATTTCATATCCCCACATATGCACAATAAAATGCCAATTTAGGTAGAAAAAACAGTTTTCCCCACTGTTAAAAAGAACCTACATGGGAAAATGTACACTACTTTTTACTATAGAATTATCTTCTGCACGGCCTATGAAAGAAAGTACAAGCAAGGTAAGACAATTGTTAAAAATTGAATCGCCAATGTTTGAACTCCTACAAATCCTTTATGTGTTTTAGATGGTGGAAGACTTCCAGTTTTAACTGTTTTACCAATTAGCTCTGGATCATAACGGAATGGTCCCCAGGGAGTAAAGATGCCACTGCCACCTAACCAATGTGAAGGGCAACGGCTTTATTTCCTGTGGTTCACATTGATCAGCCTTTCTTTCTTCGAGTGATGAATAAATACACGATCAAATAGGAATTTAAAAGTGAGCCCGGAGTACAGGAAGACGCAATATGCTTTTCCTAGTTGTGCACCGACCTTATGCTGCGTGAGCTGTGTTTTTATTCTGTCTGGATCGTTGGCGATTTCCAGTTCGGAATCCAAGGACTTTTCTGACTCTTCCAGCCACTCCATAAGTTTACTCCAAGCTTCATGGAACTGTAAAGAAATGCGCATTGTGTCCAGAACACTTTCTGGTACACTCACGATATTTAGAGTCTACTATTTATTTAAAATAGAAGTTAATGTCAATGAAATGTTGAAATGTACTAATTCCACATTTCCCTTGAAGGAGAAACAAGCAGAGGTTTCATCAGCAGGTTACAAACTCTCTTGTTAACACTTGGCTTCTACGGTCCTGTCCCGCGCTCACGTCGTTGTGGTTCACTCAAGCACACAAAGTTTAACAAAGATAGAAATGTGAGGGAGCACCGGGGAGGACTCCCTGTCTTTTGCTTAATAATTAACACCGACTCTCCCGAGAGCTGTCTTTGCTTCCTGCTGTCTCTTGATGAATCTGGGTTTACTTCAATGGCATTTAATTCAATGGTCTTTAATTCTTATGTTAAGGAAAGGAACAAAACAGGATAGAGAGAAAAAAGTGTGTAAAATGGCTTTATAAAGTAACAAGAACGAAAAGGGGTCACTTTGTTCCTATTCAATACAAAGATCAGCTAACATCTTTATTGTTGCTATCACAATCCTTGAATTAATGCCCGTGCCTCACATGTTGGTTAAATATGTAAGAACGCACACAACACTTGAGTTCTAACTAAATATAATTCTCTTTGTCATCTCCAATCTTGAAAAAGTCTGGTGCTACATATATTTAATTTCACCCACAGTCTGTTTTCTGTTTATCATTGAGAACTAGTGTGTACTATTTTTGGAGACCAAATCGTGAAAATGGTTATACATTATTTCTCATAATAAACTTAAGTGAACAGATACAGAGCAAAAACTTAAGTAATCAAAATAAATGTGTTTTATGTGAAAGCATATTAATAATGAAATAACAGAAAGACGCTTCTTACAAACACAGCACAGTAAGAACACGGAGTCACCGAGCAGCAAGGGCCCACCGGGCCCATCTCCTCAGAGCCCGCTCTCCCCACAGGGCCCCCCCACGGCTGTAATCCATTTAAACATGAAAACAGGGAGGCCACAACAGGCACATACGTTGTCAAAGTGAGACAACATCTGAGCGAAAAACTGAGATGTTAGAATAAAAACAAATAAAGACATAGCTAGCCACGGTCTTAGGCAGCCGTACTACAAATAACCTTGCTGTAACAGTTAGATGGTAAGCCTGATGGTATAAACACACAAGTCCCAAGGCTGCCCCTACTTTCACAACTATTTTTAAGTCACTCAAACACAAGAAATGCTATGCTTTTCTACTGAGACTGGTAGGAAATCCTTATAAAGTTAACTAACCAAATTGAGAAGATAAAATTGATTAAATGGAGAAGGGGGAAGAGGGTGGGCAACTGGCTTCTGGCAGCCAAGAGGCCTTTATAAGCTAGATGTTCATAACTCGTAAGAGCCTACACTTCAGATGACACTGTTACATATCTGGAGAGAAAAATGTCGGGCTCAGCATTAGTACTGTCTTATGAAATCAGTACAGACCAGTCCCATCCCAGAGACTCACTCGTAACACTGCATATATCGTACCTCCCACTCACAAAGGGATACAGGGCTTGTAATCCTACAACAGTGCAATCTGTCATTTCTAAAGACTTTAAAAGCTTATGCTGATAGCTTTAAACACTGAAACACTAGACCCCCATGACACCTTTTTATCACCCAGCTGAGCCTAGCTCCCCAAAACAATGGAGTCCGGCACCACGGATGGACAAATGCAACTGAATGGGACAGAAGGAGTCATAAAGTCCAGCCTCAATACGACACTTTCTAGTTTCTAATAAAAATCAAAGATACATGCCAAGCAAGGTGCGTGCATCTTTGTCTTCCCTGGAGAATAGAGACACATAATTTTACTTCTTCTCTGTGTTTAGTCTAAAACAGAACATTAATAACAAGTGAAGGAAATCAGGCAAGTTCCTTGTGAGTGTTTCTAGATTTTTTTTAAAAAAGCAGCCCCAAAAGATTCAAACAATTTAAAAGTGGGATGGAGCTGAATCAAAATATTAGAAAAGAAGTAAAGGCTTGCCAACAAGTATACAGAGTCAGAGAGGTGAGGAGTCTGAACGACTCAGACACAGAACACGCCCTTTCAGAAAGCTGGCCGGGAGGCTGTCTGGCTCTCCGCTCTGACATTTGAAGAAAGTTTGGCTTCGGAACTAAACAAAGGTAGTAATATAATAAAGTATGATGTCTCACTCTGAACATGAGAGTGGAGGCTGAAAGGACAAAGAAAAAAACAAGCAAACCCAGTAACAAAAATTTGGGGCCTCTTTTGGGACCTTATGGTAATGGTCCATCTATGAAGTCAAGCTATAGCCAGGCTTTTCAGGAATAGTCCCCAGGGCCTGAAGTTGCTGCCAGGTCAAAAAGTGATGTTGTCATCCCAATTTAGGCCACTGTCTTAGGAAACAGGCACCTTGGCTTCATGCCAGGGTTGTTACACCTAGTATAGCCTGCGATAAAAGTACTTTACTAACATAACATGTATTTCAACAGCCAGAGCTGATTTATCGCCAAGTTCAGAGAATTTGTATAAAGGTTTACCTGCTTGGCCCTCTTCCTTGCATCATCCAAAGATCTTCCTCTTTCTACTAACCGTTGAACCACTTTTTCCCATCGACTTTGTACACTGATAAGTAGATTCTTAATGAGGACAACATCTTGTTTCTGGCTAAAATATTTCAGATGGGTTCCAGTTTTATCCAGCTCTATTATCTGCTCACGGTGAGAGTTTACTTCATTGGCAAAGACCTTTCACAAGAAAAGGTAAAATCAGAAACAAATGAGAAACTAATCTATCTTGAAAAGGCTTCGGGTGTCCTAAGCAGAAACTATTTCAAAAGATAAAAGAAAGTTTTCAAACTATCAGGTTCATGCTTTTGACATTAAAACAGCCTGCTGTGAACAAAGGTGTGAGGTCACAGTGCTACCCATCTGAGTCCAGCATACCTTGTGTTCATCGATCTGAAATAACACTGTGTCCAAGATAAGGCTGGGCCGAGAAGCCACATTTAGGGTCTGTTCAGCCTGGGTGAGCCAGTTGATGAAGTCTTGGAGAGAATTGTGGAACTCCATTGCCAAGTTGAGGGCTTCTTCCAGTTTAGTCTGTGAAGAAAGATTATTTAGTATTTGATGATATTTGAGGGTTTTTTATCCACCCAGTTAAACCACTCTCTGGCAGATTTCCTTCCCATCTATACTTTATTTATGCACAGGCTATATTACCTAAACAGTTTATGAATATAACAGGTCTTCACTAAGATACAGGCAAACCAAACCCCTTGAAGTATAGTAAGAAGCATCTCACTACAGCCCAAAACATTTTAATATACATCAAATTGTGGTTTGGGGGCAGTTAACCACAGAACCCAATTACTAAACAGAATCTGTACAAAGAAAATTTGACAGTCATACGATTAATTTTGGGGACTGCAATACTAAGAAATTTATTTATGATGTGTCAGTGAGGGCAGGCAATCTACTATTCCTATCCAATCATTTTTCTTATAGCATTAAACAGTGATATTTTTAATCCGTCTCATGGATTTTTGTTATGTTTAAGTGATTATTATATAGAGACAACTATCTCACTCCCTTGGTCTCCCTCTCTCCTTCTCCCTACGTACTCCCTTTTGCTTAATAAGCATGATTAGGGTAGAATTATTTAACAATCCAGAATTCCAGTGGTTCACAAATTTAAAAATATAACCAGTAAGTGATCTATGATATGCTGTTCTCTATGTCTGCATAGATTACTTCAACTCTGTCCTTCTATGTTAAGAAAGAATACTGTTTTCAGCTGACCCCCATCAAACCTCCTAATGTATACAAGGGAAATTCAAACACGGACCAGTAAAAGTTCCGCTGAGCACGCTACTCGGAGGTAAGGTAAGACTCGTGAAATAAGACAACTAAAACATTCGTTCCATTACATTAATCAAGGCACATACTTTCCTTTCATTGAGTTTGGTTTCCACCGATTCCCATTTTTCTTTCAAGTTATTTATGTCTTGGTCAACATTTGTCTCTGCAGATTCGGGGCATCTTGCAAGCACCTGCTGGCCCTTCTGCATCAGACTCCTATACGTTTCTTCTTTAACATCAAAGGCAGCACAGATTTCCTAAATTGAGATACCCCCAAGTTATATCATTTTTTAAGAGAATAAAATCTAAGAGTTCTTATCCCAGATCATCAATCCCAAGCCCCTTCTCACATATTCAACTCGATCCAGTGTACAGAATAACTCCGACACATTCAAGCTTTTCACTATATTGAAACAACACCTAAACCTATGGCCATACCCTGTCTACCGAAGATTCTCAGAAACGCTGCTATCATCATGAAAAGGTTTGCGAAGCAGTATTTTAAATGTTATTGTATCAAGAAAGTCTTCGCTTGATTGGTTACTGTATGAAAGTCTTCGTACAGTAACCAATCAGCTCTGCCGCCTTTGGTAAGTAAGTTAACCTCCCTGGGCCTCAATTTCCTCCTCTGTAAAGCAGGTTCTAAGTCTCTCCTCAGACTATGTAATACAATGACTGTAATATTTTTGGTATAATCAAATCGGGGCTCAGAAGACATCCAGTGCACAGAAAGTAAAGACCCAGAATAGTAAGACATTTACATTGATAATTCAGACTTTGGAATCACAAAAGACAAACCGGTCATACTGTGAAAATATTTTTCTAATTATAACATTTTTAAAGCTTTCAACTAGAATGCAGTGTGTATCTTTTCTACAGAGAATTAAAAAAATACTGATTAAACAGATTTGAATTTAAAGTCAATGAAATAAGAGTTACATTCATGTAAAAAATTAAGACTTGTTCTAGTCCACTGATTCAATTACAATGTGGGTCAAATCATTGCTCCCCCTGAAAAATTATATATTTTATGTCTCACATTTTCAACTTTGTAATTTTAAAACTAAAATATAATTCAAAGAATTCACCCATATTAAAGTATAGAATTCAGTGTTTTACTAATATATTACAAGGATGTGCGACTATTACTAATAACTCCAGCACATTTTCATTACCTCAAAACTTGAAAGTTTCTTAAGCCATAAAAAACCCTTTTTAAAGATATTTACAATATCAATCACTAAAAACTTTTAATCCTAAAGCAAACCTTTTAAATATAGCTAAATCTCAGGAAACTGTAATATTCTAGGTTTTCTGGTTTCCTTCAATTCTAACACAACCAAATCAAAAGAATATTACTAAAAATGTATTATAAATATCAATAACTCTTTAAAATTCTTTAAATCTTGGAATTTCTTTAATCTGGTAAATTATGTCAGGTTATAGCAAATTTATTTGAAACACCCCACCCAAATCACATAAGCTAATACCTAACATTTTTCTAAAAGTAAAATATCCTAAAGATAAACTCTTTCCTTTTCTTTTTTAATTTATATTCTTCTAAATTAACATTTTAAAAATATTTCTTTTTAGAAATTAACCTCGGGCATGTGTGTTCAAGAATTCATTAAACTTATGTTTAATGAACACTATAATAGCTATGTAGATACTTCCAGAAAAGTAAAGAATATCTGGAAGTCAGTCAGCTTTTATGGAAAAGGTAAACAGTCCCAAGTTATTATTTAGTCAATTACTTTTTCAATGAACAAATGGTCACTAGTGGCACACACAAAAACACAGCCTAATACAACAGTAAAAACAACAAAACCACAAACACAATTTTCTAAAATGCTGAATATACAGTAAAGGTTTCTAGAAAATTCCATACAGGACTAATAAGATTTATTTTAAACGCTCATGGCAACTGTGAAGTGACTAAGATATTAATTGTTACATTTCTTCACAATACCTACAAATGGTTACTTTCTCTCCAAATCACCAAACTCAAAATAGTTTCCAAATAACTACAGTTTTAAGAGGCTCTTACAACATTAGGACTGAGCTAAAGGATACAGACTTTAATGTGCAGTGGCCCATTTCTTTTGTCAAATCTCTAAATACTTCCATTTTCATTTCATAAGATACTAATTATCAGCATTTGAATATTAAAATGAATTCCTGATGCAAATCCACAAGTGTAAAAATTAGAGGATTAGTTTTCAAAATTTAAAGCAGACTGTTGTTTCTTAGAACTTTTAGAGCTGAATATTAATAGGAAATGAATGAATAAGAAATGCCAATAAATCAAAAGCAGTCTAAATTTAATTTGTCAGTTCATATATCTGTGAAAGAAAGCCAGAACCTCAAGTTTAATCATTTTTTCCTCCTTGTCCTTTGGAGTTCACAGTGCCACCGAGTCTGGGTGGGAACTGCCCACAGGCAGAAGGCTCCAGACTGGACAATCAAACAGAAGCTTGCTCTCGTCCACATCGGTATAAGTGTGAAGCTGAAGATATAGCCCTATCACCGTTAAAATAAATAACTATGTTCTAACAGGACAAAAACATATTTTCCAGCCTCCTATGATACAAGGTGGAAATAAAATGATTACGGCAATAATTTTTAGGTCAATTCTGACTACTTTAGGGATTTTTCTTATCATTCAAAGAACAAAAGTTTTTAACTTATACAATATTGATTACTACCCACACTAGTTTATCATTTTATGGGAGAAGGTATACTTTCAAAAAAATGTCTAGACTTCTAAAACCTCTTTTCATATACCGACATACTAACCTCTGAAATAAAGAATAGTTTCTGACTTGAAAATTTTAATCAATAAATGGCAATTCTAGCGCTTACACAGAGAGATTTCTGCTATGAAACTGTATATCCTTTAAACCCTCTGCCACTATTTATTTATCACCAGGGCCCATACAAAATTACCAGTGTCTTACTCTGAGGCTAGAGCTGTGGGAAATAATGTACTTACCATGTGGGCATTGAGCTGCTCCCTGGCCGTTTCTGGCAAACCCCCCAGGGGTTTAGATGCTAACAGATGGCGCTCTGTGTCGGTCAGCCACTGCTGCAAATCCTCAATTTCACCATGAAACCCTTTGGCCTAGAGTGACAGAGAGTTTGGGCCATAAACATTGTCACTTCCAAGCAGAAAACAAGGTTTAAACAATCCAGACTGCTAAGCTCTTTGTGAATTCTGAAGAATAGCCAGGTGCCCCTAGGTTTGCCTTGCAATTACTTCTTCAGGAGAGTGCTACTAGATAAGGCTATTACACTAAGAACTGGAGAGCTGTGTTCTCACCAGCTCTATTCTTTATCCCACTTATTTTTACTCTTCTCCTTGAGGTGGAAAAATTAAGCAGGGGCCTGTAAGCCAATGAAAGAATTCCATGCTAATTTGGTCTTGAAGGCTATAGAAAATTTCAGAATGTATTCTCTTATTCACCTGGCGCAAGGCACCATCCAGCTGCTGCTTCCTTTGTTCTGTTTTTTCCAAAACATTTTGCCAGCGTTGATTTAAAACCTCCAGTTTGTTCTGAAGGCTGCTTGCTTCTTCTCCTGCACTTGATTCAATTAGATCATTTCCTGCTTTATTAACAGCTTCTACTGTGGACTGATGAGCTAATACATCATTTTGGAGCACCTGCAAATAGGGTAACAATATGGCTGCTAGTTTATAACATGTTAACATCACTTTTAATGCGATTGTTTGATTTCCTGGTTTTGGAAGATTCTGAAACAAAAGCATCATATCCATAGAATTTTAATACTAATAGAGTTTTTAAGTGATGAGACTTCTTTTCCCTTACCTTTGCAGCTTTCCTGTCTACCAACATCCCGTGAAATGATTATGGGAGACCACTGCTAGTAGTTCCCATTAGAATAGCTTTGCAATTAACGGCATTAAGTAACTAGGCATTATGATTAAAAGGCTCTAAAAGAGTTCATTTGATTCAAGCTCATTTTAATTGAACTTTATTTTAACATTTTGAGTAAACAATTTAAAAGATATTTGTTTCTATACATTCACTTTCAAATACGAAATTATTACATTTCTAAGAAAAACAGCACCATGTTTTATAATTAGCACTATAAAAGGGAAAAATTGTCATGGAATATTCTTTTATCTTCTCTCATTGGAATGGTGCTAGGACTGATTAAGTTAACAGGAATCTTGGGAAGCTCTAACACTAAAGGGAAAGAGATTTGTTTCCCTGTGTATCAGGGATACTCAAGCCCAGCATTCCAAAGTCAAGCTGTTCTTTTAGTAGAAAATACACATATGAAATTCTTACTACTGGCCCCAGTAAATAATGCCTTTCTATTCTGCTAAACAGTGGAACTACCAGAATCGGTTAATAACACTTAAATGTACTAACATAGCGCAAGAGTGATTAAATACAGAAAGCAACTGCAAGGCTAAAAAGATCAATTTTTATATTGAAAAGAATTGTAAGAATTACACTTTAAAGAATAAATACAGCTTAGTAATACATAGTTTCCTTTGAAGAAGACTGTGGTTTTGTTTTTGGAAACCAGACAAATCCCTATGTGAGAGCTGATAATCCTTCTCTACACTGACTGAGGGCTGTCAATGGGAAAGAAAAAACCATCATCTCCTGTCCTAGGTAAGGCATCTCGCACACATCTGGAGGGAAATGCAGACCAGGGAGGGTCTTCACTGAAGGGCACTACCAATCTGCAATCACTGTTTCTCTGTATATGCTCATTTCTGAGGCACCTGGTGAGGCAGTGATTTTCAGACTATAAAATCAACTGAGTAAGAAATCTTCTTTATAATAAGCATGCTCTTTGGTATGTTACCACTAGGAATCACCGTTGAAAGGTAAGATTTAAATATTCTCATGGTCAAAATATAAAAAAATAATTCTATAAAATTCATTCTTCTAAATGGTCCCAGTCCTATCTAAGACACTCCCGCCCTCCCTGCAGCATTTGTGCTGGCAATCCTAAGTCCTGTAACTTTTGACCTTTGAAAAATGAAAGAAGGATCCATTTTTAACTGTTCAAAGATAAATAAACAGAAATAAAAGGTCCCCAATTCATCACTCACCAAAATAACTGGATCACAGTGCCTCATTTTTCCACCTTTACTATATTCCAGAGAGTTTCTGTCAGTGGCCTATGTGACTTTTTAGGACAACTGCTAAGTTATGAAATGTAAATGCTATAAACCCTCACCATGAGAATAAACATGGTTTGTTCCTATGCAGAGTCAGTCTGACTAGTCACTACTGCTCTTAGTGAAGATATAATATAGACATTAAATAACAACAAGTATTAACGATGCATAAGTTCTAACTGCTTAATCAAATATGGTTGGGCAATGAGTATAATATAGACAGAGCAAGGTTAAAAAAGGGAGAAAATTTTAAATTAGAAAAAAATTACTGTGGGAAAGGGCATGGGAGAAGGAGAGCTGAAGCAAGAATAGTCAAAAACTGTGCATCATAATCTTAGAGTGCAAAAAACACCTTTCACTTCTAAATGCTATTAAATATGTAAAACAATCAAACTTTTTCTATTTGAGAACCAACAAAACTCATTTAAGGCTAGGATGCAGGATCTAACCTGAAATAGATGCCACTATTAATGGGAATGGAGGGTTCTATGGAAGACTGTTGAATGTCAGGATAAACTCTACTGAGCACATAACCTTTTGCTCATTAAGCCTAGTAATGTAAGAGACAGGAACTTTTCATTAAGAATTATCAAGTGCCCCAAACAATACAACAATATAAAATTGTGTTGCCTAGATCTCAAGATAAAAATTTTCAATTTATAAGCTTTAAATCAAGTGCAGGACGTATAAGAACTTTTAAATATAATATTAAAAAACAAATTCATGACAAAAAGGACTAAAAACAAAAAGCCAGTGAAAAGAGAGACAGAGACAGAAGAACAAGCCTCAGCATAATGAGAGAGCACGGCTGGAAATATGTCAGACATGCCACAAAGCTGCCCATGAGAGACCCATGGAGATCAGGGTGAACAGAGGAAATACACACACACCCTGCAGTGGAACAACATTTGAATCTAGAACTTATGAAATAACGTATTCTCAAGAACTCTTAAAACCAGGAACTACTATAAAGGACACATAGACAAAACTAAGGGGGAGGGTGGAAGCAGGGGAGGGAAGGAGGTTTGGCTGGGGTGGGGTAGAGGGGTGGGGGAAAAATGCAGACAACTGTAATTGAACAACAATAAAATAATTAAAGAAAAAAAAAGAACTCTTAAATCCATGCTACATTAACCCGATGACAGGGACAATCAGGGATTTGAACTGACGTGTGGTGTTTGCCAGGCAACTCTAATAAAATTTAGCCAGGAATTTCCCATCCTCGCTTTTTCTGATAATTTCTGCCTTGAACAATGAGAAAAATATTTTTACAATCTTTTAAGAAATGTTTTTAGAAGTTTAACCTTTAGTTACAAATGTCAAATACAAACTTGGGTTAAAATTACAAACTTGAAAAATGCATAAAGGACATGGAAATAAAGAACAACCTGACAGTGACCAGAGGGGAGGTGGGGGAGGGGGATAATAGGGGAAGAAGGGAAGGGTCAAGTAAAGGAGCTTGTATAAAGGACCCCTGGACAAAGACAACAGGGTCGGGGGAGGCGGGCAGGGAGGAGGATTGAATGTGGAAGGTGGAGGGTGGTTAAGGCAAGGGACAGTAATGGCAGGAAAGTGGGGACAAGTGTAATTTAACAATAAAAAAAAATTTTAATTAAAAATAGAAAAAATTTAAAAAATAAAAAGAAAAATGCATAAAGAAGAAACATTAAAAATTGATGAAACCAGAAGTGCATAGAGAAGAAACATAATATGCAACAATAGCTACGTACATGATGCTTGGCAAGTTCAATTTCAATGGCCTTAGGGTCACCTCCGACAGGTTTCTGTTCGCTGAGCAAGCCCTCGGTGTGTGTCAGCCACGCCAACAGCTCATCCAGAGCATGCTGGAACTGCCCCAGGGCTAACAGGGCACCCTCCAGCTTATGCTACCGAAAAAGAAGAGAGGAAAAAAAATCCATGTATGAATCTGTTATTAAAAATAACACATTTATAAAACAAGGGCAAGAAATCAATCGTTTCATGCAGCATAAGTCTGTAAGCATATCCAGTGAAGCCCAATCATCATAAACTTCTACATTCTCAGTTTGAAATGCTTTATGGTTAAAACATAGCATGGGAGGAGCAGAAAGAGTTCTGAAATAAGAGAATTTAGGGGCTTCAAAAGTTTATGTACATAATCACCTAATTTTAGTTTTTAATAATTATTTTACATTAATACATAAAATTGAAATTTTATAAATTCTTAGCAAAGGTGTAGTTGTTTACCTGCCGGTTGATAATTCTCTCATCCAGACTATCCCATATCAACTTCAGTTCCATCAATGGGTCCTGGACAGTGTGTTTGTCACTTTCTTCCGTCACTTTCTTCAGCAAAAGCTCTGCTTGATGGTTCAGTCTTTCCATCTCTATCTGTTGTTGATAGGCCTCTGACTTAAATTGCTATTTTTTTTAAAGAAATATACACGGAAAATTTGTTATAAAGCAGTAACATTAAACAAAAATAAGTCTACGAGTTAGATCTTTATTCTAATTCACACTTCTTATTGTGGGGCGGGTGGGGGTGAAAAGGAATTAAAATGTAACCCAGTTTACTAATAAAAGAGTTATAGATTAAAAAAGGGGAAATCTTTTTTCTTTATTCAGTGTTTCTGATGGAAAGATGTTTTTATTTATAATTTTGTTATTTCACTTTTTGCACTTTATAATAAAAAACCAACACATTTCAAGGATGAACTTATTCTAATGTCTAATTATAATATTCAATAAATGAATTTTCAAATTATAAAAAAGATTAAAATACATATTGACATATAAAACCCAGAAAAAGATCTCTAAGAACCTCAAATTAATATTCTTGCTCAAATATATACACATATCTTACATCCACTGAACACTGTGTTTTCTGTAGCTGTGCTGTGTTCATTAATATTTAGTTTTCTCTACGATTCACCCATTGCTGACTCAGAATAGCATTATTCTCTCTCCCAGGGCTTACTGACACATATTTAGCAGACTTGCCTTTGCCAATCCACACAGGTTAACAAATGGTTGCTTGTAATAGGAAACTGTCCTTTCATAAAATATTTAATGTGCAATAGTAAATAATTAAATAGTAATTAATGACTAAGAAGCCCCTCAATTTTTCAAACATATACAAATAATAATTAAAAAATAGTAACTATGGTAGAGTGAGCACTTGTTATGTTCAACTTACTCTCAGTAAACCAATAAAGAAAATAATTTTATTCTCAATTTAAGCTAAGGACACAGAAGGGAGACAAGGTACATAACTTTCCTGAGCTCGCTTAGCTAGTAAGTGGATGACTTGGAATGTAATCTCAGTCAACCTGATTTCAGAGACAGCCTTCCTAACCTGCCTGCCATACAAAAACCACTGAGATACATGTAAGTATCCAAAATACAGTCCTCCACAGCTGCAAATGTATATAAAGTATATGATGTGTTACTGCATGATCAGATTTTTAAAAATCCCAATATAATGATGGTAACAGTAAAATTCTTTTTAAAAATCCCACATTTTTTCTAAATATTCTGTTATCACACTTGGAGATGAAAACGCTACGATTTTTAAAGCCAGGTAATAATTTTCTGCAAAAAGCTGGTAGAGTTCATTGAAAATGGTGTGATGTGTCTGTGGATGGACACAAAATTAGGAAAGAAATATCTGGTCCCACTTTGATAAATGATCAGCACAGAGGCTACAAAGAGAAAGCCAGCATTTTCACAGCCGGGTATCAAGAGCCCCAAGAGGAAAAATTAAAGAGAAAGTGGATAGAAAACAAGAAACATTTACAAAACAAACATTTTGAGAAACACAATTGTCCTATGTGTGGCTCTTTAGCCCATAAAACTAAACTAATTATTCTGAACACAACACAGAAAATAAAAATGTTGCTATATGTATATTGACAATAAGAAACTATCAAACAATAAAGTTATGAAAATCCTTACAGCATTATCTACATATGTATAAAACACCCATACATTCCCTACACCTCAGCCCGCCCCCTACGTGAGGGTGTCTGAAAGGCTATAAACCACAACTCAAGTGTGGCTGTCTCTGGGGATATTACATTCTGAGTGGCCAAAAAAACTACCTTTTTTGCTTCTTTGTATTTCCTGAATTTTCCAGAAGAAATAGCTACTGATTTAATAAGAAGAAAACTACTAATATTTTATATTCTTGAAGGAGCACTTATGTACTGCTTATTAGGTGCAGGTACTGCATTAAACCAGTTTTAAAATCAAAATGTACTTCAATTATGGAAGATAATAAATTTGTGTAAAGAACCCTGTGAATCAAAAACTTAAAAATGCTAAGTCTTCGATCCATTAGCCCCTACCCATACCTTTAATTCTTCAATCTGCTGCTTTACAGTTTCAAGATCTGTTCCGATTGGAGACATTGAAGCTAATTTACCACCTGCAATATCTACCCAGTCGAATATTGCCTGAAAGACACATTGGTCCATGTGTTATTACAATAGTACATTTGAAATTGCTTCAGTATCTAGATGTTATAGAGAAGTACAATGATAAACCTGTGAAGATATTATGCGATGAGCCTATTTCACAATTGTAAAGATATTTTTACATGAGCCTGGTTCATGTAAATAGGTACAAGCAGCAATACACTCAAACAGTTGGCCACAATATGAATTAGATGTAACCTCCAATTCTGTATCCAAGTTTGCAAAGGAAATTCTACTTTGAATAGAATGTTAGATTATTATGAACTTAAAGAAAATGCTCATTTGAAAAAGTTTTATATATCAATCACAGGAAATAAAATTCTCTATGTTCTCTTATGTTCCTCTAAAAGCAGATTGCGTAAATACAGGGGCTGGCACAAATAACACCCCTTGTTTTTTATCAAATTTTTTACTATAAAATCATAAGCATGTCATTCTGGAGCATAACAATATCACACTCAAGCACACCACATGACATTTAGGTGACATGTTCAAATTAAAACTGTAAATTATTACACCCGTATTATTACCCTACAACCGCACTCAAGCAGGCGTTACTTCTGCCAGACCCTGTGTATTGAAAGAAAAAGATTCAAACCCATGTATTTATGCAAGCAATCAAGAAGTTTATTGTTTGGCACGGAAAAAAATATTTGGCTCAACTAAACCCTTGTGCATCATTTAGATTAGTATTAAAATCCTGCGCATGTAATGATTAATATTAAGACCATTATTATGAATTGCAACATAGACTTCAAAATCTCCTATTTTTCTTGTTATTTTTAGGTAATATAAACATCCTAAAAAGGCTCAACTCACATTTTTTTCAGGTACTGAATACACAAAATTATTTTATACTTTAATGAAGTTGCCAGACCATATAGTAGGGGGAAAAATTTGTGAGAAATATCTGATCTTTTGAAGTTATAAGTAATAAATCCTAAGAACTTAAAAAGCAACGTGGGAAATAAAATTTATTTTACTTTACAACCACCCTTGAAACCTCTGGGACTTCTAGAGCTTTCAGCCTCTGGCTACAGCTGGCCACAGCCACTTAACAGGTCAAGTTGCCCTTCACTCCCACAGGTAACGCTCCTAACCCAGGATGGGCCCTGCTTTCAGAGCAGTGGTGATGAGACCCTATGCATCCCGGTGTCTAGCCCGCGGTCTCCTGCAAGTGGTGACAGTGACAACTCTAGCCGGGAAGGAGGGGCCAACAAGGACTTAGCAAAGCACGTGAAAACCATGACCTGGCCTCACAGACCGGAGTACTGGAGCTTGATTAGTTACTGGTCAGTGATATCTAACCAATAATTTATCACTTTGGTTAAAAAGGGAAGGGTATGGAGGGGGAAAGTTATATTTAATAAGGTCTTATTTGTAGTGAATTTTTTCATCTATTTCCAAAGTTCAAAACACTTTTCAGCTGGCATAAAGCCTGGCTTATGATATTTATTTTTACAAATATAGAAATGGAGTGGCATAATAAAAAGGAAAAGATGTTCTCATCTGAGCTTTAAAAATAATATTCGCTTGGTGTTAGGGAAAGACTTTTTCCACATGGTAAGAGGGGTAAAAGACTAAACCCTTGCCAGCCTTAACATTAGAGAAAGGGAGAAGGTTAAGGAAGGTAGGGCAAGAAATAGCCCGGAGTTGGCCTCAACTGACAAGATAACTTTTAATATTAAAAAAAAAAACCCTTAAAAATGGCTAATGAACTGAAGGAGAACCCTGAAGGGGCATGGAAAACAACTATTAAAAGGAAGTATGTATATGAAAAAGAAGAAAACAGATTATGACCTAATAAACTAGAAATCTATTTGAGTTCCTGGGGAACACTGGCTTCGAATCAAATTTCTTTACTTCTGACTTCGGTTAAACTTGGTGGTATTTTTAGACGGTGTTTACTCCTTTCATCTTACCCACTCGACTTCAGAACAGAGCTCAGATTCAGTTCGGTTTCGGTGTCTGGTGCTAAGCCATTTAGGAAAACACCGTGTGGGAATATTTCTCTTAACTTAAAAAAATTAAAATACTTCTTTTCAAAGGATATTTCACTGAATGTGTGTATAAAAACACATTTAAATGTGTACATAAGTCTACACCTACTTCGAGTGACAGAAGTACCTCCTAAGGGCAAACATGAACTGAAGGAGGCGAGGAGACGGCATGCACCTTTGCAGCTTTGAGGTGACGCCAGCGTGTACTCCGCAGACAGGAGCTAGCAGGATTCCCTCTCCCAGCAGACGCACTGCAGTCCCCTTACCTGCAGTCCATCCTGGTACTGAACAGCAGCCTGCATCGCCTCCTCAAGTCTCTCCACCCGGTCTTTCCACGCTTTATTTAGAGAATCCCATGCTGAATTTAACTACAACAAGAACATCAGAACTCTTTTACTGTTCTAAGTTTTCAAATACTTCTATCAAACATGCTTTATTTAACGAAATTTTTAAAATAGCATTCTGATAAGAGCAGAAAATGTGCTAGTTATACCTCATCTATGCTCTTCTTGACAATGGGTTTATCAGGCTCCCCACAGGCGGCGATGAGTTCAGAACCCAGGTTAACAACTATATCCAGTTCTTCCTGTAGTCCGTCTATTTCTTCCCTTATGGCCTAGAATAAGAAACGGCAGCCTTAGAGTTTTAGGAAAAACTGTACTGAAACTAAAAAGATGCACACAAACATCAATGGCAGTTATTTCTAGGAGGTGCGATTATGATCGATTTTTGTTTTCTAAGTTTCTGCAATAAATCTTTTCAATGAGAAAAGATAACAGAAGAATATTTAAAGGAAAAAGCAGTTTGAGTAATAAATGTCAAATGTTTATTAAAAAGATAATATTTAGGAAATAATTCTGTGTAACAAATATTAGAACAAGTTTTTTATAAAATACAAATATAACAATACTAAAGAGCATAGAAAGATACTGTTTTTCAAGCTGACTCGTTTGACAATACATATACAAAACAGACATAAGTAAAACATGAGTTCAAAGACCTCACACCCAATAATGTGTTTGTTTCACAGAGTCAGGATAACCTGGCTCTGGATTTATGTTTTCACCCTAGTGCTTGTAAACTACAAACAAACACAAACTGTGACTGAAGTGCAGTATTTTAACTTTGCTTTCCTCTTCTTGGTTAAATATATTGATTAATTCAAGAAGCCATTACCAAGCATGAAACAAGTCCTAAACGAGGTATTGACAATACCAAGAAAAATAGGTAAATGACTATTCTGCTCATGGGGCTTTGAGTCCATTAAGAAAGACAAAGTTATAATCAATGGTAAGTCGTACTACGCACAGAGCCCTTTGCATGAGGAAATATTATGGGAACACAGACCAACTCTGCTAAGTACACAGAGAAGATTTTACAGAGGGTAACTATCCAACTGAACCTCGGAGTCTGAGTGGGATTTGCCAGTCGAGGGGAAAGAAGGACATTCAGAGGTGAGAAAATAAAATATGCAAAGATACAGATGCTAGAAAGGGCACAGCCATTCTGGGGAAAGCCACGTGTGTGCCAGAAGAGAGGGCGCTTGGTAAAGGGGCAGCAGGAAAAAAAATGTGCTGGAAACAGGCACAGGCTACCTAGGATGTAAAGGCCCCTTCTCGGGAGTCTGGACTTCACACAGTAGGCAGCGAGTGCCTCTGAGGGGTTTCAAGCAGCAACACAGTAAGAGCAGATCTAGGGAGGTGACTGCTAGCAAGGTCGGAGGCCTGGCAAGGAAAGATCTTAGAAACCAAGAAAGATAATGAGGCCCTGACATTAGGCAAAAGCAACAGGGGTGGAGAGTGATCTTAAAACATACACTCCTACTGTGTATCACTATGCATTCCACTTTCAGAACTACATATAAATTTTAATGGAGTAATTCTGAATGTTTACCAAAGGAATCCACATTGTACCACAACTTACTTCCTCATTTTAAATGGGATGCTCTGCTCACCTCTGCGGCTTCCTGCTGTTGTTTCACTACTGAGGGATCAATTCCAGGTTCCTCCAAATCCCGGATGAAATCTTGAGTATCTTTAGTGGTAACTACCAATGACATGTGATCACACCAGAACTTTTCTGCTAATTCCATCACGTCCAGGAGTTTGGCTTCCCTTTCTTCCACCAGCGTGTGTATGTTCTCCCAAACAAAAACCATTTGGTCAAGCTTATCCTGAACAGCTGTGGGAGCAAAACAATGTCAAAAAGGCTGCATGTTAGCCCCATTTAAGCAATATGGTGTCTGAAATGGGACCAGATTTTGGTTGATCCCAGTCTAGAGGGTACCACTGGGCCCATTGGCCTATTCCAGACAAGTGTAAGGAGGAGAATGTCCAGCTTCTCCTGAACCAAGGCTCTTCCCGATGAAAGTGGGTGCTCAAAGGCAAGTGAGCTCACATTAGACCTAAGTCCATCGACTTCCAAGTTCACCAACGCTGGCCTTAATTCCAAGGAAAGTGAAATAACCACCCAAGTATATTCCTTATGCTCTCCAAATCAGGAGTAAAGATGTCTGTTCAGTCCCAGGACTATAACAATGTAGGATGTGCATTCTGGGCTTGTTTCTAGAGTATTTTTAACATGAATTTCCACTAACCTATGCACATGTTTTTCTTTTGACCCCCAACTCCTACCTTTAAGAATGGCTGATTGTGGTCACGGTTGCCATTTCTGTGACTATGGGAGCGAGTACCCATTATGTAAAGCAGTGCAGTTAGTAAAGAGGAAAAAATCCTTAGGGTCAGTCTTACTGGTGTTACGCTTTAATCAACTGGTTTAAAAGGCCCGGAGAATGCACGGTTTTTGTATAATGGCACACTTTGTACTTAACTCATTATTTTATAAACACAGGAAGACATTAACAAGGGATTAATGTACACAGCCCTTCAATCGCGAACATGTCATATCTGTAATACCTTTTCTAATGTCTGGCACCCTGATATGCAATCGGACTGCCCGTAAATAGCACGAACATTTAGAATTGTTTTAAAAGTCAAGTGCAATTGTTTCCTTATCCTGAAATTATTACCTTTGGCAGAAATGTCTTTATCGGTGCCCCCAGACCGAGCAATCATTTCCTCTCCCCTCTGTTTGAGAGTTTCGTATAGTGGCTGTAGCTTCTCCATGTCTACTGACACGTTCTTGTTCTCACTGATCTGCTCCTTGATCTTCTCCACCTCGGCCGAGATGGAGGGCGGCTGCCTCAAGCGCTCTGCGACGCGATCCAGGCTCTCAAGAATCTGGTCTATCTTGTCGTGGAACTGGTAGTAAAATAAAGGAATCGCTTAGTGAGAAAAGATCTGTGATACCAAATGTGAAAATTTAAATGAAAAGAAAAAACATCTATTTAATGTCCCAATCAAGAACTAAATCTTAGTCCTTTCCTTTGGTTGACATATCCATCCAGAGAATTATATGTGGCTGGTGTATCAAGATTTCCTAAAATTGTGGCTGACATGGCCCTCTCTGCACCACACTACTCATGTAGACTGGAGCACTTCTTGCAAATAATTGAGTGTATTCATCAAGAAATGGTGTATTCTAATGTATAATGGGCCTTCTCTCAGCAGCATCTCATCTACTGTTTCACCTTGTTAATTTAATTCTAATTTTGTAAAGTAAGCTCAATAATCTGGGTGTATGTCTATCAAAACTCATTGTCTTATTTGCTTTTACTGATTGTTTTAGCACCCTAAAAAATTTATATTAATAAGTGAGAGATTCATGATCATTTTTGATGAAAGGAATTTCTTAAAAGTTTCCTGAACTGATAAAATGTTAAACCTCCCTGATGTTGTAATGAAAGTTTGTATTTAATTCAGGATCAAACACATAATCAGAGTAATGAAAGAATTTTAAACTTTTGTTTGCAAAGGTACCATAGGTAATGAAGCAAAGTTATAAAAACTTGTTCACAGATTCTACACTATTCTCAGTATTAAAGGAATCATCACTCACTCAGGATATAGAAAATGGGCCATTCTAATGTCAGTATATCTAATAATAAAAACCCAATCTTGAAAATGGAAAATTTCCAGGTAATTTTAAATGCAACTTCTTAAAAAAGATATCTTCAAAAATTTTTTAAAAATCATTTTCCGACTTTATGCCTTTTCCTTCTTACTCAGCCTGTCATTCATTCTTTTTGATTGCCTTCTTGGGAGTGTTTTATTCATAATGACAATAACGCTTTATTTTATTTCTCCCAATGGCAAATAGTGCATTCTATTTGGACTCTTTATTTAAATATTTGGACAATGTGGACAACTATAAATTTCTCAAGTCATTGAAAATAATTTTTTTATTTTGTCTATAAGCAGGCAGAGAAATATTAGGACTGGACTGAAGGAACTATCACTTTTGAGAGACAAAGATATCAATACTCTAAAGATAATATAGTGAAATAATTTTAGTTGAAATTTAATCAGGAAGTCCAGGAAAATGTCTTTCCACGCTCTGCTGTTTGGAAGAACCCAATCCTATTCCTGGTGCAAACGATTACCTGAGTGGACTGAGAAACGGCTTCATCCAGTGCCACAGCTCGCTTTTTGACATCTTCTTTAATTTGACTGTAAAGGGTGTCAGCGGCCACATACTTCTCTTGGATCGAAAAGCCTTCCTCTGGGCTCAATTCCAATAACTGCGGTCCGGTTTTGTTCATCTTATCTATGTGAGGCTTGTGTTCGGCTATCAACTCTCGCAGTTGCTATGACAAACCAAACAGCTTCTCAGGATCTCAAGGTCAACACTCCGTATTACAGCTGCCTACAACCCCAAGGCACTCAGCTGGCAAAACTCCCAACAAACAACCCACCCTCACAAGGCATTTAATACACGATGGCTCCCACAACTCTGCCAGAAAGACATGCCCCTGGCACCAAGATTAAACAACAGTTTGGTCACATCCAAGCCCCTTTAAGGGTACATACAAAATGTTGGTTGAGCGAAATACCAAACTCCACTTCATTATGCATTTCACATCATCATGTATTTTGACAAGAGTATTAGCCAAGGGTCACATTACATAAAAGGATACTGAACTGACTGTACGTCCCCAACCTGCAGAGACCAAGCCATAACTCTTGGTGTCCCTTTACACACAATCATGATATATACAAAAATTTAAAAGAAAATAAGAAGGAAAGAAGGGAGGAAGAAAAAAAGGAAGGAAGGAAGGAAGGAAGGAAGGAAGGAAGGAAGGAAGGAAGGAAGGAAAAACAACTTCAGTAGAAGATAGCCACACTGCTGAGAGGAAAAAAAAAAAAAACTATGCAAAAAGCCACATTAGGTGATATAAGCCCACAAGGCATTGTAATTATATGTAAACCAATATAAAAATGCATACATATATTACATGTATATGTATGTATTAATCTAGTTTATATACATATATGATAAATACACATGAATGATTTGTACTTATTTTAAGATGTTAAAGACTGCAAGGGTAATCAATCTATCAAATACACAGCTCTATACCGAGCACTATTTGTAAGGTGTATTTAAAGAAAAACGTGTATGAGTACATTGAACGATATCTAATCAATAGACCCAATGATACTTACATTAATGAACGAGTGTAAAACCCAAGTGCAGTCCCATTCTTTCTAAGGAGATGAATAAATCTGCAATATCTACACTCCACGGAACACAGGGCTTCCCCTGAACACATTCCATGGGCCTGATCCCAGACCAATCTCAGGGGAAGGCTCGGTCACTGCCTGCGGGTTCGCTGAGGCCAGCCTCCCCGCATCACTGAGGCGTGCTCCAGTTATCCCATGCTATGCATTTGGCTCTCTAAGCAGCAGACCCCGGTCCTCACCAGAAGGTACTCCCCAAACTGCCTGCTATCTCGCCCAAATAAAAGCTCCTCTGACAGAAATTACATTCAGGGAAGACAGGCTAGAGAAAGCTACCAATATTTTCCTGCAAATATTTTATTTTCTATCATTCACCAAGAAGAATCACCAGGATGGCTGATACCATTTTTATTAAAAGTGCCCACTAAAGTCGGTTGAGAAATTAGTTTGAAAACTGTTGAGAACATTACTTTATTAGATCATTAACAATCTCCAATGTAATACACTGTAGCTGAAGTTTTCCTGAAGGTGGTCTCCAAACTCTTTTGGAAAAGAGCTATGTAACTACAAATTCAATTTTTTTTTTAAAGGAGGGGCTCTAATCTAACATGCTGTACATAAGAACGTAGGAGGGTCGTGTCTGCAGTCTCGCTCCTGGGTGGTCCAGCCATGATTTTCTTATTTTTATTTTATATTATTAGACATAGCTTCATGCTGCTTTACAGAGTGGAAGTGGCAATGCTAATACTGGCCAACATACAATCTCATGGAAAAGAAATGTGTTACACACATTTTGGTTTCAATATTCTAAGAGGCATGTTTGTAAAACAAGCTCACAAGTAAAATGGGAGATCTAGAAGTTCTTTCTTTTAATTTTTAAGAATTTATTAAGTTTTTAAAGAGAGGAAGGGAGAGAGAGAGGGAGAGTGAAACACTGATTTTTTTTGTTTCCCTTATTTATGCATTCATTGGCTGACTCTTGTATGTGCCCTGAGGGATTGAACCCGCAACGTTCCCATACCGGGATGACACCCTAACCAACTGAGCTACCTGGCCAGGGCGAGAGATCTGAGTTCTTCAGGTGCCTAGAGTCTAAGTAGAAGATTCTTTGTAACACCAGTATGAGACACGTCTGCTTGGGAAGCAGTGAGATGAGCCTTTGTAAGTCCATTTCATGGGGGCAAGAGAACACCTCTAAGGTGCCTATGTGCATGTATGTGTGTGTGTGCAGAAAGGGCCCAACAGTAGACGCCTTCTGCTTCAATAGTAACAAAATGATTCTTGGCATCATACTACCATATGAGTCCAGCATACGAGTGCAGGAGAAACCCAATGTAACTTCAAGACATCTACCATTTGGTAACATGGCTCTTGGAGCCATTTTTTTTCTTGGCTAGAATGAATTAGAAGGTATTTCCAAAAACAGCTGAAGAGGATATTGTGAAGCTATAGATGGAGAGCCATTCTAGAAGGTGGTAAGTATTCTGAACAATTTAGTTTGAACAATTTGAAAACTTGGCTACAAAGTATTATAGTTCCCCTTATATAGAAAATCAGAAATTTGTTCTGAAACCTGGAATATTATGCAAAAATATTAACTCAGTTTTGAAGTTTTCAGTTCAGTAATAATTGATGTTATGCTAGCAATAAAGCTAATCAAATCTCACCTCAGAGTAGAAGAAATCCATGAAAAATTTCGTATTAAAAATCATCCAATGGGCAGGCAGCAGGATTTCTGCCACAAATTAACCTTTACACTAAAATTCCATTGAGTTCTAGAGAGTTTGTAAGTCTTTCTCCTGCTGAATGATTTAGATAGAACTCCAAGGAATTTCAATTTTATATGAAAGTGTTCTCTAAAGATCTCTTCTAAATAAATACTTTAGCTAGAGATATTCTTCAATGTCAATACATTAAAAAAGTAAACAAACAAGATTAATAAGTATGTCAGATACTTCAAACAATGATGTAATATACTTCCAAGGTCAACTTTACACACACATCCCCCCCGCCCCAATCAGTCTCCGAGTACCTCTTGCAGAGATCTGGGAGAGCAACTAGGTTCAAGTACATAAATAGCAAGAAGTCTGAATTTTTTTCTGACAGTCCTGCATCCTCTTTCACTCAAACTTTTGCAAAATTTTAAGATATGTTAACATTTAAGTGACCGCTGGAATGAGAGCTTCATTTTGCCATTTTACATATATTTTAAGCATGTTAGCACCTATAGATGTAAATATGCTTTCTAGTTTACTCCTGCATGCTTATAGGAGCAGACAACCTCAAAAGAGTTCCATGTACATAAGGTGAAAAAAGGGGAAACAATTTGTCTTCATCCTTCAGCATTTCTTCCTTTCACAGAGGTAGCTTTCATGATACTGCTGTTTTCTCATATTGCTTATATCTTGCAATTTCTCCCAGCTCAGTGTAGCTGTGTGATGTCACCTCCATGTGTCTCTACTCTTTGCTGACATTTGATTGCTCTCGCCACTAATATAAAGTAGAAAACTTAGTCGATACATGTAAATTAGAAGCAGTCAACATGCACAAATTAAAAAGTATTTCCAAAGCTGATTTCTCTAACATGGTAAGTGGAAATTGGTGTTGTGTCCAGACAGTTTATACTGCGTGCTGTCCTATAAAAGCTGTGATATCATTGATGACATACTCAATGTGGTCTTCCCACGCGAGTCTTCTCACTGTAAACCTGGATAACAACAGGTAAGCAACTCTGAAGAAAGCAAATTGTGCAGCCCAGAACATGATATCGCTAAAATATCCTAACCACGTCAATGGTGTCTAACTACACAATAAAAACAAACAAACAGAAATTACACTTCTCTTTTAGTAAGGAATACAAGATTCTTTTTGACCCCGAGCTTACCCGATGTTCTTCCTGCTGTTGTCTCAGCGTTTCGTACTCAAGGGCTGGCGCAGGAAGCTGCGCGATGATTCTTTGTGTTTCTGTCAGCCATGGCCAAAGTTCCTCATATGTTTCCCAGAACTGGTTAACCAGGGACTGTGCCCTTTCTAGCTGCAGATATCTCTCTGAGTTTATGTGGCAGATGGTGTCGTAGTTCTTCAACACCTTGTCCAGTTTTTTCTAGAAATTAAGAGATGAAACAGGTTTCACTGGTGAGGCAGGCCAAGTAGCACAGGCACTCAAGACGTTTGTCCAGCACTACAGTCCTGGGGCCGAGCAGACACTCAGTAGTGCGTGTTAAATGAATAAACCAATAAAAGCTATTTATATTTTAACTGTCTCTGTTTTAAAAAGTTCATTTTAAATTAAAGAAAGGCCCTCCACATTCACCCATGTTGTTCGTGTGGCCGGATTTCCTTCCTTCTTAAGACTGAATAATAGCACACTGTATGTTAATATTGTGTTCTTACCACAACTTAAAAAATGTGTGTGTGTGTATGGATCCCCCCAAAATGAACTTTATTTATAAAAATTGTGTATTTATTCCTACATGTTTAAACTTCAGTTGCCTTCAAAGCATTCTCTATTTGATGCAATACACCTATTGAGACATTTTTTTCCACAGCTCAAAACCAGTCTTTGAACTCATCAATTCTGATGCCTTTTAGTGCTTCTGCTGTTTTTGGTTTTACCTCTGCCACATCAGCAAAATGTTTCCCTCTGAGGACTTTTTTCATCCAGGGAAACACACAAAAAAAGTTGCTGGGGCCACTATCGGACAAATAGGGAGGGTGGGGCATGGGGGTCAAGCCATTTTTGGTGAAAACCTGCTAAACACTCAGTAAGATATGGGCAGTTGCACTTGTAAATCACCCATCATGAAATGGGCAAATGTGATGAGAGAGTCTAAAAAAAAATGCACTAAAGCCGAATGCCCGCAGCCTCTCACAAGGTCAGCTGGTTCAGTGACACAGATGGGTTCCTAGAACACTCCCCTAGCAGAGGAAGCCTGTACTACAAGGGGCCTGCCTTCCGGAAGATAATTTCAGTTCTTATTTGGGGACCCCCTTCATGTATATATACATATATAAATATGTATGTCAGATACTTACATATGTATGTAAAACTGAGCAAAAATGTGGAACACCTTAAAAGTCCTACACTTGGAGATCGGGCTAATAAATAGATATATTCATACAATGGAATTCTACACAATCATCAACAATCATGGAATTTAATGATATAGTTTCTCAAAAAATATATATTAACTGACAAATATCAAAATGTAAATAAATAAATAAGCAAGCAAGCAAGGCCTCAAATTTTTAAGAGTAAGACACTAAGCTCTCCCAACAAAATGGCAAAATTCTCCCGCCATTCTGACAATGTCTCCTAGGTCAGAAAACAAGTCTCCTGAGTCTAGAAACATTTACATCACTTTCTCAAAAAAAAAAAAAAACAAGGACTACCTCTCACTAATGGAATTGTAAGAGGAACTGCCAGTCAGCAAAGTTAATTACATATGTTAGAACTAATGGAGAATAAGAAGCTACCCACTGATTTTATGGGGCAGTCACAGTGATCTCGATCATGGTATAAATTCACATCGTAAACTAATAGCAGAGGATAAAGCACAACAGTAATCTAATAAACCAAGAATGAAAGAGAAATTATTTCATGATGACCTGTGCTTTTCATGTCAGAATCTTTACAAAAATAATAAAGGAAAGATTAAGTTATAAACAAATAAGTTGCCATTGCAGAGGATAAATAAAAGAGAAAGTATCAATGTACTTGGATAGTGTGCACTGGACTACTCTGCCTTTGTACCTTAAAAGCAATGCATACTCTTCAAAATGTGACTTAAGAATAGATATTTGTATAATTTTGTTTTTACCATGGCATATTGTCCTTTTAGAAGCATTAATTTCTTCACGCTGTTCAGATGTTGGGATATGAATTGAACTAAACATTTTTACTGTATCTGGTTTTTCATCAATTTAAAGAATCATTCAAACTACATAAACTAGGTGCTTCCTTAATTACTCGGCTCATTTTTTTCCTACACAGCTTACAGTAACTTCATAAAGAGAGGATTTCAACATTAGCGAGAAACACATATTTTGGCTTTTCTTTCCACTCAAGAGATCCAAATGTTTTTGGAGCATGTATATGATAGTTGACATATATACCAATTTATACTGATAATAATGGCAATAATACAGCTAACATTAATCGAAAGCTTAATGTGTACCAGTTAGTCAAGGGCTCAAAATTTAATAGCTTTTCTGTACATTAAAAAGATTGTCCCAGGGTGATTCCCTTAAGGAATATTCCTTTCACTGTTATTCTGGAAGCTTGAAAAACGCCTTATTTGCAAGTAACGATTTAGTTATTTAAATGGCAGCTGTGGATAAGGAAAAGTGGTTTTCTAGGACCGAAGGCACAACACACGCTTTTATTCAAGGGTGTCACTGCCAGTCACATAGACAAGATTATACCTTCATTGACTGCTTTTCCTCTTCACTGCACATGGCCATGACTTTATGTCCAGATTTAACAAGTTCATCAATAATATCTTTGTGTTTCAAAATTTCCATGGTGAATGTCTGGGATTTACAAAAATAAAAGATTTTTTTTTTAAAGAGAGCATATGAATAAAATGAAAACGATTAGGCTAAGTTAGTTGAAAATAGCAAGTTATACTAGTTGGGTCTTGCAAAGTCAATCACGCAAGCACATTTTCTAGACTAGCAAATAATTTAGACACAATTGGAAATGTCCTTCACCTTTTGAACCTGCAGCTGAGCCGCGGTCTGGTCTTGCTCAAGCCTGATGTCACCCAGAGACATCAATTTCTTTTCTGTTTCAGCAATCCAGGATAACTCAGCATCAGCCGCTTGGTCAAACTAAACAAAAGATAAATAATTAGTCAGCAAGTTTCGGTAACTGGTGCCAGAAAAATACCTATCTGCATTTCTTTTAAATACCCTTATCACACAAGTAGAAAATCTGAGCTTATGCCTTCATGGCATCCTGAAATAGTTCATAATGACGACTGAAGTTATAAAGAAAGGAGAATTTTCACAGAGTAATTAAACACAAGCTTAAAACATGCTGATTCCATAGCACGGCAGTAGTGATTTCAGGCCACCAAACGCTGCTGCCTTCGTTTCAGTAGTCCTGGGAATTTTCTCCGGAGGAGTACTGTCCAAATCGAGCAGCTATAAAAGTCAAGTCAAAAGTCAATACCTGCATACCGTACTCCATTCATTTCCTCGTCACTGTAACCCATATGATATGCAGGTATTCTGCTACCAAAGTATATGATTTCTAGCAAAAAGAATGAAACATCTCCATTTATGTATTATGTAGTATTATAAGTGTGTGGACAAAATGTGTCTATGTGTGCAGAGTATATCCCCAGAGGACTCATGTACAATTTTCTACATTTCATTTAATAACATCAGAAAACACATTCAAGAGCATTTTTAAATATTTCAAGAGATTTTACTTTCCTGATCATAAGAGTAATTCATGGTAGAAGTTCATAAAGTACAGAAAAATATACAGAAGAAAATTAAAAATTGGAGTTAATACCATTGGTATTTTAGTGAATTTTCTTCCAGGAGTTGAGAAAGATTTATAGCGGTCTGGGATAATACTGTATAAATAGTTTCATATCCTGCTTTTTCATTTATTATAAACATCACCCATGTCATATTCTTGCAAGTGTGATTTTTAAATAACACCATTGTATTCTAGCACACTTGGATATTTTCATTTAGGTTCTCTGCATTTTTTTGCTATTATATAAACAACCCTGTAAAGACTATCCTTGTATATAAATCTCCACTGGCATCTCTAATTAGTTCCTTAGGGTAGATTCCTAGACGTTGACTACCGAGTCAAAGAGCATGAACATTTTCAATACCTTGCATCAGATAAACCCCAATGCCTTCCAGGGCCAAGCATTTAACTATAAATGAGTAAAGTGGGGAAGTGACACCACCAGCACCAACAGTAAATGGTAACTAGCAATGGCCTCAGCTGGAAGATTTGACAGGGAATGGACATTGGGAGTGTTCAAATCCAGTACTGCCAGACCTTCTAATTTTTCAAGAGAACCTGGAAATCCAGATGGGGTGGGGGGGGGACAACTAGGTAAGGGGTAAGAAGAGTAGAGATAAGAAACTTGAATGAAAAAAATCATTCTTACTTTTAAAACACTCTGCAACATTACACAGACTCATGAAAGGATGAAGTGAAACAGAACAATTCATCAACTAATTCAGCAGCTTCAGATATGAAAAAATAAATCTTCATTAAAAACAAGTGGAAGAGTCTACCCTGCATGGATTATTATTAGAAACTGATGTATTATGCTAAGTGAAAAAAGCCAGCCAGAGAAAGACAAATACTGTATGATTTCACTTGTATGTGGAATCTAATGGACAAAATAAACAAAACAGAAACAGACTCATAGATACAGAGAACAGACTGACAGCTGTTAAAGAGGCATGAGGGGGGGCGGGGGCTGGGTAAAAAAGGTGAAGGGATGAAGCCAAAACAAACAAACCAACTTCACAGACACAGACAACAGTCTGGTGATTACCACAGGGAAAAAGGGGATGTGAGGAGGAAGAAGAGGGTAGAGGGGGGACAAAAGGCGATGGAAGGAGACTTGACTTTGGGTGGTGAACACACAATATAATATACAGAGGATGTGTTATACAATTGCACATCTGAAACCTATATAATTTTATTAGCCAATGTCACTGCAATAAACTCAATAAAAATTAAAAAAAAAAACAAGTGGAAGAGTCTTCTATGCATGGATTATTCACTTTAAGGCCATGGACAATGGAATTTAAAGGTAGAACTTCATCATATGATTCACTTAAAGAGCACAAGCTAAGAGACAGTCAAGGCCTTTCTACATGACTGCAAATGCTGCAAGATACCTGAGTAAAACTTAACAGTTATAACTTTTTTCTTCTGCTAGTTCCTGAAAAAAATAAAGTGACTCACCACCCCTCTTGTTTGTGTTCACGCTATCTTTCGTATTTATGTGACAGTTCTAATGAAGAAAATCAGGCTGCTAGTGTTCATGTTCGTTTAATACTACATCTCCCTCCCTTTAAAAAAAGTAACCAAGGAAAAACAGTGTAATGATACCATCCAAGTTGCCAAAATGGAAAGCTGAAAGTCAAACATTGTTTCTTTAACCAGGCAAATATTTGCTGTGCTGAAAGAAAACAAGACTTCCAGCAGAAGTTTCCCTTCTGTCTTTTAAATTTTTTTGCATTAAATTGACAAATATTTATTATTTAGCAACAAATGGGATGGCCACAGGGTCTACATTAAGCAATTTACAGTAAATTAAGGCGTATGACTTTTAAATGACTATTAACGTGTATTTCTAATGAACCATAAAAACTGCTTATTTTACATGTGAGCAACACAACAGCAAGATTACTGGACAAACTTCAACGAATTTGCCAACGACTCATACGACTAGTAAAAACTGACTTCAAATAAATTGTACATAATTTTAGCATCCGTAACTGAATTCTGGGAAATATTTTAATGGTATCATCAGTGGAGTCTGGTCATCAACTTTAGCTACTGTAACTTCTATTATAGTTGAACTAGCATTTCGGAAATGTTCTACAAGTTAGAGAAAGATATTTTAATTGGCTAGTTCTTAATATTCCTGAAAAACACTCTCTAAAACAGTAACTGCCAGGCTTTTACTGAACACACAAAGTGCTTGCCATTATTATTATTATCTCCTTTAATCCTGACAACAATTCTATAACGTGGGTACTGCCACTAACTCCATTTACAGCTGAGAAAACTGAGGCAGAGAGAAATCCACTGCGTTACCAGAGATTGCCCAGCTAGGAGCCAAGGTCGGACCTGAGACTTGAACCCGAGATGGTCTGATTTGACCCCTGGAGGCTGCAGTCTTAGTCACCATGTTTTATCCTTGTTCTTTGGCTTCGGGAACTAAAAATACTCCTGTGATTTCACCAAAAATGGCTCCAATACCACAACCGTTAATAAGTGGTAGTTTTTAACTTACTATTTAAACATTTCTCCAATCTCTGACAAATTGCTTTCATACTTATCCAGAAAGTTCCTCTGGAGTGGAGATGGAGGTTTGAGAAAGACAGTGATAAGAAGCCTTAACCTCAAGGAAATCCTTTCACTCCCTGCCCCTGGTGAGGATCTTATCACTTTCTTTTGATTAGCACTTCCTTCCATTTTGCTTCATATTATTAATAACACAGACCATATTTTCCCACCCCCAACACCTGGAGCGTCTAAACAAATCTCACTTCCGTGGGGGAGGTTTCCTTCTAGCTCTTTAAAAGAAATAAACAGGTGTTATTTTTCTCCAAGGCTGATTCCTAATGCCGGAATGAGCTGTTTATTTTAATTGCAACCAAATCACCAACACATGTGCCTTTATAGTGGGGTTACGATGGCCCTGCTAAAATAAACTAGGCAATTAGAACTCCCAAGGAGTGCCTGGGATTTTCGGTCCCAGAGAGATGGCCACATTTTAGCGACTTCTGACAATTGCACATTAATAAGAGGCAAATGACTACAAACTTCTCTGAGGTTTAAACAATCGCAGTAGTCAGAATTCAGGCCAGAAGTTTGTACATTTTTTAAGCAAAAGTGCCTTTCCTCATTTCCACATGGCTTGTTTGGTTCAATTTGCAATTCAACAAAGAAAGTAATGAAGACATGTTACTCTGTGTAGTTTTAATGTGCAACTATACTTACGTTTCTAGCTCAGACAATGGTATTCAATGTCAGGAGGTAGATGTCTTGTGTTTATTTATTTTTTAATAAAGCTCACCCTACTATTTACTAAGCTGCCTCATTCGCCTGCAATTTTTCCTAAAAGTAATGAATGAGCCAATTCTTTCTTTAAAAGAACATCACCTTCAGAATATCAATGCCTGCAAATCTGTAGAGTCGGATTTGGGGGCTTCCTGACTGGTAGCACTGAACATACACAGTCCTCATCCATTCACCCATCGTGGAGGCTGTTCAATTGTTACCCAAACAGTAAAGGCCAACACTCAAATTTGCTTAGGCTCTTGACCCTATGATTTCAAAATTTAATGACACATCTTTTCAAAAATGCTATTGTGATATAGGATAAACATGGAAAATGTAACCATGCCAAATCAGGAATTTTCTAAACAACTTACGCAGGGTAGTTACCAAGTAAATGTACATTTAAAAACACCTCTATGCTCCCTTTTGTCTTCAAACTTCAATTCTTTTCTATGTTTTTTCCTGGACATATTTCACGGTAATATTTGAAAAACCAATACACTCTGTGATAGTGGCCTGACAGCTCACAAAGTCCCCATGCATTTGTTGAATTCCCAGACGTAGGTTGTAACATTATAAAGGTGATCGAGCTGTATATGAACAACCTTAATGTGGGTAAAAGATGAAACACCTTACGAGAAATTTGCTTGAAAAACAGGTATTCCAAATCTAGTTTAATTTGGCCAGGTTACTCTATCAATTTAAAAATCTCCAAGTCACATGAAGGCACATACCCTCACCCCAACTCCTGTGGGTGTGGCTGTTTTGTAGGCAGCCATCTGGGAGGGAGTGACGTTGATAAAACAAAATGTGCGTGTCGAGAGACACGTCTAAAGGATGCACTGTGGGCAGATCACATCCATGTTTTAAAGAAAAGACAAAATGGGAGATGGAGATGATTGGTTTATACATCGAAAAACAGGTAGTAACCGAACACGTGGTCTGAACATCAGGTCTGAAGATTTCTTTCATCATTCCCTTCATGCGATCAGGGGTGTATCATCATTGGTTAAAAAGGAAACAGACATTTCAGTATCACTCTGTACTCTGGTCCTAATTTCAAACATCTCTAAGAGGCCAAGGTGGTAAAGCAATTTCCGTGATACATTAGTTCCTTCATAACCCTGAAAATTACGAGTTTAGAAACTACTCTTTTGATTG
The DNA here is from genome assembly GCF_022682495.2 of Desmodus rotundus. Taxonomy (NCBI): domain Eukaryota; kingdom Metazoa; phylum Chordata; class Mammalia; order Chiroptera; family Phyllostomidae; genus Desmodus; species Desmodus rotundus. The sequence continues at coordinate 21,268,167 of NC_071397.1, forward strand.
TAAAACTAAAATCTCTGCCAAATCAGAAAGACAGGCACCCACTTCTTCTTAAACCTGCCTGGAGAGTGAGGGACCTTTCATGATCCTTTGGGTGCTGCGTTCTCGTGTTTCAGAGTCCTTACGGACTGCAAATACCCTCACCGCACATTTCCATTTTGCTGCAACAGCAGCACCTTCCTTCAGGTTAATGAAGGAGGTGAGAAAATAACGGACCCCCCTCGGAATTGTCCCTCCCTGGCTGATTTATAGGGAGGCACTGTGGCGGGGTAACAGGAGGTCTGGAAGACATGGTGGCTGCAGCTCTACCACACACTAACTGTGGGGCCACTGGTGTCCCTTCACCACTCACTGCGCGTGCCCCTCCCAGCTCGAAACTGTGCGTCTGTCTGGCCTTACTGGAGGTTTCTTTTCTCTCTTCATTCATTTTTTTGAGGACTTAAGGATACTTTATTGGTTTGCTTTATTACTGGAGGTATTTCATCGGACACTCTTGCAGGCATTCCAAAGGAATGCACGTATAAATACAGAATAAATACAGATGAACGACCAGAAGATGTTAACGGCACTAACATAAGCTGTAGGACCTACAGGTACTAAAGTTCTTCTACTACACACGTTCTCTCTCTCAAAAGGAAGGCTGGGAGGATAGAGACCACATTGTTTATGCATTCTTTCTTCCATGAGTTTTTCTGTATTCTTTCAGAAAAATCTTAACATTTTCTATAAGGATTTTATCAGGAAAAAAGTAACTGTTATTTTCCTAAGGGATATATACTTTGGGTTCTAGAAGACATATGCCGACCTGGGGACTATTATTTTTAACTTTGGAAAACACTATAAAGGCTAAAATAGTTAATGACCTTGGCACATATTAGAGCTTCCTAACCAGTACGAGCTCAACCTGTCACCTTGCCCTTCTTACCGTCCTGCTCCACTGAACTACCCAACCATGGTTAACTACTCCAAAGAGTACAGAATATTTGTCTTGCCATTTATAGAAGTCTCCGGGGCCAATTCTAAAATGTTAGGATAAATTTTGGTGAAAAAAATGTCAGCATTTTCAAATATGTGAATAAACTTCACCAAGTAACACACTTACTTTCCTAGAATAATGAGGCACACAAACTCCTCCAAACTTTGAAAACAGTCATGAAAATACATTCCTCGGGCATGAATGCCCTCCCTCACAAAAATTTCTGGGGCAGGCCTTCAGCTCTCATTGTATTTCATCAGCTTTTGTGATTCCAGAGCACTGGAATGAGCAGTGAAGCATTATGCTTCAGAACTATATAAATAACACTTTTACGGCAACCTTAGAAAATTAATTTTGGATGCTCCCACGCAATCTGCTTGATTTGTGCTTCTTGCTTTTGGCTTGTCCTAGTAGAAACTTAGCCGTGTACCTCCTCGAGCTCTGCTCCGAAGTGCACTGTATCACCAGGCTAACCCCATCACACAGTTTGCAGTAAGAGACTGATGGCTTCATGTAAATATCCAGAGATTTCAATAGAAGTTAATCAAAACACGTATTATAAACTCCTATCTCCAGTACCCCCCTCACTGCCCACAGTTTTCCGAGGGGGCTGTGACTAAGAGTGGGGCTGCGCGTAAAGGTCGCTGGAACCACAGCTCTGCGTGAGTCACAGACAGGTCAGAAACCATCATTTCCCCTGTTCAATCACCTCCAGAAAAAACTCTGCCAACACAACAGTTTCCTTTTTGGAAGAACACGGCCTCTCTGTGCCACGGCTGCATGTAAACGAACAGTTAATACGGACTTAAATGACAGCTCAAAATACCGACTCCCATGCAGATTAGACTTGGCCAACGCATAAAATTAACATTAGCAATATGCACATATATGTACACAAAAAGCTTTTTGTTTGGAAAGCAGGGCTGATCTTCCCAGTGGCTGATTTGGTAAGGACAAGTCTGGGAAACAATGAGGCAGATGGCTGTTAACAATGTACAGATTAGCCTTGCCCCCGCACTCAGATGTCAAAGTAACCCAAATTCTTTTCAAATTCCTTCTTTCACTCTTGAAGCAGAACAAATGAATGGGAACACTATTAACAGAAACCTTTGTTCAGGTAAAGGCTCTGGGAACGACTGGAGAAAATTTATTGCCTAGATAACGAACCACTTGCCCCTACCTGCTGTGACCTCAGAATGGCAGCATCAATCTCCTCCACCTTGTGAGTGATGGTGTCGCTCACCAGCCGGTAGCGCTCATTGTCCTCAGCCACCATTTTTTCAAGTCCTTCCCTCGCCCGCCACGGTACCAGTTCCAGTAAAGCAGTGCTCACTTCATTAAGGGAATCCAGTAAGGCTTTGCTGTCCTTAGCTTCCTTTTTCAGCTCCTGAAAACAGAATTAAGAAAACAGACAAATCTGTGGGTAACGCTTACATGTTTGAACAGTCTTTTCCTTTAACCGTCCTGGGGGCTAAAGCCCTTTGCAGGCCAAGCATGTGCTGCACTGGCCCCCTTAGTCCCAGCCTAGTTCTACAAGCCTTTGTTATTTAAAGCAAAAAGGAAAGTGTTTCCTGAAAAGTTCTGAAGAACAATTCATTTGTCAACATGGCAAGATTTTATCTTAGAAATTTAATATGTTTAAAAACCGGGAAACAAGAGCAAGCAAGTTACGTATTGCTCTCTTTCTGGTAACCTCTAAGCAATCTGGTACCAGAAAAGTAAAATAAAGAGGGAAGTCCAAGCCAGAATCAAGTGATCCTCAAAATGAGGACACACGGGCTTTAAATCATCCCAGCTGAATCATTGCAGCTCAGCCAGACTGACCTCACCGACTCCCCTTCCCCCACATATGACGATACCACAGGGATGATAAAAACAGGCTGATATCTCTTAAAAGAAAAGTGATTAGCATGGTGGAAGATCACATTTGCAACATAATTTTAAAAGCCACCTCATATTATGCATCTGTCTCATAAAAATAGTTATTCTAACCAAATTATGTGTATCTCTGGAAACAATGATCCTTTTCCTTTATTTATTTATTTTTTGTTTTCATCATTCTGTCTCTTGTGTAGTGTAATGAACTATACAACTCTGAAAACAAATTATAATACACTGTTTTCATCTTTGGGTTCCTAAAAGTTTAAACAGTTGGCTGGCTGCCAACTTGTGTTGGGTCCCCGCCCACCAAGGCATCCGTCGGCATATTAGTAACGACACAAGAAAGATATCATTTCATTCCTGTGTGAATAAGACTCCCTAAAAGATAACAAACAGATCCAAAATGCATAAATCAGAGCATACTTTTTGTCGCACTTGGGCTTGGCTTGCGGCTTCTCCCTTCAGAACCTGAGTTTCATATGAAAGTAATTCCACCTCCACTTTGTCCAGCCAGGTACAGAGCTCTTCGTGTGTGGAGTGCAGCCGGCTTGCAAGCTGCAGGGCCTGCTCCAGAGTCTTGGCTACATCCGTGCTCAATTTAGTAATGTCTTTGTACCTTGCTTTAATGGCTTCCAATTTATCTTGAATTATTAAAACTTCATCACCTAAAATTTCAAAGGCATGTTATAAGCTCATGAAAGGAGAGATGGGGGGAGGGAAGGGAGAAGGGTTTCCTCAGATATTATTACATACTGATGAGATTGTCTGGGAGGTGAGGGGGAATAGGAGGCCCTGGCGAGGTAGCTCAGTTGGTTAGAGCATGATCCTGATACGCCAAGGTTGCGGGTTTGATCCCTGGTCAAGACACACACAAGAATCAACCGATGAATGCACAAATAAGTGGAACAACAAACCAATGTTCTCTCTCTCTCATCAATAAATTAAAAAAATAAAACAAGTTAGTTTGGATCTGTTTCCTTGGTAGATTTAAGCATGAAAACATGAAGCCTGGGTTTAGCCACAGTATGCGTCACACAATGCAATCTATCTTAGTATTTAAAAAATTCTCCAGCTTATGTGCTCCTCTAGAACAACTGCCTCCCACAGGCGGAAAACCAACGTAGCTCCACCGTGAGCTTCCCCCACCATCTCCTGTGCCACAGTGCTTTGGGTTATGAGTCATACACACAACTTTCATTAAGCACTCCAGTGAGGTCATGAGAAAAAAAGTGAGATCATATTCCCATCCATCCTTGGTCTGTCTTCAAAGCAGTCTCTGGAATAAAGTTTTGGAGCGACACCCAAATTATAAAGTTAGTATTTTTCCCCCTCCCTAAAATATTTTGAAAGCAAAGCAAAAGGTTGACTCTGTGATATTTAACTTGAAAGATATCTCACCTGTTGTCTGTTTAAGCAGTTCTAAACCATTTAGTAATGCCTGGTCTACATTTTGTTTTCTGAGTAGTATGTCCTCTTGCAGAACCTAAAATGCAGGCACCATTTTTATGAGGGAAAAGAAAAATTAAGTAAGTATTAACATTGGTCAATAGTAGAGGTCTTTAACTGGGTATTTTTGAGATGTATCAAACACCACATTTTTCAATGTGTGCTGTTGTTCCCACATTTACCCTCCTCTCTCCGCCACTGTGGCCCACGGCCCAGGCCCATCTACCCCAACTGGCAGCACTCGCCTTGTCAGAAAATACCGAGGGCCCTCGGAAAACGAGCTGCGTGGAGATACTGGAGTACCAGTTATCATATACAACAATAAAATAACAGAGGAAAAGGGAAAAGCCCCGCCGCTGGATACATTCAACCTCTTCCTTAAAGCAACTTCATTAAAAGCAATCGGTTTGCAAAGGCAAAGCCTTTGTTGAGTACAGCAGCAGACCTGCCTCGTAACAAACACAAAATCATACAGAAACAAGGAAGACCCAGAAAATAACGACAACCGAAATGAAAACTAAGTGAAATAAAATAAAAGAAATCAAAATACCCGGAGTTCGCACTGCTGCTCCCACAGGCCCTCAGTGCTGTGGTCCTGGACTGACAGCCTGCTCAGTCTGCCATGCACTTCATTCAGCCAAGTCATCAGCTCCACTTCGTCTTCCCCAAAAATCTTAGCGTTACACAGGGCCTGCTGGAGGAGCTCAGACCTGCTGTGACTTTTCTCTTGAATCTCAATGTACCACACTTGAGAGGAGTCTAATTTATTCTGCACCATATCTTTATCCTCCCTGGAGCTCAAAACCTTTAAGGACTGGCCAATGCTAACAGCCTGGTGTAAATGTTTATTGTGATTGATGATGTCATCTTCTAAGGCCTAAACAAAGTTTACAAAAAGAGAAACAAACAGAATGGACAAATAAAAATGAAAACATAAACAGAATGAAGAGATGACACTTGAAATGAATTTAATTCGCAATTGGCGTAACACAACAATACATAACTCAAATTTATGGCATGAAACCGTGAAGGAAAAGGGGGACTAAATCTTACTAATGTGCGATGGGTATCTTACTTTGTGCTGTGCAATTTGTTCCTCAAGTTTCGATGCTTGGGTTCCTATGGGCTCACAGATCGCCAGCCTCTTTTCTATGGTTGTCAGCCACTCATTCAGCGGTTCTAAGGTTTCGTGAAATTGCTGTGCCACCACCGAGATACCTTCCAACTGACGATTCCTACAAAATGTGCCAAGATAAAGGTCCCTTAGGGATAAAGACTGTGTGAAATACTCAACTCAAATCTGCACTCAGGCTCCTGAATTCTGTCCCAAACATTTCTGTAGGAAACTTCTAAGGTTAGAATTAAAATCTGTCACATTTAAAAAACACACTAAAACAGTTCTATTAAATAAAACTAAAGTTGAACAACACAACAACCTTGAATGCCTGAATCTTATAAAAGTCCTAAGTAACTAGGTTATACTACTTAAAATAACAACAGTTATAATAACAACAGTAACGTTGTAACAACAATATTATCAATCATGACAATAAGATCTTATTTACTGAACACATTTCTTTTAGGGAAAAAAAGCAGAAGGCATCTCCCCTGGGGGCCAGAACACAATGTCCTGGGGCATCAGAGAGTAGGAGTCACCTACTGACACAGTCTAAAGGTCAACAGGAAGACTTCAGCCTCCTTAGGAGCACCTTAGTCTGTGGTCCTAGACCTATAATTAATTTCACTCCATCATTCCATTTTTCTTTTCACTGTTTTGCTCCAAAGGAGGTAGGAATTTATGGAAATACCCATTCTGTTCAGTGGTCCATCCACTTTCAACCCAACAAGTCTATGTGGCTACAATTCATGCCGCTACTACTCAAAACTGGTCAATGGAGAGGATGCAGAGATGTAATAAAGAGACGCTGAGTGCAGAAGCCCAGCGGAGCCACGCTCTAGGCTTCCTGGCCTGCATATATGTTACAGCACCCTTTCACCCACCTAGTGTCCTAGCCAACTCCTGCTCCTCCTTTAATAGCTTAGTTGTCACTCGCCTGCCCCAAGACTAGGTTCTTCCTATTGAATGACCCCACAGAACCCTGTACTTTTTTTTTGCTTTGAATGTGTTTCACATTTGTCGTTATTTTTCAATGCTATAAAAGCCTACTAGACTGCACCATGAGAACACCGCTCATCCCCGTATACCACGGCCAAGTCTGTGCCTGGCACACAGGAGGCAGGCGCTAACTGGGAAAGTAACAAATGGGAAAATTACCCCTGAGAGAAACGGGTTTTCTTAAAGAGCTGGGATGTGTCTGGTAACTCTGAGACACAACCATTAGTGGAACAAGAAGAGAGGCACCATAGCCCTTGCTCTCTATGTTCACATACATGCTAAACATAGGAAAATAACAGGGAAAGTATTGCTAAAATACGAAACATCGGTATTAAAGCCACCGCTACTCTTCTGAAGATCGGAAGTAGTATTTCAGGTACCTTGTTTCAGCTTTAGTAAGCAATGCCTCCCATCTACTATCCAAGAGACTCAGCTGTTTCAAAATCTTCACTTTATCCGCAGGCTCTGCGGTGGCAGCGATTTTTTCTCCTTCTCGTTTGATTACCTCCACAGTGGACTTGCGGTCGTCCAACAACCTCTGCAGCAGCTGGAGAGAAAGCAAATACACACACACAGAAAAAGTCAAAGGAATAATTTTATCAACACAAAGGAAAATAGATTCTGGGCACTTTTGCTATGTGACCAAAATATATATTTTGTAAGGGCTCACATACAAAAGGATCTGAAAAGTAGTATTTTAAAAATAATTCGTTTTGCTTAATGACTCATTACTACTGTGTCAGACACTGTGATAAGGGCTTACAAAACCAATATTGATAAGGCCACCAAACCATTCCTTTCTAATTTTTTAATGTAAAATAATGGGGTGGAAGGTGCTGTTGAGGATAACCCCAGGGCACTGAGAGCGACACACTCCCATCACTGTAATGAAATGGGACTGTCCTGAACATCGAACAATGATCTGTCCCATGAAGACACAACAGATCATTATAAACCATTACTGTTTTCAACCCCACTTCCGATGTTAAACAATCCAGTATAGACAGGGAGGTTGAGATTCTGACCAAGTTCACAAGCCAGTGAGGCAAAAATTAGAGGCTCTTGGCTCTTTAAACTAGGTGGGGCCAGCTCCTAAAATCCTTCACTGGATGAAAACTACAAAAGAGCTTTTAAATACCCCGCCCAAAGGAACAGAGGGTGGAACATCTGAGAAATCTCCAAAGCTGGCTAAATAAGACTAGCATTTTAGGATTTAGCAGCAGAAAACAATCAATTCAGTCCTAAGTAAACATTTGGAGAAGCCTGGAATGGAATGCTAGATGCAGGTAGCCTGAGCTCAGGATTCCTTTGCTCTTACCTAAGCAAGTATTTCCTGAGAAAGGGCTATCCCCACTGGCACTGTGTTAACTAACAGCAGTGAGGAGGGCTCAGGGTATGAAATACTAACTACTTCCCTGTGTCCTTCACCTGATCCTGACTGACAGTTACGGAGGACAGACCTGGACAGTCACCCAGAAGTAACAAGCTAGAAGACTGTTCACTCACTTTCATTTTGAGAGCAAGACTACCAAAGCAGGAGGTAGAGGAACATGTTTAAAAAGAAGAAACATAAACTTTCTTGACACAGGTTAGATTGAGTTAAAAGTCTACCAGGTGCTTTAGGCAGTAAAGAAAACTAATTAAGTAGATTACTTTCGATAAACTTTATTTATTTTTATTTTTTAAAGAATTTATTTATTTTTAGAGAGAGGAGAAGGGAAGGAGAAAGAGAGGGGGAGAAACATCAGTGTGGGGTTGCCGCTCATGCACCCCCATCTGGGGACCTGGCCTGCAACCCAGGCATGTGCCCTGACTGGGAATCGAACTGGTGACCCTTTGGTTCACAGGCCCGCACCCAATCCACTGAGCTACACCTGCCAGGGCTCAATAAACTTTAAGAGAAAAGCATGTGGCAAAGAAGAAAGCAAAATCGGAAAATAGGTTTTGTTGGCGAAGCACAGTTCAATGACTCTGAGGGAAGTACAAAGGTTTACATTAAATTGTGACTGGCAAAAATTATATTATTATGTATAAAATAGTATTTTGAATATTATGATATACATTATTTTATTACATACGATATACATTATTCAAAAAATCGCACAAAAGCATTGTGCAATTTCCTGTGATGTTTCTTTAATTCTTATCTCTAAATCTGTTTCTAATAGGTTAATTTCCCAATATACTAAAGTCTTCTAAGTATTGAACACCAAAATTAAATTAAGCCTCTGAATCCATTCCCTTCTTTTTAAGGTTTCACCCAGGAGAAAACTTACCCACGAGCTGTGGTCTAGGACCCTCCCTTATGTCCTCTTATGTCACGGCTGACAAACGAGCACTGACAAGGTAACTAAATGCTTCCTGTCTGAGTACCACCGTCAGGGGCAACTGTATGTGTGGTCCCAAGTAGTCATCATCCCTCTAATGAGTGTGCCTTTCCAACACGGTCCTTACTAAGTGTCAAAAGACACATCAGCACATTCCTTAGCATATGTGAATCAAATATTTTCCTCTTCAGTACAGGTTGAAACTGCCCGTGTTTAATCTATACAAAAGGCAACTTCATAGGGATCAACCTAATACGTAAGGGAAGAGCGGTATTTCTGTCCTAAGTCACCTTTGCCGTGAGTGAGGGCTTCCTTGGCCACTCTGTTTAAAATTGCACACGTACAATGCTCCACTCGAGCGCCTACTGCCCCTCACTCTCGCTACCACATTCTAATCCATGTCTCACTTCCCTTCTTTAGTCATCACTTGCTAACTTATCACAACGCACTTATTTACTTTACTGCTTCTCTCTCCCTGTTCCTCCTTTCCCATGAAAACACAAACTCAGTAAGGAACTCAGCAGCATTTTTACCTAGAACAATGCCTGATCCACGGCACCTGGTTTCATAAATATTTGTCAAATGGCCAACAAATAATGTCTAAAACATCAATAACCAGTTAACTAGGATATCCTATTAACATAAATAAATAAAGTCACAAGTTCAATTTTTACTCTCATTAATATGGAATGTGAAACACAATACAAGAGGATCACTACCTTACCTTTTGCTCTTGTATCTGGGCCTTCACCACCTTGAACTCGGCCGACGGTGGCTTCTGATTGGCCACGAGCTCCTCCGTGTCCACCATCCAGCTGAGCAGGGACTCCAGGGCATCCTGGAACCTCCCACAGTGCAACAGGGCCTCCTGCAGCTGGGCCGCTCTCTGAGCCACCTGCCAAGTTCCAGTTTTTCCAACTTATTTACTTGCTTAAAACAATGGAATTTGCCCACCAGCCACCACTTTTCATGTTTCTCTCCCCACCTGGTCACAAATTTTCTTTTCCTTTTTACTTAAAATCTACTCAAAGCACTGATCGTGGACAGGACAGGGGTAGAAAGGCATCATACTCTAGCAAGTAAGCCAAGAAGATAAGGTTAGCATCATAAACAGTCAATGTGAGAGGCAGAAACCTTCGAGAGTTTGGGAATAGCCAATGCCTTGATGATTAGCCATGAATGATTCAAATATTTTAAGGTTAATGAAAGAAATAATGCATTAGTCATTTTTATTATTATCCCTGGGATTCATTTTCTATTTCCTGCTGATGAGTATCAGGGATAATGATAAAGTGACTAGCATTAAAAAATAACTAGAACAACAGAGAGAATCAGAATTATGTTTTGCTAGGCAAAGTAACTATGAAGTATCCAATGAAATCCTGCTAGCTCCCAGCTCTGAGTCCTCTTCGAACAGACCAGGGGCTTTGTCTTCTAGTAAATGGAGTCTCTGTGTCTTACAATACCCCACTGCCCTTCTCATAGACCTTTTTCTTTGGGGCAAAGAAAGTAGTTGGCAAGATATTTTAAACACATGGAATAGATTTTCACCTGCCGCTGCATTCCAATTGTTTTTAAAGAGCACTACAGTATTAATCAGACTTGAAAGAATGACGAACGTGGCTTTGAGACCTGACAATGCCTAAGATTTCGACGCAGCGAACATCTGTATACAGATAACAGCCACTGCCACCAGGCAGGCTCTGCCCGCCGACACCGACTTTCTGATAATGTACGCTGTGCAAAGACCTGCGCTGCACGTCCGCATTATCTCCTTAAGATGCCAGAGCACTATTTTCCAGTGTTCTCCCTCATGGGTCTATTTTTTAAAAGGTCGGATCTATACCTGACCAGTAAAATAATACTTGGTGCTAACAGTTCATAATGAGGGTGGCAAACCCTTACTTAGTCCAGGGCTGACAGGCAGGTACAGTTGTTCTCTTTTCCCCTGCACGGGGTGACTTGTTATGTGCAGTGTGAAAGTAGTCGTTGACATTGGAAAATTAGAAGATTTCACATAAAGAGTGAGATTCCCAGGCTCTTTTGAAAGTAAGTGCGACAGCGAGCACAGACCCCTCCACGGCAGAGATCCGCTGGAGCTAAGTAGCTACTGTGCCTTTAGGGGTGTGTGTGGTGTCTCAATACAGGTCAATGTCATGGGCCACCTGCCACCACACCTGCGCTATTGTGTGTCTATCACAGTCAAGATAATGACAGGGAGAGGCCCTGTTTCATCCTGTTGGATCCCTTCACTGGTGTTCCCTAATGAGCTCTGTAGGCATCTGAGTTTGGGCCATCCAGTTTACAGCCATATAAAATGTGGGCATGTCAGGGAAGTTCGGCTACTGTAAATATGGCTCATACTGACAACAAATGCCAGTGAATGATAACAAACAGAAAAGACAGTGAAGGGGATGAGAAAATTACCTTTTTATTGAGAGTCTTCCACCTCGTGTTGACATCGTCCAGGTCCCGCTCCAAACCCTGGGTGCTGGTGCTGTTAGCAGCGCTCTGAATGAGGGCCTGCCCCAACCAGTTTACTTCTTGCTGTGTAACCAGCAAGGGTTCAATCTCTTCTTTTTGGAATGCCTGCAGTTGGAAGAGCAATAATCATAGGACTGATATTACCTAATAACCACCAAATATAAACATTTATTCAGTGATCAGATAGCAGTTATTAGAGATGAAGATAATGCCTGTTGCCTATTTATGTCATAGCAACCTTATTAATAACAGCCAGAAAGCAAAGTAAATATAAAGTCATAACACTTATTATCAAAGCTATTTGGGAATATTAAAGAGTAATAGTTTAGGTGCATTTAATCAAATTACCTATAAAACCAAGAAAATAGTATACGTCCTTTCTTTACTAGTGTGTGTCCTTTCTTTACTGTTTTATTATAATAATACTAGAAATTTCCTATCATTACAGTATAACTATGTTGTAAAAATGTATGAAAAATGCAAAGGAACAAAATGATAAGATGGGCCCAAGCTAAGCCCGGTTACTGGGCAAGGACTCTTATAGGCTCTTCTGAGAATGCCTACTGTTAGCTGGCACTAAAGCTGGAGACTCAAATTGGATGTGAGAATCACTCACAAGATGATGAGGTAAGCCAGGATGCCAATCTATGGCTTGCCAGAGGGGCCAAAACACAGAGACAGGAAAAGAAAAATGATATAGGCTGGCCCTGCAGTGGCATGGATCCCTATACATCTAGCCCCATCCACGTCTATCAGGATGCCAATGGGCTTACAAGAGGCATGGAGACCTCCCCCCCCAGACCTGATCACACGCATGGCCAGCCAGCGACTCTGCCTTCACCGTCAGCAGCTTTCCAGACCCCCCACTCCGATTCCTCATCCCATCCAACTGACGGTCCCCAGTTGCCTGTAACTGTCAACAGATCTAACGTGTTAGGGCAAAATGCAAGTTCCACGAAAGCAGAAATTCCTGTTGTCCTTAAAATAGTTTCATGCCCGGACCTACCACAGTACCTAGCATGCAGTACGTACTTGCTAATTATTTGCCAAATGAACATCAGTACAGAAAAATAATATTTATGTCTTGGAAGGAATGACATCTACCCCCTTAACAGATAATACTGTGGGTAGATCAACACTTTCAGAGATAATACAAATGTTTTTAATGCAGGGATTGAAGGATGCCATAAAGAAAATAAGTTAATTTAGCCTGGAAGGAAAGTTTCAGCTAAGATATTGAGGTAAGACAAGGTCTCGGGCTCTGAGTCATTAAACAGTAGGACACTATATATCAATAGTCCAAGTAAGTAAGCAATTGAACAGAAATGTATGAAAACATAACAAAGGCAAATATCAAAACAGTACTTGATAAAATTCAGGCATGGTGTGGAAAATAAGTTTGAAAGACGCAGAGGATGGGAGACACAAATTCTCCAGACTGTGCTGGTCCAAAGCCCAAAAAGCAGGACACTGCCGTGTTATTGCATGAATGAGTAAATTAAGAAATAGCAAACAAACAAGTGACCGTTTCCTCCAGAAGTCCCCTCCTATACAGACAATTTCACACTGGACAATTATATCTATGTAACAAAACCATATGTAAAAAATCAACTACTCATAACCAAAGAAATTATAAGAATTCCCCAAATGACTGAGGAAAAAAAGTAAGTTTTCATAACTTTTAAAAAGGCATCAATTTACTTAATAAGGCAATAGAAAGTTGAGACAAGGTGGTGAAAATAGAATTTGGTGCTGTATTATGATTCTATTTCTTTTCTATACCGCTTTCTAAGTTACTACTTCTAGGAATGAATAGCTGTGGATATGTTTCACTACTCACAAAAAAAAAAAAAAAGAAAGAAAAGAAAAGAAAAGAAAAGCAAGGCGGGGGTTGGGGGTGGGGGACTGCTACATTCTTAAGCCCAAGAACTTGTCCGGTATATAAAGATTCAGGGAAAAGTTCTAGTCTGCCTCTTAGAGAATTTCCAGGACCAAAAAAAAAAAAGTCCTAATAAAATGTTGTAGTAAATTGCCTTACCCTCTTACCTTGGTTTTAAAGAAATTAATCTTAGAGTTACATATCAGAGTAGATCTAGGTAAGTCTGCAGTACTTTTCTAAAGTTCTACAAAAATATACTAAGGGTTAAAAAAAGATTACTGAAGAATCTATATGCTCCTAAGAGCTTCATTACTTTCTACAAATAAACTGCAAGATCCTTTACATAAAGAAGTACTTTGCCAAGCGTTTATACTAGCGTGTCATTTAAAGCATACTCAAGGAAAGGGCATCGCTCATGAAAGCAATTATTTCATGGGCTGAGGAGAGGAACTTTGCTAATATTGTCCAAATTCCTTATCTCTCAGTGGTAACGAAATGCCTATCAAGAGAGACTTTCCCCTAATCACAAGCACACAAACACAGAGAAGCTTAAAATAAAATACAATTGCCTCTGAGGCAAAGTTTACCAGAAGAGCTTAGTAGAAGTACCAAAATAGCTGAACTTCAGTCTAAGTGGGAGGGGAAAAATTACAGGCCTGACAAACAACCTCTACTTATTACGAGGCTGCACCCTCTACTTTCTTACCTCATTCACCACTCACAGAAAGCTAGGAGCTATCAAGATTGCAAAATGCAGTACAATGTAACTTCTCTGTTTCCACACGCAGAGCTACTGAGAGAAAACTTTCAGCACGTTTTAAAACGTCCTTAATTTGAATAGAGTACTTTGCAGACCACAACAATGTAATATTGTGTTTGTACCTTTATGACTAAGTCTGTTCAAGCTTAATAAATCCCATGGAGCTGCCCTTAAATGGCAGCGTCTGAAACCACAATTTGTGGAAAAGCTGAACGTTCACATAAATTCACAGTGGAGGCATTCGAAGCGACGGCAAACAGCCTCCATCTGCACAATCAATAGCAGGACTCTCTGCAGCTGGGAACAATCATTCTCAAAACCGGTCCCTAATTAGTTTGTTGTAATGATCAACTTATCAATATCTGGCATCTTGCAGGATGCCAGTCACCTCCCCCCCCCACCCCAGCCCCCGAGTAAAAGACTGGATAAGATCATTATTAGAAACACCAGTGACCACTTGGGAACAGAAGCACCAACTTCTGGCATTGCAGGGTCTCAGGTTTGCATTAGTTACCTGAACTGACTGAAAGCCATTACAGACTGTGTCCAGTACTCCTGCCTGGGCCCTTGTTTTTCTGGGAGCTGCTTTCTTTCTCACTGCTACAAATTTCGGGGAGCACGTCATACGTATCACCTCCATCTCCTGGGCAGAAAGAGGTGCCTCCACTTCCTCTTCAGATGCTATGCTGGATTCTTCTGAATTGCATGGTGTTAACAGTATCGCATTTTCTTCTAAACTTCTGCTACCACAATCTGTGTCATCTCCCCCCAGATCTAAATGAGAGAACCCTAAATCCTCAGGAGAATCTTCCAAAAGTTCCCTACTTTGGGCTGTGATTTGGAATTCTCCACATGTTTTCCCTTCTTCTCCGGCATTAGAAATACACACCTTTTCTCCATCTCTTGGCATAATTAATGGGTCGCACTTAACAGTGCTCTCTTCCCAATCATTCTGCAGGCAGGAATTTTCACCAGGGATTTCCCTCGGCCCATTTACACCATTCATTCCCTCTAGTGGAGAAATACCATGTACAATCATTTTGAAGTTCTCGTCAAGGTGGGCACTTGTACATGAAAGCAATGGGATTTTTTGTTCGCTAATGGAATTGACAGAAAAAAGTGGTGTATGTTGTTCCGCTATATGAACATCTTCAGCAGCAGACAAGTTTGTGGTGCGTGACTGGTCTCCAGTTAAAACGCCCTGTTTTTCTTCCCTTTCTGCTGGAGGGCTACATAAACCAGAGTCATCCTCCTCCGACGTGAGAGAATGAGTCCCCCACCTGCACTTGCTGGCCTTGGTAACAGCATCTGACACATCAGTAGGTTCAACAAAGGAGCTTTCACTTTTGTTTACATAATCCATAAAATTGGCTGGGACAAACATTCGCCAGGACCGTCTGTGCTCTTTCTTTTCTGCGTGAGATTTGGCCTTGGGTAATCCTGTGGTTCGAATGATATCGCTATTTAATTTGAGGGCATCAAAGATCATCTTTTCATCCAGTGTGTGAGCTTCACGACCTCTCAGCTCAAACCCACTGGAAGAAGCAAGGGCACCGTTGGAGCATAAAGAACTAACATCCAGTGTCCTGTGACTGTAGGGTAAGGTCCGATCTGCAAAATGCCTGGAGGACAGGCTGCCTTTTGAACCAGAGTCTATCTGTTCATTCAGTCTAACAGTATCATAGATCGACCGCTGTGGGACGTAACAGTCTTCGATATTTAGGTCCTCCTCCTCTTCACCCTTCCCTACACATGGGGGATTCTGACGTAAACAGTCTGGTCTGCTGAGTGGCTTCCCCATTTTGTAGAAAGTTAAAGCAAATATTGCAGCACTTGAAACAGAAAATAAGAAATAAGGCAAAGCATCTTTCACAAAAGTATACTTCTGAACAGAACTATAAAGTGTCTTTAGCATAAAGACACATGCTCAAATAATATACATTGTAACAGATGAGGTGTTTAAGGTCATCATCAGTGCATCAGTCTAAATGCAACTATCCTTTTAGCTGGTAGCTTTCAGAGTGATTCTAAAAAAATAAAGTGCATCAAGAACACAGAGCAGAAATCTCCTTCCTCCCCCTTCCCCACCCCGAAGTTCCCTTTCACATAATCCAAAACACAGAAAACACACACCCACAAACAGACACTTAACAGTGGCTCAAACAATCAGAACATTCCATTGTCAATCCATTTCCCTTTTCAGTCTAATTTTGCATCTGAGATTTCCAGATTAAAATTCCCAAATGAGCAAGCATTTTAACATCTGAACGTTAATTCAGGCAGAGCTCTGGTTAACTGTAACCCACTTAAAGATGGCCTGCAAAACTTCATCTCCTTATAAATAAACCATCCTTTAGAAACTTAAAAGACAAACACAGGGACCATGTAGTGTTCAGATCAAGGCACAGGACAAATCATCTGAGAAAAATAAGTCTAATGCTGTAAGAAAGTTAAAATTTTCTATTACTTTTTTGGGGGAGTAGCTATAAATAATCTGAATTCAACCGGCAGTTTTTCTTCCCATATTAAGCTTCTTCGAGGCTAGTCAGAACTACCCAAAGGAAAAAAAAAATCCGGCTTTGGGACGGCCAGGCCAGTACAATCCAGCAACTGTTTAAAGTAAACAGTTTAGAAAGCATGGTGTTCTATAAACTCTCCTTTAAAAAAAAAAAAAAAAAAGCCATTTTCCAGGGTCTTATCTGATCTTCCTTAAGAAGGCTTATTCCACCTGAGGCGACGGCAGCAAGGAAGAGCTCCGGGTTCCCTCTAAGGCACAGGCAGCGTCATTCACAGTCGGGCTGAAAACCGAGACAACTCTTCTCTCCTTTGAAACTGACCAACGGCGGCCGCAGTTCGTCGTTCATTTTAGCTGCGGCTGGAGAGGCAGAGGTGGCGGCGGCGGAGGCAGAAAAGGAACCCCAGCAGGGACCTCCTGCGCGGTCCCCCGCTCCTCAAGGCAGTGCGGTCCCCGGCAGGGCGGGCATCCTCCCAAGCCAGGGCGCTTCCAGGAAGGCTCGCTCTCTGCAGGCAACATCGGCTCCGTCCCTTTGCCCGCCGAGCGCTCCGAACGCGCAGCTCCCCGGCACTTCGCTGCTACGCCCTCCCGTGACTTAACTTCGCAGTCATCCTCCCTCTGACTCCGTGCCTCCTTTCGGAGCGGCGAGCGCTTTCAGGGGGAGGTACCCAGAGGCCGAGAGGCTGCAATGCAACAGCTTGGTGGTGACATCAGCGCAAAGCAGACCCGCGGGGCAGAGAGGCCGCACGGGTTCCGAATGGCCCCGAGCTCACCACCTGGTTCAAAACAGGAAGGGATTCGCAGGGCTTGCACGGGCAGAACCTGACACCAGTAGCTCCGCGAAGCAATCATTTCTGTGAACATCCGGTGACCGTGCTCATTTGAATGTTAAGTAGGGAGAGAAAGAGCTAACAGGTCCCCATCCTTCCGTTGGAACCACACTCTCATACAGTTGCAGACTCTGCGTAAATAGGATCTGCCACGCGAAGTGCGGATCACTTTGAAGTCCTGTTGTGTCATTCTTTTCAAAGCCCGAGTTCAAGTCTAACTGTTCTCCAGAGTAGATTATTTCTATGGCAGGGTGCCCTGAGCTCCGCTGACATGAATATTAGTAGTTACTAATAACCATGCAGTCCTCTGGAGGTTACGAGATCAAGGGTAGTAAGTGACTCCAGATATTTCATAAACCAAACCGCATGCACGGATTTTTATCTATTGAACAAACACTCTTTTAAAATACTGTTTGAAAACAGAATCAAGCCAAGCCTTAGCCTTTGGGGGGAAATTAATACTTTTATTTAAATAAAACAAAATTTATCCATTCTTTATTTTACTTAAATAAGCAACGTTGCCAGAGTAGCAGATAGAGTTATAAGTGAGAGCAGATTGTCTTTTCTCCATCTCACAAAATAATAATTTGAACATAAGTAAAACTACACTGACCCCAAGTGAAGAAGGTAGTTCTAGCCAAAACAACCCTCTACTTTCTCTGATACTTTTACAGAAGAAATGTGAGTTTTGAATAATGAGAAAACATTATTCCAAAACTACTTTTATAACCCTAAAAATTAAATCTTAAAAAAAAATCTAGGGGTGGGGAGTCAGGGGGTGGAGGGACCAAGCAAAAAGGAGAACTCACTCATGGACATGACAGCAGTGTGGTGACGGCAGGGCTGGGGGTGCCGGGAGCAGGTTATAAGGGGGATAAACGGTAATAAAAACAAATACAATAAAACATAAATTTTTAAAAGTCTATCCATAACCAGAACTCTGTTAAATACTGTAACACACCCATTCAACAGTTATTAGATACAATTCAGTATGTGGTTGTCAAGTTGTTAAAATGTATATGTAGCCATCTGTAAAGAAAAAATAAAATATCCAACAATAACACAATATCAATGCCCATTTTTCAGAGACAAGAAGTGAAATATTTCAACACGCACTTGATCCTGTGGTGTTCGAGCGTACAGGTTGTTCTGAGGTGCTGATGGTAAGAGCCAGAAAAACGTGCACACAGGTTGCCATGTTCGAACAGTTGGGGTTGGGCACTAGGCCAGGAATCAGTAGAAACTAAGGGTTTCACTCCCAACTGCCACTATCTTGACATGTAGCCCTGGAAAGCTACTTATTCATGGCAATATTAATAATTACGTTTCCATGAAATGTGGATGAGTGCCTTTCTCTAAACATTCTCAGATAGGCACACAGTCACAGAACTTCTCATAGGAAAGAATGGCCCTAATTCAGCCCAACTTACACTCTAACTCTGAATCATTCATACAGTATTATTGTAACCATATGTAAAACTAAGAGCAACATGTAACCTCAACCTCATTTGAGGTGGATAGTACATTTTTCAAACTACAAAGCTAATTCACCCATAAATTCAACCATTCATCAAATAGTGCTCACTGTCTGCCAGACGCCATGGTAAGCACTAGGTAACACATACAGAGACCAAGTGCCACTGCCCTTCCACAACTTACAGTGCCACGGAAAATATGAATGAGGACGTGGGCAGTTTAGTGATACAGTTCAGAAGGAGGACACGCTACGGAAAATGTCCTCTAGCTGATTATGCTTAAAGATATGCCATTTTCTTAAAAACGGAATTCCTATTTTATTCAAATGATTTCGACTAATTTTATTAATCATAATCCTAATACACTCTGATTCAAGTTAAAATTTGCACTATTATATCAGTATTTATGACAATTACATGTACATATACATAGATGTATCTTGTTACCTGAAACCACATTCCAAAGATGTATCTACTAGGGAATATGAAAGAGCTCGTGTTTAGAAGAGAACCAAACTGGTTTATCTTTTCCTCCCAAGTTTGGTTTATACAGCTACTTTAACTATTATTGTCTTTGATATTAATAAAGTCAAGGTTTATTAAACTGTGTTCAATAGTAATCACGATGTTTAGATCCCTCACATTTTCACAGGAGAAATAGACAATGAATAAAATGAGCAGTTTTTCTGAACAATTGTCAACAGTATTATCTCATAAAATGTTAAATGTTCTCAAAACACTACTTTGGCATAGTCTACCAGATATGATCTAGGTTAAGGGTCTTCTAAAGGCAGATAGTTGATTTGGGGCAAGTGCACAAATACTATATGAAATATAAGCAAAATAGCACCACTTTCTCATTTTATATTTCTAAAGTTCAGTTAAATCCTTAAAAGTGAAGTTCCTGAAAAATCTTACCACTAAGTACAACGGTCCCCTTCATAGAAATGTTAAAAGGCTAATTTCATCAACTGAAACATGTAGGTTTTAGAACTGAAAGATTGGAGATATTAAGAAAACCAATGTGTAATAAGTAGAAAAATGTCTGCATTTATAAATGCAACATTATTCATAAACACTGACAAAAGTATCCTGCTGGCCAAATGCTCCTCAAATCTGGGTTAGAAACTAGAGATTTTTTTTCTGTGTGAGTAAAAAAACATAGGCCTTAGGAACAACCATTTCTCTTATTCTTTCTAAAACAGGCCATTAGCTAATGAAAACTGAAAGCATCCTATATTTTCCGTTTTCAAACAAATAAACTTCACAAATGGCTAAGAGAGTTTACAAAGATATTCATCAGATAAATATACAACAGCTACTTACTTTAGTGGAAAATAGTTTATACTTACCAGAAGCAGGCTATTCAGACCCCACCACAAGCGCAAACAAATTCAGAAACTCTTAATAGATTTATTGTGTGCTCGTGATGGGAAATATCTTTAATAAGCACTTGCTATTCTTCCTGTAAGTTACTACAATACTACTAAGACTATGTTTTCCCCCCCATGTTCAAAATATTGTTCAGGTGCCAGTGGATAAGAAAATACTCTATGTAACACGAAATGATTCTATATGTAAACATTATTAATTGAAATGTATGCATATATGTATACATAACTTCTAAAAGTTGATTAAACAAAAAGTCATCCAGCAAGCAAAACCAATATACATGTTAATGACCTCATTTAATTTCCTTCAGAAAAACAAAACCAAACAAAAACTGAAAACACTTCTCTTATTAAAACCCTGACCAAAAAAGGAATCTTGAAATTAAGACAAAGATATGGAAGGAAGAGGAAATGAGCACAGACATTTTCTCAGGGAATCCTGGTTCTTCAACATCTCCAAAAGCTTTTCGCTTAATTTACAATCACAGCCCTGACCTGTCCTAGGCTATCACTTCATGGTCAAATTAACAACAAAGCAAATCCTTCTCTCTCTCTCACACACACAGAGACATATACACACCTTTAAGCAACTCTCCACATCAGTGAAATAAATTATGTAAGTATCCTTTTATCTAAGGGAGGTCTATGATGACAGGAGGTGCTCTGATGCTTTGGTGGGGATCACTTTAAATAGTAATATAGGATCATCCTGTTAACAACAACCACAAAACCATTTAAAAGATCTGTTATAAAATCTCTGGCTGGAACTGCCCTCAGAACAACCTATTTTTATTCCTCAGGCTTAGACAAAGTAAAAGAAGTTAAGAGAGGCTATCTACCAGAAAGAGTCACAGCACTGGTTAGCAGCAACAGTGGAATACACAGTGCCAAGTTCACTTTTGACGGCCGTTTCGGAGCGGTGAGTGTGGTGGGAGAAAGAGGGCGCCCATCTGTTACACCTGCCCTGGGCAGGCGACAATATGAGGTATTATTACTACACAGCGGACTGACTCCACCTCTTAGCAGCTTGAAGTGGTCTCTGCTTTGGTGGGGCTTCTCTCTTGTCCGTCTCACATGATAGCCTTTCTTTCCAAAATCGTCAATGCCACTTTGATATAGCCGATTAAACAACGTGACCTTCCTGCAAAGCCCAGGCATCAAGTTACAGTTTCTGTAGTGGAAATATTTTCACTTTTAAAAATACTAGAAGAAGGTATAACACAACCTCCTTGCTAATTAATGTATTCTCATTGACAAAAATCAAGTCAACTAAGAATTTTTTTCCCTAAAAAAACCCTCTTCTGCAACAGCTTTTCTAATTTCCCCCTGTTCTCAACAAAACAGTGAGCGATTCATCACTGACCTCTATATAACAACATGGTCACACTTAAAAACCACTATTAAAGCATTTGTTGGGCAGTTTAATTTAATCTTTAACAATATGGTGATATCACAGAGGTTGCTTTAAAATCATTTAATCAATAGCTTAGTAAGATCCTTGCAAGTAATTTATTTCAGCAACACTATTCACAAATAGAGCTGAAACTGCCCGGCTCCTCCAGCCCCAGGACACCTGGCGTTTAGTTTACTCAACATCCAAAGGGTGGTGGCAAGTGAGGTTAAACAATGTCTTCACCTGGGCCAGAGGCAATTTATTACAGTATAATTAAGCATGTGTTCTGGTCTTTGTGGTTTCGACTTGGCTGAAAAGTTCTCTGCTCTGTATAATGCTATTCCCATTTTGAAAATAAAAAAAAAATCTTCGGTTCAGGGAGATTTCTACCAGTGATGTTTATTTTTTGTGGGAACAAAATGAATTACAATTGGGGCAGAAATAAACAGTAAGCAGGTTCTGAATTAAGACTTTTTACCATGGCCCAGGTAGAGGTGGAGAGAGGTGTCCATTTAGCTAGAATGTGACTGGATATACTCGTTAAAACATCAAGTTTTTCTTTGATCAAATCAGATCAACATGGTGATAATAATTACTTCAGGATAATCAGAAAAATCGAATTGGCTGTTGATGACATCATAGGAATTGCCAGGACGCATTCCTATGTAGTTGGTTACATGTGTCTTTGATAAAGAAATGTGTGGAAACATTGATAGTACTTAATGTAGTGTAGCCTGGAAGCTAATCTTGACCTAGGAGTCTTCGGCAGAAGGTAGGGCTAGGGCGAACACCAAAGGGACACTTTTACTTTCTGCCTCAGAATTTATGGCTGTGTGCACATAATCTGATGTAATGACGGCAAAGTGTAAGTAGAAAAACGGTACTTTGAATCATCAACAGTAATAAAAAACCCCTTGCTCTTCAGACATTTTACGCTAATGGCTACTATTTAGAAGTAGAAAAAGCATGGTAAACAGAACTTACATTTCAAAACTGCTTAAAAAGTTTAAGCTAATACAAAAAGTAATACCAATCAATTTTCAAAACTTGGAACAGCTTTCACTGACAGTGAATTAGGAAATGGGGTTCAGAATAGCATTTGTTTTCAATCACGTTTGGGTTGGTATCTTAAACATGAATTAATTTTGTCCTTTAAGGATATTAAGTGTTACTTCTTTTGTTTAAGTTGATTTTAGAAAGAGAGAGAAGGGAGAGAGAGAAACATCAATTTGTCGTTCCACTTATTTATGCTCCACTGGTGGATTCCTGTATGTGCCCTGACTGGGGACAGAATCCACGACTTTGGCATAATCTGCACGATGCTGTAACCAACTGGGCTACCTGGCCAGGACCTTCACTGGTACTTCTTAGGTCAAATTTTAGGGGGGAAAAATGGATGCTGAGAAAGTCTGTCCTACCAACTTTAAATAACTCATTAAGTTCCTAGTGAATATAAGGCAACTGTTACTAAGTAACCTCATAATAGCTATTATTAAGGTTTAGCCCAACTCTAAAGGCAGTTTATTTTATGTTATGAAAAACTGTTACAAGATTTCATCCATGACATTAAGTTAAACTAGATCTACCAGCAAGAGTAAAGTCAAACAGGATTATACTTTGAAGTCCATAATAAAAATAGACTCTTGAAACCCAGTACCTTCAGTGCCTCTCTGTTTTTAGAAATTAGAATAACTAGCAGTTTGCTATTTTTCCCTCAACAGAAATTATTCCACTTAATTAAAAAATATGTCTAAAATAGTATGTTAAAATATTCAACAAAAGCCTGGTGCCCAACACAAACTAAATTCAGGTCTGAATTTTAAACTAACTTATCACTTAAGATATAATCACGAAGACAATGACATGTGTGACTCTTGCTGGCAGTGCTGGTAACCATCGCCAGCGTCGTCAAGGCGCCCACACACCCATCTCTAGGACTGCTCCATGCACGCTTATCTCCCGTTTCTCTTAGCAGCTTGTCTAATAGAACGCGCTCCTCAGGGGGTGTTCCTGGTGTTTCGGATTGAAGTGAACAGTGGCCGGTTGGTTACTCAGGCCCCCAAATTAGGTTACAGCAAAAATGATTTGAAACTTTCCCACAGAAATTATCAGAAGTGCAACGTGATCGATAAAGCTGACGCCAAACCCTGCATTATTTCCATTGAAACATCCAGGCTCTCACAGTTACTACTTGCGTGACCTTGGGCAAGTCACTGAACCTCCCTGGGTTACAGTGAAACGGGGCACCCACCCCTGCTGTCTGTTAACAAGATTAAAGACTGAGAGTTTAGAAAAATGCTTGATGCACAGTAAGCGTTAACTGTTGTAATGACTACTTTTTAGAGCACAAATAAATAGAATTAGTAATTGTATAAGTTACATTACTTACCATAATAATATTCTCGCTCTTTTTTACCTATGGCACTGGAATATATTAAATGCAGGTGATTTGTCCAGTTGGAAACTTATTTTAGTCACTGGGTCACGAGACACTGATGGTGTGTCGTGACATTCTTTACTATGAATGGCATTAAAATCAATGAACTCCCTCCAAAGAAATCACAAAACAGACCGACACAGCATGCTAAATGGTTTAGTTTTCTTCACAGTGGAATAAAACAATCTCTCTGACCATGGATGGCAATGATGCTCACTTTAGCACTCTTCAATCTGCAAAACACTTCCTATGCAATGGTGAGAGTGCTCCTCCTGTCTTTCGTTTTTTCCTACTTTCAAAAGACTTCTCCACCCGGGGAGACACATTTCTTCTCACTGGCCTCGTGCAGCAGCACCATTACTTTTGCCCTTTTTTTTTTTTTTTTACAGGTATTGAAGTGGTAAAGAGAAATGAACAAACTCTTTTCCCAACACAAATTCATAGAAAATCTATAGAAATAAAAATGTTTCCAAAGGCACTGAATATGCTTAAATTTCATGAGTAAAAAGACAACTTGGTTACTACCATTTAAGCTTTCAAGTTTTGTAAACGATCTACAGAGCATTCCAACGTTTTCTGTCTAAGGAACACTCCCTACTCCTCAAGCCTCTGGAGCGGCAACTGCCACAAAACTCTGCTTTTCTCAAACAGAATTCTCTCGTATGAAATCTTCATTTTGCAGGTCAGAAATATGGAAGTTTGGCAGGGTGATGAAGGGAATAAGGTCAACAGCAGGTAGTTTCCTTCACTTTTAGGAATGAAGATCTAAATATAGACTCATAGATGTTTAGGTCCTGAAGGAACTGGGTCTCTAAGGCACTTCATAAATGGCAAATAACCATAATACAGAAAAAAGTAGAATATAAAGTTATTTCGAAATTTTCAAAGTTCAGGGACCTAAACACTGTCACTAAGGATGAGCAAGGGAAACACTACGTCAAATATAACAGCCCAGAATTGGGAAGTCCACTTCATTTACATTCATTTCTCACGGGAAACAATTTGTGGTTTGCAAATTCTATTTTCATTTGGTCTTATCTGATCCTTTAGGTGCTGGTGGTGGGACCTACCATTACACCGGTCTCTACTGGAAACTTAAACACACCAACACACCTCATACACAGCCCAGGACCCATGCCAACCCCGAAGGTCCCTAAGAGTCCCGGGCAGCAATGCTGATATTTAGAACCTTCTCCGTGCAGGGAGGAACGTACACTTCTGTTCTTACCACTGAGATGCAGCTTCTGCTCTCATCATCATAAATGAGGCCAATCCTAGTGACACTGAACCGGGCCCGGCGTTTTACCTCACGTCCCACTCATGAAGCGTCTCTGAGTGCTGTCAAGTGACAGACATCCCTTGGCATGGAGGAACTTATCGTTCAATCAAACATAATTTATTCCTAACCCTCTGGGGCATGAGCGCAAGATCTTTGTTTTGTAAAACCAGGATTACAACAATATAAAATGGTATAGCCATTTTGAAAACGGTTTAGCAGTTGGTCAAAATGTTAAACACGGAGTTACTGTGTAATCCAGCAATCCTACTCCTCAGTACACCACTGACCCCTGAACAACATGGATTTGAACTGCATGGGTCCACTTATGTGTGGATTTTTTTCAATAAGTACCTGTACTGCTTTCGATTTGTGGTCTAATGGGTGCAGAGAGCCAACTGATGTATGCTATTTCATTTGGGGAGATTTTGGTGTCCGTGGGGGTCCTGCAACCAATCCCCCATGGCTGAAGGACAACTAAATTTGGGGGGCGTTAGGTTATACGTGGACCTTTGACTATGCATGTAGGGGGTTGGTGCCCCTAGCCCCCACATTGTTCAAGGGCCAGCTGTGTGTATACCAAAGAGAAATGGAAGCTACATCCACATGAAACTTGTATGTGAATGCTCTTAGCAGCATTATTCCTAACATCCACAAAACGGAAACCGTCCAAATGTCCACCAATGGATGAGTGGATGGATGCAGCACCCAATACAGCATATCCACACAATGAAGTGTTCTTCCGCTGCACAAACGCATGACGCACTGACCTATGCTACATGGTAAACTTTGAAAACAGTATATCAAGTGAAAAGCAGTTCACAATATTATATATTGTATGAATCCATTTTATTCTTTAAAAAAATTTATTGTTATTTTTTAGTGTTGTTCAATTACAGTTGTCCCCATTTACCCCTCATTACTCTCCTCCACCCTACCCATTTCCACGTGCCCTTCAGTAAATGAGTGGGTCAAAAATGGTGGTACATTTACACAATGGAATACCATGCAGCAGAAAGAAAGAAGCAGCTCCCACCCTTCATGACAGCATGGATGGATCTGGAGAGCATTATGCTAAGTGAAGTGAGCCAGGTGGTGAAAGACAAATACTGTATGATCTCACCTATAAGTGGAACCTAATCAACACAACAAACAAGCGAGCAAAATAGAACCGGAGACGTGGAAATAAAGAACAAAGTAACAGAGACCAGAGGGGATGGGGGAGAGAGAGAATGGGGAAAAGAAGGGGAAGGGGCATCAAGGAACATGTTATAGAGGAGGACTGAATGTATGGATCCATTTATATGAAATGCCCAGAATAGGCAAATCCATAGGGAGAGAAAGTAGATAAGTGGTTGCCTGGAGCTGGGAGCTGGCCACTGGTGGGACTCGGGAGTGGCTGTTAATCAAATGTTAAGGGGTTTCTTTTGGGGAGAATAAAATGTTTGAAAATTAGATTGTGGAGATGGTTGTACCACCCTGTGAATGTACTAGAAAACATGAACTGTACATTTTAAATGGGTGAATTCTATGGTAGATAAATTATATCTCAATAAAGCTATTAAAAAGTATATATACCCATACATAAACACATGTGCAGACGCACACTATAAGGGAATGCATCAAAATATTAATAAAGTTTTCATATGTAAAAAAAAGAAACACCACTCTTTAAAAATATGAATTTTTGGAAGAAAAGATTTTTACAAAAAAGAAATTCAATTAAGAAGGATAAGAAGACCATAAAAAAGGGAAGGGCAGGAAAAGACTATAATTCACCATTAAAGAAAATGCTGAGAGACAAACATGAAGAGAACAAGCTTTTTATGTGGCAGAATGGCCTCTGCAGCAGAGTTCAGAACACAGCTCTGGTCCCTCCAGATGTCAGTCGTGAGTGACACCATAAACGGACTCCGCGATGTCAGTTTCAGGCTTCATGGAAAAGTGCTGGGACTCTTCAAGCACCCTTCTGATCTCTTTGTATCATCTCAGGCCTTACCCAATGAGGGCCTGAATCCCCAGGAAGCTTGGAACTGCCCCATGTACCTGGATATTACCCCCATCCACATATTTCCATTCAATCTCAAACACTGTGACAGTCATATAAGAGGCTTCTACAAAATAGACCGTCTCCTTTCTATACCAATGCAAAATTCCCTTTAATAATAAGAGTGCTCAGTAAAAATGAAGAATTCCCTACCTTGAACACATTAAGCTGTTGGTTGATTGTCTCTGTTTCCATAGCAACTGGGCCTTGTGACTCTTCATGTTCTTCGGCTTTCTGAAGCAGAGTTAGAAATTCCTTCAGTTTGCTATAAAATTCGCCAAGACGCTCAATTGTCCCTTCAACCTGCTGTTCTCTGGCTTGTGCTCGGTCCTGCAACTTGTTGCACTGTTTGCTTAAAGTCTCTAAGTCCCTTTTGATTCCAACAAGATCAGGAGACGGTTCCTCCGTGGCCAGCATCATCCTGCAGGTTTTATTGGCATTGTCGTTGCTCGCTATGAGGGCTTCCAGTTTCTTCAGAAAGGCTGTAATAGCCTCCTTTTGCTTTTGCAATGTTTCCACATCCCTCCCCACCGGGGCCATGCTATCCAGTTCATCATCAAATTCTGCAAACTGAGCAAACATTTCTCGGATGGTATTCTGGAAATGCCCAATGCCCTGAAGCTTGGTTTCTAAGAATGAACACTTCTCATCAACCTGCTGGCTTAGGGCACTATGCTCTTGAGCTAAGGTTTCTGCTTGTAATAAAACATCAGAGGCTCCCTTTGAGTCTGAGGCTTCCACCACAAGGTCCTGTGCAAGTCCTTTGGCCAAATCTACCTGATGCTTCAAGATCTGCAGTGATTTCTGCTGAGTCTGCAACATGGTCAGGTATCTGTTACTGTAAGCCTGGGGACCTAGAGACTCATGGACATCTAGCTGTTCCTTCGCAGACTGGAGCTGCCGTTTAGCTTCTTTGGACACTTCCTGAAATTCTTTAAACTTCTGGGCCATGTTCTCCAGAAAGAATTTCTTACTGTGAAGTTGTTCAGTGACCACGTCTACCTTCTGGTTCAGTGACTTATTCTCATCTGTAACAACCTCTTTATCTGTCTCACACACACTGAGCAGGCTATTGGCTGCGTTGTTCAGCAATTCTATCATCCCAAAGCGCTGGTCCACTTCCTTCTGCAGAGACTTTAACTTGGCAATAGAATTCTCCGTCTCAGCAGGATCCAGGCAAAATTTTAGCTCCTTCAGGTTATTCTGACATTTATCTATCCATGGCCGGAGAGTTTCCACATGCTCTTTATACTTGAGGGCTTTTTCCAATGAATCTTTCACTTTGTCTTCTCTTTCTTTCACCTGCTTGTTCAATCCATCCCAATTAGTTTTAATTGTGTTAAGTTGCAACTGTAAGGCTGCTTTCTCAGACCCTTGTGTTTTTAATAACAGGTTTTCACCTTCTGCAATGGCTTTTTCATAAATACTAGACTGAGTAGTCAAAGTTTTACGAAAGTCTTTCTGATCTTTAATTAATGACTCCAAGACATCGAGTTTGGCTGATATGGGCTGAGACTTGCTTAGCTCTTCTTTCTTTGTATCCAGCCATGCCTGAAAATCTCTAGACATCTGCTGAAATTGATGAGAGCTGGCACAGGCCGACTGAAGGTGCTGGACGAGATTCTCTAAAAATGAAAGTACAGGCATGTTTATTTTACATCAAAATGCTGATTTAATCTATGAAAAGCCAAAAGGGAAGTCACCAAATAAATGTGCAGGACTGCCTAACAGCAAGGGTTTGTGAGCACTGCCTATCAGAACTACAGGTGAGCTTAAGTCATTGACGAAGCAGGGAAAGGGAGCAAGGGGTGGGCAAAGCAACAAGCAAAGAGACAATCAAGGTCGGAGGAGGGAGATGAGAGGCCCAAAACAGATTACGGGAATCAGTAAAACTACATAAAGGTGCAGGGTGGTGGAGGACAGTCACACGCACACTGCCTGCCGTGTAGAGTCGTCTCTGCTCCGGTGAGTGGAAGTGACAATCGTCCACAGTTCTATGCTGATAAATAATCCATCTCTTATCAAACATGACGGTTTTCCTTTCCTGATTTTTACATCACCACAGAGGCAATATAATGAAGCACATAGGAATGGCATGGGTTTGCGTCTCACCTCAACCTCTGAGGATCTAGAAAACCCAGCCCAGGGCAAACGATCAAACCTCTAAGCCCCATTTCCCCAAATGTAAACTGGCAACCTGAATAAAAGCTGTTGTGGCAATGGAGTGATAATACATATAAAGTTCTTAGCTTAATGCCTGGCACATAAAAGAGTTCGTAACAGCAATAATCATAATCTTAACAGTTAATATTACCAATATCACGTCAAAAAAAAGGAGTAAGCCTAAACGGTGGCTGTGATCGGAAAGCAAATCCAATCAATTACAAACATAAACTGAGAAGTGACTGGGGGCAGACACCCCGTGTTACTTTTCAAACAGAACAAATGTAGTAGGGAAGTGCGCTCCTCTCTGACTGGCCCTCGTGAAGTCCAGTAACTCACTGCTGCTGCCTCCGACAAGCACTGGTACGTGGTCACAGAATCGTGGCCACAGCAGGGGAGAGGAAAAGAGCGCCAAACGCTCCTCTTTAGCGTATTTCTCTAGAAATGCGAATTTCTATGATGGGGTCAGACAAGATGATGGCAGATGAGAAAACGACCCAAAACCTTTCAAATAACGGTCTTCATCTGTCTTCCTAGTGAAATAGGACTGTCACACAGCCAAAACGTTTACATCTTTTAAAAGTCAATTTGGAAGACCCGAAATTTTAATGGGCCTTCATTAAGTGGCCTCTGCCAAGACTGTCCCTCCGCTACCTGTGTGGAACAACCCACTGCTGTCTGTGCCCATGACCACAACCGTTCTCTGCACCCGTGGTGTGAGTGGCTGCCTCTTCGCTTGTGCTCCCAGTGCGGACAGAGTCTCGTTAGGGCCCAGAGCACTGGGAACAGCTTGCAAACAGGCAATCTATGATCTCTACTTCCGGGAAATATACATGTTGGAAGAAGAAAGACAAACCTGCTTTTTGTTCAATATCCTTAAATGATTTTAAGATGCCTTCTAGTTGCCTACTAAGTTCTGCTTTCAAGTACTCTTCTTTCACCAGGGCTGACAAACCCTCACAGAGGGCCTGGGCCACTTCTATCTGCTTCCTTTCCTGCTCTAGCTCCTGTTGCATTTTTTGGGCTGCTTCCAACTGCTGCTTCACAGCATCGGGGTGTGTGCTCACAGGCGCGCTGCTGCTGAGCTCATTACCCAGGTCACTCAGTTTATCAGAAAGGCTTCTCAGCAGGCTTTGGTACTGCCTGCTCTTAACAACGGCTTGGTCAATCCAGTCACGTCTGTCATTCAACTGTCCCGTTAGGCTGTCCCATTTTTGGGTCACAGCTGCTAGTTGCTCTTTCACAATCCCATGGAAAGAAGGGTGTTCACCAGGCCGGCTCAGAATGCCCTGGCCAGCTGCTGTGAGCTGCTCATATTGAGGTTTCCGAGTGTCAAATTCTTGCAGCAGAATCTAAGGTAAAGAGGTAATGAGGGCAAATAAACACACAAATTATTGAGTAACTAATTGCAGAAAACATAACTTTAAGTTTCTAAAGAGACAGAAATGCTACTTATTTATCTAGTTTTTATTTTTGATTTTTAGTTACTGCTTTCCTAGTTTTTAATTTGAGGATAGTGAAATTATCTGAAAGTAATCCAAAAAGCTATGGAGCTTCACAGAGATAACATTTGCCCAAAATAATACCCCCCAAAGAGGAAAACAAAGGGAATTCTCAGCAGTCTGGGCAAAATGTATGAATTTTCATATACAAAGGAAAGTATTGCTACTGGACAAGGTCACATCACACACAAATTTGTTTTCTCCTACCTGTACTTTTCTCTTTGTAGGATTTTTTGAAGCACAGCATTTTGCACCAAGGGAAGTACACAGTGATAACAGTGCTAGAATATGTTACCTCATGGTACATTGATTTATGAAGGTTTCCTTTAACGTTAGATTTATTGATAGCCTTTGTAAGAATGGTTTTATCCAATAAATCATGTTGCTAAGAATGTGCAAGCTCAACACTGGCCCTCATTATAAAATGAATAACCCAAAAATTTCCTTCTTTTTTAGTACAGTATTTTATGTAGCTCTGACAGACCACCAAAAGTGGGGGCAGTTATTTCTCCCAAGATGTTCATTGATAGCTCTTGTGTTCCTTCTCTTCAGAGTATCTTTAGGGCACAGGAGCGGCCTCACAGCCCCAGTAGCGCTTAGACATAAAGAAACCTCACTGCAACCACAAAGGGGCTTCTCCTAGCGGCCGGCTTAAATTCTGCGGGTTTTTCACCCTTGTGGATTTATGTGCTTATAATTAGACTAGTCTAATTAACCCTCTGGGTTTCATGGTTCCCTCTCTGCTTTCCTTATTCTTTCCCCTCTTCTTATTGTTTCTCTCCATCCCTCCCACCCCCATCAAGGCTGTATTGCATGAGTTTTACAAGTTTCATTATCTACCACACCCAAAATAAACAAAACCTCAAGGCAGTAATTTCTAAGTAATGAAAGCATATACTAGATTCTCATAAAAGTGTTATTACTCATACAGTCACATTAATACTTCAAAGAAGGCCCTCGGAAACAGGGTCTGCACAAACCACAATCTGACTGACATGGTCAAGGGACTCAACCCACTACAGGCTCAGCTCGACCCACTACGGGCTCAGCAGACCACTCTGGGCTCACAGCCCTGGCTCTCTGGGGCGCCTGCTGAACCTCCGGATGGTATCTCACGGACGTCTGAAACATTGCAAACACGCTCCAAGGCAGTTAAAGCACATACTGTCCAAAGCTGATATATTTGTGATGAAAACATTTGTCCTGTTAAGTAACACTCACCTGAACCTGCTGCCTTTGTGTGTTCAGCATATTTGGGTCAATTGACAGGGGCCCAAGGACACTGACCATCAGTTCTTTTTCCACAAGCCACTGTTTTAACTGAGCCTCTGTGGTCTGGAATTGAGTTAGGTTATTAGAGGACTCTTCCAGTTTTTGTTGTCTGTCAACTGTTAATTGATTGAGTTCTTGCCACTTAGATTCTAAAAGAAAAAAGATAAAGGATAAAACTGGTATTTGGTTTTTATACATTTAACATGACTACATCTAGGAAGACAGCAGGATGTGACTCAAAATGATATACAATGGCTATCATTCCATGTTTATAACTCTTCTTACAGAGTTGATTAAAGTCTAATCTAAGAGAATTAATTGCATTTGTTGATACAGATTTTATGGCCTTGATGGCTGTGTCTCAACTAAAATAAAAGGGAAGTAAATTGGAACGGATCTTAGAAGATAATGCCGAGTATGGAATAGTCCTTGAAGCAAACAGGACCGTGAGCTCCCTCATTCCTTCTAGGGGTCCTACACAGTCCATTCATTCAGCTGTAACTCATCTGTTAGAACAATGAATATAAATCCTTTTCCTTAATATTAAATCTCCACTGATCAGCTCTAGGCACGTGACCCCCAAATTTTTATATCTTTACCCAATCATTCTCTTCTAATCAAATTGTACATTAGTTACCAGCTGCCAAAAGTTACACTAGGACATCTCACTGACCCTTTAAACTCAACATTAAAAAAACCAAAATTCATCACTTGACTTTGGGTGCTGGACATACAATATACACATGATGTATCATAGAACTGTACATTTGAAACTTATAAAATCTTATTAACCAATGTCATCCCAATAAACTTAATAAAAATTGAAAATTTTTTTCCTATCAAAATTGGTATATTTTTCCGACTTTTGGATTTTTTTTTCAAAGGTTATCTTCTCACCCATGCCATGGAGATGCAATAATTCAGAATGCTCTTTCATGACCCCCCTAACTCTCCTATAGCCTTGATCCTAAAACCTTAAACACGTCCCTTCACATTTCCAGTGCCCTAACTCCACTTTGGTCTTCTTCACGGTTTGCCCAGACCAGTGGTTCTCACACTTCAGCTGCATTAAAATCACCTGGAGGGATGATTATGCAGGTTGCTGGGCCCACACCCAGAGTTTCCCACCAGTAGGTCCAAAATGGGGCCTGAAATGTTGCATTTCTAACAAGTTCCCAGGTGATGTTGCTGCTACTGTTCCCAGGAACACACTTGGAGAGCCACTGTAAAGACCTGAACTATCAGCCTTCTAACTGGTTTCCCTGCGATGAGTGTTTTTTGGCTGCAATCCATTTGGTTCTGAAATAACTTGCCTAAAAAAAAAAAAATCACTTTTAAATAAGTCACTTCCTGTGCTGAAATTCTTGAATAACTACTTACCATCTAGATGAGAAAATCTGAAGACCTCTGCTTGACATTCAAGGATTCCCACAAACTGACCTAAGTCTACTCATCTTAGAGGGTTTGCATTTCAAAATGAACCCTCTGATCTAATGCCGCTGATCTTTCGGGTATCATCCAAACCCGCTTCTGCACACACAGGCCCCATACCTGACATGCTCTACCTCCTCCCCATATATCCCAGCTCTACCCTTCGTTCACGATTCCTCTGGATTTTACCCTCGGCTAGGAAGCCGATCCTGTTTTCCCCCTCCTCAAGACAACCTGCTCCTGAAGCCCAAAGTTACTGACCAGCACTTGAACACAACAGTCACTCAATAAATATCCGCTGAGGGATGTAATTAGTTGATCTGATGGGTGTTTTTTTCCCTAGCATACTATATATTAAAGGCCTGATTTTAATAGGACCCACCCCTGAATCCTAATGGCATCATTCTACATGGCATGTGGTAGTCAAACACAATCTCACAAAATAATGCAATTAAAACAAAAAGTTGAGAGGGAGAAATATCTAAATCTTACCAGGAAGCTGTTTTGAAATATACATTCTTCACTCCAATCCCTATTGTAAAATGCCTTAATAATATTCCCCCAAGTAACTCATATCCCAGGTGAGAGCCAGTGAATCAGGGACAAATTCATTCTCATGCACAGGACTCTCTGTATTGGATTAAATACATCACTGAACATTAAGCTCCCTTAGGATAACCTTTTTCAAAGTATGATGTACTTATACATTTCTAAATATATCACAACATATCTGGCTCAAAGGAAAGACAATCTTTAGCTAAATATAATAGAATGATTGAAAGTAAAATAATTCTTATTATCATCATAGCAAACACAGAGCACTCACTATGTGTCAAGCAGTATTCATCTGAGCTGTACACACTCACTGAATTCTGAAAAGCAATTCTGTGCAGTAGGGAAAATTAGTGTGATTGTCTTACACTCATTTTCCCTATTTCTATAGTAATGAAAAAGGGTGATAAGCCTACAGGGCTTGTAATAATTCTTTACCTAGGAGAAACAGTTTACATAGGGACAAGATTGATATGAGAGGATCACTCTGAATAAAGAAGAGAAGCCACCAGACTTCTGTGGGGAGCTACTTTTTCCTGGTTGGGGAAGAGAAGAGCAGAGAGTAGGAGCTGGAGGAGTCCCAAAAGGACCCCCTGGAGGAGAAGGGAGCCTACCTTTTCCAGAGAAATGAACTAAAAGGAATATTTAAATTAACATAAAATAAAGCACAAAAAATTAGAAGCACCAACATGTAATAAAAAAAAAATAAGCAATAATGAAAGCATGTCACTCAATGCACAGATGTTATTAACTAGTGTCTATCTTCTTCATTAAAAAAATTCAGTTACTGTGTTTAGAAAAAAAAACCCTGCAACATAAAATATGCCACCTTAGCACAATTTAATTTGAAATGACACTTTTAAATATGCAAAAATAGGTCAAATCCCAAGATAAGGGAGGCTATTGGACACGTTCTCTGATAAAGATTAGGGTTTTTTTTTTTAAAAAGACCGAGCTTCTGTTCATGGACTCTGGGGTAAGCCATGTAACACACCTATTTCCGCCAACATCTGTTTCCACTTGGGGGCCTCGGGAGTCTCCGGGTTCTCCTCCAACAGGTCTGTCAACTTGTCTTTCAACTCCTGCACTTTGTTTACATTTTGCTTCAGTTCTGCCTCAAATGACTAACAAGGGGGGAAAAATAAAGTAGCTACATTAAAGTATGTCCATACCAAAAGACAACAACACAATATGACAGAGAATTTTTTTTCTCTAGCATGACCAGAAAAGGAAAAGTTTCGCTCTTAAATGCTGACATGGGTGAGGACCTGGGTTGAACACTTAGTTATTTCCCTTTCTTGTTCTCACTCGTCTTCAGTTATCTGATAAAAGAATCCCAAAGGAATGCTATAGCTATAGAGATAATGACTCATCCCCATTACCTAGGAAGAATTTCATAGTATTCTCAAATAAATCATTTTGGAAAAAAAGAAAGATGACATCAGAAACATTGTAATTAACACGAAAATCAGTCTTGACAAAGACTGCCAGGTTTGAGAATGTACCAGTGAATAAACACTTTTCTGGACAACACAATGTAAGAGTTCAAATATAGGTTAGTAATTTGTAGACATTCTTGCCCTCATTGCCACAAAGTAAAACCATTTCCCCAATAGTGACGGCTGTGGAAAGAAATACTGTCTATCAAAGAACAGGAAAGCATGAGGTCCTCTATTTTGTACTAGACAGAACAGATCCCTAATACACTGTACACTTAGCCCTTAAATAAATCTTTTCTAATAGTTGACTGGTTAAAATCCTAGACTTAAACTGATTTAAAGGTGGCAAAGTTGCTTATACCCAACAGTTCACTCATCTTTATAATGTCTGTGTGCAAAAATAGGTAATCGTTGCCATCAATCTGTTCAGAAAGGCACATTAAACCAAACTGGCAAATTATTGCCT
Source organism: Desmodus rotundus (assembly GCF_022682495.2). Classification (NCBI taxonomy): domain Eukaryota; kingdom Metazoa; phylum Chordata; class Mammalia; order Chiroptera; family Phyllostomidae; genus Desmodus; species Desmodus rotundus. Next base: position 21,304,222 of record NC_071397.1, read on the forward strand.
GAAGGTAATGGAGCAAGAAATCACAGCAGGGCTCCTGACCACCAGGGCCCAGGTTTAGACGCTCTCTGTTCTCTTCCATGTCTTCAGGAAGCGCGCCCCCAGAACATACCTTATTCTGCTCAACCTGGGTCTTCACGGCTTCCGTGTCTGTAGGTGTGGGCGCCTGATGCCATTTGGTTGCGGTTTTGCTCATCTTCTGTAGCCACTGCATCATGGCACTTGATTCCTCCTGAGCCTTCTGCAGTTTGGAGAGTTTACTATTCAGTTCGGTTAGTTTGTCCTTAAGCAAGAGGCCAAGCTCTTCGTAATCGTGATTTATGTCAGTCATATCTTTTTTAATAGATGTTAACCCTATGAAGAAGACAAATGACTATGTTGACACATTTTCAGGATGTTTAGAGTAGAGCTCTAGAAAGAAAAGTTTGCTTTGTAGGATATTCCCTTCTGTTTTGTCAATATTAAGCCTACTGTGATAAAGTCAGAATTTGTAGAAGTAATAGGTTAGATCATCTTATAATGCTTTTTAATGACAAATAATTTAGGGACATTCTGTAATATAAGTGAAATGAAATAGATACTTTAAATAGAATTTAAAAAACCAAGACCATGAAATATTACTTATTAATTCTTCACATATCAAACTCAAGAAAATAGCTTAAATAATATGTCCAGTGAAAAATATCTCAAATTAACCAAAAAGAAGGAAACATAACCAAAAGCCAAACTGAACTACTGGATTTCACTAATTTCAGATGAACAAGATTACATAAAATGTCATATAAAGATGATATTTATGGAGAATGTGACTATCAAATTAATATAATTTTAATTCATTTGCAATTTTAATATAACTATTATCCCACCTCCAAAAAGACTTCCTCTCAGAAAAGAATACCAATTTATCGTAATAAATAAGCACTTAAAGTTATTATTCACCTTTATTTGCCAAAATTTCGGGAGCATCTGTGGCTGTTCCTTCACCATTTAACATTACTCCACCTGTGAAAATATTACCACTGAAGTCATCACAGATTTCCATAGTATTTCTACACATTGATAGTAGGTTACATGAAATCAAACCCCTATAAGCAGTCATTATTTTAACATGTTGTTACTATTTGAAAATAGAAAATACTGATTCAATTTCAAAATCAAATGAAGGAACGAAATTTAAAAGATCAAGCCATTTCTTTCTTCTACACAAAGTTCATTCTTCAAGTAGTGACATGATCACCTTAACCACGAGAGTTTCGGTAAATGTACATTACATACATTACTCGTTAAACGTGAGTGTAGAGTAATCTCACTTCTGCGATGAAGCGTCTTTGTCGGTAGCCACGTTAGTGATAAAGTCTCTGAAGCTCAGCAGTTGCCCCATGTGAGCACTGCCCAAAGCACACAAGACTGACGGACAAAAAGAGCTCCTGCCTTACTGGAGAAATTGAAAACCGTCAGTGCATTTACACAGTGTTATCATGGGCTGTGTAGAGGCAGAGTGATGTGAAAAGACAGGAAAGCTAAAAGTAAAAAAAGAAGGAAATCCTATTGCTAAACTTACACTGTGTCTGTCACCAGGGAGAGAGGAGAGCACAGGGGCTGAGGGCCCGGGCGACCCCCCAGCCCCACTCACCACTCGCTGTGTGACTGGACAAATTAACCACCACTTCACCAAACCTCTCAATAATGCCTGTCTTGTGAGACCACAGTAAGAAACGCAGTAAACCTATATTGCCTAGAAAATAGAAACTGCTCAGTGAGTAGCAATTCTTATTTCTTTTAATTATGTAAACATGTAGCCTTGGTACCTTTTCCCATAACCAGAATATTAAACAGATAATTAGGCTTTCTTGTTCAAGTATGCATTGGCTATCCATCCAACACACAAAGACATTTCCCAAAACTAGCCACATGAGAGCAGTTCTAAACAAACAAAAACATTTAAATATCTGAATCTCAGTCTAAGTTTTGTCCCTTTAAAAAATGCACATACACAACAGCATTTCAGATGGAAGAGAAAATATCCTGTATGCTCAAGATTAATTCCTACCACGCTTAGTAGTTACCAAGAATAGAAAAATATTTTTAAAGGGCAACGTAAACTTGATTTTATTTTTTCATTGTTTATGCTACTACAGTTGTCCCTGCTTTTTTCTCCCTTTGCCCACCCTCACAAGCCCCACCCCCAGCCCTCCAGGCCAATCCCCGTATTGTTGTCCATGTCCATGGGTTGTGCATAAATGTTCTTTGGTTAATCTCTTCCCTGTCTTTCATCCATTCTGCCCCCCCTCCATTTTTATTTATTGCAAACAAAAAGTGGACATGAAGAACTAAAATAAAACACCATAGAGTTCCTTTTCTTAAAAATAAACCTGACATTTCAGGAAATCTGATGAGGAGAGAAAAGAGAGATCATCACATCATGTAAAACAGGAGCACCCCCGGAATGGGGTTCATGGAGCAGAATAAATGGTGGGCTGAGTGGCCCCGATGGAATGTCTCTCACAGCAGGGACAGACAGGGGCTGGGCAGGACACGGACACCACAGAAACTTCCAGAATAAAGATAGGGGGCCTGCCTTCTGTATGTTCTTGGATTAAAAAAATTGAAAACACTGAAACTGACAACAATGTAAGTATGTTTTAAATTTAAAACTATTCCCACAACTGAATTTTACCAATAGAATCATTATTTATACACAGGCCTCCGTTTCGGTTGAAAAGAGTGATTCAACCATAATAAAGATTGTGATTTAGATGTACTGGTTAGCATATTACATAATTGTTTTCTTTGTGAATAGTGTGAGGAGTAGAAGCAGCTGGGAATAAAAGGAGAGGTCCACTCTACAGAGGAGAACCAGTTTCCTTCCCTCACTTCCTCCTTCCCAGGAAACCAGACTCACTTCGACATCAAATATTTCAAACAGAAGTTTAGCATCTCCATTCATTAAGGTAAAAAAAAAATTAAAATCTGATCTTTCCCTTTCCCCAATATAATGCTCCTTCTCCTTACACATTAATTTGCCTATATTTTAGTTGTAGTCTTTAATAAAATCAAACATAAGCAGGATTTAAAATCTGACTAGTCCAGATACTTTTGCATCAGAGTTTTTAGCATGTTTATTTGTGCCATCTTTCTTGTTACTTCCCCTTTGTATTTCTGAGATTATTTTATGCATTGATTCAAAAAAATAACACACACAAATAAAATTATCATGAGCCAGCCCCATTCTTACGGGTTTCGCCATGAATGTAAACAGGACACATACCTGATGTTACTGCCGCTATCGCCTTTGCAGGGGTAGTCAGGGCACTTATTAGGTTACATAGTGAGATCCCACTGCTGTTGACTTTCTGAATCTCTGGTGTTTTTAAACTCCACTCTTCTTGTAATTTCTTGAGGTATAAAAACACATTATTTTTCAGTCTTCATAATATTTTCAAAGTTATACATTACAATCCAATTTCCTAAACATGTCTTAAAACAATAATGGTTGTGGGTCCCGATTCGTGGGGGAGTGGATGGAAGACAAAGGCAGCATGCCTACTCGCTCCAACAGCCCGGGTGACCGCTGACACTGTTAGCAGTGAGCAGTGGAGCAGGGTCAGCCTGCGTTCTGCTCCCAGCCACAGCGGAAGCCCGGCTCTGCCTGGCTGCCGTGGGTTCTAAACTGTCAACTGTAAGATGGAGAACTACACCAGGTAACAGTCAGGTTACAAGAAGAACTGTCCTGGGAACAATTTTAAAAATGGGAATTCAAAATTCCATGTAAGAGTGTGTTTTAATCATCAAAATTTCAATGAATTTTGAAAAACACACACCTCCTTGAATTGGAGTATAAAAATTGGTGCAACTGGCCATAGGTTTTGATGAGTAAGATGACAAAAAAAGACTTGTATACTTCGTAGGGATTAAATTAACTTCTATCTTCAAATATTGGTTATAGTGTTAAACTCAAGCTACAGTAAAATGCTGAGTTGAAGAGAGATTCTGTTACTTAACATTATGAGACATGGCATTAAAGTAGCTGAAACTAAGTAGAGACTTGGTGACGAAGGGAACTTAGATACGGTAAGAGTCAACAACTCACTATCCATCTCTTCAAACAAAGCAAGTTAATCCCTCAAGAGATCGGATAACCCCATGCCATGACTTCCCAATATAACCAAAACATGCCATACCTACATGAGGGTCTACCTTATGTGACACTACAAACGAGGAAACCACTATTAATCTGAACCTCTAATTACCGACACAGGCAAATGAGCAATTAGTATTAGACACGATGATTCACCTTAGTTTCTTCCAAAGATTTTCCTAAATCTTCTGCACCAAAAGAAGGCTGCACAATGGGAACTCTTTCTGTGGTTTCTTTTATCCACGACTTTAATGATTGAACCAGGACTTGGAAAGCGGCCATCTGTTCTTGACAAGAAGACACAGCCTCTTTCCTAGATAACAGAAATTATTGATGAATTTAAGCCACAGAAAGGAGACGCTCCAAAGGACTAATTACTAATAAGTAACTTTCGTCAAATCAGGTTTAATATTAAGAAAAATCTTCCCCCATGTACACTCTAACCATCTGATACAGGAGGAAAGGTTTATAGGTAGTAAGTGGAATCAACTGAGAATTCGTCTAATTCTCAGAGCAAGGTCTGTAGATAGAGTTAGGAGAAGAAATCTGTACCCCATATGTAATGGCACTCCATAATGCTACATAAACTCGAAGCCTATATAAACAGTTTTAACATTATTTAGATTCAATGAGCTTTGATCTGTCCACTTTATTGGTGCTTACTGCCAGCAGGCACAGGACCAGCGGGGAAACATTTACACATCACAGACATGAGGAAAACGTCGCGCCACCTAGTGGTTCTTACACTATACTACAGTCACTTTAGTGGATGGATAAAAGCAGGTGCCTTAAAGCACTGATTTCAGGCACCAAAAGAAGTGAGACCTAGTGGCTGAAAAGTTTTAATGGGTCTCCCCTATAGATATTGAGGAGGCTCCTAGGTTAACTCTATGGACCTTTCTGTACCTCAGCACCACGGAGGGGGGCGCATGCCCAGCACCGGAGCAGCTGTGGAGACAGATTTGGAACGTGGCCAACATGTGGAGAACACGCACACATGTGCAAGTGTGTGGAATACTGGCACATAAAAGTGCACTGCAGCTGGGCTAATTACCGATGACCACGTGCTTTTAAAATCAAATCCATTTGAAAGAAACAACCTGGGGTTTACCTGAGACAACCAAGACTATTTCTTCTGTGTAAAATATGGATTAAATATTATATGACGAGATGGAAAATATAGCTCTGTGAGAAGTACAGACAGCACTCAAAGGCTTGAGGTAGAGAATTATGAAGAAATAGCACATAGTTGAAAGAGAAATAACGTATTCTATTTGGGGGGGGTCTTCTGTATCACCGTTAGCAAAACCAGATGTTCCGTGTGTGTGCTAAACCAACAGGAGATCAGAAATACAAAAGTTCAGTCACGCGGCTCCGCCCTGTACAGCTCTGCAGCTCAGCTTAGGTTCTTATCTTGACTGTTCATAGAGTCATGTCTTATCAACAACTCAAACAAAGTAAACTATTTTATAAAAAAAAAAAGGGCAGTCTCTGAATTGAACCCAGAAAACAAATCATGGGCTATGTTAAGGTTATTTCTGCCTTTGCAAATAAAAAGATGGTATTTGCCAAAGGCTTCAGACACTACAGAAAGTTTCGGTTATTTTCAGTGATACACTACCACCACCATTTTCCGTACATAATGCTTTCTACTTTCATATATGGTATCTTTAATTTCCCTGCTAAATATTTTAACAAAACTACACTTAATTTTAATAGCCCAAAAAATCAACACAGAAGCACTTATCTAGTAGTCCGTGCTTCTTCTCCAGTGCTCAAAGTTGTTTCAGGTATCTCTGTAAGTAAGTAAAAGTAACTCATTCTAATTAGTATCACACAGAATAAAATCCAGTTTCTTAAGTGGTGCTTACTTTTCTTTGATGGTATCCTCCATTTCTTTGAATTTCTTGGACAAATTATTTGTTTTTTCAAAAACCAGGGCCTTATCACCTGGTAAGCCATGGCTGGATATCTCCTCCAAGAGACTGTGCAAAACTTCCAGATCTTTCTTGCGTTGTAAGAATTCAGAAGTTGATTCCTACAAAGCATTTAGATATCCAATCAATGTAAGATGTTGCTAGCTCTTCAAATGGCATCCCGTCAAGAAGTACGATGTGACCAGAATCTGACATGAAAATAACCCTGCCCTATGGTCAGTATTCTAAGTATAAACAAGCATGCAGGCAGGTTAGTTAGAGCACAGTAAACTTCACTTAACTGAACAAGTCACTGTTTACATCTGTCCCTTTGTGAGTTCTGGCACAGAAGAAGCTTACATCATCTATGATATGTGAAAAGGGTATCCCTGAGATACAGTGTTCATTTCTAATCAGTGAGCAAAGGCTTCAAGGAGAAGTTGGGATTTGTGCTTTGTAAAGAAAGCAAGCAGAGATCTTTACTAATCCACCAGCAGAGGAAATGATGATGGCTAATAATAATTCTGCCAATAAACATATAAGCTTGTCTCAACTGTTCAGGTACTTGACCAGCCCTGTGAGAGCCAAGGAAGACACACCTGCACATACTGGGACAACTCAGGAACATCTTTCCCTGGCACGTCTGCCTCCGTGAGGGTCTGGCTTTTTGTCTCTAAAAACGTTTGAAGCTTTTCTGAGAGGTTCTCAAACAGTTCTACTTTGGTTTTCAGCTCCTCCATTTTTGCAAGTTTCTCTTTGTGTTTACGGCTTGCGTCTGAAAACCGGACAGACAAGTCGTTCATTTTGGCTTGCAGTGAGGATGCGGTGGACGGGTCTGTTGTTTCCATAAACTTCTTCACTTTTTCATTCATGGCATTTATACTGCCCTGGCGACTTGCGATGTCCTGCTCCAGCATCTGAAACAGATCAAGTATTGCATATGCTTTATAAGAATGTTTACAAATAATGTCCCAGAGTTTTAAAAATTACTCTTCCTAACAACATAAGCTTAACAACCTGTGACTAAGGAAGGTTCACGGTTGGGACTGACTGACAAGTTTGATCTGTCCCTTGAGGAATCCCGTCCCAAATCTCTTCAAGGGAGAGTAGAGAACAGCTGGCTAGTTGCCTGAGAGAGGCAGGAGGCGGCTGCTACTCAGCAACCCCGGGGATCTAATGGAGCCTGAGGATTATCCACGGTCCTAATTTTTAAAAGGCTAGACAACAACAAGATTGATCTGATTAACCTCATGTGCAGCTGGCTGAGTCAATGACAACCACGATAGGACTCGATGTGTGTGTAAGCCCCTACAATGAATAATCCTCATGAAAAAGGATACAAAACTCTTTCTGTACTCCTTCATAGAGAAATCATTTTACATATCTGTTTTTGTGCAAGCACTACTTTCCACAGATATATTCAGAAAACGTCTGTGTTTCTATATCCTTAAATTTGTCTTACATTTACTTATTCCTGGAGGTATTTAATTGGGTTTATTTTTTTAATCTAAAAGTGGTATCATTTATTTCTTTTTTATATGTCACTTACAACGTTTTTACTGATGACATCCTGGAGAGCAGCAGAGTTTAAGGGCACTTGACCTTGTTCTCTCAGAGAACTTTCCACACCTGCCATCCAGCCGAGCATGTCATCCAGGCCGTCCTGTACACTCAGTGAGCGGGTCAAGGTTATCTGGAGTTTCTCATGGCGTTCATTAACAGACTTGGACAGACCATCGTACCTCCCAACAATGTCATCTAGTCCAAAAAAAATCAGGAAATGTTATCCACAAAGTTACCTTTGCCCTAGTCCTTTTCGCAAATACACTAAGAGGAAATCAAAAAATTTCCACACCAAAGCTGGGACAGAAAAGAAGTTTAAATGATAAATTTATAATGTATTATTAGAGCACCATCTAAACTCTTAACAAAGAAAGAAAAGATCACGCTGGAGGATGAAAACTATTTTTAAAAACAGTTAATACATGTATCATCTGCACTTGAGAAAAGAGTTTGAGATGCATGAACATCTCAGTTGTCCTAGAGAGACGAGAGCAGCCCACACGGCAAACCTTTGGAGTAGTGCGCTCGCCCAATCCCATTTCAGATGAACCACACTTACTGATGACCACATGGGGAGTAAAATGGGACCCTCACACACTGCTGTTCTCAAGGAACAATATATAGTCATAAAACCTTGCCAAGAATTAACCTTTACGTATAAAAATTCTCTCCCTCCCTTGCACTAGCTCTCTCCCTCTCACACACATGTATAAATTAAGCTTCTGTCATCATCCTAAGCAAAGTACTCAGATGCACAGAAATCTGCAAATGCCAATGTACTGAGAAAACATACAACAATAAAAACCCACTTAAAATAAAAACGATCCAATTTAAAAATGGACAAGGACCTGAATAGACACTTCTCCAAAGAGGACACACAGATGGCAAATAGACATACGAAAAGTTGCTCAACATCACTAATCATCGGAGAAATGCAAATTAAAACCACAAGGAGATATATCACCTCACACTAGTCAGAACAGTTATCATCAATAAATCAACAAACGGCGAGTGCTGGCCAGGAGATGGAGAAATGGGATTCCATCGGTAGGATGCAGGTCGGTGCAGCCGCTCTGGAAAGCAGTGTGGAAACACCTCAAAAAATTAAAAATAGATCTGCCTTCTGACCCAGCGATCCTACTTCTGGGAATATATCAGAAGAAATCCAAAATACTAATTTGAAAGAGCATAAGCACCCCTGTGTTCACTGCAGCATTGTATACAATCGCCAAGATATGGCAGCAGCCCAAGGGCCCGTCAGTAGATGAGTGGATAAAGCAACTATGGGACATTTACACAATGGAATTCTACCCGGCTGGAAAAAAGAAGAAAACGTTACCTTTTGCGACAGCACGCAAGAACCTAGAGAATATTATGCTAAGTGAAATAAGCCAGTCAGAGAAAGACAAATACCATACATGATTTCATTTATATGGGGAATCTAATGAACAAACTGAACTAATCGGCAAAATAGAGACAGACTCAGCGAGCAGGATGACAGCTATGTGGGGCAGGTGTTGGGGTGGAGGGATCAAGCCAAAAGGAAAAAGGACTCATGGACACATACGATAGTGTGGTGATTGCAGGGGGGATAAGTGGTAATGGAAAAAATACAATAAAAATAGATAAAGAAGGCTGAGATTATTCTTAAATGTACACAAGTAGAATCTATTTAAAAATTTTCATACCAGACAAAAGGGAAAAATAAACAAGCTTAACAGGTCAATACATCTCAGATGAGATTAACTGTACTTTTATTCTGAAGATGTGAGATGCTTTAAAAAAAAAAAAACCTTTCTGGTCTAGTTTTCACTTGCATGTTAAGCCCTACATTTTAATACCCTACATTCTATGCTGCAGAACGATGAAAAGTTCCAAAGACAATGGTTTTTAACCTTCTCTCTCTCTCTGAAACGATCTGTTTTTAATTGTTAATTTATCACTTATATGCCAAGGATTTGAAAAGTATTTTAATTACCTCTGAATGCTTCAGTCTGATGCACTGTAGAATCCTTCAGTAGAAGAAAATTTGGACCTAAAACATCTCTATAAAAATGAAGTATCTTGCATGCTTGTTTGACCCAGGGAACTAATCCATATAAACAAACAATATTTCTTTTTAAATGTTCTGATATTTTATCATGAGAAAACAGGCAAATTTTCACTGAAATGAGATGTTACATTTAGATGACTCACAGAGACAATCAGGCTCCCGTCACTAAAACACAATAAAGCCCCTTGCAATGCTGACGGGGGAGGTGGACAGCATTTAATAAGCCCGGAGATGCTACTGGCAGGGAAAATAAGCAATGGGTTCAAGTAGGAGTCCTAATTTGAAAGAGCAAATACTCTGAATTGCAGGTCATAATTGGCAGGTGAGCTGCTTCTCAGATGGGCACCTCTGACCCTAGGGTCACATGGGCTATCCCTTTAACGGTGCTACGTGATTTCCCGAGCAGCCACTTTAATAACGTTAACTCAGTTTTGGTGTTACTGGTATTTCTGGACTTCTTTGTGAAGAAATACTGTCTCACTGAAGTAAAAATCTTGATTTTAGTAAACAATTATTTTAGAAAAAGGTACAGAACAAAATGTACTAAAATATTATTTTTTAAGTGGTTGATTTTTTTAGAAGTCATATAGATCCTACAGAAACTCCTCTAAATCTTAAATATACTTACACATATTCCTAGAAAATTATGCCTGAGAGAAGTTTTAAGGTCTTAAAATAAGGTAACGTATGGACTATAAACAAACGAAAGCCAAACTAAGTATGATTAACAATGGGGAATATGTCAAAATACCTCTTCGAATAACAGAAACACACGTAACAAAGTCGTTCTTCCTCCACCCAATCCCTCCGCCCAACCCCTCACAGTGGTGTGGCCAGCGGGGGGCGTTGGGACAGTGCACTGGGGCACAGGAAACAAAGGCCAGAGCTTCCATTCGTACTTTTGTCTTACACTTTGAAACTTTACATTTTTGTGTTTTATAATTACAGTACACATAGTATAATACAGTGATATGTCTATGTAATTTATAAATACGTGTGCATATATGAGGGTGCATACTAAAAATTCTTTGAAAAGGGTGCAAGGTCAAAAGAGTTTGGATGTCTGTAAAAAAAAGGATCCCCCTGTACAAAGTGGTTTCACAAGAGCAAAGTTCATTCTTTCTCTTTGTCTGGAATTTCTATTCCGATTTCAATTCATGCTCTTTGGGGTGAAACATATGTCGCATCATCTGCTCGTCTCTCAACCCCTTAAACCTGTGCTCTTGCTTTGGAGAGAGAGATCCCACCAGGAGTCTGTTTTGGAAAGTTCTCCTTTCTGTGGTGACTATTAGATGAAGAGTTTCTGTTACATTGTCTAAATACAATATTAAAATTTAAATACACTGTTTTCACACTACACAGCTCCCATTTCCAGATTCTAACAGTCCCGCCAAAGAAGGCACGCCTTCTCCCAGAACGAGAAACATCATTTCACAGGGAAAGGATGTGAATGAAAAGTATGGGCTGGTGAGCCTTTTCTCCGTCTCCATTAGAACGCCTGCATTTAAAACAAGGAAATGAACACTTACCCAGTGTTTTCTGGATTTCATTCTTGGCTGGCAGCAAAGATCCCCTGGCATCTAAAAGCACTTCGGCTGTTTTTTTCAGTTTCTCTACAGCAACCTGCTGACTTGATATCTGTCCTTGCAGAGCCTGGAGGACCGAACGCTTCGATTATACTTGGTAGGACTCAGTAACAGATTTCCAACAGGAGAAAAACGACTTACAGAAAGGTAAAGTTCAGGTGGACGGAGTAAACTTTTCATCATCATAAGCTTACTCCAGAATTCGTAGACCGTGGCCAGTTATAAAGTGGCACTAGCAAAAGCATCAGCCAGTCAGGATAATAGAAAGTCAGTCTTGAAATAAATCTCGAGCATATGTTCATGTTAACTGGCCTTACTCCTGATCCTGTGACCCCCCCATCGCTTGGCCTGAGTTGCCCCTTAGCCCCCAGTTTTAGTCTTTGTACAATACTCCCACTACTACCAGGTAACAAAAACAAACAAAAAACAAATATCTCCACTTAAAAAGATCATTAAGGACCTCTATTTCAGCAGATCCTGAGTCATATTTCGTACTGTTAATTCAATAAAAGTCACATAACATCTATCATATTCAAAAAGGCCTTGCTACATGTTGTGAGAAATACAGAAATCAAGCACACATGGAGCTCCATGTGTCACAGGGACCCCCTAGTCTAAGACAGAAGAGATTAAACGTCAAAAGTGAGTAAAAAAAGTGCCACCAGAAGTTTAGAGGAGGAATAGCCGGAGAGGGAGATGGTGTCACCTCTGGGACAGAAGCGTTGAGATGGGTCCTGAAGAAAGTATGGATGTGGGCAAAAGGAAGTGGAGGAGGAGAAAACTTCCCTGGAGAACAAAGAGAAGGAACAAAGATGGGAACAGAAACACCTGGGGAAAATGAGAGTCCCATCCAGTGTGAGAGTGTGTACAGTTGAATAAATACTAACAGGACTGAAAGGCCTCAAATGGCAGGCTTACACTTTACACTTTATCTTGCAGCAATAGGGAGATATTCAGAGATCTGGAGCAAGGGGGTGACAAGCTCTGAGCTGTCTCGTGGAAGGCTGAGTCGGTAACACTGTGCAGGATACACAAGGGGACGAAAGGAAGCACAAAGACCAGTTACGGGCAGCTTCACAGTAATAAAGTCGAGAAGGCATGTCTGAGCTGAGAAAGCAGAGCTGGTTATGGAGTTGGGAAGAGTCCACGGGACTCGATGACTGATTAGCTACAGCTGTGCTGTCCAATACGGTAGCAATAACTACATGTGGTTTTTAAACTTAAATTGATTGAAATCAAATGGAATTCAAAATTCACACTCCCAGTTGTACCAGCCACATTGCGAGCGCTAAGTAGCCAGGTATGACTGGGGGCCACCGTGTCGGACCGAGTAGATTAAAGAACATTTCCGTCATCACAGCATGTTCCACTGGACATCTCTGCTTGAGAGGGCAGGTACAAAGGACAGAGGTGAGACTTGAGAAGTACCCAAAGTTTTTGAGCCTAGGTCACGAATGGAATTCATAAGCCAAAGTGGGAGCAAGTTTAGGAGCAAAGTAGAGTCTGTTTGGGAATGACTAGTCTGTTTCATGACTTCAAAGTGCTTTCGGGACACTCATGCAGAAAGAAATAGCAGAGCTGACATGAAGGAGACTCTGAACACAGGCCAGAACCAGACATAAAGCACTGGGAGTCAAGCCCCGTGATGAGACTGAAGGGAGAAAGCACAGAAATGCCAGAGGAGGAGGCCCCTCTTTATGCCAGAGGAGGCCATAGAGTCATGGAGAGTACTTATATCTAAGTGATAAGGACAGGAAAGGAGATAGACCAAATGTGATCAGGGAGGTGAAAATGAGTCCAGAATAATTCTGTCCCCAAAGTTTAAAGGAAGAGAGAAAGTGGAAATGGTTAACTGTCAGCTGCTTCAAGAGGATAATGTAACCTTTAATTTGCTGAACAGAGGTCCCTGGAGTGCTCTGAGTGAGCAGATGCATGCCAACAGCAAGAATGAGGAGAGAAGAGGCAGAGACAGGAACCATGACGTCTTGCAAGAGTTTGGCCCTGCCTTCCTAACACCCCCGTCCAAACGGGCTGCCTGGCCGCACAGGCCCCACGATTGGCTTTACTTCCACTTGAGGTACTCGAGCTCCTCTTCTAGTCTCACATTTGGATTTCAAATTCAAATTCCCATATGTCTGACTGTAGATGAACTCATCCCTGGCCATGGGCCCAGGTTTCCAACAGCCTCTTGAATGTTTCCATCTGGGTGTAAACAGTCACCTCGAATTCAAAAAGCTAAATCTGAACCCATCATCTCATTCCCTACACCTGAACTTCCTCCTGGGGTTGCACCTCATTACCCAGGTAATACATGGAAGGCTCCTCCTGAACTCCTTCCTTTCCACGTGCAAATCCACCGTCAAGACCTAACAACTTTACCTGCTAATTAATTAAAAAAAAATCAGACTTCTGCTCCGCATTTCTGGATCACTGTAGGATAATCTCTCCCTTAATTGGAAACAGCATTCTAACTGTGCTCCCTGCCTCGCAACATCTTCCCTGAAATAGAACCCCCCAATGTGTTTTGTGGAAAACACAGATCTGACTACGTATATCACTCCCCTCTTTAAACTCTTTCAGAAGCTTCCTTTTGCCTTCATAATAAATGCAAAACTTGAGCATGCTATAAAAGGTCCAGTGAAATCCATTCCTTAATTCTATCTTTAATCTCATCTTTTTCTACTTTCTGTTCCTGAAATGTCCAACACACAGCTACTTCTTAGCTATTTGCTCATGCTAGACCCAATGCCTTGGCATCTCTACACACCAGCCTTCCCACATGCAACCTACCCCCCACCCATCATCCTGAGCATAGCTCTTATTCCCTCTTTAAAGTTCAGCTGGGAAGCCTTCCCTAGCTCTCTCCCGAACCCCAGTTAAGTACTCCCCTGCCCCAGGAGCTCCTGTGAATATCACTGGATTGATTTGTCTCTTCTATCAAACTGTAACTTCTTCAAGAATTAGGAATTTATCCGATTCAGGTTTATATTATTACTGCCTAGCCCAGTGTTTGACATATAGTGGGCTTTGAGAAAAGTTCCTGGAATAAGAAGAAACCCAGAACACTAATTCAAAAACATACAAGCACCCCTGTGTTCTTTGTAGCATTACGTACAAGAGCCAAGATAAGGAAGCAGCCTCAGTGTTCATCAACAGATGAGTGGATAAAGAAGATGTGGTCCAGATATACACTGGAATATGACTCAGCGATAAGAAAGAATGAAATCCTGCCATTTGAGACAACATAGATGGACCAAGAGGGTATTATGCTGAGTGAAATATTTCAGAGAAAAGATAAATACCATTTGATTTCACTTATATGTGAAATATAAAAAACAAAATAAACAAACACACAAAACAGAAACACTCATAGGTACAGAGAACAAACTGATGGTTGCCAGATGGGAGGGGGGTCGGGAGGACGGGTGAAAAAGGGGAAGGGATTGAGAACTACAATTGGCAGTTACACAGTAGTCATGGGGACGTGAAGTGCAGCATTGGGAATATAGTGAACGATACTGTAATAACTATGTATGGTGTCAGGTGGGTACCAGACTTCTCAGGGTGATCACTTCATAAGGTGTATAAATGTCTAATCACTAGGTTGTACACCGGAAACTAATATAATATTGTATGTCAACACGAAAAATGAAAAAAATATTTTTAGAAATAAAGGGATATTTAGAAAAAAGTTTCTGGAATAAATGAGTGAATGAATGAGTAAATAAATGAAGATATCAGGTGGAAGACTTTAGAAGATCCTCTTCTATTTCAGCCTTTGAAAGCAACAACAGCAGCAAAAACAAACAAAACACAAATGCCTCAAGCCAACAGCAACAATTTCCTCAACCTATTTTTATAGCCCAGAAACTGTGGCGATGTCCAGGCAGTGGCACGGATGTCAGGAAGCCCACGGAACTATGACCAGCACGAGGTCTGTGGTCTGACTACAGATCCTACGGTGGTTCCAAGCGGCCAAAGAATCTGTTATCAGAGGGAATCTGTTTGGGAAAGTCTCCCAGAAGTTTAGTTACAGGGAAGTATTATATAAGAAACGCCTCCAGGAACTTTCCCTATAACCAGACTGAAACCTAAGCCACAGAGACACTGCATGGCTACTCAGGATATAAAGAAAGGTTAAGGCAAAAAAAACAACAGTGGTTTTAGAAAGTGCGTTCCCCAACGGCAGAGACAGGGTTTTGACATCTTTGCGTCTTCACAAAAGCTAACAGTGGGCCTGGCACAAAAGTGTCTACCAAACACACACACACACACACACACACACACACACAAGTGTTGCTGTGGCTCTAGAAAGTCATCCAGCAGCAAAGCGCCCCCCCAACATCGTCAGACTTAGAAATGGATTACAAAAGAAGCATTTTTTCTTCCTCTTTCTCTTCAAAACGTCCCATGCCTTTTCTCTCCATAATTATGTTCAAGAGAGTCAAGAGTTTTTCATTCCTAACATGGTATCAGGTTATAATTTAGCCATAGTGGTAGTTTTTAGTACTACTTTGGGAAAAAACTACAAATTAAAGTATTCAAATGGGTACCATATATTGTTTTTAATGGACTTCAGTGAAATTAAAATATGAGAGAAGCATCAGTGACAGGGAGTAAGTACTTAGAGATTATGACCTTGATCTCCCGCCTGGCCCAGAAAGGATGAATGTGGGCACTCGTCCAGCTCGTAAAAGTTTCCTGACTTACAGCCACCTCAGGGATCAGTGAGAGGCTGGAAGGTGGACACGCCAGTCAACATGACCTGGCCCCATGGCTGACCCCAAACCCAGTCCAGGAAAGAGGCAGGGTCACCACCCTCCTTTCCTCCCCACATGTCCCCTCCCTCACCTCATCCCACGCTCCCATCCCCCTTCCCTCTGCCTTGGTCTTAAACTGCCACACTGCACCCCAGGGTACGACTTAGCTTTCTTCCAGCCTGAAGCCACCAGTCTCAGGCAATTCCTAATGTGAGCTCACTCAGTGGGGACCCGTTCTCCTTGTTAACAGCGCGGTAATGATTTTTGATTCTGTAGCTAACAGATGTAACTAAATTCTGAAAGGCAGTTGTTTAACTGGCAACAGAGTGTTTACTTTCCAGCTATAGCAGCATTAACAGTTCACTTGCCTGCTGAAAGGAACCAAGGAATGGATTTATGAAATTAAAATTTCAAACTCAAAATTGCTGGTCATATCGATTAAGAATAAGATATTTCAAAAATTATCTCCCCTTACATTAAGGATGTTAAAATATGCTTTGAAATTAAGAAACAGCGACTCTCCCAGCCACTGTGGGTGTGGCTGAGGCCTCCCCGATTATGCAGTTCCCACGTCAAGCCTGCAGGTTTGAAGAAGCAGGTAGGCTTTTTGAGAATTGTGCTGGGTAAGAAAAGTCTGTATCTCTATGAATTGTGGGAATCTCGATAGGAATACCAATCCTGGTCCTTAGAGCCCGCATGTGACAGTGACACCCCTTCTTCCCTGCTACCTGTCCCTTCTTAAACGAATATTCACTGAGTACCCACAACGGGTCAGGTCCTGTTTTAGCTGCTGGGGATATAGCAATGAACAAAATAAACAGAAACATTTGCCCCCATGGAGTTTAATGGTGGAGGAAAACAACAAATGAAATGAATACGTATAGAGACAAACAAGTGGCCCAGACAGTCTGTTTTTGTTTGTGGAGGTGGGACAGACGGATGGCATGCCGGGAAGGAGCCGTAACAGCAACGTCAGCCCAGTTCAACCACAGCAGAAAAAACAAGCTCACTGGGAAGAGAAATAAATGGTCGGTTGAGAACTGAAGTTATAACTCCCTCTAGAGGGAGAAATACACTTTTCTTTCCTTGGTTCCCCTTCCTTAGGTGAAACTATCACAAGACTGGGAAAGTGAAAGGTTTTCAGTATGACTATTGAAGGGTTGTGGGTTCTCTCTCTCTCTCTCTGTCTCCCCTCTTTACCTTGGTCTCTTCTAATTGCCTTTGCAGATTTTTAGGGTCCACAGCAATGGGTTCAGATAAGTGTTTGCTCGCTGTGACCTCGCAGGTCTGGAGCTCAGAAAGAAGTCCACAGGAAGCATCTTCATAGTGTTGATATTTATCCACCAGATCTTTCAGATTATTCCCAAGGACACTGCACTAAAAAAAATCAAGAGTAAAAGGGTGGAGAATTAAAATCTATTATTTTTACTTTTAATAAATAACCTTAGAACCCAAGTTCTGTAACTTAGAAAACACCAGACTTCGACCAATGTGAGTTAAAACTATAGGGCTAAGATGTTTCTCCTTTATATGAAGAAGCATCCTCTAACAAGTCCAACTGAGGATCTGGACATCCATCATCACAGGGGGCTGATCTACCAGGCCCATTTCCACTAGGCTTTATATACCATGTGTCCAGATATGTACCTGATGGAAAGGTTTTCAAGGTGCTTAATGAATAACTTCTATATGTTATAAAAGCTTAACACAAGGAAGGTAAATACTCTAGATCAGAATGAAGCAAAGACCAAGGCTCAATGCTGTTCTTCAAATCAATTGTGCAGCTCTGGTCAGGCTGTTCAACATGGAATCAGGGGAATGTTGTCTTACTTTTGTTTAAAAAAAAAAAAGGCAACTCTCTTACTTGTCCAAGGGAATATGAAGCTGAAACAGTCTGCGACTCATTAAGTATTAAAATAATACACAGATCAAATGTATCTGTAAAACAAACATTGGCAGTATTTGTGAAGGGAATTGTCTGACACAAAACTGTAGTTCTCAAGCTTGAGAAGCCACAAAAATTAGGAAGCCATTCTGTTTGCTTGGAGACAAAACATAAACACCACCTAGTGGTAAAATTGGGTATTACTGAGTTTTAGAAATCACTCAAAACTAAAAAAATAACTTCAGGCTCCTAATCTTTAAATACACTTTTTTAAAATACATTTTTTTAAAGTAAAGAAGATAAATACAAATGAGGTAAACAAGATAAAATTTAAAATAATTTCCCTGCTTCAGTTTTTAGGTTTCTCACTTCTAATCGAAAAACAAAAGTTAAGAGGATAGAATGAAAACTATAATCACAGATTGATCTGCCCCTTAAAAAATAAAACAAAATTACCTTAGCGTAGAGAGACCTGAACCGATCGGTAGCATGATCCAGTCTGCTCTGGACTTCTCTGTGAGTGGCCGAAGTGTCAATACTATGCTGGTCAGCCTTGCCACCTCCGTCTCTTCTGCTGCAAGATTTGGCTGCTTCTAACACCCTGTTTCCAGAAATTGTGATGTACCTCAAGTCCCCTTTGTGAGAAATAACATCTTCTGAGAAACTCTTCTGCCTCTTCAATTTGGTCATCAAGCCACTGACGTCATCCGCACCTGCCTCCAGGTTTTCCAGCTCTTGTTCTGACTGCTGCAGCCAGTGCTCAAACTCGCTGCAGTCTGCATCGAACTTCTCTAGTTCCTCCTGCAGAGAACGTGTTAACTTCATTTTCCTTTCCGACTCGGCCAGCGCAGTTTCGTAATGCGCTTTCAGGTCCTTCATGTTCTTCTGCAGTTTCTCTTTCTCCTCGGGAGAGAGATAGTGACCCTGTTTCTCAAGCAAGGCTTGTGCAGACTGCGTGGCCAGGAGGATGGCTTGGTGCTGAGAGACGATCTTCTCGTGCTGGGCCTACGTGAAAGAAATCAAATCCACTGTGACTTCAAGGCAGTGACGGGGTGGCATGGGGGCTGGGGGAGCTCTCTGTGGCCTCAGCACCTACACACTTAAATGATCCACAGACAGACAGACAACTTGCTTCCTGTCAACCTTTTCAAAATGCACAGTATTTGCCTTTTACTGGTGGATTTCAGAATAGCAAAAGCTACGTTTTGAGCACTCTAATCTTATCTTTTAGAAAATTTCCAATCTTCTCTTGAAAGCACTTACATAATCACACAGGGTAAGTACTGTTGAGAAGTTTGGCAGGGAAATGTGACGGATTTCTCTTCCAATTCTAAAACAAGCATCTACAATCAGGTCTCATTTTACTCACTGCTTCCTCGCAACCACCTTAAAGGAAACTGCTAAGGTCTTCACCTAATCACTGAGCAAATGGGTTTAAAATTATTATGAAATGATCCTGAAAGGACACCTAAATAGAAAAAAATTGTAATTTTCAAATTATAAAAACTATGACAATAATTAATCAAGAACAATACACATTCACAGAAGCCCAATGAAGTCAGAGAAACATGTAATAAAAGAGAATATTGCAGCTACTAGCTTCACTGGGCCTCAGTTTCCTGCATGTGGAAAATGGAGATAATGACCCACACATGTCACAGGTTTGCTGAAAGGAGTTTGTAGTATCACACACACTGAACGCTGCCCCAAGAGCCTGACGCTTGCCAGGGATTAAAAAGCACGTCAAAGGCAGAAAGCAGAGCTTCCGGTGGGTGTGCTGCAAACAGGTCACAGGTGTGCGGAGCTGGCGATTAGCTCAGCCTTCAGGGAAGCCGGGGGCCTCGAAGAGGCTGAGAGACCCTTTCTCTCCAGCCAGAAGCAGCTTCTTTTATTCACCCCCACATGCCATGCAAATATGACCAAAAGGATAATAATCCTTATGGGCAATTTCCCACACTTCTCATACTGGCTTTCATGCAGCCAAATGACCTGATGCCAGAGCCCTGGTTGCGCCCCTGCCCTTGCCCACCCCTACCTTCACCCCCACCTTGTTAGGTGCTTTCAGAGCTTTCTCCCCAGTTGCTCTCCTGCCTAAAAACAGCTCTTCCCTCAGACATCTGCTTGGCAACCCCCCACCTCCTTGAAGTCTTTGCACAAGTCTCACCATCTCACTGTGGTCCACTCTGATGATCCTACTTAGCTCTGAAAATTGCCCCTGCCCCCACGCTCAACCACCATAGCCAACTCGAATTCCTCTCTTAGCAAAAAGTTACCTTCTGACATCTCCTAGAATTTGGTTACTTATTGCCTGCCCCATCCACCTCTCTCCTTCGTGTGCAAGCCCCAGGACAGAGAATTTATGTTGCTCCCTGGGGGACCCCCCCACAAGAACGTGGAACAGTGCTGGCACATGGGGGGTAAATATACGCGACGAACTAAAAGGCTGAGAAGCATCACTGCATCACTGCTCTTACAAGTCTGATCCCAGGCCGTCAGCTGAGAACAGACCCATCAATACTTGTATCCGTGCTGTCTGCAAAAATGCCTGCCACACTGTGGGCAGAGGATAAACACTTTTGTCTTAGTAACTTTTCCCCCTCAGGCTGTGTCTCTGATATCTGAATTACCTTCATCTACTATCCTCCAGTAGGTCTTCTGCACACAGGAGGCTGGAAGGACATACAAAATACCTTACAAACGATCTGATCCATCGCCTCCCTGGTACAGACGAGAAAACTCAGGCTGCAGAACAGCTGGCCCAGGACACGTGCACAGACACAGAACGAGAACAGAGCCCTGTCCGGCCCTTGGGCCAGCTCTCCACCCTACCAGGAGATGAGGAATTTCTAAAGCACTTTCAGAGTCTCACATTCTTAGAAGTTAAAAGAGCGGAAGGCAAATGTCATGTTGTGGCTGAAAACACAGGCTTTCTATTAGGCCTCTATATGTTTGAGTCAACCCACTGGTATTTCACTCCTTGGGTCCAGTTGCCAACCTTTCCTGACCCACAATCCTTTAGGAATACATCCAATTTTCCATTATAAGAGACAATTACAATAAGGTCCTGTAATTGCCCCTTGACATTGTGATACAGTAAATACTTCCCCCTTCTTCTGGTTTAACTTATATTTCCTGTAACAGGAGAACCTACCTCACAGAGAGAATTCTATTCCAAAACCTCCAACTTGGAGGCAAACACAAGGAACTGTGAAAGTTCCTACAGTCTAGTCATCTCACTACCAAAAGCCAAACACGGAAATAAAATGATCGCTCATGTGACACTTCAAAATGGTTTTCAAAAACTTTTGATCCGGTAGTGGCACTACTGTTGGCTTGGATTCCGACACGCAGTGAGTTTTTAGAAGGGCTCTCGTTCCTCATCCCAACAACAGCATTCCCTGCACAGAGGGGCTGAGAAGCAGAGAACGCAGAGCAAGCTGGTCTCCAAACACCAGTTAGAAGTTAGCAGAGTAGCCGAGCTCATGGCCTAGTTTTAAGTCCAAACTCCATCCCTTACTAAATGTGTCATTTTGGACAAGGTACTTTCCCTCTCTAAGTTATAGTTCCCCCATCTGTAAAATCAGAATAAAAACCTCAGAGAGTAGCTGCGAGAACTAAATGAGTTAAAATAGGAAGAGCTAAAAAGATTGCCTGGCCCACATTAACTGCTCCATAAACTTAGCTTTAGTATTATTATTTCTCTTACTTCCATTTAACCCTGCCTCACTTATAAGAATGCCTTATCTAATGACTTATTCCTCATTGTTTTTGACTTGCTTGGAATTCTCACAGTCTACATTTGACATAATAATGCACCTGGGAAAAGAAGAGCTTGTCCTCAATGGTCATTAAGGTTTGAAAAGATAACTCACGTGCTAAGTTGTTCCTATCTTTATAAACCTGAAAACAGAATTTTACAACATCATTAAGACACAAACCTTAACTTTCTGGACCTGCTGGTTCAGATTCTCCTCAGTGGAATTCTTCTCTCTAAGCGGCCCATCCACATCCGTTTCCAACAGGTTACCGTTAACTTCGTCCTCTTCTCCAATCGCCGACTTGCTGTCACCTTCTTGACAATGAGTCCCATTCTGTTCAATGACCTGTTTCTGTGTTATCCCTGCCCTTTCTGAGTCTTTGTCAACATTTGACAGCCAGTCCAGAAGGTTTTCTATTTTGGTTTTGCTCTCTTCCAGCTGCTTCACAGCTGCAACCTGGGTGGGTGGTGGGGCGGGGGAGAGAGGCAATGGGTATTCTGAATATGGCCAAGGTATTAGCTTCAAGACATCCCCACAGTACGTATTTAGATCATTTAAAATTAGAGTGGGGATACTAAAAACTGACATACACTGAAAACTGAACATATTAAAATTAAACCTTAGAAATATAGGAAGTTACTTTGAAGTTTCCACTATCCTTAAAAATACATTCCAAAATTTTAACTGTAGTAATGACTGAGTCCCCACACATTTCACAAGTAGAAAGTCTCACAAACCCACTTAAGCTTTTTTAAAAAGTTAAGCAAAGTGAAGAACAACACAGAAACAGAGGCAGGAAAACATACACCAGACAGCTGTCAGAGAGCTGTCTTCAAACTCTGTGTAGTATTTGGTCAATTACAAACCTGGCAACCCAGCATTCTGGTCCCGGTGCTAGTCACTGCTGACCACCACCTGCCAGACTTAATGACCCCAGAGTCTGTTATACTAATCATTTCCAACAAAGCCACAGTGTACCACATAATCGAATAAGGACCTTTTCAGTTTCTTCCTTGATTGCTGTTGTCACAACTTTATCCAGCTCCTTTCTCGACTGTTCTGCCTTTAAATTAAGTTGTTCACACTTTATCTTAGCTTCATTGAGCTTCTGTTCAATCAACGCCTTATCTTCTTGTGACAGCTTTTCGCCATTCTCTTTTAAGAAGTTCTCTGTGTTTTTCACTATTTCTGCCAATGCCTGTGCACTTCCTTGCATATCTTTCTGTAGTTCCTTATAACACAAAAGGAAAAAAAAATCTTATGAAATTACTACCTATTTAATTTTTCCAAAGCTGTAATTCTAAAAAGGGGGGTGAGCAAAAGCAGGATAATCCAGCACATACAGGTTGAAAAAGAACACTCAGTATGTTCATTGGAGTTGGTTTATTTAAATCACAATATTTAATATAATTTGAAATGTCAAACAGCATTAACGAGAGGTATGAGATTTTCATGTTTGACAAAGAGACGTGGTTTGTAAGGCATTGAAAACAATGAAGTATTCAGTATACAATCTATATAAACTCGCATATACCAGATGTTTTATACGATGTGAGTGCATTTAGAAAAGCTTTTAAATACCTGACCATATCATTTATTGTTTCTAAACATTCATTTTTAATATGCGCTCAGGATAAAAACAGGTAGTTCTGTAAGTTATAAGCTAAATTGTTCCTATAATAATTTCTATACTAAAATAATCTCTTCTAAACACCAGAGCTCCATAATATGTAAAGTTTGCTCCTTTGTTTCAGGTGTTAGGATGCTCTACATTAAGAATTCTCCTCAGCAGTGACAGTTTCCTTCTGTCCATATCTCTCTATGTATTTGTTCTTCTGTTCCTCCTTTACTTGGCATTTTAATTCTCTATATAGTACTTTGTTTAAGCTTTCATATTATTTTTCCATGCTTTCCAGACTCCTCAAAGTCTTCTGAGTATTTGAACTGAAAGAGATACTTACTGAACCACAACATTGTGACATTGGCTCTGCCAGTCACTTAACACCAATATTTACTTAACTTTTATAATGACATGGTAACGAGATTATGACCAAGGAAGACACTGAGGCTTAAAAAGATTCAGTTACAAAGCTAACACGTGTGGTGTCTGGGATTTGGATCAAGAGCTAGCTAATTACAATGAGAACATTCTTTTTTCTGACATCAAGATAAAGACACCTTTATCTATCATTATTGTGTGTTCCTTCCATGGAAAGAGACAAACTACAGGGAAAGATGAAAGAAATAAGAAAGAGCTAAGAAAGAGAAAGAACCCAAACTGATGCTATTTCACCTAATTTGAAAGTGAGTGGATTGGCCTTAAATGTATCCGAGTCTGAACTCATCACATAAGGTATTTCCATTATCAAACCTCCTTTGTATTTTGTCCACTCACTATCTCACCAAAAGCCAGTTAGGAAAATTATCTGACTTGCTTGAAGTTGGAAATGTAACTCTTCGTATAAAGTGTACAGCTCAGGAGGCCTGGAGTACGCCCTGTCTTAGAAAAGCTAAAACGGCAGCTATTTGTCAATAATCCTAACTGCTTTCCAAATAACAGTAATCGATCTTAACATCAACACAGAACTAATCATGCAAAACCAAATTCTACCTCTTGCTTGGACTGGTACTTCTTTAGCTCAACGGTGCCATCCCCAATCACGAAGGCTTCCTGGTGCCCAATCAGGCGGTTTTCTGTCTGGGTGAGAAGATCACAGATCCCCTGGAGTTTCTCTCTGTACTCCTGCTGACGCTCTGCCATCATCTGGAGGGGAACAGAAGCAAAGCATCTGTAACGACGGTCAGAACCCCCGACTGTGACAGCTCCTTATTACAATACATTTTGCAAGTTTCCTCTAAAAAAGCTTTCCGAGTATGCTGTAAACATGATAGCAGTGGGGTACGAACTGAGCAAGGGGACACAGAGAGTAAGAGGCTGTCCCATACGCAAGGAGAGTGACCATGTTTGGGTGAAACTGCTCAACAGAA
This sequence comes from Desmodus rotundus, assembly GCF_022682495.2. Lineage (NCBI taxonomy): Eukaryota > Metazoa > Chordata > Mammalia > Chiroptera > Phyllostomidae > Desmodus > Desmodus rotundus. The sequence goes on from NC_071397.1 coordinate 21,328,866, forward strand.
TACTGGCCATGCACATGTGTAAGAGATGGACCTTCTGACCGACAGGAAGAAACATCCCATTTTCTTAAGCTCTTGAGACCTGCGACACACACAATTAATTCTGTAAAAGGATATCAAAAGAGAAGTTAGTCGTGGTCTGTCTGTTAATATATTTGATATGTGCATATAGGTTATCATGCTAGAGACAATGCCTGGATGCTTCAAGAAATAATAAAAAGACCATTGCATGCACTGTTATTACTTAATCACCACGTCTAATTGCATTCCCACCTCTCCATTACTGATTGCTATTGGATACGGCACTCTAATATAATTCATTAACTCTTTCTAAGAGATTTCTTTCCTAAGTCAATGCTTGCATCTTTCATTTCCTATTACACGCACACACTAGTTATTCATCTTACAGCCACAGACTGTGTTTCCCAGGAGCCTAACACATGCTGGGCAAGATGCTAAGTGTTTTATATTCATTATTTTTATCAGTGCTCACAACACTACCAGGTAAGCACTATTTCCAATTGACCAGTGAGAAAACTGTGGTCCAGTGACTTGCCCTGGGTCCCACAATGAGTGAGGGGTGCCGCTGGGATGTGGAAGGAGGCGGTCTGGCTCCAGAGCCCTGCTGTGCACTGCTGTGTCATGCTGCCCCCCAGAGGGGAATACCCTTAACCTTCTTTACCTGTATGCTCATCAATCTTCCCCCTGAAATATCTGAGTGCATCTATGTATCCTACTCCTAGAAAAGAAGGGAAGACTATCACCTGAAAACAGTAGTTTCAGGGAGTCATGAAAATTAAAATCAATGCATTCTAGCATTATTACAGAAAGCAATAGTGTTATATATTGTAGAATCTATGCATTATACCCTGGCCATTAATTGCCTATCCAGAAAAGTCTCTCCCATCATGCCATAATCCCTGGGTATCTGTGTTACAGGTTTCACACTAAAGAACTAAAAGCAAAGAATCCACAAAGGAGGGCAAACCTTCTGGTCATCCAGGTCTTGTTCTAGCTGTAACTGAGTCTCTAAATGTTCCACCTGGGCAGTTACTGCTTCCTGCACATCAAGGAAACACTTCTGAGTTTTATTTAAGAGCTGCAGCAGTTGCTTGCTCTGGCTGGGAGACAGATCTTGCGCGTGCTCAGAAATGAAAAACTGCACATCAAAGGCAGTAGTCTCCAGCTGTGCCTTGGTACGGCCAAGGTCTTTCAACACATTCTGCGAACAAAGCAGCACAAGTCATCAACAGGGAGTGAAGTCGTAACAGACAGTTTACATCAACAATAACATTTGTTTTAAAAACATGCTTCTTGTATCAAACTCAAGGTTTTATTGATATTTTTATTTAGTCAAAAACCTATTCATCTAGCAAAAATGGTAATGATGAAATTACTTAAATACTGCGGTAATTAATACTATATATAAAAAGATAAACCCTCTGAGAATATTTTAACCTTGCCTGCCATATCACACTTCAAATAAACTCTCACAAAAGGATTCAACTTATGTAAATTTAGCACACTGAAGGGCAACATTAAAATATTGCTTGCCAATATTTACAGCACCCATGCTGCTGTGGTAGCACATAAATGAGAGTATGGGGAATTTGAAACATAAATTAAGGGGGCCAGAATTTCAGTTTTCTGGCTCCCAAGTCAGGAGCCTAACCATCATTATTCATGGGGAAGGCTGTTCAGGTGAAGAACTTGTGGGATGGGGGAAGGCATGATAAAAACGGCTAATACAAAAATACTTCTTACACTGTGATGTGTTCATAGGATCAATATATACTGTTATGGATTTGACTAATATATAAATAAATACATAAATACAAATCTCAGCATGTCAGTGGTCGTAAGAGTTACATGAGGCTGCTGGGACAGCAGCAGAATTGACCACCGAGTCGTGACTATTTCATAGTTGTGTGAACTGTAAACAAATACTTTGGAGAGACAAAGAGAGGAGACAGTCCTGTAGAGCTTTAGCAAAGTCATGCATTTTTGTAAACATTTGTTATATTAAGTCCACAGGTTTTTAAATGTGGTTTCTGTCTTACTATTTTGATACTTGCCTTAAGAAACTCCAAACTCTGCCTCGCGTGCTGGGTACCTTGAACATTCCCAGCCTCCACATCCTTCACAGACCTGCTCTTCTCTGCTATCCAATGTGAGAACGACTTCAGTCTGTGCAGAAACTCTTCATGGGACACGGCTAGTTTTGACTAAAAAACAAAATTGTGTTCATTGCTCTCTGTCCTTAAAATGCAAATGCCTATAAATGACAGTTCTGTCTTAAGGGCTTAACACTCTGAAAACAAAATACTTCAGTTTATGATTAAATGTGTAAACAATCAAATTTCCTTCAACACTCCAATCTGACTCTGTGTGAACCGTGCCAACACCTACCACTTCACGGTCGATTGCAAGCACGATGTGCTCCATTCTTTCTGAAGACGCGTTGCTGAGGGAAGAGAAGGCGTTCTCCAAACTTCGGTGGCTTCTCCTCAGTTCCTCAAGACGGTCTCTGGGGAAGTCACTGGGAAGAGACTTTAAAAACTCTTCTGCCAACTTCATGTCTTTTCTTAAGATAACAGCAATCGGAGCCAACCCCAATTCAAATGTCTGCAAAATATATGTGTATTTGCATTTACCATTTTTATTTCGCTATGCAGAAACATACATTCACCATGGGCTGTGTAATGCAGTAGACAGTGTAATGGAGAATATATCTTTTTGAAGCTATTTATAACTAAACACTAAATAGCTTAATTACAGTGGAAATTCTGTACAATTTAAGGCTTGGCTCTGAACTAGGCTATAAATATGGACCACATTTAGAAATAAAACAGTTTTTCAAGTAAAAGAAGAAAAATCAATTAAAAAATATATGAAAGAAAAAAAACAATATGAATTCAACAGGTTTTCTAGAGTGGAATTTTGTAATATTGTAAACTAACAAAAGTACATATTTTCTTCCCAAAATAATCACAATTTACATATTTAGGACTTGATAGGGAACTTTGGGAAGGTTTCCAGATTGAACACGGACCACAGGGGACAGCAAGGACAAAATCACATTAATATGTTAAAATCAGGGCTACCTTATAATGAATTAAATTAGATACACAAAGCAGGATTGTAAGCATTAAATATTTCCAGAAGATCAGAGAGTCGTCACTGTGTGTGGGTTAAGAGTAACACAGTCTGATGAAACAAGTACAAGATTCAAGTGTCTAATGAATAAACTCGGTCACTGGCACATCTAACCTGGAATAAACCTGACACACTGGACCTAGACAGCTTCTAGCATTTTAGGGTAATCTTCTTTATCTGTAAACCAAAGATTCGTCACTTAAGAAACTGAAATTTTGTTTAGACTTTAATAATAGTATTATATATATGAAATAATATATATTATTTGTATATAATACTTATGTAATAATACTCTATGTTATTATATATTATATGTAATATATTATATATATGTATATATCCATATCCCAGACAGAACCATTTAGTGACAAATACAAATATAACTAATATTCAAAACACACATGTAAAGAGCTTTGCTTATTTTTCCACCTTAACTTACTGGACTACCATCCCTAACAGGCAAATACTCTTACCAATTCTTACCTCTAACTGTTTAAGTTGGTTCTTCAAAGCTTCTAGACTGTTATCCAGAGACGCTGGGGTGTCTAAGGGAGACTTCATATCTTGAAGCAGAGCCACATACTCGTGCATTTTTGATGTGTGCTGTAAACACTGCTGTAACTCCTTGGAAAACTGAACACAAATTTGGACATTTTAATTCAATAGCCTCTATGCAGGTTTTTAGAGCAAATAAAATATATGGGATGATTCTCAAATGTTTCATGCAGCTACTTCCATATGAAATATAAAGTCAACTTACTTGTTCCATTGAGCTATCCCCAGAAGTCATTTCTTTTGACCCTGAAATACATTCCAAATGGCCCAGGAAATCATTGCGTTTCTCCTCCAGCTTCTCGTCTCTTGGCAAGGCTGATGCTCGCACAGTAGAGTTTTCTGGTCCACTTTCTTCTATATTTTGTGAATTAAGAGAACCATGGCGTCCTTCTTTGCTTTTAAGATCATCAATAAGATGTAGCTTTCCATCCACCATCTCAGAAGTAGCAGATGACTTTTGATTCAAGTTTCCAAACTGTTCTGCTTTGTTTGAACGGCCATCAGCGAGCAGCTCACAGAAAATGTTTTCAAGTTGCAGTGGAACTACTTCAGATGTATTACCTATTTTCTCTAGATCATACCCCATCTGAGTTAATTCTTTTGTCAAGTCAAATGCTCCTATAATACTTTGGCTACATTGATTTTGCTTAAGGATGTCAAGGAGAAGCTCAGACTTAAGATTTGCAATACAGAACGGATCATCTCTACTCTCAGCTCTTACTTCTGGTGAGTTGTTCAGGGGGGAAATTCCAGGAGAGTCACTGATCTTCGAGTCATCTCTGGGCACACAAGATGCTTCCTTTACCACTTGTGATGTGCTCATCCTTTTAATTAAGCTTTGAATTAAAACTTTAGTATCTGCACAGGCTGCAGGTTCTCCAACCCCTTGAGAATTCATATGACCTTCTCTCAATCTACCCTTTAAGATGTGCTTTACATCCTCAACAAATACCTGAGATAACTCAGGAATGGGAACCTCCTTTTCTTGGAATCCTGGAGACAAGGCTTGTCCTTTTTGTGGCTGTTGCCCAATTATTTTTTTCTCATTGTTCTTTTCTAAGAATGAATGGTCAGTGCTTAAAGTGTTACTGGAGTTATCACTTCGTATTCCTTTCGTGCTGAGGCCTGATGGCACAGAATCGGTATTTTCCCCAAGGCCTTCCACACTTCTCAGAGGTGAGATTGAAAGTGTGCTTTCATTTCTCACCGATGTGAACTGAGGAATTTCTGTTCCTCCTTCTGAAACATTTTCTTTAGTACAAAGGTCATTCTGTTGAACCATCTCATTTAGAGGTGAGTCTTCTTGAGTGAGGGCTGCCTTCTCTTTTGCATTAACAATTCCTAACTCTAAGTGTTCCTTCATGGGAGGGGAAGCTATTAGAGTGCAGCTTGGGGTTTCTGCATTTGGCTTCAGTCCATCTTTTGCTTTTACATTTTTTGCACAATGTTTTAAATAAGTAAACAGATCAAGCTCTTTCTCAGGTCTGTTGGTGAGAGCATCTGTCTCAGTACTTGAATTCCCTTCAGACAGTATGTCTGAAGTAACGTCACTGATCACTTTGGAAACTGATGAGTCAAATATCTCTTCAAGATTCTCAAACTGAACAGGACTTTGACTACCAACTATTTGTAGATTCTTTGCTTCATCTTGAACAGATACACTTGCTTTTCTAAGGCTTCCTTTATGTTCCTCATTGTTTGTGATTTGTGGAAATGGAAACCGACTACTAACTAAATCCAGATTCTCCCTCATCCTTTCACTGGGCAAAGGTTTGAGATGTTCATTATCTTCTACTGGACCCTCTACAGGATCTTCTCCTGAGCACATTTTATGAACTGATGTTTCATCTTCTGTTAGGATATTGTTTTTGTCATCTCTCTTTTTAATTACAACTCTTCCGTTTCCTTGCTGATCTTCATCAGTTATAGAGTCCACAGATGACAAGTGGCCTCCCTCAACATGTTTTCCTATTAAATCAGGCTCAGAACAAATGGCTTTATCAGAAGTTGAACTGATACGAGTATTACGTAAAACATCCGCAGGGCCAAAGGTGTCTTCTGATTCAGTGTCTTTAGTAATAGGCACCAATGTATCCTTAAGGGCCATCTCAGGATTCAACAGATTTTCTTTGCTTTTTCCAACAACCTCAGTTGTGTATTTTGGAAGATTGTCTCTTTCAGTAACTAAGCTACTTTTAGCACTTGATCCTAGCTGTAAAACATTTACACTTTGCTGTTTTTCTAAAGAATTATAATTGTGCTTTTGGCCCAGGAGAATCATTTTATCAGTACTTTGATTTTCACGGCTGTTTTCCTTTTCCTTCGTGGTGGTAGCACACAACTGCATATCCATACCTACAACCGCATCTTGGCACACAGGCTTTTCCTTCTCATCCCTTCCTCCTCCTCCTCCTCCTTCTTCATTATCGTCGTCATCATCATCATCATCGTCGTCGTCATCATCATCATCATCCTCCTGATCATTACTGTCACATATGTAATCCCCATAACTGTCTTCATTTTGCATAGAATCTAAACGTTCAGTATCAGAATTAAATTCTTCTCCAGTTATATATTCTTCTCTCCCTCTCCAACAGCCAGTGTCATCAAATTTCAATGAAGCACTGAAGCTCTCTTTCCTTCCTACGGTTTCAGAATCAGTCAGTAAGTCAGACTCATCACTTTCTAGGTTATCTGCACTTTCCCTGTCTGATACGGTTTCCAGCAACTGTTCATTGACCTTGTATGAGCCAAGTGAATTTAAACGTATTCTTTCATCAGCATCTAATTCAGCTTTCTTGCTACTTAGGAGACAATCCTGAAAAAACTGTGCTTTTCCCCTCACTCTTAAGCTCTCCACTAGCCCTGCCTGAGTCACCCCGGAGTTTTCATTCTCTTTTGGAACATCATAGAAAATATTGCCAGGAGAAGCAGCCCCATCATTTTCCTCTTGCAGTGTGTCACAGTCCTCAGGTTGCAGACCATCACAGTCACCACTTTCAAGCAGCAAAGAATCATGGTCATCATCTTCAAACAAGGGAGTATCATAAAAATCATCATCGCTATCACTGTCTGTCTCTGAGTCCCCCTGCTGATCGTCCAGTAGCGACGTTTCGTAGTCACCAGCACTGACAGCCACTTCACCCAGAGCTGTGCCACAACCATAAGAAGCGTTGGTACTATCTGTATCGCCCCTCGGTGTCATGGCCCAGGAGTGCTCTTCCATTTTGGACTCATTTGGAATGTCTTTAGGTTTCTGTTGAGAAGCAGCATGTATTTTTTCACCTTCCCCACAAGTATCTGAAATATATTTATCATTGTGACATTGTACCTGAGGATCAGTATAACCAGTATTTAAAGGTTTTTGTCCACAGTGTTCTCCCTTCAAACTGATGTTAATTCCTGCAATTCCTAGAAACTGGCCTTGAAGTTTTTCTCCCATTCTTGGGCCCAATAACATGGTTTGCTCACTGGATGGCAATGTAGAGTCTTCACATTTATTTCCATCGCTCTCTCTGGTGTGTAAATTATTAAAACTTCCCTGGTCATTCCTCAATTTATCATGACTTAACAAGGCACTCAGCCTCGGGGAATAGTCAAAAATAGCTGAATCCTTGTTTATATTATCTTCAATCTCTGTTTCCTTCAAGTCACACATTCTACTAGTTCTTGACTTTACAACAGAAGTTATCAAATCACTTGCAAGGTTTTCAATGTTTTTAGGATGACTACATTCATCTGCATGTTCATTTGTTTCAACTTGACTTTCATTTTCACAGTTTTTAGGTATCTTTCCAGAGTCTTGCCTACATCTGCTAACATTGACAAGTTCAGATTGTGTAAAATATGATACAGAATTGGGAAGATTCACACTGGATGGATTCTCAAGTGTATGATCTGTTACTATTACATTTTCCAGGTTTTCTGACTGATGAAATTCACTGAGAACATTATTTCCCATTTCATTAAACTCTTCATCTAAGGCATGCTTTCTATTTTCAGGCATTTCTTTATGTTTAGGTTCTCTGCAACAACATTGATCAAAACTACTTGGTGAAGTTATACTCTTATCCTTCTCTTTACTTGGGGTATTATTCAGAAACACACCAGGGAGCCTTAGGACATCAGTGCATTCTTTCATGGACATGTCTTCATCAAATTCTGCACTGCAGCCTTCCAGGAGCACAGCAACAGCCTCATTCAAGTCCCCGTCATACAGCAAAAGCCTTTGACCTGTGTTCACGTCCATATAGCTATTTATCATCAAATAAGACAGGAATAATTTTTTAGTCTGTTCTGAGCTCTGCACCGCCACTGGCTCTTCTCCATCAAAAGTATCCTCTTCTTGTCTATAATCGTGGGCTGTAGATGGCTGGAATTTACAAAAAGAGAGCCATCTCTTGGCATTCTTACAAGCTTCTACGTCTCCCAAATCTGGCATTTTATCAGGCAGTATTATACTTTTTAAAATTGATGTTGTGTTATTATCTATAATTCCTAGCTGCTCAGCAACATCTAAATCAATGACTTGAGAAGTTTCTGGAATATACAGAGCAGCTATTTTCTGCCTGCCATTCAGGATTTTGTATGCCAATTCATTTGTAATCAACTTCTGCTGCAGGGAAGAAGAAGTGGGAAATATTTCACCAGAGTGAGGCCAAATGAGTCCAACATAGCCTCGCTGAGCCTCTAGTACCAACAGAGCACTGCTCGAGGTTATTAAATCACACTGGACTGCTTCATCTACAGTTAAACGTTTTGCGGGGTTAGAGTGGATGATTCCACCTGTCTGAACCTGATAGGTTAGAATACTGTTGGCAGTATCTCTGTCAATCACCCCTCCTGCCACAGCTTCTTCAATAGTCATTCTCTGACCAGAGCTGCAGTTGACCAGACCTCCCGAAAGAAGCTGTGCGCCTAATAACCTAAACATGGTTTCACGGTCTATGAGACCTTCATGAGCTGCTCGTAAAATGCTGATGTTCCTTCCACATTTTAATGTTATTTTGCCTCCTTCTTGTGGTCTTACAGGTAGAAGCCGCATCCCAGTGCTTTCCTGTAAAATACTTCTTTCTATAATGTCTATTAAAGACACCCTCTCAGAGGTACATGGATCAATAAGATCTTTGCATGTATTTTGCCTTTCCAAGACTTTAGAAAATAATGCTGAGGAAACCAAGTTCTGCTGGAAAGCCTTCTGCAGGGTCAACTGTTCTCCTGTGGCTGGAATCACTAGCAAGCCAATGGAAAGCAGTATCTCCAGGACTCTGGCGGCCATGGCCTCTGATATCATGCCTTGAGCCAGAGCATCCAGCACTGGAACTGTGGTGGAAGACACAGCAGAAATGATCTCCTTGGCTTGACTGAGTTCTTGGAGTTGGCACACAACTTGTTCATCAATGAGGCCATGACTTTCGGCACCTTTGAGGTCAAAGCATTTCCTTAATTCTGGTGAAATTAGACCAGAAATCATTAGCTGTGCCTCGAGCAACCTTATTCCTGTGTCATAGTCAACAAGGCCTCTTAAAACTGCCTGAAAGACTGAAAGGACTTCTCCAGTTGTCTGATCAATGGTGCCTGCAATCACTTTATCCAGCTGAAAGAAAAGTACAAAATGCTCAGGTCAGTCTGGGATTCAAGGGTGGGCAGAGTTTCGTGAAACTTAGTGTGCACTTTTTAAAAAATAAGTAACGCACTTCAACATAAAAATCCTCTACTTACCAAGGCGTGGCAATGCTGTGAATGTTAGGCAGCTCAAATGCACAAGTGATCTATGTCAGTGATCTATTCAACAGCACAGGATATGATAAAAGCTTTGAAAACAACATGCATCTGTGAATTGAAAACTTAATACTGTGTACATTAACAAGGTTAGTGAAGACACAACAGAGTAAATGATGATAGTGAGAAAACAGGACACGTACCCAGAAGGCAAACCATGCTTTCTGCAATTGGGTGAGATTAGTCTACTAACACGAAAGAGAGTGTGTCAAACCCCATGCTACTGATGTTTACAGCATACAGACTGCTTCCCAGTTGAAACATAATGCACCGGAAAAATTGTCACAAAACCCCAAATGAGACAAATAGTGTGTAAAGTACTCCAGGGAGTAAGGGAATTGAATACAGAGATAACATTTTTGAATATTGAACATTGTGAATATGTATTATCAAGTTTTAAAAACTTAAGGGCAGGCCAAATTTTAAGTGATTTCTGTTATATTTTAAGAAGATGCTAGGGCATCCTCATTATAACATATGGCTCAGTGTTACTCAAATAAATCCCATGATATCTCTGAAAAAATTTTTTAAAATCCCATAACACTCCAATGTCACTGGTAGAGGTGACTCCCAGGCTATTGTACAAGTATAACATCACATTTATGTAGTAAAATACCTAATTAGCAGTAAGAGAATGGCTCTTAAAGAGAAGAGTTAGAAAAATGAATGATTCTTTTCTTTTACCATGCAAGGCAGAGATTAAGATGTCACAGAAACTGATGACAGCAAGGGTAATACTGCATTTAAAAAACAACACAAATCTCCAAATACTTAAGTAAACTCCATGTTTTTTCCATGTACACAATTTAGGGTCATTTCTTTACCACCGACATACATTTCTATACAATCATGCAATAAAACTAAGAACCTTGAAACAGCCTCATGTTTTAATAATATTACCTTCTCCTCTACCTTTACATCTCCCACAGCTTCTGACTCTTGAAGTTGTGTCAGAGATTCACTAAATAAATTATAACTTTCTTGAAGAGTTTTTACTTGTTTTTCCAATTCATTTCTCTCTTCATCTGTCATTCTAAAATAACCAGAAAGTATGAAGTGAGGAGCGCAAGTCTTCAGGTGATAAAGATGATGTACCAGGCTCAATGATTTTGTAAAATACTTTTCTAAATAAGTACACAATCATAAAATAAAATATAACCTTTTAATATAACCTCAGATAACTCAGATCTTCAAACGGCTGAATGTGAAAATTAAGGACGGCCCTAAACACATCTAGGAATCCTTCTCTTGCCTAAATAAAGGGACTGAAGGAAAGTGAACTACTATGTCAGCACCTCTCTAGCATACACAAGATTCTGAAATACCAATAGCTGCTGTCTGATAGGGGGAAAGTTGGCATTGTTAGTCGCAACATGGAAAAGGGACAATAAGGCACCATTGTTACTCAAAGTGAAACTTGTTTAAGATGAAGGATAAAGAGGAAACCAACCTGATTCCCTAAGGTACAATATAAAATCATTCTAGAATAATCCTAAAGTGGACAGTCAAAACAGGTTTAAGAAAAGGGTAGATTCCTTCCCTGCCTGAGGTGTGAGCTGAAATATATAAAGTGCCTTGTTGCAAAAAGTAGGAGCAACATGTGAGAAACCAGGTTTCCCATTAAGAACTCCAAGAACATTACACATTTTTTTTTTTTTGTGCCCCTCATTCTAACCTTCTCTCCCGGAGTGAGTGATGGGGCCACTCGGAAAACACCGGGCCTGTATCACTGGTGGGCGCCTGCCTGTGTCCGGTCTCACTGCTTCCGCATGGGACAGCCTACCATCTGGCCTTTTTTTCTCCACCCTATTTTCCTCAACTAGCTCCTTATCTTTTTCCTTTTTCCTCTCTCCTCTCCTTTTCTTCTGCCTTAATCCAAACATCCACGGGATGGTATGAAAGAGTACTGGAGTATAAGCCACAAGACCTGAATGACTTGACTTTACAAGAGTCATTTCAGGCCTCAGGAAATATTTACACTTATTTAATAAAATGAAGATGATATTTTCCAAAAAACAAATTTCAGACAGTGCTACTTATATTAAGACTTGGCTTGGAATCTTCGCAACTCACTAGCTACTTACTAATCCTTAACCTCTCGAGCCTATTTTCTTATCAGTAATATATGCAGATAATAAGTACCTCTCAGGTTTTTGGTAAACACAGACAAAGTAACTAAAAATGACAGTTACTTAAATTGCTCAATTTAAGATCTTATGTTATTACATTACTAAGTAAATCTGTGATTGAATTTCATTAAAAAAATCTCAAATAAAATTTACCATCTTCTACTTTCCTGAGCATTTTTAAGACCACTTTCCTACACTGAATAAAAGTTAATGGAAACCAACATACTTGTCTCTGTTTTTAGCCAAAAATAGCTGCATAGTCTGACGTGCCTCGGATAACTGTTCCTTCTTGGTTAATATTTCTTCACTGGAAATCTGCAAGGTATGAAAAACACACTCAAATTCCGCCCTCATAGAAACTAACAAACAGTAATTTTTAAAAACAAATCAGGTTTGCAAGACCCAAATGATGTCTATTTTCTGGGTGACCCAAGTCAATAACCCATCACTTATCATCAGTGTATGGGCCTGGATAGAAGGAGTACTTTATGTTTAGAATGAATGATTAAGAAAAGCCTTATTATTTCGTGAGGAAACAGTAATGCAGCATTATATGGTCCTTGCATTTGTCCCAGCTCAACCATGAATCAAGGTTGCCTTAACAGACAGCCCAGGTGGCCAGAGATCCAGCACTGGCCAATGTCATCCTTGGGCCCCCCAATTACATGACTGAAGACCACCACTCCCAACAAGCATCCTCCTCCCTCAAGTTCCTGAGTACAATGCTCCTTTTGCAAAATGTATGGTGACAGTTTAATCTGCATGCCTGCAGATCAAGATTAAATAATTTTTATTGCTAAGACTCAGTTGCAAAAGTTGCTCATGATGGTCAGAGGAATAAAATTGATCTGTTTGAGGATAGCAAGTAACACTTTCTCCTAATTCCTCAGTATATCACTTCTGAATACCTAATATCAGAAGTTGCCATTCTTTTAAATGAGCAGAAATGAGAGTTAATGATGGGTCAATAAAAAGGTATCTTTCCCCCTGATGTATTCCATTAAGAGTCAACTAAAGTCTATTTTTAATGGTTACAGGTAATACTGAGGCCATAATGATATTTTAAAAGACATTTATTATTCACATCAAATTGCCTTAAATTCCTTTATCAGTGTTATTAGAAATTTATAATTTAGGCCATGATCTTCACTAAAAAAGTATCTACTTTATGTCCAGTAGGTCTAAAACTGATGTGGTGAAATTTTGAAGAATTTAAAACTACAGAATGAGAAAATTCCAAGGGTTTATAATCCACATTTCTCAAATGCAACTCTTTCTCCCAAGATATCCTTGCTACGTTGTTGTCCCTATTTTAGTTCTCTTCCTATTTGACAAGGGGGGGGGGGGGAAGGAAAGAAGATATTTTAAAGTAAATATATGCATAACCTTACTTTGACGGTTTTGCATTTAAAACACCAAATGTAATTGCTTTTGAGCTTCTTATTTCTTCTTCACTTTATGAAATATAGTATGCAAGACTGTGAGCTAATATAGTTTTATTTCAATTGAATAATTCAAGTATATGCTCAGGGCTGTAAACTTCAAGGGTGGGGAGGCAGATAAAGAATTACGTCTGCCTCATATCATAGGGAAAATTAGACAGGACACTGAAGTTTCCCCTATATAATGATGTCAGCAACGCCAACTGATGACAAGTGAGTACTGATGCAGAGCTACAAAGGGCAGCTAATGAGAGCTAACAATAGCCCCTAAAACTTCCAAAGGTCAGGCAGGAGCGGAGGGGCAATGCAGGAAAAGTTTTCAAGAAAAATGCTGCCTAACCTAGTGGCAATTTTTAAGAACACAGCTGCAATCCCAGTGCTGTCACCAGCAGCAGCAATGCTGGAATTTCGACCAATGCCCTTAGAGCTTCAAGTGGAGGCAGTCCAACAGACAGCAAGGAACACGAACATCTCAGGAGCCGGAGCTATACAGCTAATGCCAGGCAGTTGGGGTACAGGAGATAGCCCACAGAGCTGAGGAATTCATGTAGGTAAGGGAAAGAATCTCGAATTTCCAGTCACTGACTGGAGGACATTTCTTCATAAACCAGAAAAGGTCCAAAAAAGCACAACTAAACTCAATCCTCAAAAATGTTTATCCTAGTTTGTATTTTTGTAATTGTTGAAAGTTTGGTTTACCTTTGTTGAGAAAGAGACTGCATACATGTGTGATATGGAGTGCATGGGTCTTTTCTGGGTGCAAAACAGGATGCCTCTCCTCTTCACAATGCTCATCACAGTAATTGAGAAGCAGAGGTAACTATTGCTGTGCTGGAGAAGCAGCACAACATATTAGTTCACTATTATTAAGACTAATACACAGTTCAGGCTTTGGAATCAGAAAACACCTTCTTCTGCCTGCCAAATACTGTGATTCATTGGGCAAGTGACTCAACCTCTCTGATCCTCATTAGAACTGTCTATAAAAATGGAGAGGGGGATTAAGGTAAAGAATGAAACATTTTTTGGATGGACTGTCTCATCTTATAAATTCTCCCCACTATTATTATTATTATTATTATTATTATTATTATTATTATCAACCAGGCCCTCAGTGAATACCTTTTGCTTAGAGAAGGGAGATTTTCCAGACTTCTCTCCATCCCTCAATGTCTTGCTGATATTTGATACCCATTTCTGTAATTCTTTGGCTTTTTCAACATGTTCTTTCTTTTCTTCTTCCAGTGACTTCTGACAGATATGAGTAGTAAAAAAAAGATACATTCCAGTAAATGGCTGAGCCTGACATCTCCACAGAAAACAAGAGTGTAGAAAGGTTTTTATCACACACAGGTTACTGAGATACTTTATTCATGCACTTAACCATGTTTACCACGTCACACCGTGGATGTACTTCCAAAATGTTTATGGTAACAAGGGAAGCTGTGACAAACGTTCTTTAACCTCCCAGCTGGTCTATCAGTGTGACAAATTTAAAAACACACACACACAAAACCTTGACTTTATTAATGAAGCACTGGAGGATATCTGAACCGCTGCCTTTGCATTAGCATCACAAACACAATGGTCTGACAGTAAAGTACCATCTGAGACCGCGGAAAGCGGAAAGAATGAACAATGAGTGCACACTTTTGAAAAATACATACAATGAAGAAAAATCTTTCCCTCTCTTCCAACACACAGTCCATTCATCACAAAGTCTAAGTAGAAATGGAAGACTGTAGTAAACATTTAATATGTAAAGAAATGTGACTACATGCAGAAAACTAAAAACTTTTTCATTTTTTAAGGCAGTGTAAAACACTGGCCTCAGGGAAGCTGGGAAAGAATGTACATCTCTCTCTGTGATTCCTTGGTGCTCTTTGAAGTGCTCTTTCAGGGAGTGTAAGGGATCATTTAATAAAGGGAAACCCTAACATCAGGCTGGATCTATTCAGTGATGGAGAGTTCTGAGGAAAGGATGCTCTCTCTGAACTGGTTGGAGTTCATCAAGTTTATGCTGTACTCTCAGCAAAACACCTTTATTTTAGAGTGAGCAGGATTGAAAGAACTAATTTCAAAGCTAAATGAAACCATTTTTAAGAACAGTAAATCTTTTGTTGTTGTTGTTTTTTCAATTTAAAAATCATTCTCTCTTCTGAACAGTCAGCTATTTCCAGCCCTCCCGAAGTAAATACTGCTTTGAATACGTGACACAATTACTAGACTGTCCCTGCAGCTGACACTGTCCTGCTCTGGACAGACCGCATGAACTAGACAGCATCTCCCCTGTGCAGAGTTACTCAACACGTCCTATTATGAAGAATAATAGAGGCTGGAAATTCCCGTCATCAAGGGTTCAGACACTTCTAAGAGTTTAAGTCCTGTGTGGAAATCAAAATCTGCATTCTCTAAGGCTTCTTTATAGGTCAACTTTCTTTTTGTTTGGGGGCATATGATATTTCTGACATACGACTTTTGATCTTTGAGGTTAGTGGCAAGGAAGACATCTATAATACTGACTTGGAGAGCCTCTTCTATCGACAACCGGGAGTGAGCCTGTGGCTCTATCAACCCCCCGGTCAAGTACTGAAACTCCAAACATCTGATTCCCATTTCCTTGCTTATGATATTTGCATTCACAGCTTCCACCACGGACATCGCTTTGTTCTTGACGGGATGGTTAATCCCCGTCATTACTAATTCACACTGTCGCAGCTGCTGGGCAAACCCCTCATCAACTAGGCCTCTATGCAAAGCTTCAGCCACCCGGTACCTTTTGCCAGAAATAGGATCAATTATGCCCCCAGTGCTGACTTGGGCTTCAAGGCATCTGAGGGCAGTAATCCGATCGATCAAATTTCTACGGGAGGCCTTTAGCACAGAGATCCTTTCTCCACTAGAAGTCAGCCAATACCCCGCAATGGGACTATGCAAATCCTTCTTGGGAACTAACTTGCTGAGCAAAGCATCGGCAAGTTCTGTGAGCGTGATGTGGCCTTCCTGATACTTTTTCACCAAGGCTTTGTCAACTGTTCCCTGCTCCACAGCCTCATCAATGTTGAACTGCAATCCTGTTTTAGTGTCAGTCAGCATGTGAGAAGGATGCCCATAGGATTCAAAAAACGTGGCTTCCCTCCACTGGTACTGCTGCCCTGACAGTTCTAGGTAGGTACTTTTTTCAATGAGGTTTCTCTGGAAAGCCTCATAGGCAGTCAGTTCTGCTCCTGTCTTAGTGTCTACCACAGAAATCCTGTGTGTTTTGGATACATTGAGATTGGAAATGTTCCTCTCCCCGAAAGGAAACAGAAAGCACTGGCAATCTACATCGAACACACACATTCGCAGTAATTCTGAATAGTACAGAGCCTGCTTGTTATTGGGGTTAGGAAAAACTCTCGTGTGGCTCGATGGCTCGTGTAGAAACTGCAGGATGGCATTGTTTAACAAGCCTTGCTGCAGAGCAATTTCTGGCGGGACGCGGATGCCTCTCACGGGGTCGATGACGCCCCCGCTGGCGATCTGGGCCTCCATGATATGTTTACCTTTTTGTCGGTCAAGCACTCTATTTTCCATAGCTTGAAACACTGACAATGTCTTAGAGTTATATGAATATCCCAGGGCTGCCTTCTCTGCCTCAAGGAGCCTAACTTTGAACTCGGGGTCAACAACTCCTCTAAGGACCGCATCTTCGACAGAATACGTCTGACCTGCAATGGGATCGATTAGAAAACCTGTTGCAGCCTGAGCTTCTAAAAATGCTAAAGCCATCATTTTGTCTATTAGGATTTTCTTGGCTGCTGAGGCAAATGAAATCTTTTCCTTTGTAGATTCTAGGTAAAGCCCTGCAATTGAGGTGGCTTTTGTCAAAAACTTGCTGAGAGTTTTCTGAACTTCTTCAACAGTCTTAAGGCCAAGTCGCAGCTGCTCAATGGTTTTCATGTCCAGAAGCTTAGCTTCGACCAACTGCCTGGCAGTCACCGTGTGCCGGAGCCCTTGGAATGTAAACTCATCATCCCTAACCGAGCACGCACGGTCGCCATCGAAGTTCTGGGAGGTCTCCGGTTCTAAGCCTTTCTTAAGAAAATCTCTCCTGAGTCCAAGCATCCATTCTTCAGCACTGGAAAATGGGTTCTTGTCTTGTTTTAATGCTGTGGCTTCTGTATGCATATCATACTGCTTGTTCTTAGCTATCTGTAACAGGAATTTATAAGGCATTAAAAGTCATCTAAAGAATATTATGTCACTCTACCCATTCTTAATCCAAATACAATTCCTAGAATAACAAAGATGAGATAAGTAAAGAAAAGAAAAATTTCAAACCAAAGAGAGTTCAGGAATAAGGAATATACGTTGAGAGTCTGAAGCTTACTTTAGATGACAATTAAGGCATTAAAAGAGTAGGAAGGTGAAGGGGTTAAGAAAAAACAAACAAACTCACAGACAACAGTATGGTGATTATGAGAGGGACAGGGAGTGAGGGACATAGAAGAGGGTAAAGGGGGAATAAATGCTGATGGAAGGAGACTTCACTTGGGGAGTTGAGCACACAATATAATATACAGATGATGTGTGACAGAACGGAACACCTGAAACCTGTAATTTTATTAACCAATGTCACTCCAATAAATTCAGTTGAAAAAAGACTGAGACAAAATTTGTCCAGAGAACATGTTAGAAATTAAAGTTAACTGCTTGGTTTTCTAGTTTTTTTTAGTTTTCTAGTTTTTCTAATGGGCATATTTTTCAGAATATAATCCCATAGATATAACAGTATAACCATTATATCTGTGTGTTTAATCTCAAACCCTTAAAAATTAAAGATAGATAATTTGTACTAAAGATTCAAGTAAATCACTAGAAAATGATAGCATTATTTTTCTGTCAGAATGACAGCCAATCACATTTAACATTTTTTTTAAAAATCTGATCTAGCAGAGAAAGGAAACAGGAGAGGAAACTTAACACAGGTAGCTCATAGGTCTTACAATCCAGATTATACCTCTAATGGTGCCAAAAGCTTCACCAGGTCCACTTCGCATTTGTCATCTTTGTATCTAACGGGTTGTCTGGAATTGTACAGAGGTTTATCTCTTATCTTCTCTATTTCTGAGAGTCTTGAACTAGGGTTTTTCTCATCAAAAGTTATTTGCAATTCGGTGCTTGTTTGAGAAAAATACTCAGAGTAACACTGCTGGCTTTTCTCTTTCTCCAGCGGAGCACCTGCTGGCCAGCACTGGACGTCCTTTTGTTCCACAACCCGATGTTGCCACTTTTCTTCCAACTGCTGTGGTTCCTGAGCCCATCTCAACAGAGGAGATCTGGCCCTTGGGTGAGGCTGTCCTGTGTTCCTAGAGGAGAGGTCCCCAGAGTATTGACGCTCCTTCACTGACACCTCAAACTCTGGCTTGAAGGTACAGTCTTTGGTTGGGCTCTTCTTTTGGATTTCACACTGGAGCAAAACTAATTGGTGTTCATGTTCCTTTATCTGTTGATCCATTTTTTGCTTCAGTCTTTCAACTTCACGTTTCTGGGCTACCAGTTCCTCTTCAAGTTTCCGACATTTTTGGTAATTATTTGCTTCCACATTCCGCCCTTGTTGGGTTTGCTCACGATATTGCTGAAGCTGTCTTTCAAGTTCTCTAATATTTGTTTCACAGAGCTTAGCATTCTCTTGAGCTCTGCAGTTTTCTCTCTGAAGAGACACAAAGTCAAGTTTGATGCACGAAATGTCATTTTCAGTGATGACTTTGGAGTCCATCAATTTTTCCATCTTTTTCCGAAACTCCTCTGCTGAACGTTTGAATTTATCAGATTCTTCCTGAAACAGGACCATCTTTCTGTGGGTCATCTGTTCCTCTATGGTCTTTAAGTACAGTTCGTCCTGTACCTTTTTCAACTTGTTATTTAACTCTTGCACCTGAGCTTGCTGCAGCTGTACTTTCTGCTCGCCCAGGCGCTTTTCCTCTTTGGAAGCATTCAGCTCAGCATTCAGATTTCTAACCTCTTTCTCAGTGTTCCGGATGATAATGTTCTGCTGGTCACACTTCTGTTTAAATTCGCTCACTAAGTTTTGACTTTTGGCCAGGTCTTCTTCTAGGCATTTGATTCTTTGATGGAAATCCTGCTCTGTTTTGGTCTGTTTGTGCAAGTGTTCATTTGTGTTGCGCAGCTGTTCCTTAAAACCACTCGCCTGGATTTTGAGTGCTTCGCACCTTTGCTGGATCGCTTGTTTCTCTAAAACCACATTGGCCGATTCTGCCTGAATTCTCTGCATCACTAACTTGGTTTCATTATTCTGCCTACTGAGCTCATCTACTTTTTGTTTTAACATTTCTGCACACTTATTACTTCTCTCCAATTCTTCCTTAAGCTTTTGGATTTTATCATTATTTTCTTTTTCAGCTTTAATGTTCTGAAGCAACTGTGCATGGCTTTTCTCAAATTGTTCTTTTAGATGGTCTGATTTTCTCTGGCAGAACTGCAGTCTTTCATTAGAGAATTCCTTTTCACCCTGAAAAGAATTCACCTGTGAATTTAAGTGCAGAATATCCCTCTCGGTTATCGCGTGCGTCCTGGTGATCCTGTCTACTTCTCTTTGCAGCTTCCCCTTTTCCTGCTGGAGAGATTCTAATTCCAGCTCATAGTTGTGCTTTATTTTCTTCAGATCATTGGCTTCTTGCATGACTTCTTCCGCTTTACCCGCAGTTTGGTTCAACTGCCGCCCCAGTTCTCTGAGCTGCTGAGAATACCCTTCCTCTACCTGGTCTTTCCTTTCCAACTCTAACTTAAGGCACTTCAGTGTGTTATTTGTTTCATCGAGTTTTTCTTTCAGCAAGCGAGCCTTTTCCTCAGACGAGGTCTTTTCCAGCTGGAGGGCGCTGAGTTCATACTTGAGCTCCCTCATGTCCTTCTCGGCCTTTCTGTTGGCGGTCACCAACTCGTGCACCTGCTGCTTGAGCTCTTCTGCCTTCTGTTTGTCCTGCTCTTTCTCTGGGACAACACATGTGGGCAGCATACTCTCCCTACATGAAAACTGAATCTCGGTTATTTTCCTCCTGGCTTCTAATTCAATTTTCTGCTTTTCTTTCAGCTGTTGCTCTGCTATCTGCTTTTGAGATGTCAGATCTTTTTCCATCTGTTTTATCCGCTTCAAGAGTTCTTCCTCATTGTCTCTCTTTCTTCTTAATTCTTCCATTAACTTATTCTTTTGTTGCTCCAAGTCACTGAGACTCGAATCTTTCCTTTTTAGGTGATCTTCCAGGGATCTTCTTGTAAAGGTGTTTTCCTCTAGTTGGCTCCGGAATTTGCAGAGGTTTTCCTCCACGGCCACCCTCCTGGTCTCGGCCTCGGCCGTGAGCCTCCTCACGCGTTCCAGCTCCCGCTCTGCGGCCTCCTTCTCCCGCACAATGCTCTCCAGCTCCCTGCGGTACTGCTTCGCTTCACTCTCAGCTCGGATCTTCTGCAGGGCGATGTCCTGCACATTCCGCTGCTGCCTTCTCAATTCATTTTCTGCAGCCTCCTTGACCTTCGGAAGTTCCTCCTCTACCTGGGACTTTTCTTTCTTTAGTTCAGCTACCATTTTCTCCAGTTCACTTATCTTTCCTGTAAGTTTGCTATTCTCAATCATTGTGGCCTTCTGGCGCTGCAGCAGATCTGAATATGCCCCATGTTCAGAGGTCTCCTTACACCTTTTCATCTACAAGAGATGTTTAAAAGTGTCACACCTGGTCTACTCCAATTTGTCTTTAAAAATCTGAAGCCAGGCCCAGAAAAGCACTTACGAAAACAAGTGAACCGAAATGCCAAACAAGCACTGCCACCATCACCATCACCACCACCACCACCACCACCTTCTTCAGAAAGGAAGCTTCAGACAGTCAGCAAAAGGAGAAGGTAAAAACCCTTCATAACAGATTTTCTAAACCAAAGTATCTTTTTTTTTTGATCTCTCAGAAATAGTTTGGTTGTAAAAATTAGCTAGCTCAGGATTTTATAGCAAAAAGGGACCTTCCAAAACATATCGCTTATAGATAAGAAAACTGAGGTACAGGGAGGCTAAATAATTTTGCAAGCTTTCACAACAGTGCTCTTTCTGCCCTCGCCCACAACTCAGTCCAAGCTGATAAGAACATACAACATCTAGGAACCAAATGACATTAAAGAATTTGGTTTTCTATATCCAGCCCAATGGAAATTAAAAATGATGTTCACATCCCTCTGTTTTACGGTTAAAGAAACAAAATACAGAACTTTGGAACCGAAAGCCAAATCAGGAAATAATACTTAACATGGGGAAGAAGGAAAATTATACAACAACTTGTCATTTCTAAAGTCAAATCTCTTACTTGTTCATACTCCCATATTAAGACAACCGTAATCAGAATTGCTAATGCAAAGGCAGCTACAGCCTCTGGTGGCTTTAGAAAAGAGGTGCTTCATATACTCACAGATTTGGGTGCTCTTGTTAATGACATGCCTCATACAAATCCACCTTGACAAGTACCTTTAGATACTCCGTAAATACAAAGATATTTGTTAAATATAAATACTTTTGAAAATGTACTTAGGGATTTAGCATCAATGTATAAAATAAAATGTAAGAAGATTTTTTTTTTAGCTTGGTCATGATAAAAATCAATCTCAGCTGGGAGGAACACACTTGGCATTGACTACAGAAATATACGGTCAGAGCTCGTTTTCAGTCGCTACTTACTTTCTCTTTGTTAATACCATAAAGTTGTTAGTTTCAAATCATCAGCCCAAAACCATAATTACAAACAGTTTAAACAAGAGTCGAGAAATTATTCTAGAGCATATTTTTTTAAATTGAGAAGCTTTGCTAAATTTCGATAATTAAATAATTTAATTTACAGTACAGACCATATATCTTATTTTGCTTCCTCAAATTTCTTGGACATCCATACTTTTGACAAAAATTTCAGCTGTCTCCTTTGCTAACCTGAATGTGCTTTAGGACAAGAATTCATTTTGAGCAAACCTCACCGCGGTCTGCAGCACTTGGTGCTAGTGCTCTGTCTCGTTATCAGGGTCAACTTCTAGGGACACTTAAACATTTTATCGGTTAAAACACTAAATTTTCAATATTTCTAATTAGTTTACTTCTAACAGGGTCTTTCTCAATTTTTTAACAACCCCCCTTTAGAGGTTAGCTATTGCTAAGAATTTTTGAGCCTATTTTTTTCTTAGTTATGTTCTAAGGTTTAAAAAATTAAAAATTCTCTCAGGAAAAAAAAAATGTTATTGAACCCTCAGTATCTTAAAGTAATTTTATTGATTGTTAATAATCTCACATTGTCTAGATACTCTGAATTTTTTTAGCAAATACTAGAAAAATTACTAGAAATAATTTAGTCCCATTGTTGATTTGCTTTCTTAGAGATTTCAAGCTTATTCATATAAAAATAATTTCCTCGAGTTTTCTCTAACTTTTCCCCAAGGACAATACTGTCTAATATCAGCAATTAATATTTAATACACTTTCCTCTCAACACAGACTAAAAAAATCTCTTTATCTGTCTAATATCCATTATAGGTAC
Organism: Desmodus rotundus; assembly: GCF_022682495.2. Classification (NCBI taxonomy): domain Eukaryota; kingdom Metazoa; phylum Chordata; class Mammalia; order Chiroptera; family Phyllostomidae; genus Desmodus; species Desmodus rotundus. The sequence goes on from NC_071397.1 coordinate 21,351,486, forward strand.
TCTACTTTCGTTTCTAATTTGATATTATCTTCTAAAATTAGCTTGCATCCTTCTTTGACTTCATGTTTATTATGGAAAATGCTACTCTCAGAAGACCAAGGTTTCTCACGTGGGTCTTCACAGACTCAGTGGAAGAAACACTACCCTTTGGAGTCTAAAAGCTGAGCTATATATCTTTTATAAAATACACCTTTTACATTCCATTAATATAACTCTTAAGTGGTGAATTTTTATTCAGGAATTTTTAAAAATCTATTTTATATTATAGTATTTGTATTGTCTATATTGTTTTGACTTTCAATTCATTATAATTCCTTTATGTTTCAAAGGATGACAAGCATAATTTGTATATATTCAGGCTTTGTGGAAATATCATTTGGTTCTATAATTAGTATCCTACCTCATAAGATAAGCTTGAGCAAAGTGGCTTGTATGTGTGCAATAAGTTATATATTACAAAAAAAAGGAAAAGGATTTATTTTATTTAACAACTAAAATTTACATTTACAATTTAACAACTAAAAATACAATTTAAACGACCTGTATGCCATTTAAATGGAACGGTATCTCTCAAAAAGTCAAAATATAAAAATTATGGATTTTTTTAATAAATGAGAGGTGTATGCCAATTATTTGGACGGTCACAAATAATCTGGTTCTCCTTTCTAAACACAAAGGAAACTAATTATAAAGACTTGCAATTAGCTATGTTAGCGACTTAGTTGCAGAAAACTGTTAACACTGAACAGACTAAAATAGTTTACAAATGCAGACTCGTTTTTAGAAACTAAGAAAGTAACATCTATTTAACATTTACTGCTGTTTTAGTTCACTCATTATGTGCACAGATATACTAAGTATAATCATCTTCAGAATTTCAACAACAGTCTAATTTAGAACGACTAACGCCAGACAGTTTAATAATGTCAGCATTGAGTCTACTATTTTCGTCTGTTCTGAGGTCAGGAAGAGAAAGCATACCGAGATGATAAAGCAAGAGTATAATCCCTTCAAAAGTATATACATTAGCCTGTTATGACGAGATATTTTCATAAATAACTCCTCACTCTATTTGTGAATATATACTTTAAAATGCAGAATCCCTCAAAATTAGATTGGTAGTTAAACAGTCTTCTTATATACTATATCTTTTTGATTAAAAATAAAAACAAAAACAACTCCACAATTCTTAAAAAGTATTATCATTTTGTACAAGTACCTCCTACTTCTAAATTAATGGCTTTTATGTTTTAAATCTTCGAAGATATAAATTAATTTATAATACATAAAACAGATGTATTTACACAGCATTTCTGTAGACATTACAGCAGTAGCCACTGTACTTCAAAGAATTATACTTCTTAACTGTGAGAAAACTGAGAAAAATTCTGCCAGTGTCAACATTTCCTAATTTAAGTAGAACAACTTAAGATATCAAATGGTTCCCATTAGAGTCCTGCAGTGAAAATGAAAACATTTTTTTCTATTTGAGAAAATCTTATTACAAGTCAAAAAACCCTAAGCCTCTACTTGTTTTCACTTTAATTTTATAATTAAATACTTACTTACATATCAGCTATCAACCATGTAAATTTAACGTACAACCTTTTCTGTTTCCAAACCACACTACACTCTTCCTTTGAAGCTAGTTGCTCACAGCTAACGCTCACCTCCTCCTCTTCCAGCCTCTTCAGCGAGTCCGCAGCGAATTTAATGTAGTGCGTCATGAGGGCGACCAGAGCCGTGTACCGGGTCCGCAGGTCCATGAACTGCAAGGAAGGGAAACAGTACAGACATACCCTCCAGGTGCCCTAGGTGAGTTCAGTAGCGGCGAGTGGTGATTACAGTATCAACTAGGCCCTGTAACAGCAAAGTACACAACCCCCCAATAACGGGGACGGGAATGTGCTTATTACTGTTGTGAAAGCCATTCTAAGTGGCAGTTCTCTTCTGAATTTAACCAGGAGGTATATTTATTATAATCTGCAATTAATAATTAAACCTGAATAAAGATTTTTGAAGGGTGTTTTTTATTGTTGTTCAATTACAGTTTTCCCCATTTCCCCCCATTACTCTCCCCTTCAAGGGGTTTTTTTAAAAAACCTAATAAAATGGAATTTCTAGGTAGAAAGTTTCTTCCTGGAATGATGAACAATTTTTGGAGATGGTTAGTGGTCAAGGCTGCACAACACTGTGAGGGTCCTGAATGCCACTGAACTGTACAGTTTAAAATGATTGAAATGGTAAACTTATCATTAATATATTTTAGAACACAAACATAAGAATTTTCTGAAGTATTGTTTGTTTTACACGCCCTCCCTTCTCTACTGAACTTTTATTACCTCTTGAATAATGAGATCTGCAGAGCTCTGCATTCTTCGGCGCTTCACTGGAGATTTCTGTTGTGAATCTACCATGGCCCGGTAGGTCATTGTCTGTAATTCATAGTCCTGGATAAAGGAGTCAATGAGATTGAATTAGTTGAAGCAAAGTGCTAAAGCGTCCAAACTGGAAGTTAGTTTCACTGAATAAGTTCAAAGGAATTATTACAAAACAACACTTTTTTTTTAAATTGTTGTTCAATTATAGTTCTCTGCATTTTCTCCCCACCCCTCCACCCCACCCCAGCCAAACCCACCTCCCTCCCCCCCCTCCACCCTCCCCCTTGGTTTTACAAAACAACATTTTTTTGTGAATCTATCATAAATCTATCCAATCCTGAGATGTTCCCAAGGTGGCAATAAAATCAGAAACATTTCGGGTGGTCAGGAAAGTTCCTAAGTCTCTTTAGAAGCTCGTGGAAACATTTAGTACAACATTCTAGTTACACTCAGCCTCGCTTTCCTCTAGTCAGGCAAGCGCACTGTGTATCTGGATGGCCAAAGCTGATTTATTATTACAGACTTCAAAGAGCATGAGAACTCAAAAGTTAGAGGTTCTTTCATGGAATACTACAGCATTGTTAAAGAGAGAGCGGTCAAGGGCAAAGGGAGGGAGCACAAAGGAAAATGAATTTCAGAGCTCTGTTTTTCTTATGCATGTGGAGGGGGGTGTGGGCACCAGAAGAGAGACACAGAGAAAATGAACAAACCAGGGGCTGTTGTGTGACTTAGGTTTCAAAGAATTATTAGATAGGTGCCACAAAGTTTCAAATAAAGATTCTCTGTTTTCATTTTAATCCCCGCCTGAGGATATGTTTTATGGATTTTAGAGAGAGAGAGAGGAAGGGAGAGAGATTGAGAAACATCAATGTGAGAGACAGATATCAATCAGTTGCCTCCTGTATGTGTCCCAACTAGGGATCGAACCCGCAACCTTTTACAGTGTATGGGATGACGCTCCAATCAACCAAGCAACCCGGCCAGGACTCTGTTTTCACTTTTTAACACAGAGGGAAATGACTTGCACAGGCTTTAAAAAGCTCAATGTAGAATCAATCACAAACCCGAATATTAAATTTGAAGCAAGTAACTGAATCCTCTTACCTTCACTGTAGTTGAGTACTGTTCTGCATATTTTTGACACTCATCCATTTTGCTCTGTTTCATTTCTATTTCTGACACCAGCATCTATACATACACACAATTTAAAAGAAAAATGACAAGGAATGTCTATGCTATTGAACTACTTAAAATGCTCAGGAACTAAGAAATATCCACATCATTTAATAGTATAGTTCCTTAGCCCTCAGAATACAATATGTAGCGTGCCTTATGGATAAGTCACAAACTTGTAGAATAATGCATATAAACGACCCACCCATATGGAGCTTCCAAAGCAGAAATTATAAAACTTCATAGAAAGTATCCAAAAGTAGACTTGAAGCCCTGGGCCCTTACCTGCTCCTGATCAAAACAGAGCTAGAAATTACTGGCCCATCAAGATGGGGAAAAAAAAAACCCCTCAAAGCATTGAACTTTCTGTCAAATATGACTGTTTAATTTTCTACCACTAGCTATTTTCATTTATTTAGGACCCCACAAAACCACTGTGACCAGCTGAGTGTCAAAGAGATTTCCATGCCTGTGATTAAATGACCATTAGGAATTTGAAAACTGCCCCAGGGTGTTACTTTCTTATTCCTCATGCTTTCAAATGTCATTTCCAAGAAATCAAAGTAAGTGATATTAAGGGGAGGTGATCCAAAAAAAATTGGTATTTATTTATTAAAAACTGTGTATTTATTCTTAATGTTTAAACTTCAGTCACCTTCAAGGTACTGTCCATTTCGTACAGTACACCTATCGAGACATTTTTTCCACTGCTCAAAAGTTTTTGAACAGTCATTGATTTTCATGGCTTTTAGTGCTTCTGCCATTTTGGTTTCATCTCTTCCACACTGGCAAAACATTTCCCTTTGAGGACTTTTTTCATCAGGGAAACAAAAAAAAAGTTGCTTTTGGGCAAGATTGGGTGAATAAAGAGGGTGGGGCATGGGGGTCATGCTGTTTTTGGTCAAAAACTGCTGGACACTCAGTACGGTGTGGGCAGGTGTGCTCATAAATCACCCACCATGAAATGGGCAAACACATTGAAAGAGTCATCAAAAAAAAAAACTCACTGAGGCAGAACACAGCCTCTCACAACAACACCAGCTGGTACACTGATACAGATGGGTTCCTAGAACACTCACCTAGAGGGGAAGCCTGTACTACAAGGGGCTTGCTCTCCAGAGGATAATTCCAGGTTTTTTGGGGACCCCCTTGTATGTAAGTTTAGATTGCAGGATTTTAATATTTATAATTTATTTCCCACCTTCTTCCAAATAGCTGCTGGCTAATTCTTTTAACAAGGGAAAGGAAGATAAGGATCATTAATGAGCAAATGCAGACACAACCTTAGTACAAGGAATTGTGTTCACATACCTTCTGTTGATTTAACTGGGTGGCTAGGGTTTTACTATTTTCAGGCTGATTTTCCTGAATCTTTCTCTGAGTAATTTCCACTTGTTGGATCCAGTCATCTAAAGAGTGATAGGTATCTCTGTAGTACTTCAGTGATTTGCCAATGCCTTCTAAATCCCGTAATCTAAGAAAATCATAACAGAGTAGTTACAGTTTCCAGTAGTATCCATTAGAAGGGTGAAAGGTATAGAGAAGAAGGGAGAGACAAAATCACTGTTCTCCAATGCACTAAGCACAACAATAGGGGCACGTGTAAAGAATTCAAGGTTACAGCACCCTGAGGCACATCTCCAGGGGCATTCCACAGGGCTCAGGTTGAATATAAGTATTTTATTCTTGCTGCTGTACAACTTATATTGCTCTTGGAGTTGTGCACCTGATTATCCTAGGGACAAGTCCAAGACACTAAGGCTAAAAAGCAGGAAAACTGAAAACTTAACCATAATTATTATCAATCAGTACGTCTTGACTACCCAAAGCTTGCATCAAATGGCAATTCACTTCTGAAATAATGACAAGATAGTTCATTGAATGGTTCAATATGGACTGAGAGAGTACTTTCCGGGAGTTGTGATTAAATATTTCAGTCTCTATGACTTCAAGTCACTACACTAAACCTGTATCTCACATATTTTAGAGATGAAATATGTTATATTTGAATATAATTTTACTTCTCAAGAATTGGTACTACACCATAAAAGCATTTTATTTGCATTAATAGAAACATGAAATGAATGAGAAAAGACACTATTCCATTTCTTTTATGATGAGCCCTAAAACCATCAAATTTCCTTTCACTTTTTAATTTCAGTCACTGGGTGAATGATTTCAACGTTCTTGTGTCTTCAACACAAAAAGAGCATCTCTCAGGTCTGGCACAGAGTGCTACTACAGCCCTACAAAGTGAATGGTCCACACTCCTACTAAGTCTTATAAGTTGGTGATAATTTTGAATTATTTAAATATTGTGTTCGAATATTGTAGGCTGGTAATAAGTAGAAAACTACATTGTTTTTCCCTTTAGAAAAAATGCAAGTAGATTAACCATACAAATGCCAGAGTGTATCAATAGTTCTAATAACATAGTAAAAATATTTATTTTGCAGTTAAATGTCTTACTTAAGTCCACCATGTAAGAAAGGAACACAATTAGAGATCTTGAAATTAACACAATTAACCATATATGGAAATTAACTATGTATGTATCTGAAATTAACTATCTATAACAGTTTAAAAAGAAACAGCCTAAGTTCAGATTTTTACCTGAACTCCAAGGATAGACATTAAATCTGCGCTAAAACTGAACAAAAGGAGACGAACCTGTTGTCAATCTGAGTGTGAACGTTTTGCCACCTTTCGGCTAACTGATCTGCTTTTTCTTTGTGCCAGTCAAAATCGAGGTCCCGTTCTTTATATGTCTTAAACATTTCATCACTGATGGCTTTCGCTTTCTGCAGCTCATCCTCTAAGTCATGGAACACCTCTCTCTTTTCATCTACTTCAGCTCTCCATTGCTAAAATACAGTAATTGGTGAAAATTATAAAAGTGTGTCAACCACTCACTGGGAAAGCACATTACTTACCTAATTTTATAATTTATTTACAAATGACTGACATAAAATCAGAGAAAGGAAACATTATCTTTCATATACAGAAATAATGTACGAGGTTGAACCTTACAAAATTGCCAATATTTGACTGTACTCTGATCTAAAAAAAAACCATGACAATTTAATAAAGTTCAGCCTAACAGAATTTACATATCAATATTCCATAAGCAAGTTGGCTACCTCCATAAATGTCTTTTTCATTGATTATTTCTAAAATATCTATTAACTCATTGTTTAAAACTGAGTGGACGCATTAAAAAAATCACTGAGATAACTTTTCACAATTGTTTTTGCAATAGTTTTACTCGCCTCTCTACGCACTTCTGTAGGTACAGATGAGTACGGCCATCAGTCTTCCTCCTTCCCTAGATTAATTCCTCTTCTGGCCGCCTTCATCTCTTAAAATAACCGCCTCTTTCAGCAAAAGAATATATTGCCAATGATTTAATTTTTAGTTTTAACTCCTCTTGATTATAAAAAGCTACAGTCAAGAAGATTCAAACTTTCAATGAGAAGAACTTGCTTCAAATTAAAAAAGCCCAAACACACTTATTTGCAGTTAGCTGTGGTATTACAGAGATATGCAGTGGAATGACTATAAATATAATCAGGGTAAGATATTGAATGGTTGATGTTTGAAGATCTAAATGCTAGAGAAATAACTTTAGAGTAAGATCTTGTAAAACAGCCAAGAGCGAGACATACCTTTAAAGTACTTATTAGATTCTCGATATTATTCTTGTCTGCTATAACCGCTTCTTCTTCACACAGTTTAGTTTCATAGAGTTTTACAAGGGCTTCTGCAGCTTGAGTGTTTTTTAATACCAAATTAACAGTTTTCAACCTAATAAAGAGAATTAAACAGTCTTCTAAGAGTAAATGTCTATCTTCCTTTACGGCAATCCTGAAGCACCATTATGACACATAATATAGCACAGTCTTCATCTCGGATCACTGATACATGAACTACAAGACTAATACTCACCCGACTCTTTTCTTAATAGACAGCACGGGCTCCAACCCATGCCCCGACCCCCAAGCAGTGTTTACCGAGAGATTCCAAGATCAGATGCTCTTCTTCAAGCCTTGTTTAGACCACGCTTGAGAGGAAAAGCCTACAGGCTGCACTAGCTGAGCTACCAAAATACAGGCAAAACATGGGAAGGCCATACACTCTTCCCTAACTCTGTGGCACATGCCCTTTCAACATGAAGCAGCATCATAAATCCATAGAAATAATTAATATATTGTCATAAAGAAGTAAAAGTGGATATTTATATTCATAACAATGAATATTTTTAAAGGTACAGCTTATACATAAAAACGGGACAGGTGTATGAAGCACACTCATATGAAGACGGTGGTTACGTACTTGTCTATGTAAATGGAAGACATACAGTAGACGTGGTTCATGTTCTGAACGACCGCACTGAGCTCAGACCGTAAGGTGGGAACTGATGCAGAGGCTGCTGCTTGACTGAAAAATTCTTCACATTTATTTGTGATTGTTCCCAAATCACCTTTAAGGCGCTCTAGCTCTTTCTTTAGTTTCTACAGAAGAGAGAACAAACATCGGTATTAAGTTTTCCCTCCAGATGGGGCATCATTCTTTAAACAGCTTTAAAACTCACATTTTACATTATGACCATTACCTTAAAATTCTACATATTCTTTACTTTGTCTTTATCTAAGAAAACTAAGCCACAGCATTCAAGTTTTATTATCAGTAATTCCCTTACCGCCCATCTTTTCAGGCCCAAGCATCTACCCAGTGCTTTTGCATGTAGCAGGTAATCAAAAAACGTCTACTGACCTCCACTGGGGGGAAGAAGCCCTGCCTGCCTCCACCAAAGTGGGCAAGAGGGTGCACATTCCTTTGTCTACGTGAGTCAAAGGTAGAAGTGCAATACAGAACCCGAGTTTACAATCAGCAATAAAAACATAAACAGACCTCACGAAGGGGCCGCTGGGCAAAGTCGAGCATGTAAGAAGTCACAGGACTTGACAGTCATTAAGATAGTAGTTTATCTTAAGTCGAATTTGGTCCCAGCACATTTATAAATCTCACCTCCTGCTCCGTGATTCTGAACACACTTTCATGCAAATCGTCCCTTTCCAGCGGAGTTCGGATCTGTCTGATCAACCGATCTTCACAGTTCTCTAACCGCAGTCTCATGTTTCTCACTTCAGAGATGTAGAGATTGTACACGGACTCCTCTTGTTCCTCTGGGAAAGCAAACACAATGTTCAGAAAGAACCTTGTCTTCTGTCTTCTGGATCTTCTTGCTTATGTTTTAATATAGCAGTTTTACTGTGTCTTGGGACACAGTGACTCAGACTAATGTTACCAGCTATCATCATAAACCCAACCTAAGGATATAAACCTTCAAATAGTGACTTTACAATTCACAAAGATTTAATAAAATTCCCCTAATGCCATTTGAAGTATCCATTTCTGATTTATCACACGCAAGGAAAGTAATGTATTGCTCTTTTATGTTCACAAAAAAATGTCAATCACATTAGTTGCAGATTATAAAAATTAAATAAAAATCCTTAAAAATGAAAGCTAGATTAAAATGTGTTGTTTTAAAATGTTTAAAAATAGAATATTACTGAGAGCATTATGCTAAGTGAAATAAGCCAGGCGGTGAGGGACAAACACCATATGATCTCACCTTTAACTGGAACATAATCAACAAAAGAAAACAGCAAACAAAATATAACCAGAGACATTGAAGTTAAGAACAATCTAACAATAGCCAGAGGGGAATGGGGAGGGGACAGTGGAGAGAGGGGATTACAGGAACTACTATAAAGGACACATGGACAAAATGAAGGGGGAGGGTGGAGGCAGGGGAGGGAGGTGGGTTCGGCTAGGGTGGGGTGGAAGGATGGGGAGAAAAGGCAGACAACTGTAACTGAATAACAATAAAAATTTTTTAAAAATAGAATATTACTAATACAGCTTTTGTCTCCAAGTAACTTCAAAAGACTATGGAATAAAATTTATATTTAACGTAAGTTAACTACACAAATTTTTTTCCTTTAACCTCTGCATAAAATCCAAGTTTGGTTATGGGAAATCTCTGCACCTTCCTCTCACTTTTGCTTTGAATCTAAAAGTGCTCTAAAAAAGAATGTCAGTATTTTTTTAAAAGATTTTATTTATTTATTTTTAGAGAGAGGGGAAGGGAAGGAGAAAGGGCGGGATGCATCAATGTGTGGTTGCCGTGGTTGCCTTTTGAGTGCCCCCTACTGGGGACCTGGCCTGCAACTCAGGCATGTGCCCTGACTGGGAATCGAACTGGCGACCCTTTGGTTCACAGGCTGGCACTCAATCCACTGAGCCACACCAGCCAGGGCAGAATGTCATTTTTTAAATCCAAGATTGATACATAGAAAAATAGGCCCTGGCGGGGTACCTCAGTTGGAGAGAATGTTGGCTAGATACCTCAAGGTTGCAGGTTCCATCCTTGGTCAGGGCACACAGAAGAATCAACCAATGAAGGCATAAATCAGTGGAACAACAAAATCGATGTTTCACTTTTTTTGCCTCTCAAATCAATAAATAAGAAAAGAAAAATAACTGAATCTTTTCTGAAATGAAAAGATCATCATTCTGAACATGATATTGCAAAACAGTGAAAATGTTGAAAAGTAGATGCATTAAGATATCATCATCTATGGTGATGGAAGGAAACTTGACTCAAGGTGGGGAACACACAATACAATATATAGATGATGTATTATAGAATTGTCACCTGAAACGTACATAATTTATTAACCAATGTCACCCTAATAAATTTTTTAAAAGTTAAAAAAAAAAGATTTCATCATCTGTCATACTATTTGGTTGGCATCTTTTAATTAATTCATCATTTAGGAATAAATTAATCCCTTTTTGCGTGTTCCAATCTTAAGCATGCTTTTAACATTCCAGCAATTGTGTCTGCCCAACACAGGCTGAGTGGCATAACACACCTAAGACTAGAAATTCCCATTCAGGGCAGAAAATAGCCTGCACTAAACACCTATGGGAGAGACAAAAACAACAACGATTCCCATACTTTACCTCTTTCTGCAGATTTAAGAAGTTCTTGATAATACTGCTTACATACATTAACCTCCTTTTCCAGCTGTGTTATATCTGAGCCTGAAAATATTTGGGATTCCTGGCTATCTTCCAGAAAATCTTCAAAACGAGACTGTAGATTACTCAGAACTTGCTGATGCTCACCAGGTAACATTGTCTTTATCTAAAGGAGACCAATGACCATATGATTAAGTGGCTATAGTCCTCAGAGCTAAATTTAAAAGGGGCAGATCTCAAATTAGGGTATCGTGGTACAGGCCAGTTCATATTAATCATAAATAGAATAATCATTTGAAATTAAATTTCCTCTTCACTAACGTTAGGTTCTAAAAGACAAAGAAAAACAAGACTAAAATTCTATAAATGAAGTTAAACTGTAGTCATCTCTAGAAGTCCAAACACTATGTCCTGTCTCCCTATCAAAATATACAAAGCATTAAATGAAATGTGAGATCTCCCAGATTTCCCCAATTCCTTGAAAGTTCCCTGTATATTGTAGGAATATAACAAATAGCCACTGAGTGAGTGAATACTGGCTCTGCTGAACTCTATCCAATATTCTATAGCAAATACAAACTCTCCTCTTCATAACAAGGTGCCCCACATTTCTGGACAGGTTAGGTTGGTGTACAGGTTTACACTTACTGAAGCCACACTGCTAGCCCGAATTTTATCGATCTCATTGATGAGATAATGCCAGGATACCACACTCTTCATGTTTACATGAGTCTCATGCCAAAGAGTTAGGACATCCTGGTACTGCTGCTCAATTCTGAAATATGTGAAAGGAAACACAGATGAAGCTTTTCACTCCCTCTGAAAACACTACAATTTTTCTTTTTGTGTGTGTATGTGTGTGAAATGTCCCATGTTTACTAGTTTTAGATCCTTCTGATTCTGTGGGCCTAGACAAAGTGTTGGTTATTTCTTTAACCTTCAGAGAGCTTCCAAGACCAGGGGTCTGCTTTTGGCTACTGCATACGAACCTGTTTGCAAAGTCAACCGCTTCTTTGTTAGGTGGAGGGACTGTGAAGCACACGGATGGCACCATTGCCTCATTCCCAGTGGGGCTAATGACCTTCCATTTAGCACGATGAGAGTTGTTTGCCAAAACACATTCATCATCTTTGTAAATGGTTATCTGGTTTAAAATGAAGAACAGAATAGCCAAATGAAATCATTGTTGACTAATCCTTTTTCCATACCCAAACTTGGGATTATTTGCGTGTGTTTTTTTGAGGTGGAAAACTTTACAAGTGAGCAATATGACCTCATTTTTTAAATATATGCATAATGCAGAAACTGGTCTGCTTCTAGGAGTTGCAAGTACCTCAATTTGTCTGTAGTCACAGATGGCTTTGATTGGAATAGATGTTTTGAGCAAACAGTCCGGGTTCCTGGGCTTCAGCTGAATTATGGTTTTTGCTCTCCCCATCAGGCTTGCCACTGTGCTTTTATACTGCAGGAGTTCTTCTTTCTCTTCCTAAGTGATAAATGAGATGGGTTTTAAATGGTAGAAGATTTGTATTCTGTGCTGTTTTAGGGCTTTCCACAGGTGGAACCAGACAAAAGTCTGCCCTGACCACATGATCTAAACTTTCAATCCCTCCCCTCCCCCTCTTGCATCTCTCTGCCCTTGTTTTGTTTCTTTCATTGTTTTTTTCTTCTTTAGCCTTCACATATATTTTACTTATTTCCACATTTATTGTCTACTCCCCCTTCTAGCACGTAAGCCCTTGAGGGTAGGGATTCTTGTCTGTTTTGTTCATGTTCAGTCCACAGGAGCTAAAACAGTACCTACACCATAGAAAACACTTAGCAAGTATTTGTGGGATGAATGACCACACACACACAGAACACTGTTAAAGCACTTCAAAATATCAAGGCTATCACATAAAACATACTTTTTTATAGTTGTTACCAAAAAAGATACTAAAACAACATTTCAATGCTTGATTAAATGAGGTGGAATTACCAAGACTGCCAATAAAATATAAAGTTCTGCACCTATAAAAATCTAATAAAAACAACCTAACCCCCATGTTGCATTACTAATGAAGCCCCTAGATTTTCTCAGTAGTACCATTGATTCCTGCACAAGGTCTTCCAGCTTGTGAATGCTGCTCGATCTATCACAGCCGTACTTCCGCTGAATGGCATCCTTCAGATTCCTTAAGTAATCATTAGCTTCTTTGGCATCATTGAAAAACTAGGGGAAGAGAAAAACCGGTAGTTCGAGTGTATTAAATACCAGTGAAGCACACAGTTACGAAGTTCAATTACAGGGGCCCTGTGTGTAGCCCTCATCAGTGAGAACAGCATAAAATCAAATTAGTACAACTTAATAGCCACACCCCACCTTTAACGAAACAACAACTCTTGTACTTGGATAATTATGAATGAATACTTAATGTCCAAGATTTATTACATTCCAAACAATTGTAGGGGTGAAATTCCAACAATAATTTAAAACTTCTGAAGAATAACAAAAAAGAAGAGCTCTCCGTAGTGACTATCTGTAATGAAAATACTTCCTTAATAAGAGATGCATTTGTAAAATAAAGATTTTTCTGACACTTTAAGGGTTTTTAAGGATTTCCTCCTTAACAGAATGTTTCCATGTGTCCTATAGAACATACATGCTTTATATCTGACAACAATCAAAAGTCTGTTTATTTCCCCTGCACATTACAGACACGTATCTTACAACAGATTATGAAAACGTTTTCTGTAAGTCAGCCAAAATCACAGTGCCATCGACTGAAGCCGTGATTCCGTTCCCGTACCTCGAAGTAGGCAGTGTTTTCCTTGACGTGCTGCTCCACACACTGGCAGAGCTGCAGGATCCAGCTCCACTGGGTCTGCATGGCCGCGCGGTAGGCCTTGAGGATAAAGAACAGCTACGGTCACTGCTGCTGGGCAAAGGGGGACGTGCACAGCAACGCTTCTAAGGGTAAAAGACTCCACCATCTACCCAGACAGTAAGACTTTCTTTTTGCAGATTGAGACTTGAAAATCAGGGTAGTGAATGTCCCTCTAATCTCAAACTATCACTTGCCCAAAGCCAGTCCTAAAAGCTGCAATACAAATTTTTAAATCACTCCAGGCAATTTCTTTCAAATTTAAAACCTTCCTTTTTTTTTTTCTTAAAATATATGAAAAAAAGCTAACTCTGGCTATTTGTACATGAAAAAATATTTAACATGTGCAATGGATGCCAGCAGACCCTGTGCTTCCCCACCCCCACCCCCCCACCCCCGTTTTCCACTCTGTGGAATCCTCACTCACCTGTCCCTCATCTTTCCTTCTTTTCCCTGAACTTTACATTACTGGCTCATAAGACAGACCTTTGGCACAAACTACACGGTTCCATAGATTTTCTCTTTGTTTTCGCTTCTAAACTCAGGCCAGAAGATCTTGGGACCAGGGGTGAGGATTAATTTATTTGTTTGTTTTTACCAGGAAAATGTTTGGGGAGGGTGGAGAAGAGAGTATACAATTCCTTATCAGTGTAATTCTGGAGTTATAATAATTATAATACTAGAAATTTTTATTAAAAATGTTTTATTGTTTTAATTTTTATTTTAGATAAAGTGTATCTTTCATGGACAAAAATACTGTAGAAGACACCTAGTTCCTTAGGGAAACATGAAACGCCCTTCTACACTGAAGGTGCAATTCACTGCCTTCCAGAAGAGGGTGCTCCAGATGCTTTAATGGCTACCTTAACTAAGCCTGTCAAACCTGCTCCTTTTGGAAAACCTCATTTCCTGCTCAGCTATGCCCAGGCAGGCTTTCGGAATGGAATGCACAGTGCATTTCCAACAGCACTGGAAATGTGGCAACATATCATAATTACATTACCTGCTCCTTCAAATTAAGCTACTTTGAGTAAAATGGCTATAAAAGACATTATCGTGCATTGTTAGATTATTAGTTTCTTTTTCATATAAAATACGAATATTGTTGATAATTAACTATTATCCATGTACCCACAAGGCACTGAATAGGCCAATGGAATCATAAAGATGACGAAGGCTTAATTTCATCCCTCAAGAAACTTTTAATTACATTAAAATTTCTACATGAAAATAATCAGGTTCACATCCACATTTTCTATTTTCAGCAAAATTCTTAACCTGTAATCATATTCTCTAATAGCTTTAATCTTTCTACTCTCAGGAATATTCCATTTTTAGTTTATCATCATACAAAAGTTACCCAGACGTGCCATTATTCTAATTTCCTTCCCCTGTTGTTCCTCCTACTCTTCTGTGTCTGCAACTTTCACGTGGATGCAAAACCCTGTTTTCCCCTAAGAGAAGGTCAAATGAAACTTCCCCATACTTCCTAACAAGACCTAGAATTTTACTCATCCTTTGTGTCATGATGATTTCTGTGAATAGAGACACTCCTTTCCTCAACTGAGAGAGCGGGAAGCATGTCACATTCTAAGCACATTTTTTTCCTCTGGAAATACACCACAACTACCCATGCCTGATGCTCCTTGCCCTCTTACTTACTCCCACTTCGCATTTATAAAGTTGCTAACTCTAACTAGTATACATATCAGGCCAAACAAAACCAAGCACAACACTGCCACACCACCACCCCCATCACTACATGGGCAACCTGATAAATCCCACATCGACTCTCCACTTCTGGGTCTGAAATGTGCATTCAGTACCAGGAGGCCCTGTCAGGGTATTATCTCAATACACTTCACAAAACCAGATCATAAGCAGACTTACTAATTAAATAATAGTACTATTAATTAAATAATTATTCATTAGATAATGCTTAGTACTTAACTAATTAATAGTTAAATGATTATTAATTAAATAACACTTCTTAAGAACATACTACATACCAAGAACTGTACAGAGTAGTAACAGCACATTATTGCCCTCTCTCTCACCACAGCTCAGTGGGTTAGAAACAGTTTTCCCATTTAGGTAGGTGGAGGAAGTTTAGCAAAGTTACATCACTTGTGCAATGTCACAAAGTCAGGAAGAAATGCAACATCAAAGCCTGTGAAGTCAAGGTCCTTCGTGTTCACTGCAATATGTCTCTTGGGTCACAGGGGTTAACAAAGTTACCTTTACTAAGTGATGGGTGGGTGACATACTTAGAGCAAAAGAAGTGAAGACAAATCATGACTTGTCAGAAACGTGATTTTTGACCCAGGTTGTAATGAAAATTTGATAGTTCTCATTTTTCAATTTATCAGCAATAAAAGAATCTGAAGGGTAGTCATCCAATGTCAATATTCAACCATGACTATTACACCTCCTGACTTACCTCAATAGTTAATCGGGCTGGGTGATTTTCCAGAAGTAGCTGCTCTGCTATCTCTTGAACTGACTTAATATTTTCTTCCTTTTGCTCCAGTTCTCTCATTAATTCCTAATTTAAGAAAGGATTCAGAAATGTGTTAGAAAAAGATCTAACCCAGAAATACAGCTTCAATATTCAATTACAAAAGCAGTACTTACAGCATGGTAATCTTTTTTCCGAGCTATGTTGGTATTTCTTTCACTCCAGTCATAAGCGACCTCCTCCTCTTCTTTTTCATTCAACCAAATAAGTTCATTCGTAGCACGAGTTATAAAATTATGGAGTGTGTCAAGGTGCCGTTCCTGATTCCTGGACGTATTCTTTATAAGGAAAATCATTTGTAAGAATTCACGTCTTTGCCAAATAAAGACAAGGGAAAAAGAAAGCTTAAAAAAACTTACCAAGAGTTTTGCATACAGACTCTCTAATCTGTGCAACTTTTCTGCATAAGTTAGTTTCAGAGGTGCCGTCATTTGGATCTATAATGTGGTATAAAAAGTTGCCATTAGGAATCTATAATGTGGTATAAAAAGTTGCCATTAGGAATCTTAAAGAATTCTGACTCACACGGAGTGCACCTATTATCTTGTTACAGGGTCTTTATATAAAAAGCAAAGCAGTAAGCTAAAATCAAGTATATTCAGATTTTAATTTATATACCTCACTGATCTTAGCTTCTTTAAGGCTAGATTCAAATTCTTCAATAGCTCGGTGAACATTTTTATGATTTTCTAAATGGCTTTCAACACTTGGCAAATCTGATCCCCATTCAGTGCGGTCCAGCTGCCCCTTTAAACAGAAAGACATTAGGTTCAAAACAGAAACTGATAGGAATAAAGACTGAAAATCTCCAGTAAAGTAAACATTTTTTTTTACCTGCATTTCATCAACCCAATTCAAAAGGTCCTGAACAAATTTCATGTTGATTTCCTCTTCTGTTAAATTCTGATCCAGCAAAGAAGACTTTAGAAGGGGCTTTCGGATCTGCATCAACTTCAGGGTTTGCAATGAATTTGTCTCTCCTGAATTGAAATTTGGAACTAATCCAGTTGTGAAACCAGGTGTGTAAGCTGGAGTGAGGGATGGAGTTAGGTGGGAAGACAAACCTGAGGACAGGCCTGATTTCATACTAGAAGAGGTCAGGGAAGGCGTGAAACTCTGGGTCAGCCCTGAGTTCAGACTGGGGTTTAAGGTCTGTGCAAACCCTGAGTTTAAACTTTGAGTGATTCCTGATATCATGAGCTTGGTCTGTTCTGTCGTCAGCATGCGTCCTTTGCTGTACACCGAGGAACATTCATTCCTTAAGGCCATAATTTCATCGCGCAGTTTTGCAACCCTGAAAAGAAAATCAAAAGGGTCAAGCTACAATATAAAAGGCCTTTTCCATAAAGAGTGGGCCCTAAGGTAAACTATGGACTTTCCTTAACAATAATGTGTCAATATTGGCTCATCAATTATAGCAAATGTATCACACTAGTGCAAGACGTTAACGGGGGAAGAGGGTATGTAAGGAGGCATACGGGATCCCTCTGTACTTTCTATTCAATGTTCTAGAATCTAAACTGCTAAATAAAGTCTATTATTTGACAAAATCATTGTAATAATCATATTGATAAAATTTTGCACAATTTTTTCCACTGAACTGTACTATGAGTACTTTCACTCACACACCCTTGATGACTATCATTTATAATATAATTACTCAACTATAATGTGACCATTCTCCTATTGTTTGACCTTTAAGATATTTCCTAATTTTTGTTATTATAAAACATTTCTGATGTGAACAAAAAGCTTTTTTGTCTATATTTATTTAATATGTTTTATTTTTATGATTACTACTATAGATTCCTGAAGGTGGAAGAACTGTATCAAAGCATCATTTATAATTTTTGCTTTATATATAATATATGTTTTATATATATGTATACATATACATATATATATGGCATACAACCCAAAAGGTTCCATCTCTAACCCCAAACGTACTTCCCAGAGATAGAGATTTCTATACACATATATTTTTTCCAATATTTTGTTATAAAACATTTTCATATAAAAAGAAAATTAGAAAATTGAATTAAAAAATACTTTTCAAATATATTCCCTTTTTCAAATGTCACACATATTTTAACTTCATGTTCATTACTACAATATTAAATATTGTATGTATTATAAAATATTTTTCTATTATTTATCTTTGAAGAATACTTTTTTTTTTGAAAAAATGCCTTTTTAACACACACAAAAAATAGAATTAATGACATGCATTTGCAACTGGAAAGAGCTTAAGAAATGACATTCCTAAAATTGTCACACTCTCCATTCCGATCGTAAGTGCCCATGAAATAGTTATGCCCAAGGACAGGATATGAATAAGCAAGTAGCACACTGACCTCTGCACCAACTGATCTGCATGGTAGTACTTTCCATCAATAAGTATCTGCACATCAATTACATGCTGGCGTAAAAGGTTCTCACATTCAAGTATATACCCGGCAATTTCGGCTTCGTTCTGAAACTGCACCCCTGATTCTAATCTTTTAGAATCCTGTATTTTAAAAGAAGTCAATATTAATTCTGTGAAACAAATTTCCAAAACTAGCGTCAAATGTAAAACTTGAAATACTGAAACACAGGGCTACTTAGGTTCTCTGTTTTTCCCTTCGGTTCAAATGTATGTTTTGCCTTTGCTCACTGTCCCTCAATAGAGCAAGCAGTGTTCATAATCTTTAACAAATTCTAAGTTTCAGTTGACAAAAATACCAAGAACTGACCAAATGTTGTACAAAAGTTCTAGTTCATCTGAATGCACAGACCCCCCTCTACCGCAATCCCACTGGCTCCCAAAATCAACTTACAGACTGAAGAGCATTTCGAGCAAGTATCAGTTTGTCTTCACAGATGACACTGTCCCTCTGAACTCGGCTGGCAATCTGCTGCAACATTTCCAACCTGAGAGAAGGAACAAAATAAAATACAGCTTTCCCTTTGAAGTTGCAGAATTCACAGTCACTGAAAAAGGAAAACACCCACCAGAAGTAAAACACAGTCTCACACCAACGACTCAATACCTGTGTCCATCCAAGGATTCATTGCCAAAGCTAATGCAGGAGTTGACCAGTGTCGGACCACAATGCACAGAGAGAAAATTTTCATTTGAATCAAGACTGGTTCGAGTGCTAGTGGTGTTACTGAACACAGAGTCACTGCTACGGTAACTGTAACCACTACTGTGCATTTTTATTCCTGAAATGTTCCTTCTTGACCATAACAAGTAGACAAAAAGAGGAGGCCTGCAAAAGGCTCAACTTTCAGCAGTGAAAAGTGGCAGCAGAATGTTACGACTGTAATGGCTCCTTAAATATGCTCCAACATGCATATTCAACACACAGCAAATAATATGCTGATAACTATTCAAAAGAATCTCGCCTTAAGCCATGCATTTGCTTGCTGAGGTCTGCCTTTTGTAGCTTGCATTAAAACCCTACAAGTACAGACAAGGCAGGCTGATGGGCGTCTCTGAAAAAGACTGGCCAAATATTTTCATCAGGAGTCATCAATTGCAACCACCTAAAAAACAACTCAGGTGCCTGACCAAAGCCCAGGGACAAGTAGTAAAAGTTATTCAGGCTACAGCAGTCACCAGCTAAACAAACACAAACATTCAATTATAGACTGACTTTTGTAAAGGGCCAGGTCTGTACTGAGCAACACGAGGCTAAAAGCTGGCACCTATAAGCATGTATGAACAAATTTGTTTGATGAGAAACAAAGTCCATTCCTATTTTAATGACCATGTCATTTGTTAGGTTAAATGAACTAACACACGATCCATTTACCTTTCTTAATGTTGATGTGCCCTCAGGAATGTTACTCTAATCTTACTACAGTTACTTTATATTTTTAAAAGCCTACGTGGTAAGTAGAATATTGATGCAATGCTTGCAAATTTAATTGGTCTGCGCTTGTTTTTCCTTTCCATAGTATGTTCCTACCTGGCATAAGCATTTCTCGTTTGCCTCGTACACATTCCCATGCCACGTTGTTTGCAACATAGAGTTAATGCCAAAAAACTTATTGCATTGAGAAAACTGAAGGTATTTATTCAAACAAGTCCCTACATATTTTGCTACCCCCAACACTGCAAAACCAAACCTGCTTCTCTACGTCTAAGGTCGATCTTTTCTTTTTGGAAAACAAGAAAGAGGATGTTGAGAGCATCATATCAAGTACACTTGGTAAATAGAAAATCTCAAAATAATAACAGCAGCATCTAAGGTTTATTAAGCAATTATTATGTGCCAGGAGATTAACTAATCATTTTATATACATTACCACATCTCATACTCATAACCACCAAATGTGGTAGATTCTATTACATCCTGTTTACAAATGAGGAAACTGAGGCTTAGGGAGGTTAATAAGCTTGTCTAAAATGACAGGGCTTGCAAGTTGAGCTAATATTTTAATCCGGGATTGACTAATTCCTGGACCTTGAACTCAAGGACTGCATTCTTTTATTAACGCACATTAGAATCCAGCTACTATTCTGATGACTGAAAATCAGCTCCGCATCCTTTCTCTGGCAGGCTTTGCCATTATTTCAGATGATAAGCTTAGAGTCTCACTTCAATCACCTCCAACTGCCTCCTCCATAAAAAGTCCATGCTGTGTATTTCAGGTTTATTTTGGTTCTAATGACCCAGTTACAGAGATACAAAATTATGCTTAAACAAGAGTGTGGTCAGTAATTGAATAAAGGGCTGACAAGTTAGACTTGCTCTCTTACTGTCGATGCTCTATTTCCTATTTCCGCAATGTTGCATCAAGCGTGGGGCACAGAGAACCTGCACTGGGAGCCACTGTGTATGCCGGGCACTGTGTTCAACACTGGCAACACGAGAAGCGGCAAAAACAAGAGTTTGTCTCCACATTCTCAGAGCTCATAACAGTGGAGCAGGTAACCCTCAATCAAAGGATCACAGAAATAAATATAAAATTACTACTAAGATAAGTGCTGTGCAGGAACAATGCATGTAAATATGAGCCCAACAAACAAGACATGTGGACTAGCCCAGGAGACCAAGGAAAACTTCTTGGGAAAGTAACACTGGAGCTGAGATCTGAGAATGATTAGCAGAAAAGAGAAAGGGGGAGGATGAAACAGACTTCCCTGCCAAAGGCACAGAGGGTTGCAAACATCCTGGGTAGGGAGGAGGGTGGGACCTCGTCACTTCAGAACTGGCAGCCAGCATGGCTGCCCCGCAGAGAGCAAGGAGGGTGTGGTGTGGGAAGGGCCTATGAGGTGGAAGACCCAGCCCCTGGGGAGCCCACAGCTAATGAGGAACAGCGGTCACCATTCCCACATGCCACTAAGTCCGGCTGTGAGGCAGGGACTAGAAGGAAGACAAATGTACCCAACAAATGTCTCCTGAGGTACCTGCCAGGGAAACTGCATACAGTGGGAGGGACAGAGTGATAAAGAGTCAGTGATGATTTCATGCAACAAATGCACTTGTAGAGGTGTCCGAAAGGGAACTTAAACCAAGATACTCAGTGTTTTCTAGAAGCCTCCTCACTCCCCTCTTAATGGAGGCAGACGAGACTCTGGTTTCCACTGCCCCACACAGAAAGAGGGTCATAGCCAAGAACATAAAAAACAAAATACGTTAATTATTGACCTGTATAAGCTTCCAGATCCAGATCCTGGCAATTTAAAAGCCAGCTTGAGAAACTCTCATGGGCAATTTTGATAGGCTTTAAGGCCATAACCACCTAATAAGACTTCACACACCAACCCAGCCTATCCGGGTCCTTGCTGAACAGTACTTCACGGATTCAATCTCTGAAATCTGTTAGAAGAGTTTCGAGATAAGAAAATGAAACATCAGAAAGACTGAGTGATTTATCCAAGGTCACACAGCGAAGGAAATGGAAAAGGGGAAAGTTGGTCCTAGGTCATCCTGGCTCCAAAACGTAAGTTCTTGCCATGTGAACAAAGAGACCCCCGTCCCCAGCTCCCCTGGCAGCAAGCACTCCAGCTTACCTTTCCACTTCTGGACGAAGGGCCTTCTCCCTCTCGAGCATGGCAATGATGAGTTTCCCCCACTCTTTCTCTATGTCATTTGGATGATAACCTTGAAGCAGCTTGATGCGTCCAAATTCTATCCATATCTTGAGAAAAAACAAAAAAAATTAATGCAAAGTAAATAAAGGAAAAATGATTATACTTAACAATACAAAAGAAATTCCTGCTTACCTCTAATAATTTATACAGGCGCTTGATTTTTGATTTTTCTGTCTCCTTTGGTGGAATTTCTGTTTCTTTAAACTGTAAATACTGATTGTAAAGTGCCTAAAATGAAGGGGAAAATACATGAAGGCTCCAACTTCAAAGACCTGTTTTCACTACCGCATGACGTTACCACTTCAAATGCTACTGACCGCATCATGTGCATTCAGGGGGAGTCCTGCAGAACACTGACACTCAAGGGTTATGCCGACTGCCAGCTGGTCGGCGACCAGGTGAGGGCACACAGACTTGGTGAGGGTGTAGCTAGTGATGTGCGCTGTGATTCGACATGTGCTCCACAGGCATCCGGGTAACAATGAGCCCTGGCAGTGTTCACTACGACTCTACTGAAAACCTCTCTTCATACAAACAAGAAAACACATCCTTTAAAAGATGGGCTTTCCAACTGCGGCAAATTAGCTTTTGGAAAAATATCTGATGCAATTCCCATAAAGGGAAAAAAGTCTGTCTGGTGTATACCACGGATCTATCCTTGCACATGGAATTTTTATCAGCTAGATAGATGGAGCTAAAATTTGGTCTCACTGTCCTACTGGCCAAGTTAAGCAGATCTCTTAGTGAACAAAGATAAATGTCATTGATTAATGCTTTATTATGGATGTTTCAACCATGTAATTAAATTATTATCTAGTTTGCAGATACTAATTTAGAATCTGTTATATATAATTTATATTTACTAAAAAGGACTTTCATAAAAATTATGTAGATAAAATATCTCCACACGTATTAAGTGTATACTAATTATTCTGTTTTTTTTTTAAGTCCCTTTAAATCTTCAGGCAGACACATTTCTGAAGGACACCATGCAATGTTTTGCTGGCTTATCAAATTACAGGCATTTTCCCCATATATATTTTCTTTTTTATATTACATCCTAACCTAAGCACCAGCAAGTAATCTGGATAATCACTTAAATGTTTTCCAAACTTTAAGAATCTGCATTAATCAGAAGCCAGTACAAATTTACCCAAGTGTCTGGACAATAGGAATCCATTTGGAAATAATTCGAACTTGAAATCTGAAAATTGTTTTGAACTTAAAATGCAATGTTTCAAGACGTCCATCAATAAATAAGCACAGAATACCACTGTATGTTAAATGCTCTTCATGGTGGATGTGGTGATAGAAGGGGAAATGCTTCTTGCCCTTGAGAGGTTTACGTCCACACAGGGAAACTTCACACAAACAACTTTAGCACACTTAAGAAGCATCCTATGAGCACACGCCAAGTGATTCCGTGCCAAGGACAAACTCCCAAGAACAGCGCGAATTAAGAGCTGTTCCACAGATGTTCTGTACAGATGTGTGAACACAGTGAATGACTTCAACATGGCCCACCCTGGGTTATGACAACTTTTGTGATTCCAGTTTGATCATGAAAACAAATCTTACAATTCAAGGAATTAGACTTTGTTGATAACATTCACATATCAGTTTCTTGAAATAAAGCAGGCTATTTTGCAACTATAAATCCTAATACACAAAATGAGGTGATATATTCTTCAATTAAGTGTCTATATGTATAATGTCTTTTATATTTCGAAAATTTTTTGCCTCAAAGAGTTAGATCTGATTTTTCAGGTAGTAGCAAGTATTCTACTAGACCATGAATTCACTTATACCAGGAGCCAGGTATGTATTTGCAACTTCAGAGTGAAATATTGCACACACCTCTTGCTACACAGAAGAAGGTTCTGCAGCAGTTTTGATGAAGCACACTCGCAGCCACTGTCACACTTGCGCAAGCTTCCCAGGGTCCCTCCCACACCAGCCATCTGGTGGGAAACAAGCATTTCCCACACACCGAAAACCATTTGGCAAGGTCACGTCCAGAGAGTCTCTCAAACCTTAAAACTCTCAATTCAAAGCTAAGGGACTATAAATTTCTTTACGATGTCATTGCTATTATGTTTTAATGACTAATGTTTACCACCATTTTCTCTGTATAATAGGGAGGTGAGGACACTTTTTTTTAAATGCCTACTTATTAGTGGCATGCCAAGAACATTTTTTCTTGGACTTCTAAAATAACAGAATTATTGCTGCACTACTTAGCAGTTTAATAACCAAGCCAATCCTACCTCACTCCTGAAGGTCACTGACCTTTAGTTCTACAGGATTATTAGGAAACGTTCTGTCAGACATTGTGGTCACATGGTGTCGAATCCACTGGATGAGGTAGTTCACCATGTTTTGGTATTCAATCCATTTGACTTCAACATCCTAGAATAAAAGGACAGGAAAGGCCCCCATCTGTAGATAATAACATTCATATCTCGCACAATTTAGTCAGAGGTCATTCTGTGAATTTACGCCTTTAAGCCTGACAGAGAGAACTGGCTAAATGTTTTTTTACTTTCCACGAAGTCCCAGTCCTTTCCACAGACACAGCTTTAAATGCATGCTGTCAACATGTGAGCCTCGGAGCAGCCTGACGAGTGCCAGTTCTGATCCAGAGACAGTGGACACCTGAAGCTCTGTGCTGAGAGGGGTTCTGAGGCAGCATCCAAACACAGCAGAAAAAACTTCCACAATCAACCTGCCCGGGTCTCAAGAAGGGCGAATGATAGCCTGCATAAGCCTGGTTAGATGCCAGTCTGACAACCTTTTTAGATGTAAGCCCACCCATATGTATAAAACTCCAAAGAGCTATCTATTCTGTAAGAAACTAGGTAGGAATGAAAACCACAGGAAATGCATATGATTAGATTGCTCAAGTACTCATTTCTCAAAATTTTTAAAAATGGAGGAAACTGGAAGGTTGTCAATTGCTCTACTCAATTAAGTATTTGATGAGTGCTCGTTATGTTTAAAGCATTGTGCTAAGTGTTATAATAAAATGTAATGCTTTAAGACATAATTAATACCTAGTATGAGAGAGTTACTGTCTACATAGCGATGCAAGAGATTCGAAATATAAACAGCTGAACAAAATGGAAAGCAGCATTTAATTAAGTGTTGGAGTAACTGAAACAGGTAGTATGTGCTAGGAGTTGAGATAAGAATCGGATAAGCATAAGTGTGCCTAAAATGGTCACTAAAGGCTTCTTGGGAGAGGTGGTCCCTGAGCAGTTCTGAAACTTCCAGTAAGTACACTTTTTTGTCCAGATTTTTGAGGGAAAAATAAGGAAGCACATTATATATATATATATGAGTAGTACCTGAAATACCTTGTATCTGTTCTTGGGTTTTGCAATTACTTATCACATAAAATTTCTTCTGCCATAACATGTTCAAAATAAATGCTAAACTTCCTTTATACTACAAAGAAAAACAAATATCTAAATATAAATAAATAAATAATTGAATTAAAAAATTAAACCAAAAGTTTTTTTTTCCAGAAAGTCTGGTCCAAAAATATGGCGGCACATTACACATGGCAAAATACGGTAGTTGTTGGTGGGGGACAGAGAAGACTGAGTAAGAGATAAGGGAGTCCCCAGGGAGTCAGGACTCTGACATAGATATGCCCTGGCTACCAGCAAACAGTTCCGGTTGAGGTGTCACAGCTCAAATGAGGGCAAGCTGAATTCATAGATGCAGAAATTTGAACGCCAGAATATCTGGACTAGATTTAATCTTGCAAGCCACACGAAGCCACTGCAAGTTTTCAAGCTAATTTGGTGACGGTGTGCAGGGTCTATGGGAAGAGAAAAATAATGGGAGTTGGAAAACCATGAGAAAGCGATAATCCTGGTTCTAGTGTGAAGGGGTAAGAGCCAGGAATGGGGTGGAGGTAGGGAGACAGTGGAGCAAGGGATGGCCACAAGAAACATTCTCAAGCAGCACTCGATACTGAGTCACTGGAGGACTGCACCGAATCTGAGAGGATGAACAGGAGCAAGTTACTTTGAGATCAGTAAAAGGAGCAGATAAAATTTTGAGGGAAAGGACAAGAGGAAGGGAATAGAAATAAGTCTAAAAACAACAGCATACAGAGGTGAAGTGAAAGACCAGAAAAGAGAGCTCACCAAGATGAGCTCCTAAATCTTCAAAGTAAATTTTTAAAAATGGTACCTGCAAGGAGGAGGGGAGAAGCCCAGAGTGAGGGGTGATCACCCCCAAATGCATAACACGTATAGGGGATCCTGTCTCTTCCAGAAATGCATGGGCACTTGTTAGCACAACCACTGAAAATGCGTGATTGAACGAATTACACAAACCTTGGCAGACTGCAGATAAAGAGTCCAAAGCTCTGTGTCAGAGACCTTGCCCTGCATGCAAAGTAGCTCTGCCAACTTGGCAAAATAAATAACCTTCCCCTGGGTCCCACTGCTCAATCAGAAAGTGCCGAGCCAACTGCTCTCATGGAAGCATGTGAGCTGATAACTTGAAAGTGACTTCAAACGTAAGATATTCTATACAAGTATATCAAATAGAGCAGTTATAAAATAGCAACAAGTTAAAAATGAGAATCTCCAAGGTTCAGTGGTTTATAGCTATTCTTTATAAAATGACCAATAACTCTGAATACTGTATGATACACATTTTTGTTATATTTTAATGGTGGAATGGTACCATTAAAATGCATGCAATGCCAGCTTAACAAATAGCATATTAACTCAAATTCCTTAAAAATATTTGATAGCTAAGAACGATTAAAAAAGCACTACCAAAGAATTCAGTTAACTGGGTATTACTGCATCAGAAGCTTCTAGTATGGAAAAGTCAATACTCACATTTGCACCGATGCCTTCGCCACCTTCCGGGACTTTGGGAAAGGCATCATAGAGAGATGACACATACGTTATTACTGACTTTTCATCAGGAGAGGAGACATCAACATCTAAAAGCAGCAACGGAAATCATTTCGAAATGTTGAGAGAACACTCTTGATCGGACGTGTGGGCCAGTCTACATCTAATCACAACAACAACTCACCTTCCGGATCCAGAAGTCGGATAACACCAATTTTTTCTGCTACATAAAAAGCGTGCTCTAAATTTGCGAGGTTGCTTTGAACAGCAACAGTATTCATGTCTATCAGGTCCGGCCTAGGGAGAAATTCACTGTGTCAATTACATTTCTCATGTGCCAATTCAACATCACATTTACAAGTGTATCCATTTATATAGCAACTGCTACAAACGTTAATACCAAGCCCGTGTTAAGGAGATTTTCATCGAACATTGCTTACTGCTCTCAGAAACTCCTGTGTGGCAAAGACAAGTGTAAGAAGAAAATATAAAAATTTGAACATGTATAACTGGTGGCAAGGTTTACAAATCCCCCCAATCAGAATCTACATGAACATCTGTCCTGTACAACCCATGTAATTTCCACTACTCAACAGTATCCTTCCAGTCCAACCAGCATCCTCTTGATGTTTCTCCCCAAACACAAAAGCCTGTACGCAGTTCAATGGCATGCCCATGGTATCCCCCATCCCGGAAGTCCTTCTCTGTCACTGTTGTCTCCTATGATCCTACTCCTCCTTGCAAGCAGAGACCAAGTCCTGCCTCCTCTGACGACCCCTCACCTTCCCAGCTCTCAGTTTTCTCTATCTGTTCCCTGAACTCCTCACACTCCTGGGCCTGTGCCAGTCAGGTTGGCACTTAGAATAATCACATCCTTCCTTGCCCTATTAATTCACTGTCTAATGTGCACATCTCTGTTTCTCCTGACTGGTCCACATCAGGATGGCAAGAACCATGTACTAACATGCAGTTGTATTTTATCCTCCTGCTGAGATAGAGAGGCACACACGTAGTAGACATTTAACAAACACCCACAGAGAAGCCAGTGAACAGGTTGGTTGGTTAGGAATTTGAATAATAAATACCCAAGCCCTAGTTTGTATATTCGCATGTCCACACACACACATACATGCCTTTACACCCCAGTCTTCATCTCTTTCTAATTTGTGAGGCTTACGTGATACTCTAAGCCACAAGGATACCTAGCTCCATCTCTGTGAGACAAGAAAGACAACTAAAGTACTCCTTAAGTCAGGAGACAAAATACAGCAGTTGGAAACTTCACTCAAGGTCAGAAGCCACTCAGGAAACTTTCATCTCAAAAATAAAGCATTAAAAGAATGCAGAAACAAGTGTGGAAACAGTAAAGCCTTCAAAAAGACTGGTGCCCAGTCCCAAAATCATCGAGTTAGAACCCATCTGTCAGCTTCTAAGCGAAGGCTCTCTGCGTCCAGAGACACTCTGTTCTAACTGCAGAAGAGCGGGAAGGCCCAGGGGTAGTGGGGAACAAGTGAAATGCACGTTACTTTGCATGCTCCTTGGACGGCTGTCTGTATGAGAAACTCTCTGAAAACACGCCATTGACCTTAAGAAGGTAAACAGCAATTTGTACTCCTATGTTTATCTGATGAGATACAGACTTCCAAAGAAATCTAGTTACAGTTTTACAGCTCTTGGAAGTATTCATTACTTTGAATTATAGCTACCATCCCCCACCTACTTATTTCCCAGGAAATTAAGAAATTCTTTCATGTTTTTTACATGTCACCAACTTGATCACTGAAAAGTGATCTTACATTTATTATAGAAACAAGTCCACTGACAACAATAGAAGAGTTAAGTGACATGCCTCCAGAAATAATGTTTTTTATTCACATAAAATCATTTTTTTCACATAGACCCATTTTAAAGAATCTGCCCACTTCAAAATTACTACATAGGTATGTATAACAGTCTTGACAAAAACAAATACCTAAAGTTTAAAAAATTGCTTTGCTTCCATAAAGTTCACACGTTTTGAAGAAATAAAACCCAGCCTTTCTAAGTTTGCCAAATCTCCCAACAAGAAAGGGCATGTTGCTATGTGAACCCGGCCATTAGCAAAGAAAGTGAACACTGAGTAATCCCAGGCAGAATGAATAAAGTCATTGAAGAATCAAGTTTTTGAGTAAGAACATAAAACACAAAACTTCCTCCTGAATGACGCAGTCGTTTCAGCACAAAAGAAGCTGGATAATACATGAGTTCGGATAAATCACCTCTTCGTCATGATAGTTAACACTCTAAGGAACAAAAACTGAAACAGTTTCGACCATAAAAATTTACAGTACACAAAATTAAGCAAAAAGTAAAAAAGGATACAATTTTAAAACCACCATGAAAAAGTAAAGTCCTGTCCCTCCCCAGCCATCTGCTAACGTCGGTCATTTTTAGTCTTCATGCTGCTTTGCCTCCGTGTGTCTGGGGCCTCCAGAAGTCACACGTGTTGTGACCTGTCTACCTTCCTTCTTTCTTCACAGTCTTTCTGGGATAATATAATATTTAAAAGCTTCAGCTATTTTCCACTTAAAGAAGATGGGTTTCATTTCACTGTGACATCTCCCTTTTTTATAATGTTAACAGGAAATTTCATTCCCATCTCAGGTTTGACTAACCAAGGACGACGCCACGCTGTTGGTGTGTAAGTCAGTAACCATGTCCCCGTATTATGGTTTAGGGAGTTGAGCTTTAACTATTCTGATTTCCTTAATTTCCGGAAACCTTTCAAAATCATATAAGATAATCCTTTGCCACCTAAAGTAATATATGTTAGTCCTTTTATGAAAAAGAGGCTCTTCTAACTCTTACTTGTGTCATTATTCTATGATAATGCAAATTTTCTGAATGACTCAATCATCATGGATTGAAATTATTAAAATATATTGTTTATATGCCACCATTTTTCTATAAATTTTTAAAAACAACTTACAAAAAAAGGAAAATGTAAGAAAATAACAAATTTTAAATTAGAAGTAGAAAACCAAAAAAGGCTATAAGATAAAGTTTCAAATGAGGCCAAAAAGAACAAACCACTCACATACTTAATGCAGTAATTTGCTCCAAAAATACAGGACAAAAAGGTACCAAAAAAATGGCTATTGCCACTATACAAAATAGGTTTGGATAAAAGTAATGCTTATCTCTCATACAACATACACGCACATGTACATACGGATATACACATGCATCCATATGTGTGTGTGTATGTGGATACTTGACAGATAACCAAACTAGCAAAACATTAAAATTCCATAAGAATTTTGGGTTTTTCCCTGGCCAGTTAGCTTAATTGATTAGAGGTTCACCCCAATACACCAAAGTTTCGGGTTTGGTCCACATATAAGAATCAACCAAAGAATGTATAAATAAATGGAACACGATTGATGTTTCTTTCTTTCTCTCTCTCTCTCTCTCTCTCTCAAATCAATGCAATAAAAATTTAAAAAGTTTTGGCACAGACAGTCCTCAAACACTTTATTAATTTATTAGCTCACATGAGAATTACATACAATTATGACAGAAAATGCAACTATAGTTAATAATACTGTACTGCATATTTGAAAGTTGCTGAAAGATCTTAAAAGTTCTTTTCACAAGAAAAAAGTTTTTGTGACTATGTGAGATGATAGACATTAATTAGACTTATTGTAGTGGTCACTTTGTAACATACACAAATATTGAATCGATATGCTGTATATCTGGAACTAATACAGTGTTATATGTCAATTATACTTCACGTTTTTAAAAAGCCCACAATACTATCAGATAAGTGTTACAAGATGAACATGAAGAGACATAAACACAAACATGCCTACGGTTTTACACCCTCAGTAAGAGACAGCAGCATTTTTATCTCTTTTTCACTGTTGATTTTTATTATTTAAATCTAGAGGACAAGAACACATTAAGGGTTGGGGGTGGGGGTGCATTTCATGTTAGCCCAACTCTGGAATACATAGTAAATGATGAAGTCTGGAAAAGACAGCATTTGATAACATTTTTTAAATCACAGCCTAAAGCATTTAAACTATGTGATTTAAGATAGCTGATCAGCTGGAAGGATGGTCAGCAACAATTCTCTTTCTCAATTAAAAAAAGGGCACTGGGAAGCAGCATGGCGGTTGCTAGGTGCGAGGGGAAGATGGGGAGCTACTGTTTAATGGACATACTGACCATCTCAGTTTTGTGAGATGGAAGAGTTCTGGAGATGGACGGTGGTGACAGTTCCACAACAAAATGGACGTACGTTAACGCCACTCTACTGTACACTTAAAAATGTCTAGGATGATAAATTCTATGTTATGTGTATTTTACAACAACTTTTTAAAAATTTAAGACTTACATATTGAGGGTAAAGGCGATATTGACGTGAAAAAAAAAGTTAAAGGATGTGAGTCAAGTGTCCTGTGATTTAGTCTGAATTTGCTGTTTAACTTAGAACACTAATCCAGAAACCTGTTTCTCAGTTCCCTTCTACAAAAAATGAAAATCAGGAATGACAGAAAATCAGGAATTACAATAATCATTTAGAATTCCAGTTCCCCCTAGGGTGCCTCTGGCAATATGTGTGGAGGTGGAGGGAGGATATTTGGGGCTGCTACTGCCATAAGGCTTGAAGAACCTAACTGATTTGCCCAAGGTCTCAAGAGAGGAATCATGTGAAAGTACTTGTGAAATTCCGTACAATGAGCAATGTAGACAGGTTATAAAGAGCATAAACCTGTTTATTATCAAAAACAATGCAAAGAATATAAAATCAGAGAAGGCAGAAGTTGGTGCTTTGTTATACTAATTATAAATAATTCTTCCCAGTCGACAAACTAACAAGTTCATTCATTTTCTTCATATTTAATAAGCATTTACCATGTGCTCAGCCCTGAGGCACTGGGGATATAGGCACTGTTACATGCAGAGCTCAGAGCTCCAAAGGGCGCATGGGAATAAAACAGGAGAGAACCCAGGTAGCTGACAAAGCCACGCATGTGTTCTGTACCTGGAAGGAGCATGAGTACAAGGAGATCAACGCATGGGTGAGCAGCCAGCAGCAAGGGAGACACGGTGAGTGATGAGGCTGGGAGGATGGCAGGGGCCAAGACGGTGCAGAATCTCATGAATATCTGCCCTGGCCAGGTGGCTCAGTTGGTTGGAGCATCACCCTGTACACCAAAGGCTGCAGGATCGATCCCCAACTGGGGCACATTTGGGAAGCAACAGATGGATGTTTCTCTCTGTCTCTCTCTCTCACCTCCTCCCTTCCTCTCTCTCTAAAATCAGTAAACATATCCTAGGGTAAGGATTTAAAAAAAAAATCACATGAACTTCTGCAAAGATTTTGAACATTTTTATAAGAACTACGGAAAACCATTAAAATGCATTAAGGTTGTTAGAGATTAAATGATCAGATCTGAGGTCAGATGGAGAAGAAACTTAAAGATTTAAAGTGGTGAGAGCATTCCCACAGTATCTGAGACCATAGTGACTTGCAGAAGAAGGTGGTAGCAGTGGGGAAAAGTGAACAGGCCAGAGATATTAGAAGGTCAAATCCACAGAATGTGGTTTCATAGCACTGGTTATAGTAATAAGGGGTGTCGGCAGGGATGAGAGTCAACACAGGGAGAAAAGAGAAAGCTGAACAGGCAACCTTGAAAAACTTCCTACCAGCCTCACAGGAAAGAGGTGGAGTCTACCAAGGGAAGAGAGCAGGAGCAGCCCAAGAAACAGGAGGAAAAACCAGGGGAGTGTAGTGCTGTAATGCTACAGAAAAAGTATTTCAAGAAGAAAAGGCTAGCTAAGGGAATCAAATACTAAGCAGTAAGAAAGGTGAGATCTAAAAAATGCCCACAGGATTTAGCCACACAGAAGTCATTCATGGGCCTAGAAGAAGTGTTTTGGTGGATTATGGTGCCAGAAACCAGGTAACAGTGGGTTGAGGAATAAATATGGAGTAAAGAAATAAAAATGGAGGGAATAGACAACTCTTCTGAGAAGTCTGGCCTTCAAGGAAAGGAGTAATACAAGGCAGTAGATGGAAAAAAGCATGGGGCTGGGGGCAGACTACTGTTTGTTTTATTAACAAAGAAGCTTCAATGAGCTTAAAGTCCAATGAGACAGATCTGTTGAGAGAGAAAAGTTTAACATAACAAGAAAGAAGGCTTATGGAGCAATGGCTGAGATGGGATCCAGAACACAGGAGGAGGGGGACAGGCCTTGGATAGTGGAGTCCATCCTCTGTTAACAGGGGCTAGGATGGACACAAAGCAAGTCTGGAGGCACAAAGAAAGACTTTACACTGGCTGGCTCCCATTTTCTCTGAGATCAGGAACTGAGATCATCAGTTAACAATGAGGGAAGGAAAGGCGGTGTGAGGGAAGGAAAAGGCGAGTTAAGAGGGATGCAAAGACTGCTTGGCCACAGCACCATTTGAGGCTGCTAACCACGAGGTTACAGTGAAACCCATCTATCCTGAAGTCTAACTTTCTCCGGTGTGCTTCACTGCTTGGGTACAAGCACAGACAAAGCAGATAGCTGCGCTCACATGGGCTCAGGCTTTCCTGGGAAATTAGCGTGCTCTCAGCAGCTTGCAAGGAACTAAAAAGGATTCTATGGAAGTTTAAAAACAAAAAAACCCACTCCCTTTACCTAGAAATCATATTTAGAACAACTTCTGTCCTCCAGAACACAGCTCACCAACTCACACACATACATGAAGCCACATATGCCACTTAACATCTGCTCTTCAATAAATCACACAATGAAAATATTCACTGAATATGCTTCGCTTACCCTACAATGGCAGAGCAGTTGCCATAACAAATTCCCTAAGATGACTGTTTGGATTAAATCATGTTTGGGCTTGGCATATTCCTACTGTTTTTATTGGTGCAAAAAGCATCTCACCTCCCCACCTCACCCCCAGGAAAGAAAAAAAAAAAAGACCTGTAACAGGTCCTCCCTTCTCCTCCCCACAAATAAATATGAACATGCCGGAGCCCCACCCACAGTTGCGTAACTAGACATTCCTTTATGCTCATATTTGGACACATATTGCTGAAAGAAACACAGCCAAGAACTCCAAGGAAGCAACAAGCTATGAAGGTAATTTTCCCCTTTCTCAAAACTAGATGCCTGAGTTTATTTCAAATATTTTTCCAACTTTGCTCTACAGACTGACTCTCTACTAACGACAAGGGAGAAAGCAAAAAATGAGAAGCTCTCTAATTTACAGCAAGCTTTATTAGTACTTCAAGATTGGAATCTCACCACCTCAGAAATTAAAAGATACTTACTAAACTATGACTCATTTTGCAAACAATCAATTCCATAACAGCCTGGTAGACTTCAATAAATACAGAAAATAGCATTGATTTTGACAGTGAAGTAACTCCTTCAGTACCTACATTTTAGTGAACTTATGAAAGTAAATTGTAAGTCAGCCTTAGTGACCAGGGGATAAACACCACCATCTCTCCCCGCCCCCCACCACCACCCAGGAAAAGGGAATGGCTTGGCTTATTTTTTACTCTGGTAGAAAAAATAATTAAACTACTTCATTTCACAGAATAACATTAGAATATGAACCTATGAATGAGTCAGAATAAAAGTTCTGTAATGAAACAGATGGACCTATCCAAGAAAGTAGATGGAAAGAGCCCGTGCCCGATGCTCATGCAGCGTAGACGAGATGGTAATGTAAGAGACAGGTGAGGGGGCTGACAGGGAACGTGCTGGAGGAAGAATAGGTCAGCGGTCAAGTAAGGGAAGCCTTTCATCAAAGCCCCCCGCTGCTGACATTCTTTTTGAATGATCGGATCATTCAGATTTGCCAACTTATTTGGCCATTTTCCCCACTAAACTCTTAACACATACATGTTTAGACTAACAGCTTGTGCGCCATACACAGGGAAACACAGATCTGCAATTTCAGCTCTGGCACATATTTTAACGCTGAAGAAAAGTCAAAGGGGAGGTTAAAATTGCCACAATGCAATTAACAGATAAAGTAAGGAATTGCTTCTTTCTTAAAGGCGTCATGGAGGGGAAACAGCACAGAAGGGGTATATGTCAATCCAACTCTTGGCAGACCATTCAGACATATGTCTTAGAACTTTAAATGTAACATCCTTTGACCCAGCAATTCTACGTCAATTCTACTTCTACGAACTTATCCTGCGGACACATTCACGCATCTACACCAAGACACATACAAAGTCCAACCCAACATCTTTAAGTAGCAAATAACAATGTCCATCAATAAGATGCTACTAAATAAATTATATTACATGCATATCACAGAATACTAGGCAGCATTTAAAAGGATAAGGTAAGTCTATTTGTTCCGATATGGAAAGATGTCTAAAATAAATTAAAGGGAAACAAAGAATAATGCAAAATAACATCTATACTATTATCTCATTTGTATTTATAAAAGAATATATGCATTCAGGATTAGGTGCTTATGTAAAATCTACCTCAATAAAGTTGACTCTTCCCCTAAAAAAGGAAAACCAGGTATTTGTATATGCATAGAATATTTCTAGAAGAATGTGAAAGAAAATTATCAGCAATTGCCTCAGAAATTGGGGGGATCACATTTTGATACCCCCCCTTTTACTCTCTTTGAGTGTCTTACATTCATATATTGTATTTTCAGCCAATTGCTTTTTTTTTTTAATCACACGCACAGGAAACAGCGGGGCCGTGGCAAGGAGTGCCTACCGCAGAAACTGCTCCCAGCGGGAGCACAGCCAGGTGAGCCACCTTCCTAGTATGGCAGCGTCACTTTCTCAGTCTTCTGACTCAAAAATGGAACTAAGCGAATTTCAGCTATCCTCACTTGTTATCTGTAAGGAGCTGTTTCATACAATTAATACTATACAGAATTAGTATTATAGAGAATTTCTATACACTGATCGCAGCAAGAGGGCCAGGAGCATATCAAGAAGGTAAAATAAGTAGACATTCCCTCTCTATGCCAAACGATATCCCCAAAACTGCAGGTAAGTACACAGATACACAGAAACAGTCACCAGATGTAGCCACAAACTCGCAGACCTCCCTTGCGGGCAGATGCAGTACACGCAGTGCGTGCCAGCTCTACGAGGATTTAAATTTGTGGTGATGGTTAGAAGTTACCCATTTATGCTCTCAGAGTTCAAGTGTTTTGAGTTTATTTGGTAGAGTAAATAAGCAATTTGATTTTGCCTGACAAACTGATATACACACTTGTGACTTTTTAAAAATTCATAACCCACAGAACTCTGTGTCTGTGCCTAGCCTACAGCCACACAAACCAGGGCCCATACCCGCATGCAGTGTGCGAACACACACACACACACACACACACACACACCCATCCTCTGGGTTCTGCAGCCTGAGGGCTGACCAGATTTAAGGGATAAGAATCACCTACTCAACACTAATTCAACTTCCTATGGGAACATTTCAAACCCTAAAGGGCCTCCGCTGTATTAAACCAGTTGGATCCAGTTTAGCCTGTAAAGGTGTGACTGAATCCAAGCATGTGGCTGAATCACAGGCCTCTGGGTCAGACTATTAAACCAGATGGTTCTGACCACAGCCTTGCAGTCTGACCTTCCCAATTACAGCATCTTTAAACATTTAAAATAATGAAATATGATGGTCCCATTAAATTCTAATTCAAAAGGCAAACAATGAACAAAATAATTGCTACCTTCCCAACTATGCACTCAAGACAAGTGAAAAATTCCTAGCTGCCTAACTAGAAAATACGTAAACGGCATGCTCCTGAGTACAACCTACTTCAAAAATGTGGAGTCTTACTTGGGTAATACATTTAAAACACGGTTTTGAAAAGAATGCAGGGGCCTTAAACAGATAATTAATTAAATGAATGGGATAAATTAAAAACAAGAATAAGACTAGCAGAAACTAGTAAACAGAAATAATCTCTCTTCAAAACACCCCCAGCCCCAGGCATTTTAGCCTCAACACACGCAGTATCTTTCCACGCCTCCACCTCGGGTTCATCTGGTCCTACTGCACACTTTGTACTCTCCTTTCTGGCCTGTGGGCTGCATTCATGTTCATGCCTGCTCCACGCTCGGAGACGCTGGGTACTGCTGTTTTGGAACTTGGCTTTCATCAGCGTTCCGGGGTAGATACCCACTTGGAGAGACTGATAAAGTTAAGACAAGTCAGGAGCTGAACGTCAAGTTGGAAGACAGAGCTTTACTTCTCTCAGAAAGAAAAAAAGTCAATTTTACTGATGCCAGAGCAAACTTAAAAACAAGAGCACAGAACTGTCCGTTGAAACTTCTCCCTGTAACACCTACCCTTGAAGAACATGGGAGTACTGTGGAATGTTACTCCTCTATTTCTATCTTAACTCTTGGTGACTCGTTAATCTCCTAGTGTTTAGGGGATACTCCTATCCCTTGGCTGCTGGTTCTCAGTTAATTCTACTTCATCCTCTCTTGCTTTTGAGCTACTTACTTATCAAATACTTCTATGACATCCTTTTAAGTCCATCAAATCCAGTCTTCCTTGTATTCATTTGAATGAAAAATCAAGGTCAGGGGCAGTTGTGAGGCTTATTTACCTAAGATCTCTTACCAGTTGTGGTTTTCAGTGAAAAAAACTTTAATATGCTTTAAAGGAAATTCAAACAAAACAAGTAGAAACTAGTACAGATATGGGTATTTCTATTATTTGAACCCTTTCCATTGAAAACTGAACATAAATAGACATTCCTAGAAGGAATGAGGAACAGCACTTCCTAAGACAATAGAACAAAATAATGTATTCATCAATGACCTATTTAAACAGAACCTATAGAACTATCCCTTGTACTCTCTTCCACAAAATCATATTATTGAATACTCTCTCATCCTTATTACCCTCTGTAGAACCCAGCCTCTTTGGGATAATATGACATATTAACACTATAGAACAGTTCGTTGGTGCTTTTTCTCTTAGAAATGCTACGTGTTTTTTATGTTCTCTTATTCACTACATTAGAGTTGTTGCTAATGCTATTTCGTCGATGGCTAATTCAAGGTAAGCAATCAGTGCTGTCCCTCATTAATTTCTTACAAGGGACAAAGATCTTAGCTGGCAGTTACATATGGTTCTATTCATTTAGTCATTTCGTTAATGCATCGAGAATTTTCATATATCTTAGCTAAATATCATTAATCTTCAAGGTTAGAATACCCCAGCAGTTCTAGTCAACAGTTCCATTTCTTGGTATCTAGTTTGCCTAGAGGAAATTACATGAGCAGTTACAAAGAAGTACATGAGGACTTGAGAATCCAAAGCAATCATCTATACTATTGATTTTTATGTTTATTTATTTACTTATTTATTTTTTTTTAGAGAGAGAGGAAGGGAGGAAGAAAGAGAGGGAGAGAAACATCAATGTGAGAGAGAAACATCAACTGGTTGCCTTCTGTACACGCCCTGACTGGGGACCGAACCTGCAACCCAGGCGTGTGCCCTGACCAGGAATCGAACCTGGCCACCTTCCAGTTTGTGGGACAACGCCCGACCGAGTCACACCAGCCGAGGCAATCGCCTGCACTACTGAAAAAGTATGTGATGCTGAGCATGTTAGTTACCTTTGGAGCCTCAACTTAATAAGTTGCTAATTTAATAAATTGATACAATGGAAGAAGTGCCATCTATTTCACAGGATATTGATCATTTTAAAACCTACCACATGTAAAAAACAACTTGTCAGAAACTGATACACGGTCAATATTCTGCATATATTTCTTAGATACCTATTATTTGACAGCTACTTTCTTTTTACCTTTATGGGTCATTTTATTGTATAATATCTATAAATTAGTCTTATTATATGAATTTCTCTTCATTTTTATTTCACTTAATTGTTCTTTGAAGAAACAGGGATAATGTAAAATTAAGCTTTCTATGGAATAGTTTAGGATACCTAAACTACTAGTGAAGTACTACTTACTGCAGTCACATTCTCCCTACTTTTAAAAATCATATCCTACCCTTTCCCCAGCTGCCGCTAAGGTGCTCAGTCCTTCTGAGGAAGCTAAGACCGCCTTGCGGGGAGGCCCTCACTTCATCCGCCACTAGCACCACCGCCGGCAGCGCTCGCCCAGCCTTCACCTACACCACGGTCTCCTCTCGGAGCTCGCCCGCATCTACTTGGCCCTCATCCCTGCATGACGATGAGGTGACTGTGACGGAGGATAAGACCAATGCCCTTATTAAAGCAGCTGGTGTAAATGTTGAACCTTTCTGGCCAGGCTTGTTTGCAAAGGTTCCGGCCAATGTCAACATTGGGGGCCTCATCTGCAATGTAGGGGCTGGTGGACCT
Organism: Desmodus rotundus; assembly: GCF_022682495.2. Lineage (NCBI taxonomy): Eukaryota > Metazoa > Chordata > Mammalia > Chiroptera > Phyllostomidae > Desmodus > Desmodus rotundus. Next base: position 21,390,816 of record NC_071397.1, read on the forward strand.
GCCTCAGCAGCTAGTGCGGCCCCAGCAGGAGGTCCTGCCCCCTCCACTGCTGCTGCCCCAGCTGAGGAGAAGAAAGTGGAAGCAAAGAAAGAAGAATCTGAGGAGTCTGATGATGACATGGGCTTTGGACTATTTGACTAAACCTTTTTTGTAACACAGTCAATAAAAATCTGAACTTTAAAAAAAAAATCATATCCTATGTGGGAACAATAAAAATATGTTAGAAAATCCAAATTAATGCAGTCAATTAATAGCATTCAACAGTATTTACAATAACACAATCTGATGTTATTACTCTCTTCCCATTTCAGATCAATACTTCTAAATCTTTAGAACATGTTATGTAGACAGAAATCTTAAGTCACTTTTCATAATGACAAATCACTTTTAAATGACAAATGTCACCTATTTTCCTCCTTATCTCTACAGAAATCTTTCATATTCTCTCTAGAGCAGGCAGACTTGCTGTGTATGGGCATCATATGCCTTTCTGGCCACTGCAGCGATCGCAAGGTTCTCTCCTGCTAAGCCCTCGCTCACGCCTATGATTTTCTCAACAAAGTTTTCCATGGGGTTAGACTTGAAAATTGAGTAGAAGTGAAACTTATGCACCAAAAGTCAAATAAAATTCATATTAATATGAAAACTTTTTATCTAAAAAAAATCCAAAAAGCCCAATACAAATAAAAATACATGGAAATAATTGTCAAGTGAAATCAACTGTAAAAGAAGACACTACTCTCTAAATATGATTACTGTCCAATATCCAAATATCTACTCATAGTGATTTTTCAATTGTCTATAACTTTGTCTCTTTTGTTTTTAGAATAAATCAAGACATTCAACAGTGAAAACGATGTGTAATTCCAGCCCGTCCATTTAATTCTTACACATGCTAGAAAAGTACTTAAATGTTTTTCTAAGTAAAAAGGAAGGCCCGAGGGCTTTAATTAAAATACAGTTCCACAGACGAAAAGCTCCTTGTAATGAGAAAAAAAAACACGGTAATATTTTATGAGGCACAGGATAACTTAACAGAACTTAGCAACAAAGAATACTTGTACGAGTTAGGCCTGACATTCAGAATCTTTATAATGAATTCTAACAAAGGAAAACAAAGCAAACTAAGAAATCAAAGTTCAAAGTTAAGGGTAAACAATTTTCTAAAATGACCATTCTGCCAAAATAAACAACACAAAGAACATTCAAAAGATCCAAATTATCTCCTTAAGCAATACAAGCTCTATAGCATTAAGCTTCCCTGGGAAACTTTAGGATCTTTGACATATACACTGACTTATTCAAGTACTTAGGAGAAAAATGCACAGCATGCATATACTAATCTGTATTTATAATCCCTCGTTAGTATTGTAGAGACAATGCCTAGAGATCATTGTTTTTAAAAGTCAATAATTTTAGAATAGCTAGCTTCTAAATGTTTCGCTTCTACCTAAAAGACTTCAAAGAATCTAAATATTTGTATTCAAAGACCCAGAAGATCTTATCCTCTCAGGTGTAGAATGTGTCCCGCTCCACAGGACACATTCTGTAATGTCTGATGGCCTCGTGTTCTAAGCCACGTGGGAAGTGCCATGTGATGATCACAGCGTCTGTAACCACTAAACCCTCTCGTCGTCATGTTACTCAAGAAGAGCTGTGTTTTATTTTGGGCAAGTGTAGGCAAGCCGATCCTGGTTCCCCTTAATTCAGCAGCCTACACTCCCCTCCACTGCAATGTCATTCCGTAAAGGAAGCAGACGGTTAGAGTGTCTATAAGGGGCCCCTGGTGTGAGATGCATCACAGTTTCATAGACGTCAAAGTTTCCAAACTACAAGAGAGAGAGAAAAGAGAGGGAGTGAGAGGAAAGAAACAAAGAAAGGAGAAGCGAATAAGAGGATTTGGAAGTCAAGCAGACCAGGGTTAAAGTAGCTCTGTAACTCATTAGCAGTGTGGCCTTGGCAAACTGGAGGTCCCTGTAAAGGGGGATAGTAACAGTTCCTGCTCTAGGGGACTATTGGGAGATTTGAATAACACATGGAAAGCCCATACAGAATACCTGACATTTAGAAAGTTATCAAAATATTAATTATTCTAGATAGTTATTATTTCATTGTATCAAATTAAGTTTGTCACGGTTTCATGAGTTATTGCTTAGGTTTACTCTATTTAGGAAGATACTCAGTTCTTCAACAACATGATATGATCTTTGAAAAACTAGAAAAAAAATAACTGAGATCAAGAAATACGTAGTTTTCAATACATATTTTCTTGGAATTTAGCTTCTTACAAGGTAATAGAAGCATAGACACAAGCATCAGAGTGCCTGGGTTTGAATCCCAAGTTGGCCACTTGCTGGTTGTGTGACTTTAAGCAAGTATTGACTCTGTGTCTTAGTTTCTATTAATTGGGGTGACAATATTCTCTTAGCGATGTGGTGAGGATTGAATGAATTAATACATACAAACTGCTTAGGATAGTGCCTGGACTTTAGTAAGTACTAGGTAAGTGTTGACTTGGATTTAGTTGTTAATAACCCTCAAAACTGGCCACAGTTAAATCCAGCCACTCACAAGAGTAACTAGACCAGGAGACTATAATTTAGACATCGATGATCTCTAAGCCTGAACTAAACCCTTATCTTATTACTCACCAATTCTCTATATACACAAACTTGGTTACCTACAGGTGATTCCACATGTCAGACCTAAACGTCGGCTAGGTTACTAGCACAATCCAAAGACATATTATAGTGGTGTGGGCCTGTGTGTGTGCTCCAAGCTTAGAGGAAGATCTCTGTGTGGTCGGAATGTGATGTTTTTACTTCTACTTGTCTGTGTTTTCTAATTTTCTGCCTGCATCTGTATTGCCTCTGTAATAATAAAAGGTTACTGTAAAATATGGAAATGAAAGAAACTCATATTTGGCTAAAGAAAAAATTCCACAAATTCCGTACCTGTATTTATGAATGATGGCATTAAATAGTTTTCCATCTCTCCAGCAGGTAGTGAAATTTTCACACCGTATTCCAGCATAACCCTCCGTCGCCTGCTGTGTCCACAGCAGCAATCTCTCTTTCGCAGACATGTCCTCTGACTCTCCAGTAACATGGATATCAGATATCTAAACATAATGGAAAAGTGCCAAATCATTAGGAAGGAAGAACGCTAACTCAGATTAAGAATCTACTATGCGCCAAGCACTGAACAAGGGCTATTTTACTTAATTCTCCTCACTGTCACTTGTAAACTAAGCATATTTTCCCCATTTTGCATCTAGGGAAACTGAGTTTCAAAGACATTAACAGCCTTGGCTGGGTGGCTCAATCGGTTGGAGTGTCCTTCCATACACCAAGTTTGCAGGTTCAATCCCCACTGAGGGCATGTACAGGAGGCAACCTATCAGTGTCTCTCTGTCTCCCTCTCCCCAAATCAAGGAACATATCCTCAGGTGAGGATTAAAAGGAATGAAATTAATAGATTGAAAAAAGGTTAAATCTAAGCATCTAATTTTTTTTCTTATAGCCAAGTGTCACAGCATTAAAAAAATCTACATTGCTCTTGATTAATCAGATCTGTTAAAACAACTCAAGCAAATGTTGCTCCAAATTCAAATGGATCAAAAGTAAAACCTACAAATGCATCTACATTATCACCTGCAGAGCAGAATTTGATCCAACAGATACTGTGCAAAGAAGAAAAACAGTGCCCTACCCAATTAACTGTATTACATAACAAGTTGGCCTAAGGTCTCCTTAATTTTCTCATGAGTCCTTGCTCAGCCTACTCAACATGAAACCTTTATCATCTGATTTTTCCCCTATGCTTTTGGTTTTACTAAACTTTCTAAAAGTCTCTTCCATAAAATAATAATAATAATAATAATAATAATAATAAAATAATAATAATAATAATAATAAACAGGTCACCAGTTCACATGGTTTACATTTTCTCAAGAAATGTTTTGCTAAGTGTCCTACTTAATCTGCTGATAACGATATTAAGGCACAAAGTGGCTTTACGAGGAGTCACACAGTAATTCCAAAGCTGCGATTAACACCAACCAACAACTGTTCCCTATTCAGTGCAGGGCACAAATCCAGAGGATTAGGAAGACAGCCAGCAAGCCAGGATCATGAAGAGCAAAGAAGAGATTGGAAGCAAGACATAGGGAGGGGCAAGTCACTTGGTAACAGGAAAAAAAAAAAATCACTAAAGTCACAAGATTGATTTCTAGTCTCGGCCACAAGTCCCATGACTTTGAACAATTCATTTACGTCTATGAGTCAACTTCTCCATCTATAAATGAGAAGGTAGGGGATAGAAGAAAATAATGTTTAAGTCTTTCAGCCTGAAAGTCTTACTATGAGATTATAAATACAACACAGAAGTCAGAGGTCAAAATAGGCAGAGTCAAGCAAGAAAGTAGAGAACTAACAAAACAAACAAAAGAAACCCTACCAGACTAAAGGAAGCCTTTAGTCACTGTGGCAATGCCAAGCTCAAACAGGAAGCCCTTTATTCCTCCCAGCTGCTACAAGGGCCAACCCAGGGACCTGGGGCTAGAACGCTCCAGCAGCTCAAGGCCACGCCAAGCATGGCAGCCCCCAACACCACCACCTGGAGATCATGGCCACACACACCCTTTCTCCAGAGTTCAGCAGACACAGCCATGCCCTGTGGAGCTCCACTCACAGCCACAGCAAGGACATGCTCCTCCACAAGTGGCCAGGATTTTAATCATCTTTCCTATGTATCTGTGTTAACGTCTGCAGCATGGAAAAGAACTGTGTTCGTGCACACATTATAAAAGATATGCAGAAGGAATGTCTTTTCTTTGTCTTTTTATTTTTTAAAGGTGGACAGAAAGAGCTGAAAAACCACCAATATTTTTCCATCCAACTTCCAACTGACATTCTGGTTTAAGACTATGCTAGAGAACCTTTCTAGCACACTGTGTAAGTTTAAATTGCATCTCCAACACTTGTGAAATAATGATGGTAATTAATACTTATTACACTGTGTTGTGAGAATTCAACGACATAGCGTCTGGTGTATAGTAAGTGCATGCTCAGCGTGTCAGCTCTTTTATTGTGATTATTATTCTTTTTGACAAAGAGAGAAGCACAATCTTGACTTCACTGTCCTCCCAATTCTCTTCCTGTGAGGAGGAGTAAAAGGTAGAGCTTTTAAACTTTCTGCCTTAAAATAATCAAAATCTATGAACACCAGGGTTCAGAGAAACTAACCGAGGAAATTGTGTAAATGAAAACATTAAACCTCTAGGTAAAATTTCACAAGTCCCTTTTAACCTTTACGAATTATAAAACTAACTACTTTGGGGACCCTTGCAATGCAGAAGCAGCTCCGTGGGTGGTATTTACAGCTATATAAAGAAAAAGGAGATAGCTATTTTCTCCCGGGTCAGGAACAGTCCAGGCCAGTGCAGTCACACAAGTAATTACCTAGTAACAAGGGAAGTCAGTAAATTTCAACTGCAAGGTACCAATTTAAGTTTAATAGGTTCAAGTGCTACACAGTATTTTATCAGAGGAATGATGTTAAACAAGGAAAAGTTTAGAAGTCTGAAAATAGTCTAAATATCAACCAAGAGAAAATCATATATTCTTATTAAATAAGTTTCTTTCTAATAGATAAACTGCAGGCAAATAGATAATAGGCAATAGATAAATACACACAAAAATTTCAGTGTTACACATGCATATACTATTTAAAAGGCTATAATTTGAAAATGCATATTCAAACATATTATGAACCAAACTTCAACATATCAAAGACTACTAACACATCAACTTACTTTCAGCTTCTCCTGCTATTTCCAATTAACTGAATATTACCCCCACATGGAAATGGAAGGTATTTTTAAAAATATATTGTACCTTCATTCACTATCTATACAATGTATCAAACTGTTGGTGACACCATGTAGCCAAAACTAAAAAGAAAAATAATTTAATGCCCAAAGTTGTAAACCTGCCCTTGTCATTCATGACCCTGATGTAAACCCCGCAGGACAGCCTGAACTCCCCAGTAATAATAACCTGTCAGGTTGGGCGCTAGAAGTAATCAGGCCTCCTTCCTTCAAATCCTGGGGCGACACAGTGATGATGAGGGAGGTTTCGATTCCTGCTGCCTGGGTTCACAGCCCATTCTCCAAGAGTTAACTAATGGATTTTTTTTTAACGTTAGTTTTCATTACAGTTTACATTCAATATTATTTTGTATTACTTTCAGGTGTACAGAACAGAGGTCAGACAAGCATGTACCTGTACTTTACATCCCCATGACTATTCTGTAACTACCAATTTGTATGTCTTAATCCCATCACCGTGTTCACCCAACCCCCAAACACCCTCCCCTCTGGCAACCATCAGTCTGTTCTCTGTAACTATGAGTCTGTTTCTATTTTGTTTGTTCATTTATTTTGTTCTGTAGATTCCACATATAAGTGAAATCATATGGCATTTGTCTTTCTCTGACTTATCTCACTTAACATAATAAGCATGGTCCACCCATGCTCTCCCAAATGGTAAGATTTCATTCTTTTTTGGCCCAGTAATACTCCACATCTTCTTATCCACTCATCTATTGATGGACAGACACTTGGGCTGCTTCCACATCTTGACTATTGTAAATAATGCTGCAATGAACACAGGGGTGCTTACATTTTTTTGAATTAGTGTTTTAAGTTTCTTTGAATATATACCCTGAAATGGAAATGCTGGGTCCTAAGGCATTTAGTAATTCACACCTGTACCAATCCACATTCCCACCAACAATGCATGAGGGTTTTCTCTTCCCCACGTCCTCGCCAACATCTGCTGTTTGTTGATTTATTGATGGCAGCCATTCTGACAGGTGTGAGGTGATATCTCTTTGTGGTTTTAATTTGCATTTCTCTAATAATTACTGATGTTGAGCATCTTTTCATGCGTCTATTGGCCACCTATATGTCCTTTTTGGAGAAGTATCTATTCAGGTCTTCTGCCCACTTTTTAATTGGATTGTTTGGGTTTCTGGTGTTGAGTTGTATGCATTCTTTATACATTTTGAACATGTATATCTTCTCCCATGCAGTAGGTTGTCTTTTCATTTCACTGATGTTTTCCTTTACTGTGCAAAACCTTTTCAGGTTGATGTAGTCCCATTCCTTTATTTTTCTTTTGTTTCCCTTGCCCAAGAAGATATATAAGAAAAAATATTGCTAAGAGAATTGTTAAACATTTTACTGCCTATATTTTCTTCGAGTTTATGATTTTGGATCTTACATTTACATCTTTAATCCATTTTGAGTTTATTCTTGTGTATGGTGTAAGTTGGGGATCTACTTTCATTTTTTTGCATGTGTCTGTCCAATTTTTCCAACACAATTTATTGAATAGACTGTCTTTACCCCACTGTATGTTTTTGCTTCCTTTATCATATATTAATTGACCATACAGGCATGGGTTTATTTCTAGGCTCTCTATTCTGTTCCATTAATCTATGTGTCTATTTTTTATGCCAGTACCATGCTGTTTTGATTACTATAGCTTTATAGTGTAGTTTGATAGGTAGTGTGACACCACCAATTTAATTCTTCTTTCTCAAGATTTCTGTGGCTATTAGGGATCTTTTGTTGTTCCACATAAATTTTTGGATTATTTGTTCTAGTTTTGTACCATTGGTATTTTGATAGGAATTGTGTTGAATCTACAGATTGCTCTGGGTAGTATGGACATTTTAACAATAATAATTCTTCCTATCCCTGAGCATGGTATATGCTTCCATTTATTTGTATCTTCTTCAATGTCTGTCTTTTTTCGATGGTATGTGTAGCATTTTTATCATATAGTAGATTCCATCCATTCACTACACTTTTCTGAGTTGTCCTACATGCAAGTACTTTTTTTTATCCTCACCCAAGGACATACTTACTAATTTTAAGAGAGGGGGAGGCAGAAAGTAGGAGAGAAACCTTGATGTGAGAGAGAAACATCAATTGGCTGCTTCTCGTATACACCATGACCAGGACCAAACCCACAACCTAGGCATCTGCCCTGACCAGGAATCAAACCTGCAACATTTCAGTTCACGGGACAAGGCTCCAACCAACTGAGCCACACAGGCCAGGGTCAATTCCTTTCTTCAGTGTCTTATAATCTTTAATGTTACAGGTATTTTAGCTCCTTGGTTAAATTTATTCCTAGGTATTTTATTTTTTTGATGCAATTTTAAATGGATTACTTTTAGTTTCTCTTTTTGATAGTTCATTATTGATATATAAAAATGCAACTGATTTCTGAATATTTATTTTGTATCCTGCTACTTTACTGGATTCATTTATCAGTTCCAGTAGTTTTTCATGGAATCTTTAGGGTTCTCTCTATATAGTATCATGTCATCTACAAATAATGACAGTTTTACTTCTTTCTTTCTAATTAAAATTATGAACCCGAGCTATTCACATAATCTCTCCAAAATCCACTTCCTCATTTTAAAACTTTATATGACAACATATAACTTCTACTTACTGAGTGGGTCTAAAGATGAGATGGAACAATCTACATCAAGTGTTTAACACAGTGCCTGGCATGTCGAAAACTATAAATGTTTGCATTTTTATTTGTAGTATTTTCTGCTTAAAGCTTCTCACCAGCAATCTGTCAGGCAGAGTCAAAACCAAATGAAATACTTTATACCAGAGTTCCTTTGGGAAACTTGAAGCCCTCATGCCTCCCATCCAGGTCATTGTTGACTACCACCCAAATTCAAGTTCTTCCTGTAACTGAGCTTCTCGCTTCTCGTGCTGTCTCTCTCCTGACCCAGCTTGCCACCATTCCTAAACTTTCCAGAAATATTTATTCCACAGCAAACAAAGTCTCTTACACTTTCAATACTTTACCCTGCTTCTACCTTTGCACTGAACTCCAGGTCTCCCCTGCTACATTCATTCAAGTCTCAGGCACCACAGGCAAGGCGAGTATATTCTAACTCCCATGTGATGCAAAGCCAATAGTTTTCAAATCATTAGTCATGTGTAGGAAGACCTCATTTTTCACACTGTAGGCCACTCTCGCACTACCACCTTCTTCCTCTCCTCAGAAATGATCCCCACATCCCAAAGGTTTGGCACCTGGCTGAGTATGTGCCTTTCTCCACCTAGGACCTCATCCTTACAGTCCTTGAGCTTCTCTCTACTTTACTGTTCCCACACCATATCCTGGATCTCAGCATCTTGAACCAGAACGAGTCCAGCTCACATATTTACCTTCTGATAGCAGTTTTCCATTTTTCTAGTACTTTCCTTCCCTAACCTCTAGCTAAACCAATTATCGGGCTTTGCCAACATCTCAGATTCCTTGCCTTTCCAAATTTTGTCCCAGTCTACGAGTCCTCTTCTATCATTACATCCTCCTCTATTGGCCTGTACTATATGATCCATCACTTCAGTCAATATCCTCAACTCCCTCCCACCTTTCTCCTTACCCGGCAACCACCCAGCCAAACCTCAGCCCTGATCACGTCAGCTCTATGTCTTCTCTACTCTTGCTTAAGCTTTCAGTTATAAAGATGTGTTATAGAAAACCATATGACCATAGGAACCAAGGGAACTCCAATTTCAATTTCAATAGCATCTTTGAAGACACGATTATGATAGGTCTGGAATATTGGCCAGCAAAGCTTCCACCCTCTTCTAGAACTGAGTCTCACTGGTGGAAATGTCATATCTTGGTCTGCTTTAGGAGCTTCCTATTTTACTTAACTAAGAAAGTTCACCGAATTTTTTCTCTGGCTTATTTGCTTTAAATGTGAAATTTCAGTACATTATCACAGATTTTGCTAAAGTAATCATATTTTATTGTTTTTTATTATCAGATAAGTTCAAGTCGCACATGAAAATGGTTGCAGCAAAGTAACAGGAAAACACCCAACCTTCATATCCTTTTTGCTACATATACATATACACATGCACGAAAAGGCCAAATCTTTATTTCACTTGACTATAGAGGAAATGTTACTTCCTCCCCCTACAGTAGAACCCAGAAGGGCGTGATGCCACTACATGGCTACAGCAAGGAAGGGTAATTTGCTTTCTGCCACCACCCTGCTTACATGTATTCCTCTTCTTAAATAGTCCAAGCCTAAATTAGAAAAAAAGAATCCACAAGCTTTTCATGTCAAGGGCAAATATTTTCCAGAGCCCTGACAAAAGCTGGTTTACAGGAAACAGTAGTGGGCTATAAAAACACTCAACATCAGGCACTCACAAAACTGTCTGGTCATGTTAGAAAGCAGGTGTCCCAAAGGTAATTCCAAAAGTATTGTTTCTAGTGGTTAATAAAACAAATGCTCAGAAAATCTAACCATTGGCTAGGAGGTCTTCAGCCCACTGAACTGGAAACTTGGCCGGTGGCTACATTTTTGAAGAAATTATGTTGAGCCCTTCAGAGCATAAAAAACAATCCAGACGCTCAATATATAAAGTCATGTTTTATAGTTCAGGATTCTGGGCCTTAAGAACAAAGAATCCACCGTTTCTGTTTTATCTTTTCACTCCATATAAGCAAGGTCCAAAACTAAAATTTAAAAAATTGAAAACTTAAGTCTAAAAAATCATGCTACTGACAACAAAAAACCCCTCATGCCCTTTCCTATATTCTCTTTTCCCACAATGCCTCTACCCTGACACATAGCACTGGTGTTTTACTGCACCTTTTCCCTTCTCCCTCTTGGAAGAGCTCAGACAGCACTCAGACTGAAACCCTAATAACTAGAACTAAGAGAAGAAGGTGCGGGGGCTGTGGGAGAGGCTCTGGGGTAGAGGCAGGGGAAAATAACGTCTTTCATGGCACAGTCGTAACAGGCCTAGAGTGACACTTGGGGAAAAGGGCGCTTGCACCTTCCTCTGGAACGAAGCCTCAGTGTCTGGATTAGTGGCCGTCTCCTAACTAGCATCACTGCACCAAGTCTTGCCCTGTTCTCACGTCCCAGTTCAGGTGGTTCTTTACTCCACAGGCACAGTAATCAAGCTCAGTCTTGGCTGATCTTCCCAGTCTCAAGACATTCTCTTTCTATTCTGTGATCAAACCGTATAAACTTCAAACCATGTGAACCACATGCTCCCTCTCTCCTAGAGTCTTCTGTTCTAGTCACTACTTCCCTTGCACCGTTCTCCCCATACTCTGCCCAACAAGGCATGGATTAACTGCCTGCTAAATAAGAGGGGAACATAAAGAGGGAGGGACATTAGAAACGCATTTCAAGTTTTCATTTGGCATGAATGTCATATAAAGCTTGTCACCTTAGAAAAATAAATGGTTTCCAATTAGCCTTACTTTCCAAAATAACAGAACACCCTGACCACTACATAAAGTGCCCAGCAGAGGGCACAAGCCCAGAGACTACTCATTGAGAACCCAATGCCAAGAAGTGAACCTAGGCTGCATCTGAATCATTTATCTAAAGCAGTTTCTATACATTTGAGACACTACAGAACCTCAAAATGTCTTTGCAATGAAAGAAAACCAGCCAGCACATCCCATCTCATTGCACGCGCTGCCTTCATTCACAGCTCATTGCTAGGTGACCCACTTACTGCTAAACGGATTGCAACAGCCTCACTGTGTTGGTCAGCTGCGGCTGTAAATGTGAAAGTCCTCTGAGCAAAGTCAATGGCACCAGACAACTGGACGACAGGAACGCCCTATTTTTACCGATGCTGTCATGGTTCGGGTATGCACTGGGTACACGAGAACAGTCAACTTCCAAAGTTGAGTCAGAGACTCCCTAAAAGGTAATCCACATTCTCAGAAAGGTATGCATTTCATTATTCTATCAAAGGCAAGTAATAAAACTTTTGTTTTTTAAGTTTTTAAATAATTACAATGTATTGAAAAGATTAAAACATTTAAATCAACTTTACTATTTGAGTATCATGCTATCTGAAGGAAGTCATATGGAAAAGGACAGGAACCATATGATTTCACTCATTTGAGGGATATAAGATAGAAAGCAGCAAACGCATAACCAAAACAAACAAACTCATAAACACAGACAACAGCAGGGTGATTCCCAGAAGGAAAGAGGGGTGGGGAGAGAAGGAAGAGGCTAAAGGAGGTCAAATGTATGGAGATGAAAGGAGACTAGACTTTGGGTGGTAAGCACAGTGCAACATACGGATAATGTATATTATAAAACTGTAACCAATGTCACCACAAGACATTTAAATAAATAAATAAATAATGTATGTGTGGCATTGGAAAAGGCAGTATCTCTACAGTTAAGAGAACTAAGATATTCAGTTTAGAGAAGGCTATAAATATAGTGAAGCATTAAGGAACCAAGGGAACTCAAACCGAAAAAGCGCACAGCCATTTGATGAACTGCCTAGTCCCACTGGTGAACTAGCCTAGGCTGAAAGGGGTGCTACAGCTTGTCCGGGGTCTCAGGGCACGCGAGCGGGAGGACTAAGGTGTGGCCTTAGGCCGCAGAATCTGCAAGGAGAGAGTGATATCTCTCCTACATATTTAAAGAAGAAACTTATGCTGACGACTCACACTGATTTGTCCTCTGTGTCAGCAGCCACAGTGAGTGCTTCCTCTCAGGGCACTGACCGCTGAGAAAATGGCTTCACACACATAGGTCACAAAAGGGCAGCGCCTGGCTTTGCCTCAGCCGCTGATGGTCAAGGCCTTTCTCACTGGAGCTTATCAGTCTCCATACTGGTAAAGCCGCTGATACACACAACACCACGCATCTTCAGGGGAAGATACACCGTGGGGATGTCAGGGTTCACAGAAACTCCTCACTGGACCAGGCACGCTGCCTTAACTGACAGCCTTTACCCCCAGAAAAGAGCACTCTGCCTCTGGCATCGCCTTTTCCTCATCTCTCATACCAGAGCTTTTATCCATATGCCTTCAAACTGATCTGTACTCAGGTGTAAATAACCAATATTAACCTCAAAAATTGGTTCCTCCCACGGGCTATTTCTTTTCCAGTTGGTGGACAACATTTCAAGCTAATTACAGAATTAGAGGAATATAATGTCTGGCGCATAATAGGTACTCAGTAAATATTTGCTGAAGAAACAGCGAGAGGACGAGTGGGGCTGGGGGTGACAGGCGGCAGCCCGCTCTGCCTACACAGAACGCTTTTCGTCCAACAGAGAGCATGCAGTGCTCTGTTAAAAATTGTGAAAATGTATACAGTTCTTCCACTTAGTAGACAGTTACGAGAGGCTTTCTCTTTTTCACAAGAGCAGAAGATATTAATATGATAAAAGTCAAAAAGTGCTGACAGTCTACTGTCTTCTTCAAATATATCACCTCGTTTAATCCTCAAAAGAAGACACCACCTTATTTACCGGTGTGGAAAGTAAGACTTGGGTTAAAGTTAAGTCTTCTGACTCAAGAGCTCCTAAGTTCTCTTTCCTCTACTACTCCAAAGCTACAGTGACTCCCTACAACATTCCAGAAAGAGCTTTATCTGTTGATGGACCATCCTATTTTACAGGAGCAAAAACTGATTTAAAGGATACACAGTAGATAAAGAACTGATAGCTAGTCCACTGTTCTTCCCTACGAAACACAACAATCCTATTGGTTTAGGGGATTGGACACAAGAGCATTATCAAAGGAAATTCAATTCCTTTTATATTTTTGTTAAAATAAAAAAATAGAGTTTATACTATTTGAGAGACTTTAGGTACTAATGAGAATGAAAGCAGCAGGTTGGAAAAGGTGTGTCTCAAGATGCCTCTATTTGACAAGTCTCTCAACACAGTCATTCCAAGAGCAGAAGTTTAGCTTGGAAGACTGGCACAGAGCTGTGAAGGATGGTGACCTGTGTTCAACTCATAACTGCACCGCTTTCCAACCCTGTCGCTCCCATGGACCTCAGTTTCCTCTCACATGAAGTACCTCCTCAAAGATGCTGAGAGACTCAGACGACATGCCCACGGGGTTCAGTCCAGTGCCCGCCCTCTAGTGAGCAAGGTAACTGTGTACCAGGAGGAATATTGTTGCTTCAACTCTTTTATTCACAAGACTTGACACGGTAGTCAGGCAAAAGCAAGTTCCATATTGACTTTGTCAACACAAGCAAAATTTCCCAAGCCAAAATGTTTGCTTCCAAAGACAATCTCTTCAAAGATGTTTGAACTATTTTGGCAGAAACAAATGTAATCAACACATTTTTAGTGTCTGTTTCCAAGTTTAAAAAATGTGTGAAAATGCCCCACAAAATATTTTTCACCATAAAGATGGCAAAAAATTTTGAAAATTGTATTTGGTTAAGGGCTGCCTCCCTAAAAGGAAGAGTTAAATAGAGGATAAAAGCAAAACATCGACAGGCTTCAAGTGCTAGTGCCCTGAGCTGATGGCTGTCTTTAGCAAATGTTCATTTATTCCTTATTTATATACGGGGAAAACTAACCATAGACATAATTATGCTTGTACAGCAAAGGATTTTAAACTTCTGCATGTCCTTCATTTAACTGAAAAGATAGAGGTATTATTAATACTGACAGAGACCAAAAATCCATACAATTATTTTATAACTAAATTTGTCACCAACTAGTTATGAAATCCAAATGACTAGAAATAGTAAAAAATGCATTTTCATTTTAAAAGATGAAATATTTGGAAAGAAATGAGTTAGTCAATTGTAAGTCAAATGACCTTTGTTTTCAAGATCTGTAGAGGAATGCTACCATACCGAAGGTGAAACATTTAGATTTTATCACAGTCCTTGAATTCTAAGATTCTGGAGCCTAACCTTCATGAAAGACTTTGTTAAAGAAAAAAAACTGAGTAAGTGTTATACTTCAGTAAACTTGAATATTAATGTATTCTAACATGTTGAGATGTTCTCAATTTTTTAAGTGTTTATAATGTAAAAGTCAATTAATAAATATATTCAGCTCTTCATTATTCAGATACAGATAATATAACTAGTACAATCTATACTCCTCCTTCTCTCCCTGACTTCTTTCCCGCTTAGGTCGCTGTGCTATTCATTGTCAATTCACCAAAGGATGAAAGGAGCATACGAATAGTTCAGTTTTCATTAGTTAATACAGCTACATAGTATGGTGGGGGAGTTAAAATTATTCATGATCCTCATCTTAGAGTCTTAACTTTCAGGTGACTCAGTTTACAGCTATGGTCCCTAGTCATTTGTTATGAACAAACCATGGGGGGCAATGCAGAAAAGGGCTATATTTTATTTCTCCCAGAGTAGCGACTTTTGGTTCAATATATAACAAGTAAATAACAAATATTTGGTAGAAAAATTAAAAAAGGGAGGGATGGAGGAGGAAGTGAAAACACAAAACAAACACAAAGCTATGCATATAAATACACGGATTCATAGAAATTTACAACTGAAAAAGATGTATGTGGGGAAACTTCATCAGTTAAATGTTCCATTTAGTAGGTAATTTGGGGTGAAATCTAAGCTCTTCCACTTCCTGGTTGACTCCTTTGTAAAATGGAGCTAATAATAAAACCATTTCCTTGGCTGGCTCTGAAGATTAAATAACAGAATGGTAGAGTGTCTGTCCTATAGTAGGACTCAACAAATTCCATTATTATTAAGACTAGTAGCATGGTCTAGTCCAATATCCTTTCTTTCTAGAGGATAAGAAATAAACCAGAGACAGAGAAATGAAGAAGACTGTCCAAGTCACACAGCTCTCTGGAGGCAAAGCTTGACTAGAACTCACGCCTCCTGCCTTCCAGCCCATAATCCACATTGCTTATGAGAAAACCCACATTGAGAAGAACAGAATGGCAAATGCTAAGCTTGAGCGATGATGATTCTCAAAATTTAGTGTTTTTAAGAAACATGTGGGACGGTGCCTGAATCATATGCGGTGCTCTCTCATGCCCCACTAGAAGACATTCTGACCAAGTTAAATCTGGGGTGAGGTGTTTTCAACACACACCCCAGGTGATTCCACTGTAGGGACCCTGGGGTCACACTTTGAAAAGCACTGCTACAGGATGAGAAGGGTCGCGAGCTCCCCATCCATAGTCATGACCATTACAATCACCTGCGGAGCCCTACCTGATCTACGACATTATAATCACTGGAGTGACATCAGGCATCTGTATTTTTTAAAGCTCCTCAGGTGACATTTACATGTGGTCAGTTACAGAACCAATGGCCTACAAACAGAGAAAACAACCATTTTTGCTGAGATCAATCTAAAGACTGGGATGAGGTGAGATTTGTGAAACTGAAGAAAAAAGAATGCTTTGTGGGAAAAGCTCACATGCAAAGCTCAAAGACTGCCACAAGGTACAGGAAGCATGTGAGTCGAGACAAATAAGGGGTCCCTGAGAAGGTACAGACAGTGAGCTCATTGCTCCCTGCCCCCGAACATGGCCTGCCTCTGCCACCTCTGTTTACAACCCTCATCCTTCGTAGATGAGTATGTATTCCCATAGACACCCACCCCTGCTCTGACCTCACACCAATCCCTTTCAGAACTCTGACAATTAATCAAAGTGGGATGCGGCAGCACAGTTCAACTCAGCTAACGCCACTTACGGTGTTGCTTTAAGGACATTATTTAACCTCTCTGAGTTTTTATTTCCTCATTCTATAAAGGAAAAACTGAACATTTTGCCTATTTCATGTGGTTGTTATGATATCCAAAACCACAATGTGTCTGAAAGCATTTTTTCAATTCTAAAAGCAATGTAAAAATCTAAGGTATTTCTTTCTTTCTTTTTTTAATTTATACTTCCTTATCCTAGTAAAGGTATGCTATGAGTTTGTGCTATTTAGGCACTGAATGAGGGGCTGGCTGAGCCAGCTCCACAGCACCCCTGAACCTGGAAGGCCACTCCAGGTCAGCCTGTAAGGTGATTTATAGAGGACACAGGCTGGTCCCCTACACTAAGACAGACAAATCTCACAGGATCAGTAAGGTTAAGTTCAAAGACTTGCACACGACTTTACTTGGCAGTAAACTCAAAAGTCATCAAGCCCAATCCTGCATACAAATGTCTCAGAGTATGAGTGGATCAAATAGCGAGGACATGAAAAAGTTCTTGAAGGAGTAAGCACAAGAGTAGGGGCTACAGCCCATTTCTGGGACTTAATACTAATCAAGGGCTAACAACTCTCCTGTGCATCTAATTCTCCAATGAAGAATGTAAACTCCAATGCAAAACAGAGAGTTCTGTGCAAAGTTCGAAACGAAGGCAACGAAGCAAACAGAGTCGGACACCTCCAAGGTAACCGGAAGGATGTCCTAAGAGTAGCAGCCAAGCTGTTGGTTCTGACTCTGTGAGGCACCAAATAGTCTTCATCTGGACTACAGGGAAGTGGACATCAAACCCCTCAGGTAAATAAAAACTATCCCGCTCACCTTTTACCTAAAATATGTGAGACTTTGCTAAGTACATCCATATCATGATTATTTTACAAATTTGAATGGCAGGTTTGTGACTTATTTTCACATGCATTTTTCACTGAAGTTTCAAAAATTATTAGCTATGCAATTAGAAGGGAAAAAGGGGCTTATGTACCATGAGGAAACAGATTTTAAGAGTTTCCATTAATGAAAACACGTAAGCCTTACTTGAATCCAAATTATGCAAAAAAAAAAAAAAAACCCAGTTGGAAAACATATGTGAGCAAACCAAGTGGTTCCATTCATAAACACGTGGCAGCCAAGTCGCTTCCTCTCGCACTGACCTTTCTGCTAGACCTACACAGATAATGACAGAGCCTGGATGCTTTCTTTGTAAAACGCAGCCACTGTAAAATGTAAATAGAGTTGATGACATAATATTGGCAAGGTGTGGCAGTGTATATAAACAGGAACAGCTCGGGAGAACCCGAGGCTACGGCCGAGGCTGACCGTGCGCACCAGCCCTAATAAAAGCCTCATCCTGTCACTGTGCAACTGACCTCTGCCCCATGATGCAACGACCTGGCCAAGAATGTTTAACATCACATGTGCCACTCACGTCCAGAATGTATGCTAAAAGACTAAGTTAGAAATAGCTTTTTAAAAAAGCCATCGAATCCCAACTAGAAACAGGTAGAGGAGGCTGCTTGGGTAATGTACTTCTCAGGCACGTAAAACATATTCACTTACATTTTAAAGAAAACTCAAAACCCTAGAGAAGTAATTTGTCTAAAGCGAAAGATCAGTGTTAGGAATAAAGAGCTCAACGTCCTAGCAGTCTGTGTCGTATTCAAATTCCTAGGACGTGCTGCCCAAATGATTCGGATTTTAGACTGGGGTCAGGGAACAACTCATAACAAAGATACAGAATAACAGATCAGGGCAATTTCATCTGTGCCCCTTGCCCCCCACATACACACACACGGAGACCTGAAAGCAATATATGAGTGTTTCTGTATATAAAAACTGATAGAGAACTAGACTTTGGCTTTTCAAACTTACCGATCAGCAAGTCAGTACTAATCATCGGATTCTATCCTTCCTGTGTTTGTCACGAAGCTACGGTCTCATCATGACTGCTTCCTGATTTAATTTTTGCCTACAGTGTTGCTAAGTTTTCAACGCCTACTCCATCGGAAAAGTCAAGAAACATGAACTAAAGAAATTAAAAAGATGTGCGTTTTCTTAAAGAGGTAGTTCAACAATAACAAAAATGTATGGGCTTTTGAAGTTAAAGTGTGATTAAAGAAAATGATGTCACAAAAAATAAAATCATAAAAATCAAACCTACAGCTACCAATTAAATGCACCAAGAACTCTACACATAAACTAATATGAAAATAACTTAAAAAAAAAACTAAATTGCAGAACTGCAGTCAGATGTGAGCACCTGGAGAACGTATTTACACCTTAAACTCAGGTGCCACATCTCACTTACCTCATGTTCATTTGTGTCCTTGGAAGTAGAGGGCACATTAGCACAGAGGGAACGACATCTCTTTTTTTCAAGCTGAAAATGGTGTGTTTCATGAGGACAAGACCTCTCAGTGTTTTGCTTTTCTTGACCACTGCTAAAACTTTTTGATAGGTCTTCAGAGAACTCACTTTTTTCAAGTGATCTCTCTGTACCATAGTGAGAGGAACTGACGCTGGCTGCCTTTCGGAAAGAAAAAACATCAGTTTTGCTCTGGAATGTTATTTCTCTTGTGTTGACATCATCTACATGCTTCTTCCTCTTTGCACAATATGGAGTGCTGTCTTTTTCTGAAATCCTTTCATCCAGTTCACTAACTTTTATTTCTGTTTCACTGCCTTTAGCAGGAGAAATGTTCACACGGTAAGGCCAACTGCTCGCAGCACTCGGCAAAAGTTTCTGCTTAACACCGTCAGCTACCACTTCTGCCGTCTCTCTCCGAATACCATCTTCCAGTGCGAGGTCTGGGGCACTAGATTCTTCCCCTGCTAGTCCCCTGGATAAAAGAGCCGGCTGTTCTCTTGAGAGCTGAATGCTGCTCTTCTTCTTTTCCTCATTTTCATTGTTTGGCTCTCCTGGCTCTGTGTCATTTACAATTTTCTTGATCGGTTTTCTTCTGAAATATTTTCTTCCTGGAGAATATTTTTCAGGGCTCAAAGGAGTTTTGGCAGGATCTAAATATTGTTCTTCTTTCTCAGCTCTTACACATCCACAGATATTCCCCATTGGATTTGCAGGAGATCACAGTTCCACAGATACACTCATTTCCAAATCCAGGGCTTACTTAGATCTTCCCCATTAAATCCGAAAATTCCACTCTGACCTGTAATTCCTCAGACTGTGGGACCATCCTCTTCAGCATGAGGCCATTTTGCTTATGAGAAAGGCACACACAAGAAATGCCATGGCATCCTGCCCGGCTGTGTCCCTGTGTCTCATTAGACAGTGTGACTTATTTCTGGCCACCAATCCTCTTAGACAAACATTACTGCTCACTGTCAAACTGCAGCACGGACGGGCTCGCGAGGCAAACCCTTGGCTTCGTTACACGAGGAGGTTCTGGCCCTCACTGTAACTTTCAGTTTTCTGAAGTGCAGCTACGCTACCAAAGTCTTAACCTTTGAAACTATTTGTGATTCAACAAATCTGAGTGCAAACAGAAAGCAAATGCCCGTGAGGAGACATTTACCAAAGTGCCTTTCAAATTTCATTCCAGAGAGTCTCCACCATTTCACTCTTTTCCTTAAGAAACACCAACTAATTTTGGCAGTTGAAAAGAAAACTCCAAAATCTCTGTAAAGCACATTGGGGCTTGTATTCAAAACAGCCATAAAAAAAGTAACAGGACAACTTAACAGCTGAAGGAGATATAATAAACGCACAGTGCCTAAAATACTCTATTAAAATTGTTTCTCAAACCAATTTTTTCAAAATTGGTTGAAATATTTTTCCTAGCCATTTCCATTATGTGCTCATTAGGATTTTCATGTAAGCAAATTGATAAATTTTATGATTCAAAGCATGGAACACTCAGCCAAAAGAAACATTTGTGTGTTCTCTTACATGAACTAAGGCAGTTAAACTTTATATGTAACTTTTACAATTGTACCTTAGTTAAATATTACATAGTTTTTCTAGGCCCTTGCTATAAAAATAATGAGCCAGCACGGAACCTGATTATCTAAGGTGTGCATATTTCTAACACTGAGTCATAGCCAGGGCAGAAAGGAAATCAGTATAGTAGGGCACAGCTGGACTTACACGTAAGCAGAAATCATCTAATAAAAGTAAATTGCTAATTGCTTTTTTCTACGTAGTGTTTGGACTAATCAAAAGATGAAACTTGTTAGGTTTTTCTAAATACGAATACAGTTAAACAGTCAAGTTAGCAATGTTGTCTATGTTTGTCAATAATAGACCTGCACCGTGAGCTTTTCCTTAATTATTTAAAGAGAAAATCAAACAAACTTCCATGGCAAAAAGTGAATATCCTAGAAGACAAGCTGGCAAAAATAAAGCCTCTGATTTGTTCTTTCGTTCATTTTCCATTTGATTTCCAGTGTCTTTGACGGCAATAAAACATTATTCAGGAGAATTTAAAAGCAGAATGGCCGGCACCTGCACCGACAGGATGGAGGCGCAGCCCGTGATTTACGCCCCACCCGCCCCGCCCCCAGCCGCGCCGCCCTGAGCGGCTGTCCAGGCTCAGGCCCTCGCACAGCACTCCCGTCTCAGAAACGGCCCAGCTTTACTGTGTGCCTGGGAGCTGGCCATCGTGTTGCAAAGCCGATCTGTAACATCAGTGAAAACTTCCGTTACTCTCTAACACCTTCCTGAGCCTGCTACAACACTCCTTCCTCTACATCCCTATTTTTATTTATATCGCAATAAATTAAACATGACTATAGGTTATAGTCATGTTCATGAATGACTATAGAATGTTTGTAGAATGCTTATGAACATTCTCCCAATAGACAGAACTACATATTTCATTATTTTAGTATCTCTGGATCTAGCATATGGTAGCTAATGATGTAGGAGTGCTGGGTTGATAATGCTTACCTTCCACCAGCCTGATTAGAAAATAGATTCAATGTACGATGCTCATAACAGTTTAAAAATAAATAAACTGGTCTTCTGAAATTACTTCCCTTACTTATGTCAAGTATAGAGAGAAAGAAAAAAAAGCCCAGTTGCTTTGAATGAGAATGAGTATCACTACTATAAATAGCCTTGTATCTTGGCAAAACCAGTAAAATTGTTCTAATATTAAATTATCATAGTACTAAAAAAAGTCAATAGAAATAAAGGAACATTTCTATTTACCAAAATATCGATGTGTTTTCACTTTAAATAGATCTTGGTCTAATTTTTAAATATTGTTGATAATGCAACAGTCATTATTGTCTAATTCAGGTGCTAAAATACACTGGTCCTAATAGGCCACAGGATCATATTAGAATCAAACTTCTTTTGGTTCTTCTGTGCCTGGTCCTCCTCTCTCCTCCAGACACCTGAACCCAAAGAGCTTTCTTAATACATTCTTCTTTTTCTGAATGACATTTCACTTAAATTTTCTCAGAGTTAGGGTCTAAACATACTACTTGTAATTCACAATCATTTACTCATATTCTGGTCTGTTATATTTTCTGGTTTCTGCTCCCAGGAGCTTGGGAGTATTTCTCCATGGTCTCCAATGTCTTCCTTGTATACAAATTCCTAACCTGTACTCAGTCTTAAATTTTTCACGCTCGCTAGTAGCATTTCATACTGCTTACTGTGCCTTTCCTGAAATTCTCTCCCCGACTTCATCAATACTACACATCCTTGCCATTTCACCCACTTCACCAAACGTTCTTTTTCTGTTGCCCCAAGTGGATCTTCTTCCTCCTGCACCCCTAGTCATGAAGCCCTCCCCAAACCGCTGTCCTTTGCTCTTGACTCTTCTCCATGTATGCGCATCTCTTAGACCCTCTAAAGATCCCTTGTCTCTGACAGATCCGATGGCAACTTGTATACTGCTAACCCCCAAGTTTTCTCTGCCTTTGACTCCTCAGCTCTGCTCTGCTCACAGATCTCCAACTGCTAAGCAGACAAATGGACGGGATGTTCCACCAGGCCATCGAACCTGCCAAGGTCTTTAGTTTTGCCCTTACCATCACCCCCATTTCTCTCAGTAGTTTGGTTTTTTCTTGGTTGGTTGGTTGGTTGGTTGGCTCGTTGGCTGGTTGGTTGGTTGGTTGGTTGGTTTTCACCTCCCAGGCTGAAAGTTTAGAGTCATCACCTTTATTCCCTCTCCTTCATCTTCTATTGACTATCACCAAGTGCCCTTCTTTCTTCCTTCCAAATGTCATCTCTTGGATTCAATTGTGCATCCGCACCTCAGTCTTGGCCTTCATCACTTTACCCAGAGATCACCACCTCAACTCCTTAGATTATCTCCCTGACTGTGGATTCTGCTCATTTTAATTTATTTTGCATAGAATCGACATGGTGAGTTTCCTAAAATAACACTTTTCAGGTTCAGAGTGATTCAGTGGCTCATGCAGTGCCATCACAGCCGTGCATACAAGAGCCAGCAATGAAACTGAGCTCTGCCTCCCTCCAAAACCTGAGTGGTTTCCCTCTGCCCCACAGGGATTCTTACTCTGAAATTCAAAACCCAGACACAGCTTGTTTAACCAAGTCTGTCAGTAATGACAGGATTTGGCTCCCTATCCCAGTAGGCCTCTAACCCTCCAAAGTGGGGTTCTTGCAGTTTCAACCCTACTAAAAGTTGAGGGACCTGAACCACTTAGGGCTAATTAAAGAATCCCTGAGAAAGCAGCCAAGGAACTCCATGAGAAATCAGCTTCTGGCCAGTTCTACTTAGTCTTTACCCAATTCTGGTACCAAGGTCTGACACCATGCCCAAATCCCTGCCTTGGTGTAGTGCTCAGTACTCTGGGTACTGTAAAGATGGGGTCCTCTAAAAACGTAAACTCACAGGGCTTGGGGGTCCCGCCCCCTGTTCCTGTTTCTGGATCTTCCTGACATCAATGCCCAGCCGAGTGGGTATTCACCTATATTAGCTGCCCTGTAGTCTGGCGACCTGACACCTGGTTACCTGGGTCTCCTGGTACCTGAGTCTGCCCCTCCGCTTTCTGGTTGCCACATCTTTGCCCAGTTGCCTGTTCAAAACCTGGAACTTACCTGGACTCTACCTCCTATAGCTCTTTATACCTGTCATATTTTTCCTATTCTCCAATGAGCCTCAGGTACATTATTTTCCACAATTCCCCTACAAATCCTACACCCCAGTCAACTGTTTTTTAAATCTTCACCCAAAGAAGGCGGAGAGAGAGAGAGGGAAAAAAACACCAATTGGCTGCCTCCTGTCCATGCCCCAACCAGGGATCGAACCCACCACCTTTTGGTGAACAGGACAACACTCCAACCAATTTAGTTAGCCACTCAGCCAGGCCCCCCAATCAAATTTTTAAAAAGAAAAAATAAATGTAACTCCTCTCAAAATCTGGTTCAAAACCCCAGCTCCTTTCTGAAGCTGGCAAGCTATCTATCTCTTCCCCTTTCAAGGTCCAGCTGCACAGTAGACAGCCAGTAAGGTGAGCCGTGTGCCCACTTGGGCCAGACTCTGCTGCACATGAACACCGTGTGGGCGGGCGCGGCATATTACCAAACCAAAGCAAGTTCCAAAATTATAGGACTCTGCTTTTTGAATGAAGATGATTTTGTCAAAATGTATATAATTTTACAAAACCTAAAAATCCAAATCAACCCTTTGTTATTGAATAATAATTCGTAGCTGATAAATTTTTATTTATTTGCATTTACTCTCTTAAAATCTTGTTTGAAAACGAATAGTTCTATACAAAAACATGAATACTAATTCAGATCTCTTTATCATGTTTATACTGCCATCTAGTGTCTACCAATAGAAGAAAATAGTTTGCATAGTCTGGAAACCATAACATCAATGAAAACCATTCTAAATTAAGGATTGAGTAATAAAATGTTCATATATCTAAGTCAGGTAATACTTCCAAAAAACAACAACAAAAAAAACGTGTTGTATTCAATTAAAGGGATCTTGTCTTCCAACTCTGAGATTACAAGTGTCCTAACAACAGTCAAGATTATCAACAACAGGAAATGGGATACCAGGTGCACAAATAGCTACTTGAAAGGAATAATACAAATATATTGTTTTTAAAAAAGAAGCCCAAAATTTATTTCCTCCCATTGTATATGCATGTGTAATTCACTTTTGAGGTGAACCGTCTGAAAACCAGCAATAAGAGGCCAAAAGAAATGACAATCAAGGGAAATTGAGCTTACCTGAAAGTGCAAAATTATTGTCCATATTAATCCCAAAGTCAATTTGGGATTTCCATCTGTTATGTCATCATTTCTAATATTCACTAATTTCACCTGTTTTACGTGTGAAGAAGAGAGAAAACAACCTGTTTTTCAAACCATCACATGACTTATTTTTACCTACATAGAAGCGATTCTAAAATATATAAAGAAAAAACACTGAATGATTTAAATACCATAATCCTTAAAATATTGTTTTACTCCCTATCTACACTCATTTTAGATTGCAAATTATAAAGTAATCACAAAGAAACATGAGCATTACTTTGGTTTCATCTTCTAGATCAAATAAAATTATTCATTTGTCAAAACAAAATACAACTCAAGTGAGAAGTCCTAGGTACTTAAGATTTTAAAAATTGGAAGTTTGTAAATAAGCTTTATTTTACAGTTAAGTGGGAAACTATTCTGAGCCATAAAATAATTTTGAAAACTTTCTCCCACTTCCTTCACAAAGGGAATAAAACTAGGATTATTGTTCTGTTTATCATAAAATATTACCCAAATAAGTACATATATGGGTGATTGGACATTTGGACAGCTATTCAAATATAAAAACATATATGTGATAATCAGGTAAATAAATGTAATGATGTCATCTAATGTTTACCGCCTGAATGGACAAAATAATTAAATATCGTGAATTGAATATCAAAAATTAAGTACAATGGTATCTAACATTTTACTTTCTGAACAAGATACTGCCAAAAATATTTCATACCAAGAGATATAATTAACCATTAATCCTTCATAAAACTTCCACTAGAATTAAAAATGATGATGCAAATAACAAATAATATTTAAGCACAGACTAGTTACTAGAATTTAATAAATAAAAATCATTTTAATTTTCATAACAACCTAAGTGAAAGACTAACATAAGATAGTTTCCCTCTCCCCCTTGCCCTCCCTTCCTTTTTCCTACTCCATGAAAAATCAAAATTGTTGCCACCTCTGATGGCAACAATTTTCAGCAACTTTTAATTCTCCTGAATTGAATCAATTATTAGGTCTACATGACTATAAGACACAATGCTACTAAAATCAAGATCATATCCAGTATGATGTTCATTCTTTTCCATGATTTCTTCTGAAACCCCAAGCCAGTTGGAGACTGTAGTCAGAAATGTTTTATTTTTAACCACTTATAAATTACCCAGTATTATCTACTTCTAAAAAATAAAGTATTGCCTCATCACAACTAAATATTGAAAATACACTAATTTTTAAAGTATTATACAAAGTATTTTTATAAAAATGATTTTATAAACTAAGTATAAATATTAAGGTATTGCCTCCCTACTACTAAGAAGTGTTCAGAGACATCCTTAACATTCTGTGATTAACTTCCTAGGCAAAAGCACTCCTAGACAGAAGGAAAACTGGTAGCTCTTATTCCAACGGGAATGTAGCCACTTATAATCCATCTAAGCTTACACCTGCTATTAACTTTCTTTTCTTTGGAGTAAATGTTTAAAACCATTTCAAAATATCTGTCTCACAAAAGCACAAGTATAATGATTAGAATTTATAGTCACTTTAACCTTTTCATTCCCTAACAGGTTTCTGTGTAGATATTATACTCAGTCACATATATTTATATGATAACGGTCTTTGAAAAACATCATACCTGGCGTCTTTTCAAATAGTCAAGTGCAATTTGTACATTCTGTAGTCTGTGAAAACGCATCCGACCTTTTTCTCGGGGCTAAGGACAGAAAAATGCAGGGTATAAAAAACACTAGTTTCTAATACCACTGACCATGCTAAATATATTACATAAATATACTTCATGTTCGTCTTAATATGTCAAAACGGTATTTATTGTTTGAGTAAATCCATTAAATTTTTAAAGGTAGTTCTAATTTTTTTGTATTATCTGGGATTAAATTTAAACTACTAGGGAATTTTCCAAATGTATTTTGTTTAAACAGATGCTTTATTCCAAAGGAGAAACTACCATAGAACATACAGATTTTTACATTCACTAAACTACAATTCTAGCCTACAATTATTAAACTATTGATGCACAAAAAGAATTAAATACCATTCTCCATTTTTCCCTTCTTCATGAAACTCTATTATCAAGATGATTTTTATAATTATATATGTATGGTGTGTAAATGAAAATAAGGTAAGGTAGCATGCAATTAGTATAAAAAAATCACCAAGAAGGAGAAAGACAGTGGAGTTTTACTTAGCCATGATAGAGGAAGAGAGAAAAGTAATTAAAGCCATATATTATATTTCCTCTTTATTTTATTTTAGGTTTTTGCACAAAATTGGATGGACTCTATTTACATTGCTCGGGGAAGGACATGGTTATTTACTGTCTCAGGAACGCTGATAAACCATGATTCTGTTCCTTGATACTGTTTTCCTTAGGAAACGTTGCGACTCAGCAGAAGGAAAACATAAGGAAACAGAGTTGGGAAAATGCTTAACAAAAAATACAAAGGATGGAGCTGAAATTTACCACATCAAATCTTCCAAAAGGGAGAGAAAGAAAACTGACAGCGTAGCTTCTCAAATATGAATAGGCTGCTGAAGCCAAAGCATAATAAAACAGACAGCAGACTACAGAATGGGAAATTAGGTTCTGTACAACCCAATACAGGCAGGAATGGTGCTGATGAATTCATCACTGGCTCCAAAAAAGCACCATTTCCAATGAATGAAATCAGGGGTGCTAGGGAGGTAGACAGCAGAAGAAGCACCTCTGTCTGGCAGTCACCTAAGTGTCACGGAGATGAAACAGCTCTGCGGGTTCTGTGGGACTCGAGATTTCAAAACCTTCCCCCTTTCTAAATAACACGAGACACAGAAGGTAGGTAAAGAACGTCCATCAAATACCTATTGCTAACAGGTATTCCAGAAGTAGAAGAAATTTGCAGAAAAATTAGCAGGCTAGTTGTGAAGATGTCTGTAACTATATAAAATCCTTTAGCTAAAATGACATCTCTTCACTTAAGTACTTACATTTGATTACCATGCAGAGCACAGTAATCTATAAATAAATGTAAAGAGAAAATATTTCCTTTGTCCAATTTCTTGGTACACACACATCCACCTCACTGTGGGTTTTGGTCCTTTCCATAGTTTTCTAAAAAGGAGCCCGAACCCGTGGGTTACTTCTCTACCACGTTAGCGCTCACCGCACTGTAACGGCTAGGTTAGTCGAGTTATGGGGGCCGACACCTACCCCCTTATCCTCATCCTCCACATCCTCATGCTGTTCATATTCGCATGCTTCTGTTGCACTCACCAATCGTAAGGTCTTCAAAAAATCTCGCTCCCTTGGCTAATGAATATAACAGACAGAAGAAAGGACAGCAAAGACACAAGACAGACCAGAAATGAAAAGAAGAGCATGAACAGAACATAATGAAGGAGAACAGGTAACCGAGAAGGGGGGAAGTAATGTTCACAAAAAAAGGAAATGACACCTGTGGAGTGGGTTAGACCACTTTTCAGAAAGCCATGTTTATCTCCTTGCTATTTGTGAGTCTTTTAACATGTGGTTATATTTTGTATCCAACTCCTGCTAATCAAAAAAACCCAAAGGTAAAAAAAAAAAAAAGCAAAAACAAAAAGTGTTTTAATTATAAAACTGATTATATAAGCAAAGTAATTAAGTGCTTCAATCTCCCAAAGTAACATCATTCGAAGTCTAAAATTGCTTAGGAATCCAACCAGAGCTCTTTTTTTTTTCCGGGCAGAATTTGCAGCTCAAAAGATGAATAGTGTAAAAATCTGAACAGCCCGTGCTGAAAACATACTAGTCATATGCACACGTTCATCAGAATAAGAAGTTTACAACTTACCAAGGTGTCTCCTGAAAGAACCTCTAAAAGAGAGATCAAGTTGTGTCCGTCCCTCAAGTCTTCATAGAGATCATTCACATGCTTTCGAACCTACACGGAAAAACCAATTTAACTTTTGGTCCTAGAACCCAGGATCATCCTTAATACTCAACCAAGAAAGGAGACAAAGTAGAAAACATTTCTTATGTGGTATTCATTCACAGAATGATTTTTAAAATTTTTATTCTCTTTCTACTTAAAAATTGAATTTAAATTGAAAATCTTAACACTCAAAAGGTAATTTTCAGATAAATAACTCAGAAAGATGAATAGAATTATTATTGAATACATGTTTTAACATACTATATAAATATAAGCCTGGACAACTACATGAAATTACATTTTTTCGATTTTTTATTTATTGATTACAGAGAGAGAGAGAAAAGAGGCAGAGAGAGAAAAAGAGAGAGAAACATCGATTTGTTGTTCCACTTATTTATACAGTGGTTGCTTCTTGTATGAGCCATGACTGGGGATCGAACCCACAACCTTGGCTTATCGGGCAACACACTAACCAACTGAGCTATGCAGCCAGGACTAGAGTTACAATTTTTAAAAATTACAGGCAACACCCTGACCTTCTTCATGACTCCTAATACAGCAACCGGAGTCAACTTAGCAAGAGAGGAAACTTTTTACCCCCCGTTGGCCTTCCTTTCCCTGGGCCGTAAGATCCGGGAAGCCAGCAGCACACACTCCACTCATTCAAAACCCACAGATGCAAGCTGGGTGAAGGGTACGATTTTCACAAGCTCCCGTGAGTCCATAGTTATTTCAAAATAAAATGTTTTTTAAAACTTCACATATGTGAGGTGAGAAGACCTCTGCCCAAACCTTCCTCTGCACAACAGTAATCTTGTGTTGGTGCAAGGTTTTCAAAACCACGTTATCACACGCACAAAGTTAACCCTCAACCTACGCTAGCTCCTTCCTCCATCCCACAAGCCCGATGTAAGCTTGTGATCTTAGAGCGCAAACCACCAACGATTTCCCAAAACCTCTGTTCGGTGTGCCAAGGAGGGATATCTCCCATAAATGCTGGGCCTCCTGGACCCACACTCTCCCCACCCACGTCCTGCTTGAGTCACAGGGCACCCCGCAGTCCACTTCCTTTGTCTTTCGCACTCCAGGACAGCTAAAGATGGGGTGTGATTGTGAACACTTATTTCACAGGAAGACAATTTCACAGCTTGCTTTGCCAGACTGAGCTAAACCTTCTACGTCAGGGAAATTTTCCAAAGCGAGGTGTCATTTTTCTCCATATTCACTCAACAATAAAGAAAAGTAAATCAGGCATGTTCATAAAAGGCAAATAATATTATGCCATCAAAACGTAGAAGAAGAGAAAGCATTTCAGTCTTGCTTCTGCCGCGGGTCCCATAAACTAGTACCAGCTGCCAATACTTGCTCGGTTTCAATTTTCTCAACATCAAAATAAAAATTTGAAAACAAAAAGCCTCTGTCCAAACTACAGAACAAAATTCTATGATCTGAAAATAAAATTGTCGTCTTTTCAAAATTCATTGTGTCAACTTAAAAGAAAATATGTAAAATGGAAAGCTTCTCTGAAGCCTTTGGTCCTAATTTCTTAAGACTTTGGGGGGAAAGGCAGAAATAGACTAGTTAACATTTGCAATGCCCGAAAACGTTCTGAGGCATTGGTTGTCACGTACTACTGCCTATTTTCCCTGTCTCGGGTCCTTATTCTGAGGGTCTACAGAAATATTGGATATAAAAGAGACTACATAAATATAAGACATTATCGTCTTTATCGCCCTATGAAAAACAAATGTCACTGTTATGAACAATAATAAACAAAAATACATACACGGTAAGTTAATACTAGGTACCTGACCCTGTGCAAGATCTTTGAAAATCTTGGCTTGCTCTCCTCACCACAGAAGAATGAGATAAAAGAGAATGTTAACTAAAGATTACAAGTCAGCACCATGGGGAAAGAGTGGCAGTGGATAAATTGAGAGGAGAAAATGGGGTTCTGGAGAAATATATGATTTTAGGAGAAAGAGAAAAAGGAATGAACTAGTTAAGCCGACAGAGAAAAGCTTTTTATTTTGTCCGGAGTCTGAGTCAGAGGCATCTGCACTGGCAGCTTTCTTCACAAACGACTGTACTAACTGCCAACAGTCGGATCCTTCCGTTTTCAATTTTTAATAAAATAGCCTTTCTTCTCATTTTGGATATCTTCTCCCTGTGGAACAAAGAACTGTCTGAACAGACAGAGCTAAAGGAGCAGATGAGCAACGTAAAAGCACTTTGAAATACCCTGGGATTAAATTATATAACGTGAATTACATAAAGGGGGGGGATATCATTTTCTATATTTCATACAATTCTCCCAGAATTTTGCAGAGCTTTTTAAAATGCTGTGTTCTGCACTGCGCCGGCAGTTTGCCCCTAGAGGGCACCAACCTTTTGCTTAAGAGTATCCTAAAAACAGGGAAGTAAAGTACTGCAGAAAACAATGGTGGGGAGGGGAGGGGAGGGAGACTCTAAACAGGGCAGTGGTGAGGATGATTGAGGCAAAGAGTATTTCAAATTTATTTTGGAGAGAGAATAGAAGAGATTAGGCCAGGTCTGCATCATGGAAATGGCTTAACTGAGGAAACATACCACTCTAAAATTTTTACTGTGTTAACTTGTAATATTTGGTTTTCTGTGGGCTAAATCAAATTCAACTTTAAAGATAAGACCATTGTCTAGGTAGTTATTTAATGTTTAAAACAGCCTTTTTCAAAAGTCTGACTTTATAGTGGTGGTTGTTAATCCAGACAAATTTGACAAAGTTTTACTTTCCATATTTAAACACACTGCTATCATACAAGGCAGTTCAATTCAGGTCATGGAGCACCCTCTATATGCCAGGGAACCATTCAACTTCTATGGGTACAAAGATAAATAATAAGAGAGTGTCACCTCTTGAGGCTTGCAGTCCCAGATGGTAGAAATTTTCGAGAGGAAATTTCAGTATAAATATACTCAGGGCGTACTCAGGAAGCTGAAAGGAGCCTTAACCAAGTCTGGAATCTAACAAGTCCTCCCAGCTAAGATATGAAAATGTTCCAGGTGCAGGGAAGAACAAGAGCAAAGGAAAAAGGTAAGGATGCATGCAACTGTACGGTGAGCTCCAGGGAGGGAAAGCAGTCCGTGAAATCGATGAAATGAGAGGTGGAAGGTGAGGTAGGAAAGGTGGGCCAGGAGACATGGCGGCTTTACATGTCATTGAAAAACAGCTTAGACTTTTCCTAAGCAAAGAGAACCACTGAAGGCTGTTAAGCACAATGATCACATAGCATCTCTGACCAATGCATGAGCTTCCCTATAAACTACTATCTTGAGCACATCGGATCACAACAAAGATCCCCCAAATAAAAAAGCAAACTAGAGAGGACATTCATGGGTAAAATGTGTGCATCCCAGCGCAGCAGCAAGAAGGGAAATATCAGGAAGGATTCACAGTCCTTTCTTAAAGAAGCTCTACATCTAAAGGATACAGTATTATGGAAAATAACCGGCTTTCTTTAGAAAGGAGCATAAATAATGAAAGAAGGCTTGTCCCAAATAAGATCAGCGCACTGCCTTGCACGAACTTGGGTAAAGAGAAAGGGGACAGTCAGCTTCAGTGAAAACGAATAAAATGATTTTCAATGCAATGTTTTTACTACTTCAAAGAAATACATTCATAGAAAAAATAAGCTACTGAATTCTCCTGGGAGAGCTCCTTAAAAGTTCTATTTCAAAAAAATAAATAAAAATAATCTATCAATATATCAGCATTATCAATTATTGGTAAGTAAATTGATGCTTTTAAGATACACAGAGATGCTTTAAAATATTCTCTTAGGTAGTTGTCTTATCTGAACAGTTTTGCTCATTACAAGTTTATTTCATTATTATTTCTTTAAGAGTTGTGAAAGAACAAAAGTACAGCTCAAATTCTACCTAAATTACCTTGTGCAATTTTATACGGGTGCAGGTATGTACAATGGGGAAACATCTTCATGGGGTGTACAATAGTAAAGAGGTTTCATGCTTTCTAAGCAATATGTTCAGTCATCATTAACGCCAAATATAATTAATCTTTTTTACTGTTTTTTAAACTATAAAGATATCTGTTGTATATCTTAAGGTTTAATAAATAAAATAATGAAGACTTTGAAACAAACTGATGTTGGCTCTAGGCAGTGCAAAAAACCTACTATGGCACAAGGACCCAATTATTTCTTTGACAAAGAAGATGTCTCTTTTAAACTTTCAGGCTGACAATCTGCAATCAAAAAAAAAGTTTATATTACTGATGAAATTTCAATTTTTTGTTTGGGGGCACTGTCGTCGCAACTCTTGTGCCCAGGTTCATCACTGTCATGGGGGTCTTTTTAAAAGGCTATTTCAAATTTAAAAATGTAACAGTGTGTTACTCCTCTCTACTAATTTGTTTGGGGTTTGGGGTGATGGGTTCCGGTCTGGTCTGGTTTGGGTCTGAGCCCTTTACCTTTCCTGCCAGCTCTTCCCTGTTGTCAACAGGAAAACAGACAAAAATCTATTTTTTGCATGTTTTCCCCTCATCCTGCAGATCTGTATAGACCTGGGTGTCAAGCATTTATAAATAAAGTAACTGAGAGAGGAAAAGAAATTCAGAAACCAATTACTTTGCATATGAATTTTTCTGTATCTGACCATTGTCTTTGGAGTTAATTTCTATTAAAGATGTGTTCTGGGGAGCCTCCCTGCTAAAATGTCGAACAAATGAGCCCTGGTTTATAAAGGCATGAGCATCATCCATTCCATGTAGTCTTTAAAAATTAGGGGGTGAGGGAGATTTTAAGAGAGGCTAAAGGATGCTTCTGACCAGAATTCTGTTACTGAGGGTAAAAATTCCCTGATATGAAACAGAAAAATAAAGGTCTTGCCTTCTTAAAATTCTTCAAATATCCTCCTAACTCATTACTTATATAAATCTTTAAACTATTTGTCATTTCAAAAGACCATGGTAAGCACCACTCAACCAAGAGCAGTTTTCAGAAACAGCATAACGAAAAGAGAAGGAACCAGTAACTGGCATTTTACGCTCACCCCTCTCCTATTCCGCTCACATTCTCACCATCTGGGCAGTGGGAAGAAAAAGCTGGGGAATGTGGGGGTTGTAATCACTTGACACTTCTAACAAATAATAATATAGTCCACAAAATTAAATTTCTATATAAATATAAATGTGACCAGAGCAATATATAAAAAGACGTACAATGACAACTGAGAATACTATTATAATAGCTAACTCCTACCTACATACTTGCTTATATGAGTTCATTTGTGCCAAGTGCTAAAAAATATAACTAAATGTAAAGTGAGTCTATTTAACCTAGGTATTCTCCACCTACAGCATCGAAGTCCTGCCCTTTACCATCAACATTTTAAACAGATTCTACTATATTTTCAAATTCTAGTTTTTATTGAAAAAATTGTGAAATAGACTTGTGCATATTTTTCAACAAAAATCATGTAAAAATATTTTAAAGAATTTTAATTGGTGTTATTTAAATTTAAATTGGTTTATAGTCATGACCAAAATTCACAACCCGTTTTTAAAAATGTGTATTTCCTCAATAAATCCCCACTAAAGACTGTCTGGTTGGTAAGGTTGTACCAATGACGTAAGTCAGGATCAGATTAATTATTATAAATTGGAGATGCATTCAGGTAAATGTATTCATTTCCTATATAAAAATAAAGACAGCTTCTTGGATGGAACAACCTATCAGCCACTGGCCCGTTAATGCCAGGTCACCTTATCAGACGAATTTTGTTAACACCTATGTAGTATCCACATTATCGATTCAAAGACGGAAAGACGTGTGAGGGTGGGTTCCAGGAGACAAAGCAGTGTGAAAGCAGGACCGCACTCCAGAGCGGGGCTTCTCACAGTGAGAAGGTGGCAGAAGCGCCCTGGGCAGCTGGCCAGTGGGCGAGAAGGGTCCAGGAAAGGGACACAGAGAAGGGACAGACAAAATTCTCAACTACCTTGCAATTCTGACTCAAGTGCTGGTTAGGCCAACTGCTTGCTGAATACTTCTGAGCTGAATCATCTCCTTTGGGGCCTTTGTCAAATGCATTAATTATTCATGATTAATAGGTCGTCAATGCCTGACTTGTTACACAATGACTCAACAATTAAGTGGACACTTGTCCCAAGTAAGAACTATCTTCTCTCCTTCTGGCACCATTTAAAGTACCTTTTACAGCATAGGTGTTTATAAGGGAAAAGAAAACAGCTATACTCTCAATGCACAGAAAAAAAATCAAAGAACCAACTGAGACCTCAAAAATAACCATCTGCTTCAGGGATGCTGTCTAGCACAGCTCCGCCACTCCTCAGGGAGCAGGGAGCCCCCTGCTGGAATGGATGTACTATAATGAGTCAGGCTCATGGTTAGGGGCAAGCCAGGTCCTCATAGAGAGGGGAGAGCACAGGGCAAGTAATAAAATCCACCTGCGGATAAGGCGCCAGGAGAGGTGGAGCTGGCCAATATGGGTATCTTCTGGTCACACCTCCAGGGCGCTTCCTGGTGTCCCTTTCAGAACATTGTTTGCCAGGGAAAGACACTACCAAGGACAGGGATGACACAAGAAGCTGCTTCATCTCTTTTTAAGTCTCAAGGATGAAGGAAAATTTACAGGGTCTCTTATTAGCATATTTTGTAGTTTTAAGACTTTTAGAATATTCTAATACTTTATATGCAGACGAATGCACTCTTCTTTAAACCTAAGCCCATTTCCTTAAGTCCTTACATATAAACAACTGAGAACAACTGGTTGTATCCTCTTCATTAAACCTTTGAAATAATCCAGGATTACGAACACAGCAACTGTCACAGGGAGATGAACACTGCAACTATTTTTAAAGACACCCCCAGATGATGAGATTCCGCTGCCTCTGCCAGAATGCATGCTAATGCTTCACACCTCGTCTTGTTATTTTTTAACATTTTTTGTTGCCTTAAATTCAGATGAAACTCAAGTCCCCAGCATCATGATTTACATTTCCAAAATAAAACCACTGTAAAACATATCTGGGAAACTCTTATGATTGGACTGAATTATAAAGTCAGACTTATTCCACTGATTACTTGATACAAAGAATTTTGACACATTAAAATTAATCTCCTCAACAGAATTATACCTTCTGTAGGAAGAGGAAGACTTTCAAAGATGCTATCAATTTTTGCAAGGTGATAATGTTAAAATGACATTACAATTTTGCCAAATTTCCCAATTCTAATCTACTCAACAAGAGGTCTGTGGACCACACATGCTCAGCATCGTCCTCCCAGTTGTAGTGACTAGTCTGAAAAGATGCACATTCATGTTCATACTAAAGTCTAAAATCTAAGCAGAAGTTATTTTGTCTCTAGCCACTGTTTCAAGCACCCTCTCTTTTAAACTTATGTTCTGCCAAGAGTAGGCTTGAGCCAGGTTAACACCTAGTAAACTGGAGGCCACATTTGCGAAGGTGAAGCGCAGGACACAGCTGCGGGCACACTGAGAGACGCATTTGTCCCAGCATCCTAACAGTGGAGTGTCACTTCCAATCTGAAAGGCTGAGAGAATTTGAAGAGAATGTCGGCTAAATGGGATTAGGTTACGTTCTCAAAACCACCGCTGTCACACTCCCTGCTTGCACTCACCCCATTCCTTCTACTCCCAATGCTGTTCCGTTTCAACTCCTCCTCTAGCTGTTAAAGTCTTACTCTTCCTTTAAGGTCAGGTTTTAATGTCTCCCAGGCTGCGAAAGCTTCCCTCTTCTGCACTCCCACATTCCTTGGTTTATACCAGGATACCAATCATCATTTTCCTTATAAAACAGTTTTATCTCTGAGGGGAAGCAGAGGTTGCTACCACAAAATAGGCCTTTTTTAGATATTGATTATTTTAAGCTGGTTATTTTCAAGAAATGACTCAGGAAAATCGTTGACCTTCCCCTAACTGCCGCAAAGAATTTATTTGGAGAACCTGCTTGAGGAAAGAAGCTATTTTCACAGATAACTGTATTTTACCACGCACTAAGTATAATACAGAGGAACCAGGACGATCCTTTAATCTAACTCCTCTCTGTGTCCCATTGATAAAGATGGCCCGACAAACACTTATTTACCAAACGTGTGCTTTTCCACCTCCACGCAAACTCTGCCTTCCTGCCCTTTGAAGTCTCAAACCACAGCCCTCCCCTTTCTTCTCAGTCCAGACGGCGTATACGCCTTAACTGCCCATCTGTCCTTGGTCTCCTCATCTTGGGGAACTGCTGCATGTATGTACACGTGTAACATATTTGGTCACTTTCTCCTGTTCATCTGGGTCATGTTAATTTGATTATTGGTCCAGCCAGAATTTCAAAAGAATTTCAGCCCCCCCGCCCCCACTTCCATGATGTACCTAATAAGCCCCTAAAAAGGACAGGGCCCTGTCTCAAGTTCTCATTCAAAATGCCTCATGTTTTGCACAGCACCTTTTAGACAGTAGACATTCATAGAAGGTCTGTTCAATAAATAACAGATTCGTCATCTGTGACCTTAGCCATGCCCTATTCTGTGGGCCCTTGAGTGCCCACTCAGTGACTGACACACAGAGGCGATATGGCCATTTCTGCATGCCAAACCTTCTAAGTATTTCCCCTTATCCACCTAAATTAGTTTGGTAAATGACTGACAGGAAGGTGTTCAGATAAATCAAATTTCAAGACTTAATAATGGACCCGAAAACAAAATATTTTCCATAAAGACAGCTATATAGCTTAATGAAATGAATGCGGAATCCAGAAATAGACCCACACATTTAGGATGACAGGTTTTTGACAAAAGAACAAAGGCAATTCATTAGACAAAGGACAGTCCTTCCAACAAACGGTGCTAGAAAACTGAGCATCTGTCTACATGTGAAGGGATTCGTATGAACCTTTTCCTCAAACAGGACCACAGACCTAATGTAAGAGCTAGAACAACACAATTGTCAGATGAAAACATATAGTAAATCTTTGTGACCTTGGGTTAGGCAAATATTTCCCGTGTGTGACAGCAAAAGCGTAAGTGATGAAAGAAAACCCAATAATAAATGGGCATATAATCCAACTTAAAAATAGGGAAAAATACAAAAAGGAATTTCATGAAAGAAGATATACAAATGGCCAATAAGCACATAAAAAGACGCTCAAAATCACTTCGTCACTAGAGAAACACAAAGCAAAACCAGGAGACAGCATTCCACACCTAGCAGGAGAGCCCAAATAAAAAAGACAGACAATAACAAGTATCAGCAAGGATTTAGAGAAGCTGGAACCCTCACACACTGCTAGTGGAAATGCAATGTGGCTCGACCACTTTGGAAAAGTTTGGCAGTTTTATGAAAATGTTAAATTCGACTCACCGTATGACCCAGCAATTCTACTACCTGATAAATATCCCAAAGAAATGAAAGCATGTGTTCATACAAAACTTGCATGTTTATGTTTTGGTATTATTTTGAATAATACCAAAACCATGGAAACAATTCAAATGCCAATCGACTAGTAAGTGAATAAAGAAAATGTGATATGTCCATAGAATAAAATATTTGACAATAAAAAGGAATGAAGATACATGCTTCCACATGGATGAACCTCTAAAACATTATGCCGAGTGGGAGAAGCCAGACAAAAAGAACACATATTGTATAATTCTATTTATGTGCAATATCCAGAAAAGGCAAATCTATGGGGATACAAAGTAAATCAGCAGTTGCCTAGGGTTGCAGAGGTGTGGGGAGGGGGAGATAAGGGAGACAGGGCAAATGGGGGGAAGGTTTCCTTTGGAGGTGATAGAGATATTCTAAATCAGAGCACGATTCTGTAAATTAACTAAAGATTGTTCAATTATCCACCTAGGCAAGTGAATTTTACAGTGTTCAAGTCATATCTCAATAAAGCTGTTCTTAAAACTATTTTAATCGCACTCCCTTTGGAAGAGTGGCAGCAGTGTTTACATACGGAAAATGTTCAAACTCATTGCAATTCAACCAGAATTATTAGTAGTGTTCAAACGTAAGACAGCATGTTAGACTGTTCTAACACGGGTCAGTACGCACAACTGAAATACACTTAAAAGGCTGTGTGATTTTCATTTATTAAAAAATGGTTCCATGTTTTCATGCCTCTGGTTCTATTTTGCTCATTTATTTTTGTTCATCAGGAAACATGGAACAGACTTGACAGCAACCGGATGGGAAAGGGGAGGGATAACGGTGGAAAGAAGCAGAAGGGACTAGTCAAAGGACATGCATGAATGACCCATGGACACAGACAACAGTGTGGGGATTGACTGTGGGAGCAGGGAAAGGGCTGGGCAGAGGAGGGCAAAGGGAGAAAAATTCGGCCAACGCTAATAAAGTAACAACAAAAAATTTTAAAAAATAGTTCCAAAGAGAATCAATTGATACTTAATTTAAAAGAACCAATCATAACTCTAATAAAGCTGGAAAAGCTGGCCATACAAGATAAAACCTTTAATATAGACCAAAATGGAGGTCTATTAAGAAGATAAAAAGCAAATGGAGTTGTCGTATTTAAAGGATTCCCAAGTGATGCAGTCAGGAAACAGACCAATGTGATTGAAGAAATATCTCCTCAGCTTTACATCAAAATTACTGAACTCTTATCTGAAGTGGCATTTGCAATGGGTATGCCTTTCATGACCACAGAGGAATATCACAGAAATAAAATTTTGTCTCATTAGTAAAGCAATATACTAAACTGAGTTTTTCAAATATGTTGTTAAATAAATCAAAGAGGGAAGCTCATTCAGAAAAGCAGCTATGTTATAAAATTATATTCATAGAACCATAACCGATCTTATGTATAGGAAAAGAAAGTCACCTTTATAAAAATGGATTCAGGGAAATAAAAAAGGCCATTCTTCACCACTAAAGTAAATTTGTGCAAAAGTTTATCCTAAATACATACAAAACCTCCCCCAAGACAAAGGTAAGCAGACTTCCACTGTAAAGAACCAAGAGCAAAGATTTCCAGGCTTTAGGGTTCATACAGGGTGACAATTGATAAATGGATGAGAGTGGGTGAGTTTGATACAGTTTTATTTATGGACAGTGAATTCTGAATTTCATATAACTTTCATGTGTCCCAACATATTATTATTCTTTTGATTTGTTTTCAATTCTTTAAAGTTTAGAAAAAAAAACCTTAGTTTATGGGCTGTAAGTACCAAAAGAGAGGCTGTGGCAAAATTTGGCCCTCAGGCCATAGAGAGTTCCAGATCCCCCACCCCCACCCCAGCACCTAAGAGTTCTTGGTTGAAATGCAAATACCCTTAGGAACAGCAGCACAGGAGTCTAACCATTCCCTCTCACCTGGGAAGGAAGAGACGCATCCCACTGCTTTTCCTCGCTAAACAGCAAAGTGAGAGTGGAAAAGACTCAGTTTTTATAAAATAACACCATCTTGGTTATTCTTCTGATAATAACAGCAATACTTTGTAGAAAAATTGGAAAATAGTTCAAACTGAAAGAGTTATCTTACAATGCAGGGAAAATAAAACCACTGCAAAGAGAAGTAAGCAGGTTAAACAGCTCAACACATACAAAGGTAGGGAGGTGAAAGGTAGGTAGATAATAAAAACAAAGTTGAGATCCTACTATCGATAACTGTCCCCAAGGTCTTGCTGCCTGGTGACAAGAATCATTTTCTGCCTTCAACATAATAATTATACTGTATAATATACTGTATAGTGTATAATACAGTACTTATTATACATGTACTGTATAATAAGCCTTTATTCCCTAGAAGCAAAACTGATATCACAGTAACCAACACTTATGCCTCTGAGAATGGTCTTACACACTAACAAAAGATAATAACTATTAATAAAAATAAAAACTTCCAAGGCAAGAACTGAAAGAGAGCATGATAGAAAAAAAAAATGTATGGCCCTGGATGGGTGGCTCAGTTGGCTGGGGTGTCACCCTGTACACCACAATGTTGTGGGTTTGATTCCCGGTCAGGGCACACGCCTAGGTCGTGGGCTAGACAGATCCCCAGTTGGGGCACGTCCAGGAGGCAACCAACCGTATGTGTTGTGTTTCTTTTTCTCTCTCCCTTTGTCTTTCTCTCTCTCTCTCTCTATCCCTCTCTCACTGAAATCAATAAGCATATCCTCAGGTGAGGAGTAAATAAATAAATAAATAAATGAAATTATATGGTATAAAAATCATATCACATGAAAATGAAATAAAGTAAATGGGAGCATTTGAGTGACAAGAAAAGTTTTTTGTGTTTTTTTTTAAGGGGGACAAAATAGTTCTTTCGGATAGTTAAGAGCTGCTATCTCTGTCATAT
This sequence comes from Desmodus rotundus, assembly GCF_022682495.2. Lineage (NCBI taxonomy): Eukaryota > Metazoa > Chordata > Mammalia > Chiroptera > Phyllostomidae > Desmodus > Desmodus rotundus. The sequence continues at coordinate 21,431,849 of NC_071397.1, forward strand.
CATTCTGGAGGGCTGCCCCAAGATAAGTGGGTGGGAGTTACAGTAAGCAAATTCTAGATCATGAATTGTAACTTTATTAAGTTGTCCATAAATAAGAAAAGCCAATGACCCATAAGAAAGGCTGTGAGAAAACATTCTGCAATGACAATAAAATTAACTAGATCCTGTCCGGATCTGTAATTCAAATTAACACATAATTAATTAAATTTGCTTAAAAGCAGTCACTTTAAAACTCTCCTGCAGGATTTCCCAAAGGGACGTTAATAGATATTCTTTGATAAAAGGAATGCATGACCAAGTGAATTTGTGGAACACTGGATTAAACAGGGTTCTTTACCACAGAAGTCCTCACTTAGGCTTTGACATGCTAATGTGTGTCATAAATCTCTGCAACCAGAGACTGCTGCTTTCCAAATTTCTTTGGCAATTGAAACTGTTTACCCCCGCCCCCAGGGCATCTCATAATACTGGTGTCCTTGGGAACCTGATCTGAACTTGATTGCTTACTGCTCCTCCACCCCCCCAAAAAGGAAGTAAAATTACAGTGTCTACAAATATGGCTCCTTAAGTTTAAGTAAAATAAAAGTTAGATGTTAAAACATTTGGGCATAGACCTGGCCAGCATGGATGGCTCAGTTGGTTGGGCATCGTCCGCAAACCAAAAGGTCACCAGCTCAATTCCCAGTCAGGGCACGTGGCTGGGTTGCGGGCTCTGTGCTCTGGCCTTGATCAGGGCACTTGCAGAAGGCAACCAATCAATGTTTCTCTCCTACTCTTTCTCCCTCCCTGCCCCTCTCTCTAAAATGAAATCAAAATTTAAAAAATAAAACATTTGAGAATAATGACAAACTGTGAGATTTTTTAAAAAGGATAACATTAAAACTCATTAACTTGTAAAATACATCTATAGGAAACATTTCTACTTTTATGCCTTGTAAAGACACCTATGCTATGTACTGTACATAAATCTAAGAAATGGAACTTTTACATAATTCTGCAAAGAATTCAGGCAGTAGTACTGTTTCCTGGGGACCTTAAAGTATCTGGATGTTTTGGATTTTGTTTTAAAAAAATCCTGGAAGGCTGCTCTTGTAGAAAACGTAAATGCCGGATTTTCTGCTCAGGCAGGAGATGGAAATGCTACGCTGTGGTTGTGGCTCCACTGAGCTAGTGTTCCGCGAATTGTTTGATCGAGGCTAAAGTCACCCAGTGATGTGACAGCTCACTAATAATCCAAAGAGCCGACTAGCAAATGCTCACAGCATCTCACCTCAAACTGCCATACCCAAGGGAGGAAAAATACAGGTATTTGCCTGGGTCTGAGCCAGGCTCCGAAAATCACGTCCCTTGGTTAGAGTTCACCGTCTCACTGGCACCCATTACTGTAATATGATAAAACCACAATAGCTCTGCAGTATGGGCAAGCTCCCCTTTTCATTGTATAGGCAATGTTTAGACTCAAACTCACAAAAATGCAAACATTGGGACCGCAACTGTCACTGCTATGGCAGGTGGGAGGGCAAACCTGAATATTTTTGACGATCTTAAATGTGTACAGATATAAAGAGGGCATTATTCTGAGCACTGTTTTACAGATGAGAAAACAAAGACCTACAAAGGTTCAAGGTCACATCTCTACTAAACAGTCCTGGGGAAATGTGAGTCCAAGCTACTCAGACCACAGCCTGGGCTGTTCAGCACCACACTGTACCACCTTTCCTGGATTCCAAAGTACAGTGAGGGAGATCTGTAAAAAGTAGGAACAGCTTGGAAAATCTAGCCCCCAGGGCCAATCCCAGGCATGACTAGCTTACTTGCACACTGCCCTTCTTATCCACAACTGACTCTTCTTGAATCTGAACCAACAGAGATTTATTTTCCAGCAGGATGGTTAGAGTGCTCTATCATCTATGGGCTTCAGGGACTTAGGTTCCCATCGGAGTTTCCCATCAAGCTGTCCTTCTGGCCCTACATGAGACCAGCTGCCATGGGAATCCAAAATGGAACATGAACATGCTGGAAAAGCGTGTCTTAGGAGCACACACATATTCCCTTGGCCCCTGGTGGAAGAAAAGGGGGTGACTCTAAAGAATGGACAGAGAAATGGAGTGAAGTTTGGAAAAAGCCTACTTAGGGATGGGCAGGGGGACCATTCTTTCTTCTCTAGGGTATTATGGCTCCTTGATCTTAGGACTTAACATCTGTAAATAGGGTATGCATTAACTAAGACTAATGCACTAGTCTGAAAGTAAGTCCAACATTATAACATATTTCAACCATATAGGGAAATACATGCCTCTAAAAATGACTTACAGAAGCCCCCATTTGTATCTCAAGGACTCTGTACATACGTAGTAGCAAAAAGTGACTTTATAACAAATGTTATGGACTTCTTAAATTTTATTTGAAAAACGGTACTATATTTCCATGAGCTTAAAAAAATCACAAACAAGAATTCTTGAACAATTTTGGTAAGAAATTCTTTAAGCAAACATCAATGCTGGAACGTGTTAGCAATGTAAACCAACAGTACAGAGCAATCAGGTGTTCATTTCAGCATTTTTAGGAGTATGCAACAGTTTTCCCAGCTTCAACACCTTTGAAGTCACCCCCCTTCTCTTTTCCACAACACAGAAATTTCTTCTCTATTATGTTAAGATCAAATGCTTCTGTGATATGGGTAACAGTTTCCAAACTCCCAGCAAGTCCAACATGACCCATCACTGCCCTTGGCATTCCAACCACTTTCATTATCAGATTCTCTCCCTGCAGAGCATGGCTCTCTCATCCCTCTCCGAGCACTGATTCCCACATCCTTTACTGCTGGTCTTCCTCTGTCAGCCAGCCCCCTTTAAAACTAATCTCTGAATTTTCCCTCAGATCTGCAGTACAGAAAACTTGACCAGGGTCTGGAAACAGAGTTTTCTGTTTGCTTCTATGGAAAGAAGTACTTTAGAAAGTATCTTCAAAGAAACCTAATCACATCCTCATAACGGAGTTCAGGGCACGCTATCTCAAAATATGGCACCTTGACATAGTAAATATTTTAAGCTGAAGGAATCTGGGAAAGAACAGATGCTGAAAGGCCTCTGTGTCTCCACCCTAAACCCCTCTGGAAGCAAGTCCGTGGGCCCTGTTGTAAGAAGCGTCCTCCCAGTACCTGGAGGGGAGGAGCGCCCTTATCTCTGAAGGTGGAGAGACTCTGAAAAGCACCCAAACGGGCCTTGCTGAGTTTCTCCCAGTTCACCACCCTTGTCTCATGCCCTTTCGTCCTTCACATTTTCCATCGCTTTCACTCATAATCAAACCTAGTGTAAAAACACGACGGTTTAACCATTTCTTCTGACCTTCATTTCCTTATGAAGGCTCCCACATCACATGAAACTTTTACTAAGTGTAGTTTATGTTTTTCTCCTGTTAATCTGTCTGTTGTAATAAAGCCCAGCCAAGATCCCAGAAGGGCAGAAGAAAAACATTTTTTTCATCCCCCTACATGCACTAAGACTACATGGAATCTACTAATTTTAATACATTATTAGAGAATTTTCAAGTCAGAAGAATCTAGCTAAAGCCAATATTCTTCTCCATTCAGAACTGATGAAAATATAGTAGACAACCAGAGCAAAGTTAATTAGTAAACTTAGATAAATAAATTAATCTCATCTATGAATATGAGCAAACCTTTTACTCTCTAGCCACAAATGGAAAAGCAAGAAACAGTGGAAAGGGGTCAACAGAAGGGATCCTCAGTCTGGCCCTGCCAATCATGATCTGTTTGACTTGGGCCCTCAGTCTCAACCCATTATGAAATAGGTCTTTTCAGCTTTAAAAGAAGGAAGATGCCATAAATTTATTTTTCCTCCAGATTAACATTTTTGTGACTCCTACCAAAGCAACCCTTCCATTTCCCCCATCATCGTGGTTTTAGTTCTATATCATAAACTAGGGGGGAAGTTTCATTTGGTTTCACATTCATTCATTAAACAACAAATCTCTTAGTACGATCTGAGGGAAGGAGCAGCATATTATACATCATGTTAGGTGCCGGGGATGTACCGCTTCCCAAGTCAGACGCAGCCCCATTCCCCAGTTTAAAGTCTAGTATCAAATAACAAACCAGTGCTCTGCTTTAATCAACCTACTACAGAATGAAGACATTTCTGATGTGAAGGCCTATACACATGATTCAAAACATGAGCACCACTGATCAGAAAGCAATGTTTTTCCTCTTTGAAAATGCCTTGGTCAGTACCCTTTCTCCAGTTAAAACGGTGACCTTCAGGAATGCTGCTTGACTTCTTTATTCACTTTGATCTGCGTTTCTAAGTTCTGGTACAACATACTGAGTAGAGAAGAACGTAAATAAAAATGTATGACCATATAATGACGATGAGACAAAACAGCAAAGGCTTAAAGTATGCAGAATAATGCTGAGGGAAAGTACTTTCCCTCAGCATTATTCTACATACTACAGTAAAGTGGCATACTGCTTTTCTTTCCCCCTACTTCTGTGTCTTCATTTCTTTTTTTTCCTTTTTAACATTTTTTTTCATCGAATTGAGAGACAGAGAGCAAGAGCGAGAGCAAGAGTGAGAGCGAGAGAGAGAGAGAGAGAGAGAGAGAGAGAGAGAGAAACATCAATTTGTTCCACTTACTCAGGCATTCATTGGTTGATTTTTGTATGTGCCCTGATTGGGGATCGAACCCACAACCTTGGCATATTAGGTCAACATTCTAACCAATCGAGCTACCAGGCCAGGATCTTTATTTCTCTTTGATCATTCCTTAACTCTGTGTCTTTCTTTTATAGCAAGATATGGTGGTGATAGGACACAGTTTTTCTGCAGAACCAGAGAATCGATGACTAAATCTTAGCCCTGCCACATTCTAGCTGCATCATGGTGGGCAGACGAACTCTGCCCCCAGGCTCTATGTCCTCCCTGGCAAAAGGAGAACTAAATCGGATCCCATTGGTCATGTATCAAGGTCAGGGTCTAGCACACAGTGAGCATTCAACAGGTGGCAGTGATGAGGAAGGAAGCAATAAAGATAAAAATGAGTAAGGAAATCAAAAGGAAGAGAAGTTATTACTGACCATAAGATGGAACTCAAGTTATCTGGTGAAATTACTGTGTAAAATCTTGGTGGTTTCGGTTTGAAAAGGTAGTTCTGACTATTTTGTGTTGGTATTCTATCAACAAATAATAAAATCACTTGTAATTGTTTAAATGATTCTCATAGGAAAAAAAAATTTGTCTACTTGCCACATAATAACCTCAAGTGCAAAATATATTTTGCTATTAATTCACCTTCCATTCTATGTAAATAAACCCCTGTTCTGTGTTCTTCAAAAAATCTTAATGTCATAAAGTCTGTAAAAAGGCTACAAAACTGTTCCTGACTGAAGCAGGTTAAAGAGACGCGACAACTAAATGCAATCCTGACCCCAAACGGGACTCTGCCCTAAGGATGTTTGCAGATATATTTTTTTATATGAGCTTAGAACCTGGAATTATCCATCAATCTTCTCTTTGGATCAAATAAACCCAAAACTGCACTCTTTCTTATATGACTGCCGTATCAACAAATGGAAAACACCTATCATGTTTCTCCTTAATCCTCTCTTCTCAAAGCCAACCTCCCCCTTTTCCATCATTCCTCACCTGAGAGATTGCTTCCAGACCCTCATCCTCATGGCTGCCCCCTTCTGGACACTGTCACTTACAGAGCACTGCCAAAGACTAACCACAGGATTCTGGGTGTGGAGGGACAGCACGAAAGAGCTGTGGGCTCTCGGCTTTGCTAAGACAGCCTGAGCCTGTGTTCAGGTGCCCCGCTGCTGCAGGTCTGAGATCTGCAGACCCCCCAGGTCTCATCGCATGAATTACTGCGACTCCAGACCTCCCGTGTGCTGCAGATACAGCTCAGTGGGCCTCTCAGATTCATCCAAGTATCTGCTACAAAGTAAAGGGAAAAATTAAGAGAGTCCCCTGGAGTAAGTCAGTAGTCACCTCTCCATAGGTTCTCATTTAACAAACATGTAGCTATTATTATGTGAAGACCTCTCAGAGAATTCACATTTAGTTCCTTAACGCCTATCTTTGAATGAAATTCAAGGTTCTTTCTAAAATGTCAGTTATTTATGTCACTCTTGCCCACAGAAACTTCCAACAATACCCAAGGCTAAACCAATCACATCTATTTCTTACCTGGCTTCGCCATTTCCTACCGCATCTGATCTTCTTCCAGCAAACCACATCCAACCAGGGTGTAGACTCAAACCCATTGTCCAACCAGGACATTGGACTCACTGCCCGCCCACCCACTCCTGTCTCACCCCCTCCTCCACACCTTGCTTAAGTCATTTTCCCAGGCCTGGCACAGTCCCTGACTCCTCAGAGCCATTCATTCTGGCCCGTTATCCTATGCTAACCTGCATTAACTATTTAGTGGTTTTACACATACGTATTTTTAGTATCTCCAACCAAACAGCAAGCTGCATGAAAACAGAGTACTTCCCAAACTGTATTTCACATACAGCCCTGGTTATACCAGAAGTTCAATACAGTCCTACTGAAGGTAAGCACGGTGCTAGCCTGAGTTAGTTTGGGGGGTTTTTTTTTAAGAGAAATTTATCACCAAGAAATTATTATTCTTCATGATGAGAAGACATTCAGAATTTTTCAATCCCAAGCTACTATTTGTCTACAGAGTAACTTCACACTCTTCTATGTATCTCATACTATCTTAGAATTATCTAGATTACAAAATGAACTATTTTTTCACATTTATAAAAACAGATTTCAAGATTTGCTTCTAAATTCTAAACTTTGGGTCTTTAATCAGACATTTCCCCTAAAAAGGTTTTAACCCTTCCCTACTATATGCACTGTTATCTCTTATACCATAAGAGAAATAACTTAAATGTCAACCGCATTTGTAAAGAAATCAGACCAATGTCCACGTGTCAAGCTCAGCTTCCCCCTTTCAGCTTTAATCATACAACTTGAAATTTACCCTCAAGAATTTGGTGTAGTAAAGAGCAAAAGATCTAGAGGCAGGCAGACTGGGATGTAATTTTCACTTCTTCCTCAGACAGTTGTCCAATACATAAAAAAACTGTGCAATCCATCTTAGCCTACTTTCCACACAAATCCTGAGAATTACTAGCTGAATGACCTTGGGAAATTATGGAACCTCTCTGTGCATTAGATTCATCGTCTGTAACACAGGGCTAATAACACCAGCCAGGACCCACTCATGAAGATTGTTGTAAGCAACCCAAAGCACTAACTGGAAAGAACGGAAGCACCCCTAGGTTCATTGCAGCGTTATTTACAATCACCAAGGTGCGGAAGATGCCCAAGTGTCCACCAGCAGAAAAGCAGATAAAACAGCTATGGGACATTCACACAATGGAATACTCAGCCATAACAAAGAAGAAAATTTTAGCCTTTGAGACAGCATGGATGGACCTGGAGAACATTACGCTAAGTGAAGTAAGCTAGTCAGAGAAAGACAAATACCCTATGATTTCACTTACATGTGTAATTTAATGAACAAACTGATCTAACAAGCTAAATAGAGGCAGGCTCATAGAGAGCAGGATGACAGGTAAGTGAGGGGGAGGTTAGGGGGTGGGGGGATTGAGCAAAAAGGAAAAAGGACTCACGGACATGGACAATAGTGTGGTGATTGCAGGGGGAAGGAGAGAATAAGGAGGTTAAATGATAATGGAAAAATACAATAAAAAGATTGTTAAAAGATTGTTGTGAGAATTAAGTACCTTAAGACATAAAAGCAACAGATGCTGGCACACGGTTACCTGTTAAATAATATCAGCAGCTACTATTATAAATATTGGTATTGATACTGTAAAGTGCCTGGTGTACTGTAGGGGCACAACAAAATATAGTTGCTTTTATTTTCTAAACCATATTAGAATGTTTGTTGGTTACACCAAATGGAACTGATGGTTAATTATAGTATTTATCCATTTCCCTGTATCAGGGGCTCTACACACGTGGCCCTGGTTCAGCAACACCAGCATTTTGTTAGAAACACAATTTCCTGCAACTTGTTAGAAATGGAAATTTTCAGGGTGGAGCCCCAGATCTAATGAATCAGAAGCTTTTGGGGTGCGGCCTGGCAACCTCTTGTTAACAAGCCCTCCCAGTGAATCTGATGCAGCTCAAGTTTCAGAACCACTAATGCAAGTCTAGTCGTAAAAAAATGTATCTTATCTGCAGATTTTAAGAACGAAAACACTGCATTATACTTTCTGAAGAGGGATTTTCGTTAGCCCTTTATAAAGTCAATGCTTCCAGAGTTCTATTTCACCTGTGCCCACAGATGTAAATTTCTCAATAAGCCACAATGGCCAAGAACATAGAGCAAACAGAGCTTTTTATCTATTCCCAAAAGTTATCACCACACTCTCAGCTTGGGGATTTACATTTCCTTCCAGCCACCAAGTCAGGAAATAATGGTGTGGCTGATTCAGTGGAGCCACGAAGTCGTTGACTTTATAATGTGGGCAAAGGGTATTTGTGCTGTGAGTGAATTAAGCTTTCAGAAGACTTGATGAACACACAAAAAATCTGACAGTCAGTTGGGTGTCTCCCATGTGGTAACCACGCAAGTTACTAACAAGCAGGGAGTGGTTCAATATTGGTACCCAGGGCCTCTTTCTCCCCAAATGAAGGTATCAATGAAATAAATTCCAATTTAGACCAATACCCTATTATACAGTGTGAAGGAATACCCGTATGGTATAGCTAGCCAGCGCTGAAGAATATGCTTCCACTATCTATTGCCAGCTAGATGGGTCCAACACAAGGAAATCACATTACATGGACTTCTTCAAACTCCCATCTCCTAAAAATCATTTATCTCCTTAAATTATTCCTTTTGAATATAGCCTCTAGATCATGACTCGAGTTCTAATTCTGGGTCCAAGGAAACAATTAAGAAGGAATCTTCTTTCTGATCTTTAAAGTGTTTCAGGAAATAAAGGGTTTCCTTCTTTCTTTTTTCTTCTGAGAACAAGGCAAAAGCCCAATCACAGGTACTTAAATCTTAGGTGCCAACTCTTACATCACCATCTTATCAATTTCTAGACAGCAAGACAGAATTCATGTGACCGGTAATAACAAACACTAAGTAGTTACATAAGACCCTCTAGTTTATACAGTGCATTAGGTAGAATGGCTTTGAAATAATAAAAGAATGTCATCAACTTTGAAGTTTAGAAATTTCTCTGTGTAAAATTTAGCAAACTGAGGTCACAGGTATTTTTAAAAACAATCAGCTCATGTTTTAGTACAAGAATTAACATTACGCTAAAGAATAATACATAAATGTTACTGACACCAATGGTTTACCTAGCAATCGCAACCTGCAAGGCTACAACTGGTCTACCCAGTGTGCGCAGAGACTTGTAGAGGCAGCAGACTTGAATGTGTTAACTGAACTCTCTTCTTAAAAGTACTCTGAGGAATGATGAATCAAAAGGAAGACATTCTTGCCAGAACAACCAGTTTGAGGTCAGGCTTAGTCATACAACTGAAATACCAGAACACTAAAATTTAAATACATTTGGGAAAAGGCCAGAGACATCTGCTCACCAACAAATATAAGTTTTAATTAGGCAATCTGTTCACCTTAAACAAATGTAATTTTAGCTCTGATAAGTCTTAAGGAAGGCTACACTAATTTTTTTCTGGAGAAAAAGCTATATTAAAAAACCCTCACCAATATATTTTAAGGAACCAATGTTTACACATATGGACATAACAGTAACTTAAGCAATCATTTAAAACTCCACAATATTTACTTTTCTCTGTCATATAATCCTTTAAAATTGACCATGCCAGACTCATTCCCTAGGCACTGGGTATGTGCTGTTTTACAGCTGTATAAATCGTAACTTCCTAAATCACGCGGATTAATTAGCACGTACTTGAAACTATGCGGTAGAGAAAAGCAAACACAATCTCATAGCCAAGGGGAACCTGCTGGCAGACAGGCGACATCTTACAGTGCACAGAGAAATCAAACACTGCACAGCCCCTCACCCCAACCCGTACTCTTGCTTCACGACCACTAGGGCAGCTCTACCAGTGAGCGTCTCTACCAGTGAGCATCTGTGAGCGAGCTTCCCCTTCTGTTAAATAAGGGAAGCAAACAGGAGGATTTGGAAGATGCCCCCCCCCACCGCCAAGTATGAAGCTAAGTAACATTACAACTGAGGACCAAAAGCTGCCAACCTTTCAGAACCTTCAGAATCGTCAGGGGCTCACTGACTCCCTTTCTGTGAGGAGAGTGTGTGGGAAAAGAGGAGTAAGCAAAATAGGTTTGGGGCGCCAAGATCAATCTATAAATGAGTAGGGAGGGAGATGCAGGGAGAGAGGGGAACTCAAGTAATTCTTCAGTATCTCAGGAGGACTCTAGGCAAGGGGGCAACAGGCTAGTCTACCTCCTCAATAGACTCTGAACCCCAAACCTCAGCTTTTCCTAAAATCAATAAACTAAAGAGAGCACTGAGGTAAGAAAAGGGATTTGGATAACGGAAGGAGAAGGGTGCCAAGGGCAACTTAAGCCCACTTTACTACTTTGTCTGAAGCCACCCAGGTCCATCCACTCTATCACAGCTCTCAACTTACTAATTATAATATACAAAGTACCATGCTTTATGCTTAGATAGATTATGTCATTTAAATCCTCACAGTAACCTAGCATTACCACGGATATTACAGATGAAAGACAAAGAGGATTAATGTCACACAAATAATAAAATGCAAAGCTACAACTTCCTGTCTGCCTGACTCTCGTTGCTTCCCATCTTTGGCTTACATGTCACAGACTGATAACCCTGTGGGAGACATTCTTCTCTGAAAGACAGTGTGGTCCAAGTTATCAGAATATACCAGTTATGAAATAAAAAAGAAAAATGCAGTGAAGAAACATCTGTTCTGGGATGAACCTCTCAGTCACCTCACTGCCCAAATAAGCAGAACTACCAGGTTGTCCTCCTTGGAGCCTTAACTAGGATGAAGGGGAAAAAAAGGGAACAATTAAATGATACTAAATTAAAATAGATAAAATAAATAAGTTATTTAGAAAGGGGAAATTTTTAAATATTATTTCAGCTCTGGCTGGTGTAGCTCAGTGGATTGAGCGTGGGCTGCGAGCCAAAGCATCACCGATTAGATTCCTAGTCAGGGCCCATGCCTGGGTTGCAGGCCACGTCCCCAGTCGGGCACATAGGAGGCAACCACACAACAATGTTTCTCTCCCTCTCTCTCTCCCTCCCTTCCCCTCTCTCTAAAAATAAATAAATAAAATCTTAAAAATAAATAATTATTTCAAAAGATGGAGAACACAACCCTAGCGTGAGTCAGCACTCCCAGGCAGCTGAGCCAAGGGCAGAGTCCCCAGGCCCTGGCCCCTTAGGACAGCCCCCTCCAGGGCTGTGAGGGAAGTGCCCTTGGTGCACAAGGCAGCCATTTATCCCCCCTTCCCCCGCCTCCACTCCTCCCTCATCTCCTCTCTCTTCTCTCCTTGAAGCTCCCTTTTCCTCCCTCCTTCCCCCATGCTTTAAGGACAACTTGTGACTACAGTTAAAACTAACAAAACAGAGAATACAAATAGAATTATTCAAATTTCATCCAAATGATTTCATTCCCACTTTATTCTCTCCTTACCCATCAATTATTCCTTCATTTTATTGACTCATTTTTTATGGTCACCCTTTCCCTTAACGTTCATATGTCAAGATCCCATTTTATTGAAAAGGTCAAATAACATACTTTTCATTAACTGGAAAGGAATATGGTAAGGCAAGAGGGATAAGAAGCCTGCTTCTCTCCTTTCCCGGTTTCTCCATGAATATGTTCAATACTTCACAAGAAGAATATGAAAAAATCAAAAAAGAATGAGTATTTCTTTCTAATATTGACTTTTCATCTAAAATTCATATATGTATTTTATACTTCCCACTGATTGGACTATAACCAAATGGTCACTTACAACAGCAGTGTCCAACAGGCCTGTTAGTGAGACAAACTGAGGTTGACTACCTTTTACCATCATTTGGGTGGGACCCAGAAACGAGTGCATGAAGCCTGGACCTACTCTGCTTAACTAGTAAACTTTGGTGCCAAAAAATGTTGGGGATAGTTAATTATTTTTCTTTACTTGAGGCTAATGCTATACCTTCTAGACATAAAAGAATGAAAGATTTAAAACTATGTTCTCACATATTTGAGTTTTATGCCATTAATTGCAGTGTATAAGTCTTAAGATTATAAGAAAAGGCTACTTTGAGCTGATTTTAGAGCAAAACAAGAATGTAAGCAGCTAACAGTGGGAGTTAGCCCAAGACTACATTGTTCAACTTCCCTGCTCCCTAAAGTGGCTCTTCATTTAATAAGAGTTCATTTTAAATTCTGGCCTACAACACACTTCAAGCAGCAAATAAACTGATTTGACTATAACCCTACTCAGTTGGACTGGCATCTATCAACTGGCTATTGTGCCTACAATATTTTCCCAATTCTTCCTCTGTTGCAGCAGGATTAGGACTTAAATCTCTGAGATTTGTTATTTTATTTAAAAAAAAAAACAGGTCACAGACACACACAGACTGAAAGCAAAGGGATGAAAAAAGATATTTCATGAAAATGGAAATGAGGAGAAAAAAGGTTGGGGTAGCAATATTTATACCACACAAAACAGATGTTAAAACAAAAGCTAAAAGATGAGACAAGGAAGGACCCAGAAATTCCACTTCTGGGCACTTATCTGAAGGAGATGAAACACGAATTTGGAAAGATTTAGGCACCCCATGCCTGCTGCAGCGTTACTCACAATAGCCATGATATGGAAGCAACCTAGGTGCCCATCAATAAACAAACGGATAAAGAAGGGCGTATTTCTGGGTGTGTGCATACAAGTGCAAAGCGGGTGTGTGGGAATATTACTCAGCCGTGAAAAAGAATGAAACCTAGCCACTCACAACAACATGGACTGACCTAGAGGGTATTATGCTAAGTGAAATGAGTCAGAGAAAGACAAATACTGCATCATTTCACTTATATGTGAAATCTAAAACACCAAACAAATGAACAAACAAAACAAACAGACTTCTAGATACAGAAAAACTGATAGTTGCCAGAGGGTTGGGCAGGGGGAGGATGCGCAAAAAGGTGAAGGAGATTAAGAGGGACAAATTTATAAACAAATCACAAGGATGTAAGGCACAGCATAGGGAAAATAGTCAATAACATCCATAATTCTGTATGGTGACAGACAATTACTAAACCTTTCACTGTGATAACTTTGTAAGTTATACAAATGTTAAATCACTATGTTATACACTTGACACTAGTATAATATTGTATCTCAACTCTAATTTAAAAGAGCTTTACATTCCAGAATAAAAATTGAAACAAACAAAAAAGAGGTCACACATGCCAGGTAAATGAGGATTTGAACCCTCGCATAACTACTAGAGTAAATCACCTTGGAGGGTTGTGGGAACGATTAAATGACTGAATGTGCCACACAGTAAGAACACTCTCACCACTACTGCAACGGGCCCTAGGAGGGAGTAACACAGCCTTTGTCCACAAACAGCTCAACTAGTGTTGTGACGCTTTTAGCAGAGGCAGTCTCCTTACACTCAGTCACACAGTTTAGGAACTACTCGTAAGATTGCTTTAGCCCAACACGCCTGGCACATAGTAGGCCCCTAATAACTAACTGTATAATGCCAGTGTTGCGGTTCCCAAGGAAGCCATCCTCATCTGCACTTCTTTTTCTCTCCAGCGTCCACTGCCAGCAGCTGTGACTTGATTACCAACCTGGAACCATAACAATTACACTCCAGAAGACATGGGGCGACCCTCTGTAACCCCCCCTCCAGATATCCAGCCACTACAAGGGCACCTCTTCATCAAAAACTGTGCTTCCCTTGGATGTGCCTCCAAAATGGGAAAGTTCTGTGGGAACCTTTGGCTCCAAACATCCACATCCCGATGCTCCCAGCAGCCCCTCCCCGTCCCACGTAAGATGAGAAAGGAGCTCTGAAGAGAGTAGGTAAACTGCTGGTAGTCTTCAGTAGTATTCACAGTGCGCTTCCTCACAAAAGCTGAGGATCTTAACCTTTTATCTCTTGCCAACACACCCGAGGGTTTAGCTCCCAGCAGTAACAGAAGCTCCCCACAGGAGTGATTCCTGATTAGGGAGTGCATGGCATGGCCTCCTGGAAGGACACGTCAGAATTCGGGAAAAGGATTTTGTCAATGGGTGGTGAGAGGGAGGGAGCTGAAATACCTCTCAGGAAATTCTGGTATGTCCCCTACAATGAGAATCAGTTATAGAAGGTTATTTACTTTATTGGTACCACTATGCTACATGATACTTTAACTAGGACTTGAATAGCTTAACAATATAACCACATTCTAAATACTGTTTCTATACAATAAACCTCTTCCCAGTCCCAAAGAACAGACTTAAGACATTACCTATTTCCAATAAAAAAGGAAATATCCCTTTTACTGTCCATAAAAAAGGAAAAAAGTAACTAATAGTTGGTTGTGAAGTCCCATGGGTTCTTTAGCTGAGATTCAGAGAAAGGCGTCAGTGGGATCCAATAACCCCATGAAATTGTACATAAATTCTGTGCACATGCATATTTTTCTGGAAAGCTTATATCATATGACCCAAGGTAGACAAATAAATACTATTTTAAGAACCACAGCTATTGACTGCTTCACAGACAATGTATACATAAGTAGCAATATCCGGGTCATACGAAGCATGAGATGTAAAATGCATCTATAATTCCATCCCCACAATCCACCTTTATTCTCATCTAACCCTCTGCTGTGCACATAAATCTGATGCCAGAATTTGGTTTGAATCTTGAAAAAAAAAATCTCACTGAGAATTGCAGTTTTTCCATACTCTAACATATAACTATGTACATATTTCTTTAGTAGCTGAGATTTTTTAGAGTCCAATAATAGGTTTTACTAATGTCACAGAAAGCACTGTAATCACTGGGTACTTATAGTCCCTCCTCCGTCATTACCCACAGGCCACAAACCAAATAATTGGAGATAGCTAACATGCACATGAAATGCTCTAAAATGTAAACTTGCAAGTCAATTTGAAAAGCTGTGCTTCCGAGCTGTACGCTCAATTACTGCTGCACAATAAAGTACGCAAAACAAGTCCAACCTGCGAAATCGACACTGACCTTCATGAGATGCTGATTTATCCACTTTGTAAACGTTTTCTTTTGAACTTTGTCCCGTTCATCTGGAAGGGAAAAAGGATATAAAACAAGGTTGGTAAACTCTATTAATAGACTGTAACTGTGATTATGCATGTAAACAAAAATAAGGTATTCAAAAATACTGCTTCGTGCACTTGAATTTCCTCGTTGCATTCTGGCGACGTCAGGCTACCTGTAAGAAGGGCTGAAGAGCTATCAGACCGGTCTCTTCCCACTGCTGTCCTTGCCAACATTACCGCATCAAACAGATGTCCTCCGTGCCTTCCGTAGCACAATCCCCCATCACCACCACCAGCAACCAAAGATGCCGAATCTACACTTGACAGCTCCAGCTGAGTCCTTGCACTGCGTCGCCCAAAGCACATTACCACATATTACGTCCCACTGGGTCTTCAAATTCGTACCAGAGAGGTAGGCAGTTTCATTCCCATTTTACAGAATGGAAAACCAAGACTCATCAGAAGTTAAAAAAATTGTCCACAATTATTCAGCAAGTTCTTTAAAGTTGAGGTAAAAGTCAGGGCTTATATTCTGGTCCTTTGATTTGAAGTGAACTCTGGTTTAATTACTAACCAGGCTGCTTCTCTCCTACACTTCTAATTTTGAATTGTCTGGTTTTAAAAAAAATACCCCAACTAGATCTTTACTGGAGAGTGATACTCCCTGTAGTTACTACAGACACGAAGCAAGGAAGGCTTCTTATGATTGAAGAAGAAAGAGTATTGGAATGTTCTGGTTCATTCAGATATTATTTCAAAAGAGAATCATAATCTTCCAACACTTAGAGCTAACATTTCGAGCTACACTACCCTCTCTCTCCCTGCTTCAGAGAGGCAATTCCCTGCCTTCTTGTTTCCTCCCTCCCCCCCCCTCCCTGTCCAGGCTGGCACTGCTCTCTCTTTTTCGCTAGTCGTCTTCTTTCCTCTCTAAGAGTTCTCCGTTCTTTCCCTGGGTGAGGCATGTTTTGCTCTTTTCATCTCTCTTCTCTCTCCGTTATCCCTGAACCTTCTTAAACTATTTTAATGGAACTAAAGTTTCTTTGACAATGCTTGTCCTACTGATTCATGCACTTTACAATAATTTAAATAGAAACAAAAATATAAAAATAAATCAGCTGGGAAATATTATCTGTGAGACAAAGATTACTAATATTAATACAAAAAAGGGAAATAAATAAAGAGATGAACTTAATATATGCAGACAGGTAATCCACTGAAAAAAATAATCCCCACTAGTACTAAACCTCACTACAAAATAATAGTAATACAAAATAACACAAATGAAGCTTTTTAACCTATCAAATTGCCAAGATTTTATGGAAAAATATTGATGTTGACAAGGACACAGGGGAAAGACACACATATATACGTATATCACTAGTGGAAATGTAATTTGGTTTAAATCTTTTAGAACTACATTATTCAGTATCGTAGCCACTAGTCACATATGGCCATTTAAATTTATACCAAAATTAATTAAAACAAAATAAATTAACAATTTATTTCCCAGGTCTCACTACTCACACTGCAAGTGTTCACTAGTCACATGCAGCTAATGGCTGAAATATTGGACAGTAGTTCCCATTGTCACAAAACGTTCCCATCGTCACAGAAGTGTCTACTGGACTTCACTGCTCTAGAACGACTTGCCGATAAATATCCAAAGCCTCAAAAATACATACACGTTCCCAGAAAGTCTACTTCTAAAGTGTGGCTGTATACATAATGTACCTGTAAGAACGTAAATCCTAGTGTTTACAATAGCACACTAAAAGCTCTGCAAAAATACGTGTCCGATGATTTTTAAAAATTGTTGAACTTTAGTGACAGGGTCCAATGGTTTGTTCGGATTCAGTTCTTTGCCGAGCTCCTCAGCGACGGCACACGACTTAGAACTCGATGCACTTCAATGTCAACATGAAAGGACAGGAAAAAGGGTCAGATAACCTGCTTTGTATTTCATAGCACTTTCTCCAAAGTACCTCTCTGAGACCCCATTTCCTGCCACCATCACGGAGACACAGACAAACAAACAAACAAACAAACAAAAACTACCTAAATGTAGCCTACCACTTGGTCTGTGCATAATAAATTCATTTTCATGCCCCAAACATCTAGTCTACTTCTTGATTTAACAATGAGTATTAAAAAATTGAAGAGTTACAGAAAGCAGACCTAGAAGACAGATGCTTGGTGAATCTGAATATAAATGCCTAGAATTTATGTTTAAATTGTTAAATTTGCTTGATTCTCAATGTAAAATCCCCAGACACTTTGCTTGTAACTACTGTGCCAAGATCAATGACATTAATAATTGTTAACCAATATCATCCACAAAGTATTTATTAATCATCTGTGGACCCCTTTGGGGCATCATCTACACCTCACTCATCTGTCTGTCCCACAGTAGACATCACAATGTTTTTATGCACTCAACATGTAAATATCATGATGTGAATTATATTTCAAAAGGACAATCCAACTCAGATTAACCATGTACAATCACTTATTTAATTATATACAGTAGATACACACTGTATCTCTTAAAGTGAAATATAGTGCCTTAAATGTCTTTCAGCCTTGCTATTCCTAACCAGGTCAGAATGAAACTAAATTTTTAATTAGTACCTAAGGCAGGAACAAAGAAAGAGAAGCAGTCCACTAGTCCTCCTTACTGATAAAATGCAGATTCTACACTTCCCTCGTTTGCTCTTTCATCAGCACCCAGCAGGTCCCTAGATGGGCCCAGATCCTCAGTGGTGCAGGGATGACCTGACTGGACAGGAAAAGCACTGGTCCTTGCCCTCTGGGGCTCATCATCCAGAGAGGGCACCTGACAAGAGGGCAGTGTGATACACATCCCAAATGAATAAAGGATGTGGCACTCACCATGTGAGCAAGCACAAATGAGAGAAAGACCAACCCTGTCCAGGGCAGTCAGGTGGGCTTAAAGGAAAGGAAGTAGGGTAGCAAGACAGAAGCCAACCAGGTGCAGGCGCCTCCATCAAAAAGGAAGCCTGGTTTAATAATTTCAGATTGAACGAGCCATAGTCAACCCAAGCACTGTGATTCCCTCAGAGTTGCTTCCATTACCCCAGACACTGTCATCTTTCAGACGAAAGTGCTGAGCACACCTCAGTCTCAGGCAGGGTGCTGGGGAATGTGGCCCTGCTGTGAGATGTGAACTTTGGACAAGTAATGCAAACAATGGAACTTCTGGGCCAATGGCTACTACTCACATCACATTTTCAGCTTGTCTAAGCCTCCAGCAAAAAGAAAACAGAGTGGACAAAAGTAACGATTACTTCCTAGGCAATATCCATATTATTCCCACCCAATTAATAATAGCCTAGGATCCTAATGTAACATCAAGAAAAAAATTAAAATGTATTATTAATTTAAAATCCTCATAATTCAAAAATAGATAGCTTCCATATCAGTTCATTAATTTATTGAATCATCACATAACAATATGAAACCTAACAAGTTTATTCTTTCCCATTAAATTTAACATTACGTGTACTATGTAAAATCCTCTCCTCATGTTACATAAGTTAATAAAGTCTATTTCTTTTCTTCTAAATTAATGAAAACTGGCCGCCACCAAAAAATTTAACAATAATACTTTATTATTATCAATAACCCAGTAAATGTTCACATTATTCAAATATTTTTTCAATAGTGCATGTGCTTAAATTAATCCTAATAAAGTTCATACATTGTGATTAAAATTTTTTAATAAAATATAAAAATAAATTAAAATGGGTCCTATATTTTGAGGAACATGAATAGAACATAGCTATGTTCTAAAAACCAGTCACTCATTGGTTAATTTCCTACACATGGGGTATAGTAAGAACACTGATCCAATCAAATAATTTACCTCCAATTACAGATGAGACATTCCCTTAAATAATTAACCATAAAGAGGTTATTTTGATCACTGAGGTTTTGTCTATGGTGGTTATTGCTAGAAGCTCAAAAGTATGCTGAAAATGTCAGGTGCTAAATTTTTGGCAGGTAACACCGAGGTAACCTCTGAGGATTATGATCTACAGCTAAAGTTCACAAGTAAGGCACAAATACTAAAGCTAACTAAATAACACATATAATTCATAAATTCTGATACAGTTTTCTAACAGTAGCACCCAAATCTTTCTAACCATGACAAAACTGGAGGAGTCCCACTCAAGTACACCATGGGAAGTTCTTTACCACTAGGCTCCCAAAATGTTGAAGGTGGACTTTTAGGGCCTCAACATTTTTCAGGAAAACAACTTTTAATCAGAGAATAATTTCATTCTGGGGAGACTGTGATTTACCACTTTACATAATATCCATTATTTCAAAAGGGAGGATTCCAAATTGCACCATCTAATTTTCCAATTACAAGTCTCATTCATAATGGTTCTTTATTTCATTTCAGTGAGTGGTGGCTAACACTGAGATTTATATTTAGGGCACCGTTGCCATAACAACAAACGGGAAAATCATTCCTGAGATTTAAACCCAGTCAGTTGGTTTCATAGACTATTCAGTTATTTTTCTGAGTGAAGTTTTAAAACATTCCTCTATTAGAAAACTATTTCATTTATAGAGTATGTTTTAAATGAAAATATAAATTTCTAGTTACCTTATACAGTACCATGTGGCTAAAAATATGTAATAACACAGAATGCAATTAATAACAAAAATTGGGAAAACATGCAAAAAGAGCATTAATTATTATTATAACCTACACTGACTGGTTTTCAGAAAATCCAATTAAAGCTAAACCTACTTAGTTATCACATCACACACATAATACCGAGATTATTTAAAGGCATATTCTATGTACAACAAGAGAAGGGAAATTCTCTGTAGGGAGCCTGTCCAGATTTCTGAAAGGTACCCCACAGCCTGCTAATAACCTCCCACTGTGCAAACTCACACTGATAGCACGGCCTTTCCTTCCCAGTTCTGAAAACATGGAAGCGACATTACAGGTGATACTACTGACCCATGCAGCACATCAGCCCCACCAGCTTTGCATTCCAGTCTTGACCATTTTTCATGAGCTGCCCCATCATTCTGCGAGAAATCTGTCCAATAGTTCCCTCAACTCTTTCCGTACAAACTCTGATGTGTCAGAGTCCTGGTAACTTTCTGTGTAGGAAGGAAAACATTTGCTAGACACTCCCACTTGCAAGCTGAAAACTTGTCCACTCCCCCTTTTAAACAAACATTAGCAAAGCCAGTCCCCTCCATTATTTGGTAGGGGACCCATACACAGCTATTACTAAAAAGAAACTAAATTATCTATTTCTCCTTTTAATCTTAAGGTTGTTCATACAGAGTCCCTGAAAAAGAGAGTTTTGATTCTCCAACTTTCTGGACAATGAGGCAAAACAATAGGACGTTAGACTCACTGCTGACCTAGCTCATCACATTCTCTCTTCTGACACCCCAGGCAGAATTCCCCTGGACCGGGAACAACACCCAGCCTGACTTGTTCAGCTCATCCTGCTCATGCAGCTAGGGAGGCGATTAGGAAAGTTCAGTCTTACAGTCTAAACACTATCCTTCAGGAGAACACCACTGTCAAGTACCCCTTTACGTATATTTCACATACACCGTAGTTTCACTTGAAACTTAACAACTCTTTGAGATGGATGGGATATCTTCCTCTTAAAGATGCAGAAACCAAGGTCTCAAGACATTAAGAAACTAGACTAAGATTCCTCAGCCTAAGTGGGGTCTTAAAACAGATTCCAGTCCTGGCTGGTATGTATAGCTCAGTGGACTGAGAGCCGGACTGCAAAGCAAAAGGTCACCAGTGCAATTCCTAGTCAGGGCACGTGCCTGGCTTGTGGGCCAGGTCCCCAGCAGGGGGCACATGAGGGGCAGCCACACACTGGTGTTTCTCTCCCTCCCTCTCTCCTTCCCTTCCCCTTCTCTAAAAATAAATAAGTAAAATCTAAATTTAAAAAAATGATTGCAAAAACCTCTTCTTTTCTCCATCGCCAAAGAATAGAACTCCTTATCTAATAATGCAGTCAAAACAAGGAATCTCTACTTTATAAGAACTTCACTTCTGAGCATGAAGAAATGAAAAAAATATTTAAAATGAGAATCCTTATTCTAAAGAAGCAACAGCCCAAGTACCTTCAACACTCCTATGTTTGTCTGA
The DNA here is from genome assembly GCF_022682495.2 of Desmodus rotundus. Classification (NCBI taxonomy): domain Eukaryota; kingdom Metazoa; phylum Chordata; class Mammalia; order Chiroptera; family Phyllostomidae; genus Desmodus; species Desmodus rotundus. The sequence continues at coordinate 21,453,321 of NC_071397.1, forward strand.
AACATCAAATGGACCTGCCCGAACAGAAACTATACAAATAGTAACTCCAAAATAACAAACAGTGAACAAAAAAGCATCACTATATATTTTCATCAACAGAAAACCAGCAAATTCCATCTTGCCAAGGGAAAAGACACTGCTAAATTAATAAATGCGAATATGTGATTTCCCAGTAACTTCTTTTTTGTTTAAGATTTTATTTATTTATAAAGAGAGGGGAAAGGAGGGAGAAAGAGAGGGAGAGAAACATCAGTGTGTGGTTGCCACTCACGCTCCCCCAAATGGGGACCTGGCTGGCAAACCAGGCATGTGCCCTGACTGGGAATCAAACCAGCAACCCTTTGGTTCACAGGCCGGCACTCAATCCACTGAGGCACACCAGGCAGGGCACGATTTCCCAGTGACTTCTTAGCATAGTCATTACTGCGAAGCCTATAGCTGATCTCCCAATAATGAGCATTGCTCTGCCTCCACTGGAACTACTTTTGGGAACAGCAGATTCTTATGTTATTGCATGATGCAAAGAAACACTTGAAAACTTTGGTTGAGAGAGGCTTTCATCTTTCCTTTTCAAAGTTTGATTCTCCAGGACTTAAACAGAATCCTTCCTCTTCCATAAGAATTGACATTATAAAAAGCTTCTAGGGTTCCCTTTTATTACTGGCTTTAGCACTTTCAATTCCCAATGTTGGTGATTTTCTTAGCTTTTGTTTCCGTGTAACCATTATTCATTAGGACTTGGATCTAAATTAAATTGGCACTGATTTCTGCTATAGTCCCTCCTTGACCAGAGCATAATCAATCTACAGCTTTTGTGCTAAATACTAAGTATGGTTCAAATCCACACTTGAAAAGGAGTTATTGGCATGTCTAAATGTTAATCTTCATAAAGAAGCTCTTTACAATTTTGAAAACCCTTATCTGCCAAGGAAAGGGAGATAGCTGAAAAAAGAGATATTTCAAGATGAGCATGAAACTCACAATGCATCTCAGACATAATGTAACAATAAAATCTTCAGATTTATACTACCTGGAAGTACATGAGAAAACTATACAATATCAGAAATGAGAATGAGAAATCTATGGAAACAAATAAAACCATTAAAGAAAATATAAGAAACAATGTTTTCTTATATTCAAAATGCTTAGTTAGGGAGATTATTTCAAAACAAGTTACAAAATCCAAAAGAGACTGAAATATAAAAGGTGACATATTTGATAAGAAATTGAAGTAATAGCAAATACTATAATTGAATTTTTAAAAAATGACTGATTGAAAGAAAATATATATAGTACGCACCAAGAATCTCCAACAGAGATGAATAACTCCCAGTAATCCACAGGAAAAAAAAGCCCCTCACCAGTTACAAATGATGTGAGCATACGATGCACAGGGGAAGTGAGCATACGATGCACAGGGGAAGGAATGCAAATGGCCAATGAAGATATGAGGAAATGCTCATGCACCCTTCTCACCAGGAACTGGGAGCAAAGCAAATGATTCATAGTGGCATAAAGAATGATAGTAACTAACACAGAGCAGCAGATAGTCCTAAGCAACACTGGTGGATGTGCACAACGGCAAAGGCTTTTCTGAGGGCAATTTGGCACTTTTCTGTTGCAAATAAATGCATATATTTTCTGAACCAACAATTCCACTTGCAAATACTTGCATATATATGATTAGCATACAAGAGTGTTTACTACAGCAGAATATTTGAAGCCATTGAAATGTTAGCCATTAGAACGCTAGATGAATGAAATGTAGTCCACACATCCTGCACATAGTGAAATGAGAGTCTAAAATATATAGTTAAGTGAAAAGTTCAAAATAGTAAAAATACATAAAAGATGCACAATAAATGGAAAAAGAACAGTGTCATCAGGAGAAGAGAGTGAAAGCTAAAAGGAGAGGGGATTGGTGTGATGTGTCTCATATTTCATTCTGCCTATTTCCAGGTTGTCTGAATCTTTTACAAAGATGTATTTGTGTTGAAGGGCTTCAAGAAAAGGCTGTCACAAGATGTGTCACTTTGGCATGTGAAATATTTTAAGCTGAAGGCAATTGAGACACTGTGCTCCTAAGAAACTCTTACCTCTCCTTTAAAGAATTTAAATTAAAGGCCCTGCCCATAACAAGAGTTATTCCCAGAAATAACTTTTCATGACCTATCAATAGGATGGGGAAAACTTCTAATGACTGAATATCTGCTCTTCTTAACATCCTGAGACTGGCCCTCCTCTCCTCTGAAGCCCCAAAAGGCCTTACCCTCACCCTTAACTCAGAATGTCCTGTACACCTCGCTTTAAGTCTCTGAACCTCTCATGCATGTGGGGTCTCTGACTTTCTAGTGGAAGTCAGGTTCCTACCCATATATATGCAATTAATTTGGTCATTTTCTCATGTTAATCTCTCTCATGTCTATTTGATTATTAAACCAGCTGGAAGAACTTAGAAAAGTTTTTTACTCCTCCACAATATATTACTATGACTAATAACTGTGAGAATATAAGTGTTTTGAATTCTTTTATGTATTCAGTAATCGGGCACTCTGTAGAAGGTATAGGGGAAAAAAACCAAGACACAAGACAGAGTTCCCCCACCTCAGGTATGGTTAGGTTTACTCTTAGGCTGCTGGCTGCAGAAGGGAAGAGAGAGGGGAGAGGCAAGTGCAGGGAGGAGAGGTGAGGGGAAGAAAAATAGGAAAGGCTAGAGTTGAGAGAAGGGTGGAGGCACAACTGTCCATACTTAACAGATAGTTGCCCAGGCTGGGACACAAAATGACGAGGCTGTAGAAAGTCCCTGAAAGGAGGATCAATAACAGAATATATTCAAAAATTACCCTGCTTAGAGAATATCCTTGTTTTGAGTTTAACTGTCGCAGAAGAAATTGCAGTGCGGTTTTAGCTTTGTCAGGAACCAGGAACAGGACAAGGGCAGAATGTGTTAAGTAAGCTGAGGCATACGTGGTGCAGAACAACAGACATTGTAGATCTCTGCCCACAAGTGTTCTTTTGTCTACCTATTCCCGGCTGCCTCCCCCCAATATCCCCTGGCTGCCACCCCTCCCCTCAGTAACTTCCCAAGCTCTGCCATCAGTGGTCAGTGCCCAGGCTGTGCGGCTGCCCATCAACAGCCTGGGTGGCTAGGAACAAAGAGGTACTGGCTTCTGCTCAGAAGAAAAATGTACTGGCATCTGTTCTCACGACTGGCCAAGAATTGAACACAAAAATCTTAGAATCTGCTTTTAATCTACTTTCTCCTCCTGACACATCCTAAAAACACAACTGTCCGATCACAGGCACACCACTAGCACGTCAAAGTGTCGCACATGATACAACTGCCGCCCGTTCTGCGTCACTGGTAAGGACAGGAAGTTTCTGCAATTACTTTATCTGTTACACTAACTTAAAGAAGTTAGAGTTCTTTTAAAGTTTTCAATGTTATGATTTGGCTTATATGTGAAATCTAAAAGAGAGATGTAAACAAACCATCAGAACAGAAAACAGACCCATTGACACAGACAACATTTTGACCGGAGCCAGAGGGGAGGGAAGTGGGGCGACTGGGTGAAGCGGTGGAGGGATGAAGAAGTACAAATCGGTTGTTACAGAAGAGTCGTGGGGGTGTAAGGTACAGCACAGGGAAGACAGTCAATGACACCATAATAACTATGTTTCATGTCAGATGGACAGTAGATTTATCAGAGTGATTACTTTGTAAGTTATATAAATGTCTCATCACTGAGTTGTATACCTGAAACTAGTATAATATAACTGTAACTGAAAACTAAAAATGTATTTTTAAAAAATATTCCCAATCTTAGCTTTTCCAGATTCAGACATATGATTAAGAACATATTCCAATGTGTACAGATACTATATAAACTGATGAAAATAAATAAATGCCTATCTTACATTATTTACATATGAGATAAATCTATTATTTATGGATACCTTAAATAATTTTGGGTTTTAGTCTTTAATTTTGAAAACTTTTACAATGATAATTACTATATGTAAGGAAAACAAAACCATTCACTTTAAAATTCAAATTAATAAAGATGCTCTCAAAAAACATCAAAGTAGCTCCTCCATCAGTGCAGATAAAAATAGAAATAACTAGTGGATCAGTTGGTTGGGCCTCGTCCTGCAAAGTGGAAAAATAGAAATAACTCTAATGAATGTATATAATTCCACAGATTTCTCTGAAATTTTATGACTTATTGGTTTCTGGAGAATCAAATTTTCTCTTACCTTTATGTTATTTCCTGTCCCGACTAATACCCTATTTGGAAAATCCACGCCCACATATGTTCATCAGGTATTAGGGATCACTAAACTTTGAAGAGTCTGTGTAGTTAACTATCAGCTCGAGCCGAAGTCGGTATGATGAGGATGGAGAACAGACTGCAGAGTCAGCAGGAGGACAAGGAGCCTAAATAAAAGCGGGTCCAAATCCTGGAATGAACACGAGCTAGCAATTTCAGCTTGAGAAAATGACTGCACTTCCATGAAACCAAGTTTCCCTCGTCTGTAGAGTCCTGCTCTTCAGCTACCTTAACAGACACCTCTACCACAGAATTCTTATAAGCATCAAACAAGATGATATAGCACAAGTAGCCGGAGCAGGCCCTCAACACATACTCACGCTGATTCAATTTGAGAACACGTATTGAGCACCTAGAACGAACATAAAAATCACATCAAAGTTACTATGGTATGCACTACAGAATCTCGCATAATTTGCCAACAGTCCTAGAACTGTATTTACATATCATTGTCTGCGGTTAACTGGTTAAAAATAAATAAATAAATTGCAAAAGAACTTAATCTAGCCCAGTGTTTCTCTAAGCAAGGAAGCAGCAGAGCTAGGGTTTAACCCAGATTTCTAATTCCCTTTTTGGAGGAACAGACACGGGAGTGAATCAAACCCATATAGTCACCCAAATCAAGGAACTTGGAAAGGAACATAAGACAAGAAGGTGCTTTAATTTCTTACCCTATCAATTCCAGAAAAAGAAGAGCCAAAATAAAATGTCTTCAGCTATTCAGTAAATTATCCCTTTACCAAATAAACTGCATAAAATTTCTCTATACTGTAGATTAGAAAAAGGTATAGAGAAATTCTCAGTGTGCACCAAGTGACAATACAAGGACAAAATTATGAGCTTGGGAGCTTTTGTCTCTCTCTGGTCCTAGCTTCTATAGGTAAATGTACTTGGAATGTTCTAATTCCTTTCACCTTGAATATAATCAGTCTTTCTTCATAAGAGCTGACTGGTACCACGAATTTGTCACTGTGGTCCAAGGAACAAAGCCAAATATGCCTCTTTACGTAGTCTAAAACTCATCTAACAAATTCCATTTTTTTATGAAAAAAAGAGACCTAGAATTCCTTTTATTTTCATTGAGGTATAACTAACATCTAGAAATCTAGTAACACCTTTCATACAGTTGTGATCTGTTTTATTTTGACCAAGGATTTAAGTGTATATTTTCAGGTGGTTCAGCCACACTTCTCGAGTCAATGGAAATTATAGGGTGAGTCAGCAGCAGGGATATGAGGGTGGGGAACACCCAAGGCAACTCCTCGGAACCACTGGAAAAGACATTCAGCCTGGGCTCATTTCATAATAAGATTACCTCCCACCCCAAAATTTTAAATTTAAATGTAGTTTACAGCTTGTGGGACAACTGCTTTAGTTACAGGACCACCATTCGGGCCCCAGAGGGCTTTAGAAGTTACACATCAGGTGACCCAAACTGAACAGCAGAGAGCCTGCCCCGCCGCCCCCACTCCCCACAGCCGCACCCATGAGCACTGATGAGCAAATGGAAAGGCACACATCCTAGTGTCTGGGGTGCCAGGAGACATCTCCCCGGTTTCCTAACCAGGGGCACATTGGCCCAGCCACACCTTACCCAGAACATAAAACAGATGGGAGGAAAAAACAGCTCTGGCTGAAGTCAGAGGAGAAAGAGCTTCTCCCTAAGTTACCCACTAGAGTGACTTGGTGGGCTGGACATTCCCCCACACCGACTTTCTACAGGGCTCTTACCATGTCCACTTTTTTCCCCTGAAAACCAAAAGCGAATTTTGAAGAAATGGATGCTCTTCTCAGATATCCTTCCCGGCATTTATTAAAATATTCTATGCACCTTTACCGTCTACAATTAGAGGAATGTACTCAAACTTTCAAATTCCATGACCCCTCCTACTACCTATCTGCACGAGAAAAATAACATGTCATATTCTATCCCCTCAAAAAAGAAAATATAAATAAAAAAGCACAGTCAATGCATTTTGTAATTGTTCCCATACTTTCATTCATGAGTAGATAAATTACATACAAAAACCAGGACCAGTAGGGCAAAGAAGAGAAAATCAGTGGTGACGTGCCAACAGCGACAGACGCGCATGAGGAAGTTGGCTAACAGCTAATTCTGTGTGGTAAATACAGGCCCCTTATAGTGCCGATGGGAGACTCCACCAGTAGAACCGTATGAGAAGTTGGCAACACTGATAAAGAAGCTTTTAACACATGAAAAATACTCATGTGTCTGACATAGTGAGTACAATGCTTGACATTTAGATAGCACTGACCGTGTGCCGGGCCCTGCGCGAAGCATTGTATAACTCCACAGTGGGCATCCATTAGTACTCCTAATGTATAGATGAGGAGACATTCAGAATAAATATGTAACAGCTAAATATCTGTGAAATGTGAGATGGCTTGATTACAGTAACTAAAGAAATAAGAAACAGCCCTTGAGAAGATCCAAGAGCTATACACGTAAACATGGCCACCAATATTAAAATCTCACATATATTAACAAACCAACTGTAAAAAAATACCTCTGAGCCATAAATACTTCATTGTGATAAAAGAAATGACTTCATAGCTTAAAGATAAATTTTTAAAACCTAAAAATATTTTCTAACAGTCAAAACTACATATAGATAAAGTATTTAAATTAAAACATATGCTTTTGACTTCATAAATTCTGACTAACTTCAGCTAGTTACAAGTTATCCCATGGTTGGGTACTTTGCAAAATCACAAATGGATCAGATGAGAAAGAAGATTATGAAATAAATATAATTGGATTATCTTTTCTACTTCACAGCCTTAAGTAACACCAACCAATGCCTATTCTTTTCAGCTCCAAAGTGAGCCCTAGGATTATAGGAAATACCTCCAAAACATGAAATATACGAGAAGTGAAGGGGACCCTGGCTGGTGTGGCTCAGTGGATTGAGCACCAGCCTGCAAATGAAAAGGCTGCCAATTTGATTCTCAGGGCACACGCCAGGGTTGTGGGCCGGGTCCCTGGTTGGGGAGGTGCGAGAGGCAACCCATCGATGTTTCTCTGCCCCTCTTTCTTTCTCCCTTCCACTCTCTTTAAAAATAAATAAATAAAATACTTTTTAAATCTTTTAAAAATTTACTTAAAAAAAGTGAACAGGATGAGCTAAAAGGAGCATATGATATACGGATATAATGGGCTATGATACAGGTATATAAAATACAGCTTCTATCAAACCAATTCAATACAGAGGGAAACAAACATAAGCTATCTGACGCACAATGATAAGACCACTGAGCACATGCAGAACAGGAACTAAGAGTAGCAGGGCCAGCCTCATCTGAGTATCATGACGGACTTGTGGCAGGAAGGAGGAGTTGTTTGCTCTAAGGAGAGGGAACAACAGCAGGAGAACACAAATATGCATGAGCATAACGTGAGCAGGGAAAACGAGTATCAACAAAATCGCACGCACTCCAGATCCAGAGCTGGCAGAATGCTTTCACATAATTGTCTCACTTTATATTCACATATATCTTGTGAGGTAGATTCTTATTCACATTTGAAGACGAAACAACTGAGGCACAGTTAAATGAGATCGATTTATCACCCATCACCTAGCTGGTAACCAGGACCTGAACACAGGTCTTTGGATTACAAAGCTCCATATTCTTGCTACATCCTACCAGCAAAGACACTGATTGAGATGATGTAAAGTTCAAGATGGCTAAAATTTTCCCACACCTTAAAAGCAAGTGTAGTAAGATAATATTTTGAAAATTACTCATTGATTCTCTTTTGACTTTTAGCATCAAGTATTCATCAGCCTTAAAAAAAAGAGATGTTAGAAGTGCTACAAAAAGATGAATAATCACTTCTGAGTTGCAAAACTGGTTTATTCCAAAAGACTATAACCCTACTAGCCATCCTATTATCTAACAAGAATTTTACCAGTTGCTTTACTCCTTTCCTCCCTGCCTGCCTCATTTTATTCAGGGACCTGATGCTGCTCACAGAAGTCTTCTCCAGGGTAGAAAAGACACCCCTTCCTGCTATGACAGCAGAGTCACAGGGCTAGCTAAAGGAACATGTGACATATGGAATGTAGGAGAGCGAACAAGTGTACTGTGGGAAGAAAGAGTCAAGAAGATGGGCCAATTTCCCCTCTCCAGGCTTTGGTCCTGAGAAAGGAGATCTATTCTGTGAGGAGTGATGTGGAAGGCACAGGGGGGCTCTCAGCCCTACTCCCTATTGGGCACTCTGGGAAAGAGGCCATCCTTGGCTCTACTTCGTATGGCCTGGACACAGAGATGCTTGTGACTCCAGTTAAGGGCACTGGCCAGAGGGGCCACCCTGGCAGAAAGAAGGGGTTTTCCAGCAAGGGCTGCAGAGCCAATCACATGGGACAGGAACAAATGAGCACCCCAGCCAGACCACAGAGGGGTGTGCAGCACCAGTAGGAACCAAGGTGGAGTTGGGTACATGAAGGGTGTGGCCTGAGTGACAACAGTGGGCTCCAAGCTCACTGGTTGCTGACTTGGGACTCAGTGACCAATGGGGTGGCAAGTACCAGGCAGAAAGGGGCACCACCCGGGAGGCAGAGGTACTAAAAAGGAAGATAAAGGCACTGGTAGGTGCAAGCATCTCGCTTCCCCAGAAAGGCATGGTCGCAGAAGCCACATCTCTCCCCCATAGAGGCCCAGAGAAGAAGGGAGAGAGAAAAGCTACGTACAAGAAACAAGCATTTCTATGCAGGAGAGTCAGTACAACAGAGAGACTGTTCAAATTACATCAGACGAAGCTTCAAAACACATTCAACTTTAGTACATTTTCTCTACTAATCAGAAGGTGGAATCATGAAGATAACCAGAGAGGCTGGAAAAAGAAAGAAAATATTTTCTTTGCATTTCCAAGTTATTAATAGTGAATTAAATCTTTCAACCCTACTACAGAGGGCAGAAAAGTTGCTTTATCTGGAGCACAACAAAGAGTCATGGTTCTTTCTCAAGAGAGGTATTAACAAGACAAAGGCTCTACAGCAACTGTATGTGCTACAGGGATGAATCGGTGGCTCACAACTAGCTCACTCTTGCACCAGAAATGGCTAACATATTCATTCAGACACTTTCAATTCTAAAGCAAAGGGGGGGGGGGGGCAGGAGGGGATCCTTCCAGGGAGCAGAAAAGAAAAGAAAAAGAGTATACTTTTAGAAAAGCAGTGGAAACCAAACAATGCAACTTTCCACTACGGAGAAACAATGACAGATGGCCCTATTATGTATATACTAGAAATGGGATTGTTCTTTTTCAGGGACGTCTTTGAGCACCAAGGCTGAAACAGTGACAGTCTGTGTACCCGGCCATGTGCAGTCTGCCCGTAAACATCAGATGTCCCTGCAAACTCAAGTGTTTATAATACTGGGGAACGAACAGCTGAAAGTCTCGTGTGAACACAAATGTAAATCAAAACGTTCTTAAACTTACTCTGCCGTCTGTAACCGTTTTCTGTCTGTGTTATAATATACGACATGGCCCAGATTCTGGCCAACCAAACAGTCGTTTAGCCTCCTGATGACTCACGAGGTAGCACAGAAACCCTGATCTTGATGAGGTCACACGGTGGCCTGGAATTGAAACTATACTTCCCCAGCTTCCTCTCAGCAGGCATGGCCAAACGACAAAGTTCTGGTCAATGAACCAAAGGCAGAAGTGTCACACGGCAACTTCAAGGAATTTTCTATGAATAGCACCCGGTGTGCTGCTTTCCTCTTCTTCCCTCCCTCTCTCCTCCTTTCCACTGGCGGGGAAGCCCACCTGACAGATAAAGTTCGAGCATCCAGAACCACAAGCAGCACCTTCACAACTAGGGCTGCAGGAATACCGTAAAAAGAACCTGGGCTGCTGCTGACGGAGCCATTAACCAGTATCTGTACAGCCGTTCTTAGCCAGCCCTGGACTGCCTCCTGCTGGACTTCTTTGACATGAGAGAGAAGTACACTTAATTCTCTGTAAGTCACTGTGGCTTTGTTTTAACTTGCAAAACAGGATTATTATTAACTAATTCAAATCCTAACCAAAACATAGTGTTTTCCAGCCAACCTGGAAAACACCCGGGCCTCCCCACCCCTGGCCTGCTGCCTGACTGGGAATAGAAGGGATCATTTTAAAGCCACTGTTATTGTGGGTCTTTGTAGAAAATGTTTTTAAAATACTATGTACCCAAATTTTTTTAAATAAATCATCAATCACAAGTAGCAACAATGAATATCCCAAGAAACTGATTTTGTAACTACTACAATGACCTTTTAGCTAAAATTTATTTTATATTATGCTGGTGGCATATTCTCCTCATTCGAAATCATTAACGAACATCAGAAACCCCTGATACAGATCAGTCCGTCCCTTCGTTTCCCTTCCTGGTTTGCTGCACTGGAAGGGTTCTGAGCCCAGACAGTAAGGATGCTGACACAGCCAAGAAACTGCAGCCTGAAAAACAAAGAGATCCAGAGGCTCTGAGCAAATGTGACTGAATGGGCCCTAAGGCCCTCAGAGGACAGCTACTCCCCCAGAGACCCGACTCTAGGCCCAGTAAAGCCCTCGTTCCACCTGCCCTTCTTGTTGTCTATTTATAACTAAGCAAAGCGAATCCTTGAAGAACCCATTAGTTTCACAGAATCACTCCACATTCTAATCATATCTCCTTTATATTGTTTAAGTTAATGGACAGTAGGATTTCTACCCCCTCATACCCACTCGAAACAAAGCATGTAAGTGGACCACTGGTGTTCTTCAAGTCTTCTCAAAACAAACGAGAAAACACACTCTGAGAGCAGACAAATGTCTAAAACTCTGAAAGTCTGAACATGTAAAAATTCACTTTAAACCACATATCTTACTTTGAGATATGTTCCTAGAGGAGAATTCTTTAATAATAAAATCTGTGAATGTAGGATTCAGAAAAATAAGGACTTTTAAAACAGATGAAGTTAAAATTGAAGTTTTATGACTTACCAGCTGCATAACCTGAGGGAAGTTACTTAACCTCCCTGAGCCTTAGTTCCCACAGGTCCCTAACATGGAACCAACTGCCAAGGAATGTCACAGGATTAAACACAGTACCTGGCACGGAGCAGACGTCCAGCGCACGTTAGCTCTTCCATCAGGGAGTGCTAACTCGATAAACGACTGTGCGCACCACTTACTCTGGCCAGTTTTCTTCCTAGGCCACAACACATCCAACCGCACTTCCAGAAGGTTGTATAAAATGCGGGGGTCTGAACACACAGAAAATATAGGCAATACTGATGTAAACAGAAAACCACCAACTCTCTTTGATAGAACGGCACTATAATTAGATGACTTCGTGAAGTGCTGTTGGGTGTCACACAATACACCCCAAGAGAAGCCCACAGATCTGCGTTCTCTTTACTGTCCCTCTTTGTCCATCTCAGGCAGGACCAACAGAATGCTGCTTCACCTACAGGCTGGCGTGGTACTGGAAGAGCCCGCGGCAGTGGTTTCCTGGGCGCACGCCAACGACAGTGCGCTGGCCAGGTAATGTCAGCGGTGATTCTTCCAGCACGGCTCTGGGGGTCGTCTTTCTCAAGGTTCCCACCCGTATTTAGCAACTGAGATTAAGAGCTGGGTTTGTGACTGGGCAAAGGCTGTCGAACGGTACAGACTTCCAGTTAGAAGGTACATGAGTTCCGAGGACGTAACGTACAACACGCTGACCACAGCCGACAATACTGTTTGCATATGTACAAGATGCTGAGACAGTAGACCTTAACAGTTCTCATCGCAGTGGAAGGACATGTGTAAGTATGTGGGGTAAAGTGTGTTAACTGGACTTGCTGTGATAATCGTTTCACAACATAAACATACACCAAGTCATACTGTCCACCTTAAGCTTACACAATCTCACATATGTCAACTATATCTCAATGAACCGGGGGGAAGGAAAGTTGTGTTTGTGGTTTGTGAAACACGCAGTTATCACCTAATGGAAAAGGAGACCTCACCTGTGAGGTGGAACTCAAAATATTCAGCTCCCTAGAAAAGGCCTAAACATTACTTTTTTCTAAGAACTTTTCCTTCGGACAAATTCTGACAAAAGTACTGAGAAGGGTGTAGTGAGCTGCCACACACCCATTGCCCAGCTTCAGCAGTTCTCCACTCGCAACCTCATTCCAGCCATCGCCCCACCCGCTCTGTCCCACCAGGAACTGCTGTGAGGTGAATCTCAGGCAGCCTACCATTCCATCAGGACTACTTCCGCATGTCTCTGAACAGTACAAACTTCCTTAGTATCATGAGATAAAGTGCTCACATTTCCCCCAGGAATCTGTTCCTTTCTTTTCACAGTGTCTTTGTCTGATTCAAAATCCCACTGAGGGCAATATATTGCAACTGACTGCCATTATCCCCTCAATCTCTTTCAATCCAAAAATTCTCCATCCTTCCCTCTCTATCTTTATGTCCTTCAATTTCTTTGTTGAAGTAACTGGATCATTTGGTGCCCTGTGGTTTCCCAGTTTGAGTTTTAGTACTCGCATCCCCATAGTACCATTTAAGATGCTCCTGATATTTCCTGTAAATTAGAAATCAGATCTAGATAATTAAAAGATTCAAGCACATGAAGTCTGGTTGTGCCTTGCCTTAAAGTCAGCAGCCGTTTAATGGTCACTGCCTAGAGTGCACTAGGTGGTATAAAACATAGTACTCTAATTCTACAGTTCATTCTTCATTCAAAAGCTAAATTATTTCTACAAAGTGAATCTTCCTTTTCATCAAATATCTATTTACCTTAAGGTATATGTATAATTCATACATGTAAATGCATGATTATTTCCCTTTATTTTTATCCTTCAAAATAATGAGTTGGTTCCCCAGATTTTCCAGAGCTAGGTGACTGATAAACAAATAAGGGAAAGAAATAAGGGAAATACTTTACATCCCCAAATTTCTAGATTTTCATGAGCCATGTTTTCAGTTTGAGAGAACACAAGAAAAGTTTAATACAGACGATGTTCAATTTTGAACATAGCAAGTTAAGCAGTTGGATATACTAGTCTAAGTTTCTTTTAGGTTTTAACTTTTTGGTTCTGGTATAAATCCTTTGGTTTATAATTAGGAAATCTTTCTGGTAAACCAGATGCTAATTGCTACAGGAACCTTGAAGAAACAGAAGTTTAAACTAAAAGATGTTTTGTCTTTTAGGAAATAAGGTGTTAGTTTTTCCTCTTTCCCTGTAAGTAATAAATTAAAATAATACTTTGCAAAAACAGTATGACCTTGTTTCTCACACACACACATACACACAAACATGCAGATAGGAAAAATAGAAAAGTGTCGATATATGGTTTCATATGTCTTATAAGACAGGAAAAATGCACAATAAACTTGTTTTCACAGGAAAGACAGAAAGGAAGAGAAGGAAACAGCTTTGGATTGGTCTGCAGGTTGCAACAAATTTGTATTGCTTTCATAACATGAAAGGTGATGATTGACAGCTACAATAGAGTACATTAAACAATGAAGGACGGGAGATTCCTCCACTCCTAGATGCTGAAAGACCATCTAGGATACGATACCCCTGCAGTGAACAGACAAAGGAGGATTCCAGTCCCCGTGTGGGCACTGCTGAAGGACTGATGGCTGAAAAGTGACGGAGGCTACAAAACCCCTTCCCATGCCAGGCACAGGGCCAGGGAGAATAACTGATAAGCGAACACCTTTTATTTTGCACAAGAGGAGGCGCTCAAGGAAGAACTGACCCTCTTTTTAGGAAGCCCACAGGCCCTATGCACCAAAAGCGTGCACCGCAGCTCTGGGAGTTTTCCATTTGCTTCCTTAAATAGTACTGCAATGACTTCAACTGTTTGGAAATTAAATAGGGGTTTTTGTTGATTTTCTTTTAAAAATAAAAGAAAGAAGATGTTCAATTTTTGAACATAGCAAGTTAAGCAGTTGGATATACTAGTCTAAGTTTCTTTTAGATTTTAACTTTTTGGTTCTGGTATAAATCCTTTGGTTTATGATTAGGGAATCTTTCTGGTAAACCAGATGCTAAGTGCTAAAGAAAACTTGAAAAACATGAGGAAAAACCAATAAAGGATGTGCGGCTATTTATCTAAGTGGCTCAACCAGAACGTTACCATCACTAGCTGGGAATCACTGAAGGAGACAGAGGTGGTTAAGAAAAAGACCTAAGGAAGCCAGAAGCCACCCTGCAACAGGAATCACGCTGGCCCTTAGCTACAACCCCGGCTCAGGGTCAGGAGGTGGGAGATGACTAAGGACCACAGCCTTGCGATACTCCTTTCAGTTGTGAGAAAATGGATTCAAAAGAAACCTTACTCTAACAGAAAAAACCAAGTGAGCTGTAATTGTGAACTTTTAAACACGGGAACTTTAAGTGAAAATGCACCACATCAACATGACACAAACAGCCTACAGAAAAGAAGTTCAGATATAGATTATTCCAAAATCTACCTACCAGGTCAATACATGCCAGGACAGTACAACGTACAATACCTTTATAAGGAAAAAAAAAGAATCAAATAACTGTCATGATTCCAAGATGACTAATGAACTCCAAGGGTGGTTCTCCTACATACAGGGAGCATCACCTCAGGTGTTCTCTGCAAATCACACCCTTCTTGGATCCCCGATCTTTCCATCACAGCAGTAGTACTTCACTGAAGGACCAACCCTTCTAGAAGCCACGGTGATTGCAGTAGGGTCCTGAGTACCAATCTGCCTTTTTCCATAGAAAACAAAGATAGAAGCCAGTTACACTGGGCCACAGATTGCAGAATTCCATTTGTATGAAATGCCCAGAACAGGTAAATCTATACAGACAGAAAGTGGGCTAGTGGTTGCCTAGGGCTGGGGCAGATGGAGAGGACAGGGAGTGAGTGCTACCGTGTGTAGGGTTTCTTCTTCGGGTTGGTAAAAATATTCTAAATTTTATTACAGTGATAATTGTACAATTCTGTGAATATTCTAAAAATCACTGAGTCATACACTTTAAATGGTGAATTGTATATTTCAATAAAGCTATTACCAGAAAAAGAACTAGGAGTTAGTTAAATCTCTATAAACATCTTCCTTACAGAAATTAATATATAGAATAATTTATGCTTAAAATGAGATTTTTGACTATAGAAAGAAGACATTTCCAAACAAAACTGCAGAAAAAGGACTTAACTGATGACTTTATTACATATAGAAAAGCCAACTCTGTCTTAATTTCGTATATAGGAGGAGTGATAAATTCTCATTTTTTAAATAATAGGGAGAGTAACATTCCCTAAATTCAAGTAAAATATATTACCATCCAGGAAGGTGTACAATCATAGTATATTACAAATCTACTTACAGATACTATATTTGAATTTTAATTTTTTAACTTTTTATAATGAAGTAATTTCAGACTCACAAAAACAACACAAAAAAGTTCCCATATATCCCTTTATCCACATTCTCCAAATTTTAAGGTCTTTGTCCATCATAATGTTAGCAACTCACTTCTCCTACCTAAAATGACATTAACAAAAGAAGAAAGAAAGAGAGAGAGAGAAGGAGGGAGGGAATACTGGTCCAGTCTCACTAAGAACTCTAGTACTATACAGCCTACATTTTTTAATGTTTGAGAGTGTACTTAAATTAAGTACACAATTACCTAAGGATTGGAAATATTATGCTATCCAATACAGAAGTTCCCCACTAACGTAACTGAGCCCTATAAAGATATAAATAATAAACTAACAGTTTAACAGTGGTTAAAATCCAATAGTAAGTCTCCAGCTAAAGTCTAAGCACCTTTCTCAGTACCGTTCCTCCTAGGCAAAACCGTTTCCCAGAAAGCACACACAGAGTCAAGGATGCCACGGAAGAACTCCCATCTCTGAAAGTCACTGCTCAGTTTTCCTGCGCACCCCAGTGGCTAACCTGAAAAATGCAAGTCACCAACAAGTAAAGCAACAAGCACATTTCCAGAACTATTTGTGGTGAGATCACCTTAACAGCAAATTCCATTTGCTATTCGCCTAGCCAGAAGGCTTTGCTTCTACCTCCTTTGGTCACTGTCAATATTCTAAACCCCCTGGTGCCCATGAAATACTCCTGGGCCTTCCATGCTCCCTCTGCATTAGCGGACTGGATCCCCTAGCCGCAGGGTCAGGGCCAGCTCCCTGAATACTCGTGATAAAACTGGAGAGCAATGGCCTTGTTTCATTTATCTCTGTATTCTCAGCAACAAGCACATGCCTAGCAGAAAGAAGGTATTCAAATATTTGTTAACAGAAGGGGAGAAAATTACAGAAAAGGGAGCTAGGAAGGACTTTGGGATAAAGGGATGTTAGAAAGGCAGTAAGCAAAGAAAGAATCCAAAGACAGTAAATTCAGACTCAGCAAATCTATGATTGGCTGCCACTAGCTAGCTATAGGAGCAAGGACACGTATTCTTTGGGCCCAGTTTCATCATCTGTGAGGCTGCTGGACTATCATCATGACCTCCGAGACTCCATAACCTGTACAGTCTAATACCTTATTGTCTTACACAAATGCCCCCCATGCTGGTGAAGGTCGCCACAGGAAACACCTGTTTTCGGTGAGATTTTCTAAAGCAAAGCCTTGCCTCCTTTACTGCTTCCCCTCTCTGCAAATGTCCTTTTCCCCCTAATTTTATGTTTCAAAATATTTTTAGTTTCACAATAGATACAGACACTGAAATGAAACACCTTAGAACTTAGAGGTGTTATCTGCAAGCCACCTTTCTAGAAGTCACCTGTTAGCCACTGAATCATTCATTCATTCATTCATTTTTGAAAATTAATAGTTATTGAAAACGTATTTTTTTATAAACTGATGACATACTGGTTAACAAAACAGACAAAAAGCCCTGTCATTTGGAATTAAATTCTAGCAGAAAGAGACGATAGGCAAGAACAATAAACATAATACTATACAGTATGTTAAAAGTAATGATGGCTATGAAAAAAAGCAGAGCATGATAACAGATTAAGAGTGTACTGGCTGGGGGAGGGAGAATTTAGATATCTGGGAGAAAGACATTCAAGGCAGAGGCGACAGCCTTGCTAAGGCCATAGACAGGGTACGCCCCATGTGTTCAAGCAAGGTCAAGGACACTGTGTCTAGATGGGGGAGACTGAGGAGGAGAGTATTAAGAGATGAGGTCCACGAGGTAACAGAAGAGCCAGGTACTGGAGAGCCACGTAAGACATTTCAAGGACCTTCAATTTGATTCTCACTGATATGGAAAGCCACTGGAACAATATGGGGCAGAAAAATAACAAATCTGACTTATGTCTAAAAAGATCACAATGACTGCTATATTTTAAAAAAGATTATCAGTACAAAATGTTGACCAAGTACTTTCTCCTGAGGTATAAAAATATTGTTCTAGCCCTGGCTAGTGTGGCTCAGTGGACTGAGTGCCATCCTGGGAAGGGTCTCCAGTTGGATTCCCAGTCAGGGCATATGCCTGGGTTGTGGGCCAGGTCCCCAGTAGGGGATGCACAAGAGGCAACCACACACTGATGTTTCTCTCCCTCTCTTTCTCCTTCTCTTCTCCTCTCTAAAAATAAATAAATAAAATATTTTTAAAAATTATTCCAACCAAGAATAGCCAACATAATACTGAAAAACGACAAAGTTGGAGGACTGATACTACCGGACATCAAGACTTACTATAAAGCTACAGTAATCGAGACAGAGTGGTATTGGTGACAGAACAGACCAACAGATCCATGGAACAGAAAAGAGCCCGGAAATAGATTAACACAAATACAGTCAACTGATCTTTGACAAAAAATGTAAAAGCAATTCAAGAGAGAAAAGTTAACCTTTTCAACAAATGGTATTAGAACAACTGAACGTTCAGGCAGGAAAAATAAATGAATATAGGCACAGACTTTTCACAAAAATTAATTCAAAATGGGTCACAGACCTAAATGTAAAATGCGAAATTATAAAACTTCTACAAGATAACACAGGAGAAAAATCTAGGTGACTGGGGATTTGGTGATGACTTTTTAAATATAATACCAATAACACAAACCATGAAAGAGAAAAGTATTAAGCTGGACTTCATTAAAATTAAAAACCTCTGCTCTGCATAAGACACTCTCAAGAGATCTAAAAAGCAAACCAGACAGAGAAAATATTTGCAAAACACATATTTGAAATGGACTATTATCCAAAATATCAACAATAAGAAAATAAACAACCTAAGTAAAAGTGGGCAAAAGATCTGAATTGGGTGTATAAAGAAACTCTCTTCACTTCCCACCCAATTTTTCTGCAAACCTAAAACTGATCTAAAAGTCTATTTAATAAAAGAAATACATTCCTTGGGGAGAAAAGGCATACAACTGTAATTGAATAACAATAAAAATTTAAATATATATATATGTATATATATATATATATTCCTGACTTCAAAAAGCTTATAGTCATATTATTTTAATATCCATATCCTGCTCACTTCCAAAATGGAGTTAAAATAACACATACAAAAAGGATAGTAAAATTAGAAATAAACTATCAAAACCATGGATAAGGAAAGCAATACAACTGTACCAAAAGTTTAAAATAAAGCATTACTTTTCTATATCTCTTTGCCGACTTCCCTCTGACAAACCTCATTACAGTTGGCCTCCATATACACAGGTTCCATATGCAATAAAAAACATTCGGGGAAAATGTTACGTTGTTCCTGGTGTGTATTACACAGGTAGGCCTATGACGGCTGCACCCGTACCGAACATGTACAGACTTTTTCTTGTCATTATTCCCTAAACAATATAGTTACCAACTCATGGTGTTCACATTGTATTGGGTAGTACAGGTGATCTAGAGATTATTATAACATATAATCTAGAGATTATTTAACCATATATGCATAGGTTATACGCAAATAGTATACCATTTTATACAAGGGACTTGGGTGTCCTTGGATTTTAATATTCGAGGGGGGTCCTGGAGCCAATCCCCGGGACATGCTGGGGGCGGACCATATATTCTATCACTGCTCCAGGATCTGCTCTGCATAGCGCTTATTCCAATTAGAACTTGACAGGTCCGTGTGTGATGACTAATCAATCTGTTCCCACATTAGACTCTTTAAAAGCAGATAAAGGGGTTTAGTGATGCAGCAGTAACCAGGACACCATAAATTTGGTAAGGTAACTGAGGGACAGAGCACTTACACAGAGCACAAAAGCCCTCCCTTAAAAATGGCTTAGCCAGCATTTCAACACCTGGTCTGTTTGACTCCAAGACTTCATGGTCTTGGCGTTAACCGTAAAGTATAATTT
The DNA here is from genome assembly GCF_022682495.2 of Desmodus rotundus. NCBI lineage: Eukaryota > Metazoa > Chordata > Mammalia > Chiroptera > Phyllostomidae > Desmodus > Desmodus rotundus. Next base: position 21,472,976 of record NC_071397.1, read on the forward strand.
TTTGAAAGTTAAACATTTTTTATAGTTTATACTACTACAGTTGTCCCAATTTTCCCCCTCTGCTCCCATCCCAAGCATAATTTCTGTACTATGTTATCTTCAAGCTGCCGAAGGTAGTGACTCAGCAAATGTAACTTAGTGGTTAAGCCTGATATCAGCTTAACTTAAGATCATAACTGATATTTTTAAATTTGTTAATAAATTAAAATCAGAGTATGAGATGTCTTATTTTTTTCCACGCATTTGCCCAGCACTGGGAGCTCAGGCCCACTCCTGATAGAACAACTCTGTCGTGTTCAATGTATTCCAGACCTGCAAAGGGACAAGGGTTTGCAAAGATGTACCAGAATTTTTCCCAGGCTAGTTTTTACTATACCCTTGAAATGTGACTCCCAGTAAAATTTGCTGCCTTTAAAAATGTAAACAAAGAAATAATCAGCCAGACACCTAAATCATCAAGGAGTAAGGCAGGAGTTGGAAAAAAGAAAGCTTTACTTATAAAAGTATCTCTTCTGGACAATATACATATACAGCCTTCAAGCTCCCACAACCCAGAATAACTTACCTTTTAAAATAACTGACTGTAAAATTATCAGGAGATAATTACATTCCTGTTAGATAACAGAGTCGCTTCCAAAGGCAGTAGAATGATAAACATTACCTAAAAAGACTGGGTATCACTTTGGAAGTTCACAAATTCTTTTGCACTGGGCCCCCAATTTAGGCTTATGATAATCCTCACCCTGGTATGTGACTAAAATTGTCTGCAAAGAGCAGTTGTCCCAACGACATCCTGGCTGTGCCTGTAACATAATAGGTAAAGAATGTGGTGTCATTTAAGGAGACACAATAATTTTCTGTATTGAATGTAGAGTACTGAAGTGTTTGTAACACATTAAACTGTAAAGATTATTATTTGTAACAATTACAAATGTATAAATAATCACCAAATAAGTACAAAATCCCTGGGTCAAAATATCCATGTGTATGTTTGGTTTTAAGCAGTTATGAGCAAAATGCCGAGACTCCACTTCCCTGTACAAAAAAATCGGAAATCTACACAGTTTGCACACAAACTGCACCTCCATGAAAGCAAAATGAATCACAAGGAAATGGCCAAAATTGTGCCCAACACTAGGACACATTAAAAGGTTTCGAGTCTTCTGGTCACAGGTCCCTTCAAGAATCTGATACAACCTATGGGATCTCTTCTGAATGTACACAGTACGAGCATGTGAATGCAAAATTTTACCCATGGACTTAGAGAGTGCCTGATTCTTAACCTCCGCTTAAACACTTCTGACCTGGAGAAAAATCCCACTGCAGGATCACATCGAACAGTTAGTTACTCGACTTGTGCTCTGGCCTATAAGACACTGGGACAGCGACTTACACATAAAGTGTTAATACTCCAGCAAGAAATCCTAATCTAATCACAAAAAAAGAATCAGACAAACCCAAACTGAAGGACAGTCTACAACATACCCAGCCAGAACTCCCGAAGACTGTCAAGGTCATCAAAAACAAGGAGAGCCTATGGTAACACCATAGACCAGAGGGAACTAATGGGAGGTATCCCCTAGACAAGTTCCTGGAACAGAAAATGGATGTTAAGGAAGAACTAAGGAAATCCAAGTCAAATATTATGCCTAATTAAGGGTAATGTACCAGTGTGGGCCCAACGGTTGTGACAAAGGAACGTATGGCAGTAACAACTGGGAAAACTGGGCACAGGGCATTCGGGAACTATCCGCACTACCTTTGCAAACTCTGGCAAACTCAAAACTATTCTCAAACAAAAAGTTCACTTAAGCCCTGGCTGGAGTGGCTCAGTGGATTGAGCACCGGCCTGCAAAGCAAGGGGTCACTGGTTCGATTCCCAGTCAGGGCACATGCCTGGGTTGTGGGCCAGATCCCCAGTAGGGAGCACATGAGAGGCAACCACACATTGATGTTTCTCTCCCTCTCCTTCTCCCTCCCTTCCCCTCTAAAAGTAAATAAAATCTTAGAAAATAAAGAAACCTTTTTAAAAAGTTCATTTAAATTATTAAAGAATTTGAAAGGGGTTACATATTTCAAAAACTCTTCTGAGTGAAAAATAAGACTCTAAACTTAAATTTTATCCTGAAGATTTTATTTTTTTTTAAAAAAAAACAAATATGACACCTAAATTTATTCTTTTTTATTTTAAATATCTTTAAAATTTTTTTACTCACTAAAACTCTTTTATCACGTCTACAGATTTTATTCTCTATAGCATTGTCTATTTAAAAGCTTAAGTCAAATCAAGACTTAAAGGTTTTCTATACCAGGGAGAAAATAAGCTTTGAGGAGACAGACATGTGACAGCTTAATTTAAAATTTTAACATTTATGGTAGTGGAATACAAATGCAAATTCCATTTGGTAGCTGGAACAGGGCCCGTTATGCTTTGTAAATTAATTTACTAGAAATTGAGAATGAATGTTGCTCCTCTTTATGCAAAGATGAAAGTGTTTATCTTGACCGCCCAGTGTTCTTTACTTGCAGTGGCTCCTGACACTTCCATCAACCCTAGTTTTTCTACACAGATAACAAATGGCATATAATTAAACTCAGAAATGTAAGGAATAAAAAAGCACAAGGCGCTCTCCATTTAAGGAAATCCAAAAATAAGAAGCCCTGTTTCCTGCCCAAATTTGAACCAATTGAGAAATGAGATAAAATAGATGAGAGATGAGTAAAAAGAAATAATTTAGACAGATGGAGAAAATAAGAGAAATAGGAGAAATAATACCAAAATGTCACCTTTACTTCCAATAAAACCTAAATGAGAGAACATTTCCACAGAGGAGGAGGTGGATTCCAAATACTGAGCCCCACGACTGAACAGACACTGCCCTTCCAGTCACAGGCAGCGTGGTGCCCCGGGCGTGGGGTCAGCCTGCCCACCGGAGACTTAGAGCACGACGGAACAGGGCATAAGCTACGGACAGCGTGTTCACAGAGACACAAGTGAAAGTGGTGAGTCGCAAAGGGTAAGCCCAAATCCTTCAGACTTTAATATTAATCTTGACTGACCTTGTTCCAAAGTTTGATTTCCTGATCAGTTCACAATGAAAGCCAAAGACCTGCCGGCTGACGTCTGTGTGTTTATCACCAAGCCCAGCAGGTCCTTGATCATTCCTCCCCTTGACACCACCACATGCCTCGCATCCCAGTCCTGGCACATTTTACCCCAAGATGCACCTTGGTAAGAACCACCAAATGTTCTACGCGCTAACACCAAGGGTCCGGCAGCTGATGGGGCAGCAACTCAGCCGTCACCTGAACAAGCGCCGTGTGCTGCCTCATTTCCTCCGTGCGCTAGAGGATCCGACAGCACTTCCCATACCCGCAAACGGCTGAGAAAGGCGTTCACAGAGATTTCGTGGAATATCACATTATTTTTAGAAGAAAATAGACTCAATTCTCAACTCAAAGGTCAGTGAGAATCCTGATTATTAGGAATCTGCTGCTTCTTCTGACTAGTCTACTACATTTGGATATTAGTTCCCTGAAAAAGCAAAAACTAAGTTGATCACTAGGCGAAATACAATTTCCTTGAAATCATGATTTGCTAGACAGTAAAAATATATACACATACATGTTTTATATTTTATATTTTTATATATAGTACACTCTGATTTATTGAAATATTAAGTGTTTTAAGTTATAAGCAACTATCACAGACTCTGAACTGAGATAATAACAGTGACATTCACTGCAGTATCGAGTAACCATGTGTCAGGCACTCTTCCAAGACATCCACTTGCAATAGCTCACTTCATCTCACAATGACCAATGAAGCAGGTCCAATTATGCTTCCCCTTTTATAAATGAGGGACCTGAGGCATAAGGATGTCCAACTATCAGAGCATGAGATGACAGAACTAGCTCTGTGTCTGAGCATGTAATAGCGAAAAGAGCCTAAGGTAAATGAGCCTCGAATGAATAATATTCTATTCCAAGAAGTATGTCTATTATCATCGCTGCTTTTATTACGTATGAGTAAACTGATGCCGAGAGAGACAAAGTATTTAATTAAGCACGGCCACTAAAACCGAGAGTTGACTTGGAAGTTCAGGATCTCTAAAACAAACTAGGCTAAATGGTTTGCATTCCTAGACACTGTACCAAATGTTACAAAATAGCTTTTATGAGCTGAAGTGCTTCATTATCTAAGACTGACTGCAATTCTCACCAGGGTTAGCAAGGAAAAATATGAAACATTGTAACATATACCACAAAAGACAACATGTAAATTTTCATCATTTCAGAATTAAAAATCCAAATTAGAGAAGCACACTAATAACACAGGAATATTTGTTCATCATCATCTTCGGGGATTGTTAATAACCAAATAAATGCCACACTGTGTTAAAGGAAGAAACATGTTTATTAAGAGATTCTAACATCAAATCATTTAACAGCTATCAGTAAAAGTGACTAGTATAATGTTAACTAGATGAAGTGTGTACTAGGAAAGAAAAGTAACTTTCATGAAATACACACTTTTAAAAATCAGACTCCAAAAAGAATTTAATTATGACAGTTATAAAGAAAACGGCTCCATTAATTTCTTCCCTATCAAATATTTTGGGGGGCAAAAGTATATGAAATACTTAATTGTACAAGCTATACTTCTACTATACTTAATTGTATAAGATACAGCTTCTGAAAAAAGGGCTCAGACATCAAGAGAAACCCTCTGTTAGAGTGGTTGCAACACCCCATGCAGACTTAAGAAACCTGAGTTCTGCCATGCATACGCGGAGCCTACATTTCTTCAAGCACTAACAGTTAAGGTATTTTTCAATGTCAAGATACATTACTGCAACACTCTATTCCAATAAGATCATGGCTGCACCTAATCTATTTAACCAGTTCCACATCCCTGAGCAATAATATTTGCTTCCAACTTTTCATTATTATTATAAATAGTGCTGTAACCAATACCATTGTTAAACCTTTGGTCATATTTACCTTTTCCTTGTAATAAATTCTTAAAAGTGTAATTTCAAAATCAACATGAATATGTATTTCGTCCTGCAGAAAGACTGTATCATTTTCAGTCTTACCAGAAATACTGTTTGAAATAGCACAATATGAATGAAATACATGTCTATACTCATTTTTAAATATTTGTATTTTGTAACCACACATATCTCTATTACATAAACAGTATCTTTTAAAATACTGTGTTTATTGTTATGACTATTTTTAATGTGGTAAAAATATATAACAAAATTTACCATCTTAACTAGTTTCCAGTGTGCAGGTCATTGGTGTGGAGCATATTCCCGTGTTGTGGAGCCAACCCCTGGGACTTCTTCATCTCGCAAAACTGAAACTCTACACCCCTGAGCCAACTCCCCCTCCATTCCCGCCCCCAACACCCCTTCCCTCATCACCATTATACTTTTTGTCCTATAAATCTGACTACTCTAGCTACTACATATAAGTGAAATCAGACAGTATTTGTCTTTACAGGAATGGCTTATTTCACTTAGCATAAGGTTTCAAGGCAGCATGTATCAGAATTTCTTTCCTTTTAAGGCTCAATATTCCAGAGTGTATAAATCACATTTTGTTTATCCATGCATCCATCAACAGACACATGGATTGCTTCCACCTCTTGGTTACCGAGAATAATGCTACTAAGTATTATAGAATACTGTGCTTATTTACAAACCTTCATAAGCACAATAAAACTTTATGTTAGGAGTCCTTGGCACAAAGAATTCTGATTATTCCACTAAGGAGAGAGGATAATTCCACTTTACATGGCTCACAACTTCACCCTACTGGCTAGACCAGAGCTTGACACTTGTGAGCACATCACACATGTTATAAAGAAGTCACACACCAGACAAGAAAAATTAGTAAACATTATCTCTACTGGGGGGCAGAGATGGGAAGGTCCATCCTTTCCACCTCTCAGTCCCTGGAGCTCTCATATCAGAAATGGAGTCACTCAGGGTCACTGGGGGAAGCAGGAACTCTTCCCAGCCTGACCTCATGGGGTCTCCAGCTCCAGCCTCAACCACATACAGTCCAGCAGCCCACCCCAGCAACCATACCCTCATCTCTATTCACACATGGGCTGCCCCCGGGTGTAAGATCACACTTCCTGGAGACCATCCTTCTGTTCCTCTTCCTGATCGTGTTTTCACTTGCTAACATTAAGGACTTTTCCATTATTTCTCCAGAGCTGGGATTTCTGACTTACCAGAAAGTAGTTAGAAAAAAAATCTTTTTTGTCCAATCGTCTATGATTTCTCACTCTACTATAACAGATGGTAGGTATTATGATGCTAATTTTACGAAAGAGAAAACCACTGCTAGTAGTACATCAGTAATTTATGCGATGTCACAAAGTTTGAATGAGCTAAGCCAAATTTGGAACTTAAGTTTCTAAGATTTGTTCTCTAAGGGGCTTATGTTCTCTAAGGGGACTAAATGGTTAAAAAAAAATGCTCATGTTCTCTTCATGAGTTTATGCTACATTTTACAAATTCTCTTGTTAATTCTCAGTCACTAATACCTACAGTACATAAAAACCACTTTTCTTCTCAGAACATCAGGTTTACACACTTTGGGCACTAACTTCCTCTTTTAATTCAGAAATCTATGCAGTGTTACTTCTAATCGCCAAGATGTGGAAGCAGCCCAAGTGTCCATCAATAGATGAACAGATAAAACAACTATGGGATATTTACACATTGGAATTCTACTCAGCTGTAAAGAAGAAAAGTTTACCCTTTGCAACAGTGTGGATGGACCTGGAGAACACTCTGCTAAGTGAAACAAGCCAATCAGAGAAAGACAAAACCATATGATTTCACTCATATGTGAAATCTAATGAACAAATTGAACTAACAGGCAAAACAAGATAGACTCATATATGGAGAGCAGATGACAGCTAGTAGGGTAGGAGAAAGTTAGGGAGTGGAGGGATTAAGCAAAGAGGAAAAAGGACCCATGGACATGGACAACAATGAGGTGACTGCTGGGGGGAGGGTGGTATAAGGGGACTAAAGGGTAATGGAAAAAAATACAATAAAGGGTAAAGCAAAAAAATAAAAATAAAACCCTGGCTGGTGTGGCTCAGTGGTTGAGTGCCAGCCTGAAAAGCAAAGGGTCACCAGTTCAATTCCCAGTGTAGGGCACATGCCTGGGTTGCCGGCCAGGTCCCCAGTAGAGGGGGAGTATGAGAGGCAACCACACATTAATGTTTTTCTACCTCTCTTTCTCTTCCCCCTCCTCTCTCCAAAAAATAAATAAAATCTTTTTTAAAAATCAAAAAAATTTAAAAAATAAATTAAAATAAAATAAAATAATTACTTACCCACACAGTTAAAAAAATAGAAATCTAGAAAGAAGACACTCCTTTTTTCTCCTTTGGGGCTCCCTCAAAGAATATGTCACCAATAACTAAATATATCTACACTGTGTATTAGTTTTCATTTGTTCAGAAAGAAGCTATAGTTTGCTAGCTGGCAAGCTGGAAAGTAAATATGTTTTACTACCTTATTTTCTAAATTACTCATGAGCTTAAAATGTACCATTAACTACATTTCTGTAACTATACTAGGAACTATAACGATACTAAGAAAAGTAAAAACCAGTTTGTCCTAGTCCATGAAACCTAAAAGCACCCTACGATTATAGCGACCAAACAAAAAAAATAAACAACAAAAAAAGGCAGCCAGATGCTTGCAACAAAGAAATCCCCACTGCCCTGGCCTTGGCCAATGGTACCATAGGTACTTGGATCAGGAGCTGCTCAATAAGAATGTTACTTATGAGAAGGTAACTAATCAACTGAGTAAACTCCTCCACACTTGGGAACATTGAAGATGAGAAGCAGACACTTGGGGTGAAAAAAAATGCCAGTCAAGGCCAAGAAAGCAGGTGGATAGAAAAAGCTAATGCCAAAAGCTGCCTTACAGCTAGGCCACTGTACATCCTTACACTAACTCCTTTGTTGTTTAACCTTCTCCAGTAGCTTGAGTGAATCTCTGTCTCCTGAAACCAAGACTGGTAAGGACATGGGTGTAGTAACTGAGAAATTATTTTGTGTATACATTGTAAGAAAAAACAATTAGGTAAACATATTAATATCATGAGGAATCCAGGGATATAGAATGGGAAAAGGTAAAGAAGTATCCATGGTATGAGAATAAAATAGAGAATATCAGTAACAAACTTGGGATATAAAGCATAGATATCTATTTCCTAGCCCTTTCAATTAAAAGGGCCTAAAAGCAGTGATTACCAGGTAGCAATAAGCACATCCAGGCCCAGATCTTGACTTCTGAACACAAATCCCCACTGAAATAAATGAGGACTCCTTAGAGAAATAACCGATTTCAGATCTGGGGCAGGGAAAAATAGGAAGGGAGCTTGAAATATCTTGTTATGCCAAAAGGCAAAGACATACTGAAAGATCAGTAAGAATATGGTAAAAAAAAAAAGGCTTGGAAACCATTCTCAGCAGGTTCCCATCAGCCACATTTGGGACAATTAAAGCATCAAAAGGAATAGCAATGATAATGGATTCTAACACATTGAGTGAAAAAAAGAATCCATGAGTGAACACTGATATTTTTAAAAAGAAAGAGGGAGGGGTGGTGAAGGAAAGTTCTATTCAGAAGAATTCCAGCTCATACATGAGAAAGAAATGATTGCCATTTTACCAATTTAATAATTGAAAAAAGGAAAGATCAAGGAATACTACTCTCCGGGTAAAAGTCTGTTGGGGAACAGGATATGCACAAATTACTCACAGATGACACATTAAGTGTGAGAGAAACAGCACCCAAAAAGGTACTTTTACAAAAGAGAGATTTAGTAAATACCACCTTAATTAAGTAATCGGATTTAACACCCTCATTAAGGGGACCCACTGACATGTGCCTCCTGAAACGATGCAACAGGAAATATACACCATCACCTGCGTACATTTTTTGCAAAAAAAAAATGTTTAAGCAAAATGCAATTATGAAGAGATTATAAGAAAAATCCAGATTGTGGAACATTCTATAAAACAACTGGTGAAGAGGAGGCTTATCTAGAATAAATAATGACTAAATATATACACCAACCAAACGCAATCTATGATCTTTATTTGGATGTTAGAGTCCTAGGGAGTGCTGGAGAGCCAAGGGCTACAAAAGGTTGGGGAAACCCTGGCCAGGTGGCTCAGCCGGTTGAAGCATTGTCCCCAAACACCCAAAGGCTGCAGGTTTCATCCCTGTCAGAGCACATGCCTAGGTCTAGGTTGTCAGTTCAATCCTGGGCAGGGCACATACAGGAGGCCACCAATAGATGTTTCTCTCTCATACGGTCTCTCTCTCTCTCTCTAAAATCAATAAACATATCCACATATCCTCCAGTGAGGATTTTTTTTAAAAGGCTGAGAAAATCAGGGAAGAATACGTATTATACAGTAGATGATATAGAATTGTTTCTTAGGGATGCATATGGTATCATGATTATAGAAAAGAATGTCTTTATTTTAAAGACATACACACTTAACTATTTGGGGACAAAGTGTCATGATATGTAAACTTAATTTTTAATGGTTCAGTAAAAAATTGAAAATATAGAGACAAAGCTCAAAGTGTTAACACTCAGTGAACCTAGGTGAACGGTAGACACAGTATTCATGCAAACATTCTTTCTTCTTTCTACAGATTTTAAGGTTTTCAAAATAAAACAATGGAGGGAAAGCAAACTGCCCACAGAGAAGTCTAACAATCAAAATGGTACTGAGATAGACAATACCTTTTGAAGGGGAGAAAAACACAAAACAAAATGGTAGTTTCTGGTTAATGCAAACATTAAAAATATGGCTTTCTCATAGTTTAGGAAATATATCCCAATTTCAGGCTGGCTTTCCCAATTTAAATGAATATGTAATAAAGAATGTACACAATGTCCCTGATACATAAGTAATGACAGCCAACTTATCAAAAAATAGTATTTTCATTAAAAGTCCCTTAAGATGCTATGTTATCAATGCCCTAGAGAAAGAAAACATCCTTAAAATCAAAGATTACATTATAGAGTTTACACTTTAAAAGTATAATAAAAGAATAAAAATGAATTGGAATTTCTAAATTTTCTTTGTGATATCTGGTAGAGGTATACATGGTATTGAGAAAATAGAATGTTTAATTCAAGCTCTTTTGGTTGAAACCAACAGTCAGTTTTTAGGGTTCCTAAACTAAACATTTTATTTTAATACAGGCTGTCAACTTCCATTGCAGCAGAAGAGTCTAAATAACTCTCCCAAATTTAACTTTCGGCCTAACTAACTGCAGCCTGATCCGCCACCGAAGAACAACGGACATGAGCTACTGCCAGGTCCCTGCAGATATATATATATATATATATATATATATATATATATATGCACATATTTATATACATATATGAAATATGCCAAGTAATTTGACTGAAATTGGGTTTACACACAAAATGGAATTATTATTTTAAAAACTCTGAGGACTTCGCCATCTCTCTACTTTTCACTTATCATAATCATATTATTTGGTTCTGAATAAACACAGTAAACCGAACTCAGGCACAGCTAACCTCCACTCTCTCCTGCAAACACATTACCGAGTGGGGCAAAAGTAGCCTTACCGTTGTGAGCACACTAAACACAAACTTTATTCCTGTATTATTATTTATTAATTATTGTAATTATTTTCCACACAAACAACTGTAAGCCTACTTTTGCCCCACTCTGTACATTGACAGAAACAGAATTTGTTTTTAGGATGTACCCATACAAACATGAAGAAAGGAAAGGCAGTTTTTAAGAACATTTGGAGCTAGAATCAAAAGAACAAGGGGTACCTGACCTAACAGACAGCTGAATCCTAAGCCAGTAGCAAGGCACATTGAGAGAAGCAACCTGATTCACACCATGAAACCCCCCAAATCCCCACCAGAAACTGATGGTACCAGGTAGCCCCAGATGTTGGGGTGAGGGTGTGCCTTGATACAGAAGGACAAAGTCTAAGAAGCATATTTCCCTCCCTTAAGTGACTGCCTACCCTGGCAAGGATGGAGGTTCATTCTCGGGAGAGAGAAAAGAGACACAGATGAGAAAGGAGATTAAGAGTGTGGAAAACAGTGTGGAATTTCCTCAGAAAACTAAAAATGGAACTGCCCTTTGACCCAGCAATTCTGCTGCTGGGATTATACCCTAAGAATCCTGAAACACCAATCCAAAAGAACCTGTGCACCCCAATGTTCATAGCAGCACAATTTACAATAGCCAAGTACTGGAAGCAACCTAAGTGCCCATCAGCAAACAAATGGATCCAAAAACTATGGTATATTTACACAATGGAATTCTACACAGCAGAGAGAAAGAAGGAGCTTATACCCTTTGCAACAGCATGGATGGAACTGGAGAGCATTATGTTACGTGAAATAAGACAGACGGTGAGGGACAAATACCATGTGATCTCACCTTTAACTGGAACATAATAAATAGAAAAAAAAAAGGAAACAAAATATAACCAGAGACATTGAAGCTAAGAACAATCTAACAATGGACAGGGGGGGAGTGGGGAGGGGACAGTGAGGAGAGGAGATTACAGGAACTACTTACTATAAAGGACACAGGGACAAAATCAAGAGGGAGGGTGGAGGTGGAGGAGGGAGGGGGGTTGGGCTGGGGTGGGGTGGAGGGATGGGGAGAAAAGGCACACAACTGTAATTGAATACCAATAAAAAAGTAAAATTAAAAAAAAAAGAGTGAACTCATATAGTAAAAGTGAAGATTCTCCAACAATTTTCTGCTCATGCTGCTCCCTTGGCTGGAGCTGAAAACAGATTTCTTTGAGGACTCAGAAGAGTTCAAAGAGAAAAGACCTTAAGGCTCGGAGAGCAAGGGTTCCCCTGCTGCAGAGGCCAGCCAGGTCATCCCACAGTCAAGGTTGGCAATGACAGTTCCCCACACAGACAGCCTCCACAGCCAGGGGGGAACACGAGTAAGTAGGCAGCCAAGGAGGCCTTCTGAGGAAAGCCTCTAATATGAAAGGGAGACACTAAACAAATGAAAGATTTTTAAAAAGTAACTGAGAAGAATCAGACCTGGGAGGGGAGATAAAACTTAAAAACTTACTAACATCCTCAGAGAGTATGGAAGATAGAATAGGAGGCTATGCCAACAAGTACATGAAAAGGCTCTCAACATCATCAATTATCAGCAAAATGCAAATCAAAACCACAATGAGCTATTATTACCTCACACCTGTTAGAAAGACACCTATTATCAAAAAGGCAAGAGACAAGACATGTTAGAGAAAAGAGAACCCTTGTGCACTATTGGACAAAATGTAAATTAGCACAGTCATTGTGGAAAAGAGTATACAAGATTAATTTTTTAAGTTTAATGTAATATTTTCATTTAATTTTAAAAAATTTTTTAAACTAAAAAATAACTACTACGTCATCGCGCCATCCCACCTTTGGGCACACAGCCAGAGGAAAGGAAATCCCTATCGTGAAGAGAGGTCAGCACTCCTGTGCTCACTGCAGTGTCCCTCACAGTAACTATGACGTGAAGTGACCGCCGGAAAAGCTAAAACATGCTTTCAAACAACTTTAGCAGGGTAGAAAAAGGAAAGAAGAGAAGCTGAAACTACTCATTTTCATTACAAATCCTTCTGCACAGTCTGCTTTGTAACCATAGTATGATGTTTAAATAAAGTGTTTAAGAATTATTCATAGACTTCAATTTGAAAATTTGCTTTATTTACTAACATGAACTTTTTTAGAGTAACTCTGTCGACGCAATTGTGGTTCATCTTTTAACTGATAATGTAGTACAGTAGGTCCTTAAATAGTGTTTCATTATAATGTGGATGAGATGCTGTAGGAATTTAATCCTTGTTTATATCAATTTGCTGTAATAAAATTGGTTTCATTTGATGTCCTTTTGCTTAAGATCTCAAAACATATCAACATTAAGTAAGAGCTTATTGTACTTACTGCCCAATTATACAATCATTTATTTATTCATTAAACTATTCACAGGCATTTTTATATAGAAACTTTGGAAATAACCAAAGTTTCTATATAAAAAACAACAGTATGATTTAAAAAACTCATATCTACTTGTACATGTGTAAGATTTCATACATTCAGCTGTCTTCAAACTTTGTGTCTTGTGTTCCCTAAAGAATTTTAACTTCTTACACATTTTTTAAAAACTAAACTGTAGGCTTTACTTCGATTTCATGATTTTATCCCCATAATATCTTTTTTTTTTTGCTCCAAGATCCCATCCATAGTACAAAAACGCATTTAATACTTAGTAGTATGTCTCCCCAGTCTCAAAGACTGTTTTTCACTTATTCTCAGGACAAACTTGTTTAAGCAATGAACATTGTTAAAGTTGAGCATTTTAACCTCTCTGGGCCTCAGCTCCCTTTGCTGTAAAATGAGAAAATTCCATTATTTGAGGATATCTAATAATACCTATGAAAGGACCATATAAACTTTGTTTTCCATACTGGGAGTGTGTATTTGCTTAATATGTATTATTTGCAAACTAGACAAGGATCAAAAATGTCTTCTCATAAAATGTGCAGAAGAGAATTAAAATCCTCCTTCACCCCCTGAATATAAAACTTCATCTTTACAATTGAATGGAGAAACCAAAGATTCTTGTCATGTTCATATAAGACTTGTATATAATAAAGTGTTTGAGAAACTTTAGGGGGGGAATCACAATAAATCCAAAGAAATTATAATTTAAAACCTACTAAATATTCTAACTTTACTGATAAATGCCACATAATAAATCTCAAAGGGAAAATTCTTAGTATCTACTTCTTGATTATTTTTTCATTAATTTATCAAATAATTGGAAAATGGGTTTGAAAATGGCATTATCGAATAGAATGAATTATGAATTAACTGGCATAATAAGAATTATATTTAAATTTTAGAATATAATGTTATGAATAATTAGAATACATTTTCTGAACTCTGGACAATGAACAAAAATTTTCTTAGTTTTATGGATTCAAGTACCACTTATATTAAAACTTTTGGAGAAAAGATTTGTCAGTCTTTTAAATTTGTTAATAAGAATAAACTCCTTAGCAAATCCACTTTAAACGATGTGCAGTATATAAGATTTTAATAAATGTTTTGGGGGGTTTAATACCACTAGTTTCTTGACAAACTCAGAAAGAACATCCTAGTAAGTCAATCACTGAGCATTACACCAAATATTGACCCTTTACTGCTAGCGAGGCTCTCATAGGTCCTCAAGACAAAGAAATCCTTTAGTACAAACATGAGCTCATGGGAACATGCTAACTGACCTCATACAACACATTGCCCTACTTTTTAGTGGCAGGACCTTTCCCTCGCTCCATACACACAACACCCATTGAGATGCATGGGGCCCTGATGCAGGGAAGGAGCGCCGTTTGGCCTCCGTTAAAGGGAAAAGTTTATGTCTGCTTTTGAATGTTGTCTGCACCTGGCTCCCAGCCAGTCCAATATAAACGTCACCATTCATGAAGTGTTAAGATAATCCCTTGTCTTCTGTGAATTCCAGACTTTTGAAAAGGTCAAAACTCAGTTTGAAAAGAGGAAAGTCATTATACTTACGAAGGTCCAGAACATAAGAAGAGTATCATACAGGGTAGTACAATACTGACAAATGATCAAAAACACTCTGCTGTAGATGACATGAAAGTCTACTCAACAATAACTGCCATTTGAAGTGTTTATTATGTGCTAAGCACTAAGCTAAGTGCTTTACATATATCATCCCATTTCATTCTCACAAAAGTCATGTGGGTGGATATTATCCATATTTTGTAGGTGAGGAAAGTGAAACTTAGGTAAACTGGAAAAGCCAACATTATAAAATTCGTATGCTCTTAAAATACTATGGTATATCTAACATTAACTCTAAAACATGGGTAACGACATTAACTAAATATTTGGAGATAGCCTATTCCTTTGGAAATCACTTTTAAATTTTATCCTACGATCTTATTTGATACTTTGTTTCCTAGGGCAGGTTTCCTTTTCCTTCCTCAATCTCTACAGTAGTGGCATGATTGCATAAATACACTTTCAGTTTCTTAAGTGTGCAGGAGACTGCAAAATAATAATAAATGTGTGTAGCATAGTCTTGGACCAAACAATCTTTTATTTAAATTCACCATTGCCTTTTTGTTTTGATATAATTGTCAAACTGCCAGCAACCACTCTCCTAACTGCCAGAGGCTGACCTCCCTTTCAATGAGAAAGCTATGGGAAAATTTTTCCTATCTCCCACAGCCCCTAATATGAACCTTTCAAGCAGATGAACAGACAAGCCAGTCAACACCCACCCTACAAGAGCAAGAGCTCAAACACTGTTTGACAGTGTGGTGACCCAGGCCTTGAGACTATTCCAAATGTCATAATCCTCTTGTTAAAGCTTTCAGTCAGCTCCCCAGGGTACAGAGCCACAGGAACTCCTGTGGCTCATGGGGAATCTAGACAGCACAGACACAACCTCGTTGGAACCCACTCTCCTAAATTGGAAGTCATGGTACTGGAAACAAAGGCGGTTTTCCCACCACACGAATGCAAGGAACAGAAGTGGGGGGCCATGATCCCATCTCAGCGAATCTCAAGTCCTGAATATTAAACACAGGACCAAATTCAGTCTTTGAGACTATTCAATTTAGCTGGTTTATTTACCACATGAATCTGAACTATTAAATCACAGATTTCATTCCCTCTCCCAGGCTATCCAGATGCAGCTACACTGATGTGCACATACTGAGTAATTAAGTAGCAAACATGTGAAGGGCTCTGACTACAATTAGTTTTTTCCTTAAAGGTTGAACGCATGGCAACCAGACAGACAGAGATGACCTGCAACTCTGCAATCTGAAGGATTTAGACAATTTCCAAATTCTGAACACCAGCTTACTGCTATGAGTTTGAAATCCATTTCTGGAAAAAGGTGTCATGAAATAAGATGAAAAAGTAAATGTTATCAAAAAAACCCCAAAAAACCTTTCAGGTAGCCTTAAGGTTGTTATGGCTCTTGTTACTCAGAAATAAATGTTTTGGCATCACTTACATTTCTCATTGATATACTAATTTAAAGAGAAGGAAGAAATGTGAAATATTATTGTTTACTACAAAAAATTATCAATCTCCTGGGGCTTTTAGATATATACCAGTCTCTTTTGCCTACTAATATTTGAAAGGTGAAATACAGATTTTCCTGAAATCCCACTACAATAGTCATTTCTCAAGGACCAGATCACAAGAGGCGGTGTCCTAGAGGCCACGCGGAAATAGCTCCATTAAATACGTCCTCACAGACAAGATGAGCATAAACTGCATTAAACCAAACTCTGATCCTCCACAGATCTTGTTAGAGTAAACCTCTTAATTACAAATCTGATGATGATAATTTTCAATAATCCCTTAAAAATAAGAACAGTTTTCCCCATGACTGATTCATAAAAAGTAGAATTGGCAACTTTTGCTACTGTATTTTAGCACATGAAAACAGAATTTTGCTTTCTACCTTAATGTGCTCTCTATTCCCTTTTAACGTGCCCTTTGTGGGGTACTTTTTCCCAGCAGTATTTTCTGTGACTAACTTTTTTCCAAGTGCCATGATCCTGAATGGACATCTAACTGACATTCCTGGGGTTGTTGGAAGACTTTAAGTTAAGCCAAAACTATCCTTTCAAGCTGAAACCATTTAACTGATTTTGAAATCACTGTATTTAAAAAATGTAGAAATAATACTGATTCATTTGAATGCTAAATTCTTTTTCATCAAATTTCCCTTGTGGTACAAAATTTGGAGGGTTTTTATTATATAAAGATAATTTCTACACTTTCAATTTTATATTTTAATTTTAAATCTTTAAATAAATATACATATATTCATAAGTGAGTATTTGTTCATTAAAATTACTTAAATTATCTTAAGTGTTTAAAACAAGTTTCAAACAACTGAGAGCGTTTTTAAGCTTAGTTGGTATGTAATACATAAATCACGTGTATCGTGCAGTTTCTAAGGGAACCGAATCAGCGGAGACTGGGGAAACAAACTAGGAGCCAAGTGTTTTGATTTCCTATGTGGCTATTAGCAAATCAAATACCTTCCTTGTGACTCAGTTACTTTATGTAGAAACAAGGTAAAACACAGGATCTGTGGAAAATCAGATTCAACATTTGAAGACAAAATTTCCATGTTATTTTAAAAAATAAAACTAAACTTTATTTTACCCATTATTTGCAAATAATATCACCATGGAGTCAAAAGACTAATCTCTGAGCTCCTACAGCTCATAAGTAAAAATACACACACTCACACTTTTAAAAAAAATCAAAACTTCAGTATTTTCTCTGTAAGCAGGATGGTTAAAGAATGAAACTGGTTAAAGCATCATTTTGCCGAAATGATTTTTACTGAACAAAGTAATTAAGCATAGGATGTCACTCTTCAAAGAACTAGAATAGCATAGGCTGCTAATGTTTACTGCGTACCTACCACTTACAGCACTGTTCTGAAATTTAACAATTTAATCCTCAAACTAGATGGGTACTATTTCCCCTTTATTCCCATTTTAGAGAGAAGGAAACTAATGCACAAATAGGATACCTCCCCGGCCCAGAATTATATGGTTATAAAGTGGCATATTTTGTTCTTAAAACCAAAACTGAATAAAACATAGTAATATTTGATGATTCAGAGAAGAGTAAAATATTCAGTGCCAAACAAAGAATATTCTTTTTAAAGCTAAATCATGCCTGTACAAAAATGCAGACATAGGAAAAAAAACCCCAAATCTTCCCATGAGCACCTACTTCCACTTCCCTGGTGATCCCGGGGAGGGAGAGCGATGCCCAGTGACGACCAGCAAGCCTCGTAGGGACAGTGGAAAGAGTAAAGGTTCTGATTCTCAGACAATCGACTTTCCAAACTCACTAGCCTGGGAGTAATATCATCACTGCAAGCTAATTTAGACAATATCAAATTATTTTCTTCTACAACACTAACATCTTTAAAACATTTTAAAAATTAAAATCTCATTCTGTTTTTCCCCACGTTCCCATAAATGAGGCAAAATTTACAAATACAAATCATGTGTAAACATTTAAAATACAATTTCCTAACAAACTTAAGTTACTGCACAATCTACAAAGTACTCAATTAAAAACTAGGATAATTGTGAGTGAGGCTGCCCAAAACTCTAGAAGTGAAACTCATTAAACAAATACATAATAGGAGGGTTCAACAGCATACTTATGACAGAGAAACACTCAGGACAAAAATCTTCCAAGCAAAACCAAATGCAAGATTGAAAAATCAGAGAAAGACTGGGCTGAATGCAAAGGAAAGCTGTGGTCTAATCAATGGTATTAACATAATCCAAACATAGAATATGTAACAGCTACAGCTGGAGAGTGTCCGCGTGGAACAGAGAAAGGAGAAGCCCACAGAGCAAGAGCTCGGCAGTGTTCATTAGCCACGTTAACAAAAAAGGGAGCCCAGAGCAGCTGCTGCAAACTGTCTGGTCCCTGGGCAAGAATAACTGTTTGGCAGAGACAGCCGTGCCAGGCAGTGGTTACTTGGTGGCAAAGACAACAATGATGATAATGATAACAACAACTAACTTCTATTGTGCACGCAACGTTTTTCCAGCCAAAATGTTAGGTCCTTGACATAAATTATTTCATTTAACCTTTACAAAAACCAATGAGGTATCATCTCTACAGCTGAGGAAAATGAGGTTTACAGAAGCTTAGTAACGTGCCTCATATCACTGCCGTAGTAACTGCCCAAGCCATGACCTGAACACAGATCAGAGTCCACAGTCTATGCCTCCCTAATCATTAAAATAATATAAAGGTTGCTCAGAGAAAACAAAGGAGACCTAAATAAATGTTGTGTTCATAGATTGGAAGATTCCATATTGTTAACATTCAATTTTCCCTGAGTAGATTTAATACAATCAAAATCACAGCAAACTTTTTTTTTTTTATCCTCACCTGTTTATTGATTTTAGAGCAGGGGCATCAAACTCATTTTCACCAGGGCCACATCAGCCTCACGGTTGCCTTCAAAGGGCCAAATGTAACTTTAGGACTGTATAAATGTAACTACTCCTTAACTATTAAGGAGTTGAAATTACATTTGGCCCTTTGAAGGCAAACGCGAGACTGATGTGGTCCCCAGTGAAAAATGAGTTTGACACCCCTGTTTTAGAGCAAGAGGAAAGGGGAGAGAGAGAGAGAGAGAGAGAGAAACAATGTGAGAGAGAGAAAAAGAGAAACAATGTGAGAGAGAACTATATATCAGTTGCCTCTCGTGGGCGCCCCAACTAGGGACCAAACCTGCAACCTTTTGGCTTACGGGACAATGCTCCAACCAACTGAACCCGTTGGCCAGGGCTGAAGCACAGCAAATGTTTTAACAGAAATTAGTATTTCCATGAAAATAGAATAAAATAGAAAAGTCAAAACAATTTTATAAAAGAACAAAATTGTAGCACTCACACTACCCAACTTCAACACTGAAACCTCCAATCATCAAGATGGTGTGGTAGTGGCATAAAATTAGACACGTGGATCAATGGAACACAGCAGGGCCCAGACAGATCCAGCCGTATATGGTCAATATGCTTCTTAACAAGATGCCAAGGAAGTTCAATGGGGAAAAGATAGTCTCTTCAACAAAGGGGGCTGGAACAACCTGTCGTCCATTTGCAACTCCCATATGTACCTAGCATCATATACAAAAATTGATTTAAAATAGACCTTAGTCCTAAATGTAAGAGACAAAATTATAGAATAAAATATTGGTGAAAGTCTTTATGATCTTCAGTTAGGCAAAGACTTCTTAAATAGGACATGAAAAGCATGAACCAGTGATAAACTGGACTGCATCAAAATGATAGATGTTCGCCCTTCCATATACAGCATGGCTTCTCCGACAGCTTTTCTGATGGGGAGAACAAACCAGTCTTCCGCCCAGCACAGTCCAGTCTACTTGGCGCTGCATTCTTTTCTTTTCACTGTCTGTTAATAAATGGACATTCTGGTTTGCACATCAGTGTCCTGAGAGTTCACTTCCCCAGAACAGGTCAGTCTCCCTGAGTGGGATGTGTTCACAAGACTCAGTTTCTACACCTACGGAACTATAAAACAGACCCTGGGCTATGATGACATCATCTAAGTCAGTGATTTTTAACCTTTTTCATCTCAAGGCACACACATACACTAATTACTAAAATTCTGTGGAACACCAAAAATATACATATGCCAATGTGACAAAAAAGATAAGTATAATTTTGATTCATTCATTCATTCACACTGGACAGTTATTGTTGTGGTTGTCATTTTTTTTAGTTGACAATCGAAGGGAAAAAGAGGTCAGTGTCCCAACTAAATAGCCAGGTATTGTATGTTTTAAAAATCCTTGTGACACACTAGTGTGTCTGCCGTGGCACACAGGTTGAAAGTCACTGATCTAAGGGAACAACACCCCAACACCTAGACCAGCCACCAAACTCTAATAAAGTCTCTCACTGTATATATGTATTTTTTAACTATAAGAAACAGTCCTTTGGAAAACCAGGATTCTATTTAAGAAATCAGCTGAAATTTCCCACACTGTTTTTTCCCCTCAAAGACTGCAGTAGTTAACATTTGCCACTGAATGCTCCAGCAAGTCTGAGAACAATAGGGGCAAAGAAAAATGAATGATTTGAAATGAAAACAAAGAAAGCCAGTCATGAATTAATAAAATCAGATACAGCAGAGGGAAAAAACCCTTAAAATGCATGTTTTCCATTATTATAAAGAAAAAAATAATGGACAAGAAAGCAGAAAAATGGTCTACAATTTACCTAATATCTTGTGATCATTTCTTAAATTAAAATAATGGAATTACACACAATTGAGTCAAACCAACATTTTTTTAATAAGGAAAACTATTGACATGGTTACTTAGAATCAGCATGAAATACCATTCTATTTATTAACTGCTATTTAAAGAAGACTGATTTCCCATAACCAGTAAGAAACATTCTACAGTATGTTTGCCTTAGTAATCTTCAATTAAGATGTTAAAAAAAAACCCACAACCACTGACATTTTTACAATTAGCAGATGGAACACGATCTAATAATAGAAATTGAACAACACTTTTTACCACCTGCTGGTAGTCTGTGTTTATTAGTCAGTGGTGAGAATTTCAATAATTTCTAAATAATGGTTAGTTGGCAAATTTGCTGCACAAAGGCCGAACATGATGGCAGATGCCTGAGCGTGTGGTGTGGATCCCATGGTGCCGCTTAGCCTTCCTGATCCCCCTCCGCCTCCTCGACTGCCTGCAATGTCAAGTCACTCAGCATCTGATGGCAAAGGGAACAGCTGGGAGGCAGGGCTGTTGAGGACTACCTACACTAAGGGCTCACTCCTCCCAAATCTCCCACCCTCTCTTAAAAGGCACTAATCCCTCTTTGCCCCATGACTTGCTTCTTTAGGCTCTCACATAAGTCCCCATGATACCACCCTACCACAAATTCCTTCAATCTCACCCCTCCACCGTCAGCCTCATCAGTCACAAGTATTCAAGGAATGGGGCTGGTCTGGGGGAAACAAAACTCAACTGTCCCTCCCTGAGTGAGGCATAACCGCAGAATGGCTCCTCGCATCTTTTTCCATCGGGGTGCCTGGGTGCTGTCTGAAACAGACTACACAATCTTTTCACTACTATACGGGGTGGGGCGAAAGTAGGTTTCCAGCTGTTTGTATGGAAAATAAAACAGCAAATAATAACATGAGAATAAGCTCTGTGTTTCAGGTACTCACAACTGTAAACCTGCTTTTGCCCCACCTTGTATTAAATACAGTTCCCTTGTTTACAATCTAGGCATTTGGGCAGTGCTGGAAGTTACATTTTAAAATATTGCCACCTTATAGTTACTTTATTATGTAGGAAAACATTAGAAACCCAACAAAATATGGCCTCCAATATACAGTCTCTCATAACTTTACTTTAAAAAATGTATATAATTGAAATATAGGTTGATTGTTGGTTGGTGTCAGCACATACTTAGCTTAACCTTCCACCTTCCAGATGGACAGCTGGTAAAATCTTAGTAAACGTTCCCACAGATGACTCACTCTGCGGCAACACGCTGCTTCAGTTATGACTACCACCTTGAACTAAGACCGAAAAAGAAACCGATACATTTTGAATAGATTTTCAATCACAAAAGCGTGACTTTTAAAAATCTTTTTTCAGCTTCATCTTCACATAAAAAATTCCATGAACCATTTAAATTCTGTAACCCTTCAGAAATTTTTAAATATGGCACTTTCATTTACCAATATCACTTCACTTTCTTGCACGCCCGTCTCCCAGCAGCACCCAGTGTGTTAGGTTGCAGAAATAAAAGATGACGACTGTACTTGCAGTAAACAGCTAACCAGAACATTTTAGGTATAATGTTAATACTGTATTTCTGTACCACAGGACAGCAGCCCCACCAGACACGAGGGCGTTTCATTAGGAATACACTCAGATTATACTGTCAGGAATTGAAAATATCCTCAACTCTAAACGTCCTAATTCTAACGATTTTCTTGTTCAACCAAGGGTAAAACTTTGTGCATTAAATAATCATTTTCCTGTCTTTTGAGAACATAATCATCTGCAAACCCTCCTCTGAAATATGTGATCATTGCTTATAACGTTAAAGGAGGAAGGGACATTAGCGTCAACCTAACGCAACCTACTCGCCAGATCCACTAAACCACCACACACACACACACACACACACACGCATGATGTTTTGACCAAGGTCTCACAGACAGGAAATAACAGCATCAGGCTAACTCCGGGTATCCTGACTCCACATGTTTTGTTCCTCCTGCTACATCACATTGTCATCATTAAATGGAACAAGAGGCAGCACCTTCCCCCACCAGCCCACCAAGGGTTGAAAAGCCTCAGGTTTAGTAGGGACCCTGACCAGCAGAAAGCCCTGCCTCCCCCTGCACCTGCTGGGGTGACAGGGCAGAGCTGCCACCCTAGGGAAAAGTAGGATAGGAAGGAATTCCCAGTCCCAGCCAGAGCGAGAAATCAGGAAGCACTGAGCTCCTGGTGGGATATAAAGGAGGAAGCCAGGTGACAACAGGGAGGAATCCAGAGAAAAGTCAGCTCTCCTTCCCAAGCTGCCAGAAGGAAATGAGCTAGCTTGGGCTGAGGTGAAGGAAGGGTCACATATCCAGGTGTCTGACACTCTGAATGGAACTAAGGGATATACTTTTCCCATAAATACCACCATGTTGGATGCTGTAGCACTATCAACAGGAAGCCTTGGCTTAAGGAAAGAAATATGAGGTTCAGAAAGCCAATTTACAGTGAAACTTTGAAACAAATCCCTTTGTTAATTAGATCCTGACTATTCTTCTAAATGGGGTGTGACTGTAGCAACTTCATTTTCCTAAAGGTCTCCCTCATGTCCAGCAAGTCAGAATCTGATACATCACTGTCAAGACCGTGATGAAAACAAGAGACTGCACTTTCTAATAGAAAATGTGATTGTGAATATGAAGTTGGTAACAAAACAACAAATATGCTTAATAATTCTGGTAATTGCTATGTCATTTAAACAGTTAACTTTAAATTAGGCTTTTATTTTAAATGCTTGTTTGAAATTAAAATTACTCTTTAAAAATAAAATCAGATGTTTTTACCTGCTTAAAAAAATAGATCACAACTAATAACTAAGACAAGAATTTACTAGTCTAAAATAATTTTTTCAGAAAAAGTCTAAAAATAAAAGGAAATTTAACCTGAAACATAAACTATACTCCACAAAAGGAGAAAATATCTTGAGGTAAGTACTATAAAGGGGAATTTGTTTCAAATGGCCAATCTAAATTAACATCTAGTTTTTAAAAAAAAAAACCTTTTAATCTTCTAAAAACATTTGTGCTAAGTAGACTAATTTTTTTAAATAAAGGACAGTATGAAAAACCTCAACTTCTGTTATAATATATTGAACTGAAATAGTCACAACATGACCAAATATCTTCAAACCTCAGAATAATGTATATTTAAACAACCCTTGATGCAACTATACTCATTTCACTTGAGCTGTTCACGTATGAAGCCAATATTTTTAAAGTCAATTTTAATATATTTAATTTTATGCTACTTCATAGGTATTTGTCTAAACAAACTATAAACACTAAAAATATTCCAGCTCTTTTATTCCCCAACAACCAATCTTTACTAGATTACAAATAAAAGAAATGAAATCAGTATCTTTCATTATATATTTTTTAAATTACTGAGCCTGCCCTAGCTGGGTGGCTCAGCTGATCATCATCCCTGTGTACCTTAAGATGGTGGTTCAATCCCCGGTCAGAGCACATACAAGAAGGCAACCAATGGATGTTTCTCTTTCTCTCTCTTTCTACCTCCCTTTCTGCTGCCTGTCATTCTCTCTCCTTCCTCTCTTCCCTCTCCTCTCTCCCTCTCCCTCTCCCTCTAAAAAGCAATGAAAATAATGTCCTTGGGTGAGGATAAAAAATAAAAGTAAAAAAGAATTACTGAGCCTGAACATAATTTTTGTATCACTAACTCAAAATAAGTTGACTCCCAAAAAGAAAATAATTAAGAATATGAATGCAGTAATTGTGATGGTACCAACATACGAACAAAATTACTCATTATTATTTATTATTATATAAATAGATAGAGGTTTATATAGGGAAAATGTGCTTCAATATGCCTTCATCTTTTTTTTCTTTTATTAGTATTTATTTTATGCTGAATTTACTCCTGGGCCACAAGTTTTTGTTTCTTCAGTTTCTTCTGGGACATCTTTCTCTTCTGTGCAACTTCCTCTTCTGCTTCAGGAACAACTGGCCTTTTTCAGTGAGGATCATCTGAATGTGGCAGGGAGAGCTCATGTGTGGGTTAATTCTCCACGAGCTCTAAGTTCTGCTCCGCATCGTGGGAGCTTTGTTCACCTGGATGTGCTCAATGACCAGAGAATCTGCATCTAAACCCTAAAGTTCAGCGCTACTCTCTGCATTTTTAAGCACGTACAATAAAAATTCAGCACCCTTTTTTAAAGGGCCATGTACCTGTGTCGAGCCCCACTGTTTGACCACCTACTAAACTCTACCATTGTTAAGGAGGGAATGGCAAACGTTGCTTCTTTAAAGTGACATCCTTCACATACTTGGTGGCTTTTCGAATATGTATACCCTTGCTGGTCTGAGCAGTTTCAGTGAACACAAAGATTTGAAACTCTTGATTTGCATGATCTTCTGGGGTTTTCTGGGTCAACTGAATAGCAAAACATTTTCAGAGGTCATCTCTGGCTGCTTTCGGGAAGAGGAAAAGCGAAGGCTCCTGGGAGAATTCATGAGAACTCAATGTCTCTGACTTCATCTTTAAAGTCCGAAATTCATGTACTTAAAAATTAAGCAAAGAAAATGAGCTACTCTACCTTGTTAGATTTCATTTTTACCATTGCACAAGGTAGTTTTATATGAAATATGATGCTGTGTCTCAATAAACAAGAGACAAAAATCACTCTTTGATCAACATCCTTCCACAAGCGGGAAGACAGAGAGAGAGAATGACAGAATGCTTCTATCTGGGGATGTCACTGCATTAAAAATCAGCAGAGACCATCCTGGTGACAGAAATAGCACCTGCCGCTAACAGTCCCTCCGAGTAGGATTTGACCTCCTATTAAATCTACGATGGACCAAAGAGAACACTTAGTTGAAGCACATCTCTTCACCTGCTCACAACGCAGTGCCTTCCTCCAGCAGCACTTGTCACAGCACCGGTTATAGCTGTGCTTTCAAAGTAAACCTAACTGCAACACACAATGGAATTATCCAAAGCAAACCCTGAAAAGTGGAAAGACAAACTCTTTACTCTTAAGACATCTGACAGAAGATGAGAGGACTCCAAAGCCGATTCTAGAGATATATTTTGGTCAAAGCTCCTGATGAGATCTTAGAAGTTGAATGCCTTAATCAAAATATTACTGAAGAAATATAGAGGCAAAATATATGCTAAAGGGTTTTATCTATTTGTTTATTAGTATTCTCACCATGTTACAAAAATGATTTGAGGTTACTTACAAAATTACAGCAAGATGTTATCATTTAGAAGTGGGACCAGGGTAGACGCAGCAGAGTGTGGGTGGGAGAGGAGGTGGCAGAGGCTGCAGAGCCCCTCACCATCACACATGTGTGACCTCTGGTGATCTTGGGTGAGTCATTTATCCCCTCTCTGCACCCATTCCCTCATCTGTAAAATGGGATGGTGACACCACATGGGCTGTTGTGCAGATTAACACAATGTATGTAAAGCACTTAAAACAGTACCTGGCAAGTAGTAAATTTTATAGAAATGTCAGCCAAAGATGGAAAGTTGGGTGGGGTTGGGGGGCAGGCAGTGGGGAACAGGACAGGAGTAGAAAATGGATCCATAAAAAAAAGGCCAATACACACAGCCCTCTACCATGTGCTAGGTATATAAGACTTGTTTTTATTTTATCCATACTATCTGTCTTTTTATATCATGGTATAAAAATTCAAAAATTTTTAAAGATTTTATTTATTTAGTTCTAGAGAGGGGAAGGGAGGGAAAGAGAGGGAAAGAAACATCAATGTGTGGTTGACACCTGAGCGCCCCCTATTGGAGACCTGGCCTGCAACCTAAGCATGCGCCCTTACTGAGAATAGAACCGATGCCCCTTCAGTTTGCAGTCCAGCGCTCAATCCACTGAGCCACAGCAGCCAGGGCTAAAAAGTCAAATTTTAAATTTGGGCCATTTATACCCCATTCTATTTTTATAAGATAAGACATCTTTAGTGTGTGATGTTTCCACTAACCAAATTAATTACGCACTGTATTTAGCTGACATGAGTTTGCCACATCTTTCCAAAAAGGAGTATGACCGATTCAGGCAATTTTGACAGCACCGTAGAAGTGCTCCACTTTTAGAACTGGGTGAAAGGTCTTGACTCGTGCCCTTTAAAGATGATCCCCACAAAAGGGAATGGAAGATACCTTTGAAACCCAGATCCTCAGCACCTCCGCTTTGCCTAAGTTTAGGGCTTAAGGCCATTTCAGAGGACGACAGGAGAGCAAATGAGGTTAAACTAAACCTGAAAGTAAATAATAAAACACTGAAAACATCCAATTTCCCACTCTTTCTAACTTAAATATCTAGCCAATGATGACTCCAACTGTATTATCAATTCTATTAAAATAAAAAGCCCTGCAAAATCATATAAAATGTATTTTAATCTATTACCAAATACTTGCTAACATCTAAATAGATACAGACATTTGGGACATATGATTATTCCATATGATTTAGGTATTTGATAAAAAAAATATGGAACTTTATGACCTCATGTCCCAACTCTGAACAATATTAGGACTGAGAAATTTATTTTGCTTTTCTTTCTTCCTCTGCTTTCCATGAAAACTTAATGGTACTAATAAAATGTGTGTACTGAGTATTATTGAGTTTTCACCAAAGCAACAACTTTGTGGTGAAAAAAGTGCCCTAAAAGGAGTACTCGCTCTGGTTGTCCTAGGCCCACTCCTATCTCCCTACAGCTGCCTGCTGACTTCGCTCCATTTGACAGCCCATTTAATGCCCTCAGTTCCACAGCGTGGGATGAACCTGAAGTCGCAGCAAGTGAGGTGTTAATGAAAGGATGGAAATTTAGGGACCTTCAGAACCTGCTTACCTCATACTGCTTGGCTTCCTATTAAATCAAACTGATGCAAAAATCTGCCTGATACTCCTACAGGAGAATAGTGAGAGCTGTATTTCCTCGGCCCCTTAGACATATCCCACATTGCAGGAAAAGGTTTCACCCACTTTGCAAACTCAGACAAGCAGGAGGGTGAGCAGAGCACCGGAGAGCTGCGGCATGTGGAAGGACACCTATTCTTATCTCTAAAGTATCATTATAGACCTGTGGCTCAACTGCATAGCATCGGCACTCCATTGTCATCGCTCTGGTCACTCATTACAAAAATTCTGGCAGTTTATTAACAGGCCTTATCTGTGAAATAAATAGTCCCAACGGAGTCCCCTGTCCCTGTGCAGGGCTCACGTAGGGGTTGGTGGTTAGCAGGAAACACTCAACAAGCCTCCAAGTTCACAGTCTGATTAATCTACGTCTCTCTTAACTTCGAATCTCCTATGTCCAGAAATATATTTTTAGGTAGAAGAAATTTTTAATTTTTTGCTTTTTATATACCTTTCAGGGTCTATATAAAGTATAATGTAGGACTTGTTAACAATAATGTTCATATTTAATTGTAAAATTCTCTGCTACTGACGATGCTGGTAGTCTCTGTTCAATTCTCATTTTCAAGGGTTCCAAAAACCGAATACAAATGCAGCCTTGTGAGAGGTCCTGGGCAGAGAGCTCCCCTACCAAGTAATGCCCAGCTCCCTGACCGCCAGAAACTGTGGGGTAATAAGTGAGTGCTGTCTTAAACCCCTTAAAAAAAGGTACAAGGAATTAAATAGACATTGGTGGAAAATGGGAGAAGAAAAAGAGAGACCTGAAAAATACTTCGTAAAAAACTTCACTGAGGACTATCACTTTCCACTCTGGTATCTCCCTTTCTAAAGATAGCCTCTCTTCAGGTAACTTGGCTGACCCAATCATTTTCTTGGATAAGAATTTAAATAGTTCTAAAGGCAAGTTCACAACACAAAATGAGGAAACAGCATAGCCTTTCCAAGAGATTCTAAAGCCCATTTGATTTTATTTTCCTTTTCAGATGAAGAAAAAAGGTGTTCTTTATATAAATAGGTTGAAAAATAATTTTTGAAAATAAGACTTGGTGGGATACTGTGGGATAAATGTTTTATTTATTTTTTTAATAGCCTTCGTATTTATCACTAAACCCTTACAGCAAAATATCAAGTCATAGTTCCTGTGAATATTTTCCCCATTTTAACACACAAGACCTGAGGAATTCAGAATGAGCCGCCCCCGGGATGAGCCACTCTGGCACACAGGTTATTTTGAGGTAAAAGCAGTCAAGGCTCAGAAGGCTCAGGAAGGAACTTTGACAATTTCATTTACTGCCTAAAATAATTTAAGAAAAAGACCTGCTTTGGAAAGGGAGGTAACATCACAGGTAACTATAGTTTAATCTGAACCGGGTAGGATAGACAGGGAGAAAACTAGCAAAAAGTCCTCCCTGTGTCCCTGGTTTCAAGATGGCCCAGCAAACACTAATGTTTACTAAACATTAGCTGTTTCCATCCCCTTGTAAATTTGTCTTCCTTTCTTTGAAGCCCGGAACCCCTACTGTCCCCTCCTTAGTTTAGGACACACACACCTCATTTTGCCTTGACTGTCTTTGGGTTTTTAGGCTCCTGTCAATTCCCCATGTGTCTATTTAAAACCTTGATTATCTGCTGTTCATCTGCCCTGTTGTCATTTTAATAATTCTCCCAGCCAGAAGAACTAAGGGAAAGTTTCTGCATCCCCAACATAGCACAAAACAAATTAGCTGAACTTGTCGTATTTTATTTTTTTTAATCATAGTTATGTGTTAAAGGAAATCATGGAGATTTTTCTGAGGTTAGTGGACACCATCTCTGATCTCCATTATGATGAACTAATATAGAAAAACGTGTGTTATCTGGTATTTTACCAGCAAAGCTCAAAAACTGAACATCTAGGTATGCAATGGAGAAATTACAAGTTGTTTATTTGCAGGGTGCCAAACAAGGAGAAAGAGACGCTATTGCTTAAAACCCCAACTCCCCAATGGTTTTTAATCAAGCGTTTTTAAAGGCAAAGATTGAGGGTTAATGGTTAGGTGGAACAAGCATGTGGAAGTGCTGGAGAGGCAAGTTTTAACTGGCGGACCTTGGAAATGGCCATTTACGGTAAGGGGCTTCAGTACTGGACCTTCACGGACAGTGGACCCTTTGTTTCTGAAAAGTTCAGGCTAGGTCACCTTTGGTTCCGTGGGAACCAGGGACAGAACTTCGATTCCGGAAACAGCTGAAAGGCAAAGTTTTCTCCTCTGTGGGTGCTTCAGCTGCATGACTTGCGGTTTTGGTCTGTTGTCTCTGAAACACAACTCAGTTCTCGTGCTAGAAACAGGACAGCACTAGTGGTGATTCTGTGGCTACAATCACTTGTTAGTGAACTGCACATTTTCCAAAGGTACCATCAGTTCTCTGTCACCTCCTCCAGCCAACCTCTTTTGCCCAGTTGCTGCATGAGAGCTTTAGCTTAAATCATATGCTTGTACACACTTAGCAATGGATCTGACCCTAAGTTATCAATTAGTGTTTGTCCCTTTTTCCCTTCTCCTTCCCCTTATACTGCCTGTCTATCTTCAGAAGGAAATACTACAGCAAGTCCCAGATGACCCATACCAAGAGATAAGTTTCCTGACATAACCAAAACGCATCTTTCAAGCCAATTCAAAAGTCTGTAATTCCTAAACTCCAAACTTCAGCTGTCAGCACCAAAAGCAATCTGATATATGTCATCATTTCTCAAAGTAATTCACGACATCCTTCAGAAGTCTAGGTAAGCTCTGAGGTGGCTAACACAACATCTACCAGGAAGAAGAAATGGAAAACCAGAAAGAGACGCAAAGTGAAACATCAGGTTCTGAAAGGTCCAGGCTACACTGTACATTCCTCAAAAAGGATAAATAGTTTGTAGATAAATAGTTAGATGCATTCAAAACATCACTGCATGTAACTTAAAGGTTCTATAAATTACACAGCAATTTCTCATCACTGTATTAGGTCTCTTAAGTTTAGTAATATCAATTTTACATACTGAAATTACATAAAACAGCACATACTGATTCTTAATTATAATTTTTAAAGAATTTATTAGGCCTCTTCATCCTTATTTGAACTCAGTTTTTTAAATAATAGAATGTCTCTAATGACACAATTTTTAAATTTTTTATCTCTTTAAGGCAACACTAGAAAACAGCTTTATATAAGCAAAAGTTCAAGAAATGGTTGTATATGCTTAATTAACATGTAGAAAATTAGCAGTATGGAGCCCTGCTAGGTGTCAGGCACTGAGCAAGGGTTGGCTTAGTACTGTGATGAACAAAATGGACTTGCCTTCAATGTTTACAGCCCTCTGTTGGTTCTTACGAACTGCTTATTGAAGTGTCTGGTCTGTTTTTCCACTACAGGGAGCACGGTCTTTTTGCCAATTTGTAAAAACATTCCACATATTAAGGATCATAAATAAAAATTCAAATAAGTTAAAATCGAAACAATTACTGAAGCAGATCATAAAATAATTCTGAAGCATGAGTAGTTTACTTAAAATTTATCATAGCTACTGCTGCCTCGCTTTCAAGAATATCTTTAACCTCAAGAGCCAGTCGTGCAAAGTGGTGAAGAGCCCAGGCTGTAGGGGCAGGTGGCCTGGCTTTGAACCTCAGCTCACTCACTTCCAAACTGTGACCTGGGCAAGTTATTTAACTTCCATGTGACTCAACTCTATCAATGTAAAATAGAGCTAATTTAAGCACCCACTTCATAGGGGGCTGCTTTGAGAATGACATAATTCCTGCAAAAAAACTTAAGACTGTGCCTAACAGATAGTACATGCTCAGTAAGTGTTACCTATTTTCAGTGGATGCTAGTGCCAGCTCAGAACAGCTGGAGTGAGCTGATTGTGGAATTTTCAGAATTGTGTTAGCTAGTTGTTAAACAGAGCCATCAATAAAAATTAAGTCATGTAAAGCTACAATTAAATAAATTACATTAAAAACAAAGATAATAAGCCCTGGCTGGACAGTTCAGTTGGTTAGAACATCAATGCAATACACCAAAGTTGGGGTTCAATCCCCAGTCAGGGCACATGCAAGATGAACTGATGTCTGTCTGTCTGTCTCTCTTTCTCTCACGCACTCTTTCTCTCTTCTCCTTCTTCTCTCACTAAAACCAATAAGTTTTTTAAAAGATAATATTCAGAACTCATCACTTACTGTTACTATATTTTACTATGATCTATGCCCTTGATTTTATTTACATCTATTGCCTCTGTACAGTGCAGGCACTATGTAATGGGGTCCTGCCACACATCTCTTCCTGAATCTGCACGGAGCGATGTCAGTTGGGAGCCTGAAATCGACCATGGTGAGCGTATTTACACCATGGAGAAGAGCAAATGCTATATACAGCAAGATTTTTATCCCAGTTGTCAAATATTTATCAGCACACCACTACTTACTATTACAGTGATTATTATAATAAATTATCTTTAATTTCTTTCCTTTTCACAGAAAAAGGAAGGGTGACAATCCAAAATGTTACTTACCTCTAATCTACGTGTGCCCACATGGTACTGTACAGACAAATGTGACCGCCCAACTCAGGTTCCTTTCCAAACCTGTACCCCTGAAGGACCACATACCTTTGTTAATAATGGCGACAGACAGGGGCCTGCCTTTTCTGTGCTGCCAAAACCAGACAGATTCAGTACTCTTTAAAAATAACAAGGCTAATCTGTCCCGCTTCAATATGGAGGCCACCCGAAGGAGACAAAAGCTAAGTGCCAAACTGCCCTCAGATATAGCCCACACATCTCAAATTGTTTTGACCTTCTGACATTACTTAGCAACTCACGTCAATATCATACAGGCCCACAGTCACTGCAGCTGAAACACGAGTATTAACTTTCAAAAAATAATGGTCAAGTATTCAAATGCCTTCCAAGCGCTCGTGGCATGTCTTATGTTAGGAACTAATACAATACATACATAAATATTGTGGTCAAAGGGACCGGCTAAATGTTACATACATGTCAAAAGTGGGGCAGTGTTTACACAGCACAGAACGAAGCTTGCCAGGAAACAGAGGCTGGGCCCTCCTGACTTACCCTCCTGAGTCAGGCCCAGGAGGAAGCGGAAGCACAGCACACGCATCTGGGCGCGTAAGGACTTCTCAGAGCAACATGACTGAGTGCAAAAGCATTAAACTAGAATTAGAACACTGGGGCTCTGGCTCCAAGTCCGGTTCTTACTAGTTCTGTATGAACTTAATAATCTCTGAGCCTAACTTTTCTCAGATATAAAATGCAGGAGCTAGATTACACAGTCTCAGCTCTATGATTCTGCTCTATTTTTCAGAATAAATATGCTGTCACCGCAGAAAGGATCTTTTTCTCTGCCTGCCCTACTATGATATTTATATAACATCATGTAAATGAAACACAATAATGTGAAAATATGGAAATATTATGTGTCATGTCCTAATTCTCCAGCTACACAACAACTTTTACATTTTTAGAGTTATACGAACGCAAAGGCAAATGCATGACCAAGGACCATACTTCTTTCCCTTCCGCACTTTCTAAGCTGGACCCAAAGCCGTCATCCAACAGAAGGAACTTAATAAACATGCAGATAAACTGTGCATTAAGGAATTTGAGAATTTTAAGTCTACAGCATTTCTATAGTCTATCTAATTATAATTTTGAAACTAATCCAAAACTCATATACATATGAACCTATTTAAAGAGAAAGGGGGACATTTCACCTCTGGATGATGGAGTAATAGAGACTGGATTTATTCTTCCACTTTATGCAACCATTTTTGTCTCTAAAAAGAAAGACGAAATGTATAAAACCACAGTATTTGGGCACTAGACAACAGACAGACAGATGGCAATGATCTCTGAGAAAAGGGAAACACTACAAGGTGAGCCCTCCTTTCATCCCAGCTTCCTGCCTGGATGGAGTTTCCAGGTTCAACGCAGGCCTGGTGGGGACAAGGGCGGCAGTCTCCCTCGGTTAAGGAGGCAGAGTTAATCTGAGGAGGTCAAGACAATTAGAGTTTGCAGGGCAAAGAACCAGAAAGAACTGCATAAGAGCCAATTCTAGAGACCAGCCAGGGGTGCATGTTTTTTAAAGATTTTATTTATTTATTTTTATACAGAGGGAGAGGAAGAGAAAGACATCAATGTGTGGTTGCCTCTCACATGCCCCCTACTAGGGACCTGGCCTGAAACCCAGGCATATGTCCTGACTGGGAATCAAACCAGCAACCCCTTGCTTCAGAGGCTGGCACTCAGTCCACTGAGCCACACCAACCAGGGCTAGGGTTACATCTTTATCCGAGTACTGTGTACACATGTGCAAGGAAACCAGCATAAGTCAAGTAAAGAACCACCAGAAAGGAGCAAGCAGAACAGAAAAGGGTGTTGCCTCAGTAACAGGACAAAATTAACCTTAGGCTAATAAAGCCTGCTCTGGTCCTGCCTACCAAGGTTTAAAAAGTAAATCTTGAAAGGATCAATCTACTCCAAGTACTTATCTGTATTGCAAAACAAAACTCAAAAAACACTCAAAAGAACACATTTTAAAACATCAGCACCCACCTAAATAAAATTAACAATAGCCAGCATCTATATAAAAAATTCCAGACATGCAAAATAAAGCTGGAAAATATAACCCATAATAAGGAGAAAAACTCATCAACGGAGCAGACTTAGAAATGGCACAGACAATAGAAGCGGTAGACAAGGCTAATAAAAGAGCTATTATTAATATACTCTGTATGTTCCAAGATAGAGGAAAGCATGAGTATGTTGAAGACACAAAAGAAATGTTAAAAGACACAAACTGAACTTCTAAAGATAAAAAAAATTATACCAGATGGGATTAACAGGAGATTAGACACTGCAAAAGAAAATATTAATGAACTATAAGTATTAAAATATTAATGAAGCAGAATAATTCTACTTACCTTGGGTAAGAAAATGAACTCAGAAAATCTTAAAGCCCAAAACCCTCAGGAGAAATTCATACATTCAACCATTTTAAAAACAAAATAATTATTGAGCATCTCCAATATGCCAAGTACTGTGATGAGCACTGAAAATAGTTAAAAGACTTAAATAAAAAATATTTTCTATAGTTTCCCAACTCACTCTTTCAAACTTCAAAAGTATTCAATATTCCCTTATCTGGTGATCCCATAAACAAATACACAATTTGTTTTTCTCAATCTCTCTACTTTATTTCCATATCATCTCTTAGTAGTAAGTACTTCCTGGGGTTGCATTATATTCCAATCTACAAAAAACAAGTTGCACTATAAGAGGAATCTGCTATGATGTCTCTATTCCTACTTGTCAGAGAAATGAAACGAAGAAACAAGCTGAAAAATACCGGACACACTGGCCTCACCAGGTAAAGGTATAAGGACATTATTCCTAGGGTACTTTATTCAGACTGCGCGTTCCACGTTGACTGCCTTCTAACTCGTCTTGCTGGTTTTCCCCAATAGACTGAGATCTCCTACAGCAAAGTAAGATCATCTTTTTCCTTTTTGCGTATGTCATGGGCACCCAATACATTTTTATATAATTTGTTAAATAAACTAATTTAAAAGTGAAGTCAGATCCGAAACAAAACAAACAGGAACTCAGGCTGGGACAGCACTCCTTAGAAACCGTTATTACATTTACTTGTCTGACCTATGGAAGTCAGCGCCTTCTCGCCCCCCTGGATTTCGCCTGAGAAGACAGCCTGCGAGTGTATGATCAAATCAGACGCTGCAAATGATAGCTGAGATCACGATGAACCACCTCAGCTATAATCGACCAGACGAGCCATAAGGCTGTAAATTGTTTATGAAAGTGCCAGATGGTCTATTAAGTCAGTGTCACTTAATACCCGCAATGCTGCTTATAAATTATATGCATCAGAATCACATGGAGGAAGCTTTTCTCAAAAACCAGCACTGTTCCATCATGTCATCATGTATGTGCGTGTATTTAATAACTTTTTTTCTTTTAAACTCTCTACTTTATTTCTGGTGGTATTTATATGTATTACAGAGGTAACAGACACTTTTCTAAAATGTCAAATACTGAGATTGGAAAAAAAAATCTCACTCCCCCTAGAGCTAACCACTATTAATAATGTAGTTTCTTTCATATCTCTCCCTATGTTTCAATATAGATCTCTTTATCTTTTTTTTAATAAAAATAACATATACATTAGTGCTCTGCCTTTTAATCTTCCTTAATAACCTACTGGGGAAATGTTATCGGTCAATACTTAACAGATCTAACTCATAGCTTTTATTAATTGCTTACCATTCCAAGGTATGCAAGTATCAAAATGTATTCACTATCCCCTACTGGTAGTTATTTGAGTTGTTACCAGTGTTTGCAATGATAAACCATGTCACAGTAAATATTAAATTCTACCTGTAGGAAATATTCTGAAGTTTTTGTGAGTCAAGAGCAATGTGTCTTCAGCAACCCTCTTTCCTCAAAGATGGTAACACCCCGTGGGACAAGCAACGCATGAGGGAACTCTTTCCCCGCGTTCTTTTTCTTTCCCCACATTCTTGCCAGTACTGGATGTTAACTAAATGCTTTTGGAAGATGATGATAAGAATAAAAGTGGTTACTAACTTTAAAAAAAAATACTACATCTAACTGTTTTCTCAAATTCTTTAAATTTCTCCATAGACTTGCTGACCATCAAAAATTTGCCAGTTGCCTTCAATTTACCAGTGGACTATGCTTTAGAAATGTACTTGCAAGTTCCAAACAACCAAATTGTAATACATTTTCTCTTAAAATTGCTATTTAAGTGCAAGTTAAATAATGCTGGCTAACGCAAGACTATATTTTTAATTAAAAAAATGACAAAACAACATTATTGATGTACAATATACACAGATATTTCATAGTCATCTAGAATAATAATTACAATACATAACATTGGACCTATTTTTTTCAAAAGTTTAACAAAAACATACAACAGGCATGTTCCTGTTGGAGACACACTTTCCAAATCACCTCCTTTCCAACTCCGTACCTCCCTGTGGTTACCATAGAGGGAACTGAGGAGAAAGGGCCAGCCAGAGGCTGGAAGGAGGTAAGGGCAGGTAAAACATGTGTATGGAGACCCAAAAGGTTAGAGACGGAGTCAGGCCACCATTCACCTAAAAACCTCTATCTCCCATCTTCCCAGAAATACCAGGAGACAGTTCCCTCTCCTCGTTTCCCTGCCCCTTTCTCCTCCACACCCGCTACCTCCCACACGCCTTGTGCCCATTTGAGGTGTGAGCAAATCCAAAGTCTCCATCCCTTCCGCTGCTACTCCTACTCTCTAAGTGTGTCACAATTGAGGTCACAGAGCATCATATTCTCCTCAGTCCATTCCCGATTCACAGCAGAAGGAAAAGTTCTAGATTTCAACAGATGCTGAGAAGGAAGGCCATGGGGAAGGGGTGAAGTATGGGGGTGGTCGGTGGCCTGGACCTACCTGCCTGGAGCCTGCCTGTTGTAGTTAACGTGTAAACATGTACTCGTGTAGATAATGAGTAAATATCCACACGCTGGCCTGGAACCTGCAGCCAAATTGTCAATGAACCTTTTAAAACGGAGGAATATTTTAATTGCATGTTATACCACCTATGTATATTAAGCCTAATCAGTTTTTAAAGCTCCAGAATACTGATGAGCCTGCCGCATGCAGTGTATCATCACTGCCATTATGCAGTGACATTATCCCTAAAATCCATAAACATCAAGGGCCACACTGAAGACTGGCCTTCCTCACACCGCATGTCTGGAAAAGCACTGCCATCACCGCTTCTATCTCCGCGACTGCTTCACTTACTCTGCTCATGTCTTCTACATTATCTTCCTTCCTGACTCTTTAGTAAGCCATGGCTTTTTCATTAAATGACTTAGCGACAGCCAATGAAATCAAATCTGCTATCCGCCTACAAGTAATAATGCAGACTGAACATATGAAAAATGGAAATCAGGAGACCTCAGTCTAGATCTTGCTTTTCTCTTTGCTGGGCCTTCTTTGGACTTCAGTTTTTTTCAAGCATAAAGTGCAAGGATGAAAAATCAGCACACTCAATGTTCCGGTCTTTTCCCTGTATCAACCACAAGCGATGGTAGTTCTCAAAGACCGGCAGGTAAGAGAGCAGAATCAGGGTTAGATACAGAACCAGAGTTCTGTTCTTTGGAGGAGGGGGGGTAGACAAGGAAAGGGAAAAACAAATCAAACAGCTAAGCAATGCCCCAGAATACAGGCGCTTCAAAACTGAAGACCACTGGACACTACAATCCCTAGACCAGGGGCTGTAGCTCCATCTCAGACTCAAAGAATGACCGAAAAGGAAGTTTTTGTTCACCTTCATTTCTAAAGCAAAGAATTAGAAATACATGACAGAAATCTTCCATTTACCAGAGATGGAAGGAGGCAGCTCAGAGAGGGCAACATTAGGCCTGTCCTCAAGTTGCATATGGTCATCATGTAACTAAACACAAAAGAAACAAGGACCTAGACATGCAAGAACACACGGTGATTAAGACAGATAACAATTTAAAACTTTCAAAGTGAGGTCATTTGTGTACACTCGAAGACACTAAGTTTGTATATCATCAATGCATGTGATAAGGTTGGAAAATCTTTTCAAATTATGAATTCTTTCAGAGCTCAACTTCAATCAATGTTACAGAAAAACCTAATCCCTCAAGTACTGCTTAATTCAGTACCATTAATAAGTAATACAGTCTTAAAGACTAGCACAATTAATGAAATGCAACTGATTACAACCTATATCAAAAGCTCCAAAGACATTCTTTAAAGGTGTTCAAAAGAAATCAATAATAGTTTCTGAAAAAAAAATAAAACCCACAAATATGATTTTAAAAATAAAAAATGAGGTGTATATAATAAACAATAAGTGAAATGCATTTCAGAAAGTTATGTCAAGGATAACAGGACAGGTTATATCAGTATAAGTGATATATTCACAGCTCAACAAAAAAGCATGAAAGATGACTTTCTTATGTCTCTCATCCTAAGGATCTAACATACTTGCTAACACACAACTCTGTAAGTGTTTTCTAAATGAATAAATGATGAATTATTCCATTAAGAAAAGTATTATATGATGATGAGGAAACTGGACAGGCATTCATTTTAATACATAAGCCATCCAAGACTAGCTAGTTAGCGTAAAACCCAGGAATGAAAACCAGATCTCCTGATTATTAGTCATTGTTTCCTTTATTGTTGAAATTTCTAGAATTCAAGAGTGATTTGAATTTTTAAATTGCATGTATAACTCAATAATCTATTCAGTCAGGAATTAGGCAATATCTTACAGTTAATTGTTAAATAGCTTATATAAGATTTTACAATATATTTATGGTATTAACAGAGTTCTTCAAAAGAGAGGATAAAATTTTCAACTGAATCCTGATTTCCTATAGCAAAATTGCTCTGGTTTACATTAAAGCATTAATTAAATCACTGGGATAATACTTTTCCTACAATAAATACAAAGAGTGAAATGCAAGGTCAGATTGTCCAGATGAAATGCTAAGGTCGAGAAAGCCCTCTGCCCACACCACCCACTCCCACACAAACACCACAAAGCTCCTCCCCACAACGGAAATTCTGCCGTCCTTCAAATGCCAGCCCTGCTTGCAAAACTCTCTGATGCTCAGATTACTCATCTCGGGTAGCGCTCACTTATAATAAGTGGAACTGGTCCACCTTCCTCATCAATTGTGCTCTTTGGGGGGCTGCAGTCCATTAGCCCTGTGTTCCTCTTCCTTCCATAGGCCCTAGCGCCTTTGCACACTTTTAAAGTACAGCATCAATAACGATTTAGAATTAAACCACAAACTCCATTTTGGTAAGAATCAATTTCTCCTGGCCCCAAGTGCTTTACCTCTTCCCAGCTTTTCTAGGGAAATATTGAGTACAAAATGTGATGGAGGCTAGGGGAGGGGAATGTATATTACATGGTAATTTGATCACTTGAAGCATGTAATCAATTAATTTCTGATTGAAATTATGAGAAATACGAGGTTAGGAACAATGCTGCTGGAATGTTTCAAGGAAATGCTAATTACAAAAATATTTAATTCTGTTTATATTTTAATTGTACTGAAGCACAAATCTAAATTTCTATATAATTTTCTAAATGCAAAAGCATGCAGATTAAATACAGCTCTGTTTTTCCACAAGAAAAGTGAAGTATCCTTGCATTTTGCTTTCTGTAACTTAGAATTCTTCAATACTTCTATAGACCCTCCAAAATTTTTCAAAGTATAAAGACAACGGATTATCTGTAGTAGCTAAATTGTTATAGTTTCTGAGATTTCTTGAAGGGTACATTAAAATAACACACAAATGCTTTCATAACCATGTCCTCATTTAAAGAGATTATAAATTTTACAGTCCATGCAAAATTGAAACTCTGAATTGCAATCACTCAGCTGTTTATCTACTAAGAATTTTCAACATCCTCAACTTTCTGATATACAAAGTTATCACAAAAATCACAAATCTGTAATCGTTCACTTTTTTTCCTAGCAAAGGCAGTCGATGGTGTTGCAGCATTCATAAATATTTATGGCCTGTGACTTCTCTAGACTTGTCTAAAAGAAAATCAGGTAGTCTTGTTCTACCTCTAACCCACATGGTTTCAACACTCAAACACTATCATTCACGTAAAAGCAATGTCTTGACCCTCAGGGGCAATCGTAAAACTCTGTGTTCTTGGGTACTATGTACATACAGCATGACACTCAGACTATAACCAAATCACCGTAACAAAAACTTCCTAAAAAACTGAAACAAACTGCTTTCTACCTGACCCCACTTCTGAGTACATTCTAAAGGAAGTAATTCAATATCCTAAGAGTTTAACTTTCATATGTTTTGCAGGACTCGGACTACTAATTTCAGTCTACCCCTAAAATAGAACAGTTCAACTAATTTTAGACTCAAGTGTTACAAAGCATAGCTGCCAACCAGCTAACTGGATACCTATTGGAGCAGCGTATGCAGATACACTAAAGCAAACTGTCAGATTGCTGAACTCTGAGACACCGCATTCAACCCCATGAAGTGTGTACAAATGCAATGTGAACATCCAAAACAAAACAGTGCTTAAGAACAACGTGACTATATGAAAAGAAATTATTGGGGCCTCATTTATGTAAATAATACCTATAATATGCAATGGTTTAAAAGTGTCAAAAGGAGACAGTGGTATAAAAAGTTACTGTTTGCAAAACACATATCTCATAAAGGACTGTTATCTAAAACATGTAAAGAATTCTAAAACTCAACAAATAAAAAGACAACCCAATTAAAAAGTGGGCAAAAGATCTGGACAGACATCTATAGGAGATACACAGATTGGGCAAATAAGCGTATGAACAGACATTCCACATTACATATCATTAGGAAAGTGCAAACTCACTACCACTACACACCTATGAAAATGGCTAAAATGGCCCATAGACATATGAAAAAATGCTCATTATCACTAGCCATCAGTGAGATGCAAATTAAAACCACAATGAGATATCACATCACACTTGCAAAACTGGCTACCATTAAAAAATCCACAAACAGTAAGTTCTGGAGAGGATGCGGGGAAAAGGGAACCCTAGTGCACCGTTGGTGGGAATGCAGACTGGTACAGCCACTGTGGAAAACAGTATGGAATTTCCTCAAAAAATTAAAAATGGATCTGCCTTTTGATCCAGC
Source organism: Desmodus rotundus (assembly GCF_022682495.2). Taxonomy (NCBI): domain Eukaryota; kingdom Metazoa; phylum Chordata; class Mammalia; order Chiroptera; family Phyllostomidae; genus Desmodus; species Desmodus rotundus. Next base: position 21,514,659 of record NC_071397.1, read on the forward strand.
AATTCCATTGCTGGGACTATACCCTAAGAACCCTGAAACACCAACTCAAAAGTATATATGCACCCCAATGTATATAGCAGCATTGTTTACAATAGTCAAGTGCTGCAAACAGCCTAAGTGCCCGTCAATAACAGAGTGGATGACAAAACTATGGCACATTCACACAATGGAATACTACACAACAGTAAAAAAGAAAGAATTCTTACCTTTTGTAACAGCATGGATAGAACTAAAGATTATAATGCTAAATGAAATAAGCTAGTCCGTGAAAAAACAATACTACATGCCCTCACTTTATAAGTGGAATCTACTGAACAAAACAGAGCCAGAGGCATAGAAACATGGAGCAGACTGACAGATGTAAGAGGGGAGGAGGGAGGGAGGAACCGGTTGAAAGAAGGTGAAGGGACTAGTCAGAGAACATGTATGAATGACCCACGGACGTGGACAACAGTGTGGGAACTGATGGTGGGAGTGAGGGGCAGGCTGGATGGGGGGGCAAGGGGGAAACTGGGGTAACTGTAATAGCATAAACAATAAAATATTTAAATTAAAAAACATGGACAAAAGCAAATGCTGGTAAGGATGTGAGGCAACAGGAATTCTCATTCATTGCTGGTGGAAATGAAAAATGGTACAGCCACTTGGGAAGACAGTTCGGCAGTTTATTACAAGGTGAAGACAACCTCACCACATGACCCAGCAGTCATCTCCCAGGTATCCACCCTCACGAGGTGGAAACTTAAGTCCACACAAAAACCTGCACACAAACGTGTAGAGCAGCTTTATTCATAGTTGACAAAAATCAAAAGCATCATGATGTCCTTCAGTAGGTGAGTGGACAAACTGTAGTACATCCAGGCAATGGAATATTATTCAGCAACAAAAAGAAAGGAACTATCGAGCCTTGGAAAAACACAGAGGAACCTCAAATGATATTACTAAGTGGGGAAAAAAGCCAGTCTGAAAGACTACATACTGTATGATTGCAACTACGACATTCTGGAAAAGGTGAAACTATGGAGACGTTAAAAAGATTATTAGTTGCCAGAGACTGTGAATAGGTAGAATACAGAGCAGTGAAACTATTATGTATCATACTGTAACAGAAGACACATGATAAGCGTTTGTCAAACCGGAACTGTACAACACAGTGAACCCTAATGTGAACTATGGTTCTTAATAAATAATAATAAATATTCATTCACCGATCATAACAATGCACCACTCCAGTGCAAAACATCAAAAGAGGAAAATGCAGGGGGAAAAGAGGAAGTATATGGGAATGCGGTACTTTCTGCCTAGTTTTTCTGTAACCATAAAACTGCTCTAAAACTTAGTATATTAATTTCTTTAAAGGCTTCTGGCCAAGAGGAGCCAGAGGTCTTGAGTTCTTAGGTCTGTCTCATTCATTGACTGTCTATATAATCTGTACTACCCAAAATACTTCATATGCACTATTTTATCCTACCTCTATTAGCCCAGTGAGGTAGACAGTGAGGCACACCCTCCACATCTAACTAAGCCACCAGGCAGTATTATTTCGTCCCCAAAGTCAAGACTACAAACTGTCACACTGGCATGGCTGGCATGGGGAACTGTAGCACTGAACTAGGGGCATTTTTTAATTCACTGGGACAATGGTATCTTTGTATAATGTCTTTAATACCAGGATTCACTGAGAAATATTTTCACCCACTAGAGAAAAATCAGAACTTTGTCAACCCCTTTTGACGATTCTTTCCAGGAAACATTTGAGGCATGTATCAAAGCAGCCACATTCACTGGTGACATTTACAAAACACGATTCTTTTCAAAATCTCCTCAACCTATATACACACTGGAAACGCTTGTGTTAAAATTTTATTTTATTTTCATGGATCTTACTAGAATTAATAATCCAGCTATGATACAACAGTTCAAGCTCCCAAGTCTAATATCTGAATTGATATAAATCTCTAAGAATTTTTAAACTTAATTTTGATTTCATGCATTAACACATCTCAGAAAGTTCTAGTAATCAAAATCATAATCCTAATTTAAAAATTTCATAAAAACTACTGCTGCAACATTACCCAATGTAATGAAACTCAAAATATATAGTTTGCGTCAAAAACACACTTATTAAATGTCATTATTTCCCCTTATAGCTGTATGATTTCAGGAAAATTAATTTCTCTAAGCCTCAGTTTCCATATTGGCAGTAGTAATAGCCAAGATAAAGAGTTATGAGAATTATAGTGTATATATATATACACACATACGTGTGTGTGTATATATATCTGTCTGGAAAAAGTTCAGCCATTGTTAATATAACAAGAAGGGTTTATACAACATCGATGTAACCTGGCAGCCAGGGAGAGTGGACTGGAATGTGCATGCACGAACAATGACAACTTCACTGGACTAGTCAGTGGGGGAGGTAGATGCAGTTGAGCGAGCATGTGTACTGTGTGGCCGTCACATTCAAAATGACTGAGAAAGTAGAACAAGGAATCTGCCTCAAATTTTGTGTTAAGGTTGAACACTCCTCCAAGGAAACTATTTGGAGTCAGAAGACTGCAGCTATGGGCAACTGGAGATGTCTCAGCTGATGTGCAGAGTTTTTTGGCAAAACATCAAATTACCCAGGTGACTCAGCCCCCCTACAGCCCAGATTTGGTGCCCTATGATTTCTGGCTTCTCCCAGAACTAAAATCACCTTTGAAAGGGAAGAGACTTCAGACCATCAATGAGATTGAGGAAAATAGGGTGGGGCAGCTGATGGCAACTGGGAGAACTGTGTGAGGTCCCAAGGTGCCTAATTTGAAGGGGACTGAGGCATCATTGTCCTATGTACAATGTTTCTTGTGTCTTGTATCTTCTTCAATAAATGTTTCTGTTTTTCATAGTACATGGCTGGATACTTTCTAAACAGACAATAAATAAATAAATAGATAAATAAATAAATAAATAAATAAAATAAAAATTCATTTGTAATACCAGCACTATGCCTGCTATATAAGTAGACAGGCATATAAATGTAGCTATTTACTATTTTAAACTAAAAATTAAGGGCTTAACAGATAAATTCAAGGATGGCTTAGGATATTAAATCATCATATAACCATTAAACTTCTTATACACCAAACAAAACTAACTACAAATTTGCTGTCGTTTTTGTAGAAAGGAAAAACAATTAGGAGGCTTTTGAAATAAAATCAAAGGAAAAAAATTGTTGAACTATATTGTAAGATTGGGTTTTTGACCACTTATAGTTACATCTAAAAAGGATCTGAAGCCAGTAATTTTATTGCTTATACAAAACAGATCCGCTGCTGTAACCCACTACAAACCATGCTCAGAGGGTCCCCGGCAAGAAGGCTGACCAGGTATTAATTATGCAGCCCCGTCTGCAAGAGAACAGTCCATTTCTGTAGGTCACACTGTTTGGTGTATTTCCAAGGCCAACTAAAACAGCATTCACTCCGTTTCACTACCAAAGAATGCCTAATAATGACTAATATTAACAGTGTTTCAAAACATTCTTTCTAATGAACTTCTTTTATGTATTAAAAAGAACTACTCATTTTACAAATGAAGAAGAAAATACTCCAAGCTTCTGCAAACACGAGTATAACTTCAACACGGAAGTTGTTGCGTCACTCCTGCACCCACATTATAGAGCCACCCAGTCAGCCACGCTGTCAATTTCTGAGATCTCTTTTGAATCCAGCCTTCCATTCCAACTACCAGAATCTTACCGACCTGCCTCCCTGCTTCCTGAGCCTTCCCTTTCATTCGATCCTCCACACTGTCACTAGAGTCACCTCTCTAAAAACCTATCTCATTAGTAATATCCTGCTGAAGGTCATCAAGGTTGCTCTCCCTGCCCACAGAATAAACCCCAAAGTTGGCCTTGGTGATGGCATTCAGGTGCTTTCCAATCTGGTCCAACATAACCCTCCATATCCAGCCATTTCCACCTCCCAATCACCTCTGTCCTCTCCCTACCATGCACTTTAGCCAAGCATTCAAAAGAGACTGTGGTTATGCTCATGAAGTGAAAAGTCATGCTAGTGCTCCACTTGGAGTTTTCCTCACTGGTACCTTCACCTTCTTACAGGGTAAAATCTCATTTGACCCTAAGTACAAAGCTTTCCCCAACACCCAACCCAAGAAGAATTTGCTTCCTCTTCTGAGAGAGACAAAAGTAGGGTGGAAAATAATAGCACATAAATTTGCGTTAAAGTGGTAGACCAAAAAAATAAATAAATAAAAGCCTTACTGGATCACGTACAGAAATGATGATATACTTCAGCGGACAGCAACCTGAAATTTCTCTTTGGAAATAGGTAGAATGTGACCGCTACACTACTAAGAGCTGAGGAATGGACACAGAAGCCTTTCTGCAAAAGCCATTCTAGAGAACAGTTCCATGTAATTGAAGCATCTGATTTTCTTTTTAATGGACACGAAACACTAAACATTCTAAACTATAGGCCTTCTTACTCAATTTGTTCATCAGGCTTACAGAATCAAATAATCTTACTGCATTTCATACATTTTTACACTCAGTTGTGGAATGAAAAGGAACATAGGTCAGCCTAGATATTCCGTCTTTTTGTCACCTCTCCGGCTTCAGATGTTTTTACAATCTGCAGTTTCACAAAGACGATTTGGTCAAATGCTCCATCTCCCCACAAAGCCAGACTCTGGAGCACACATGACCCACAGGCAGAAACACACGCGCTTCCTCGCCTGGCTGCGAAATAATGGTAAGATAAGAAATCGTTCTCACTTCTCCTTGTATGTTATTTATTACCTACAATCGTCATTGAGCCAGAAAATAAGCTTTTCCAAATTACTCCAAAAAAAAAAGTTTTAAAAAGCATAAAGCTTTCTTAAAAGCCCCTGACTAAATAAATGTTGAGAAAACTATTAAGGCTAAGTCAAAACAAAAGAAACTAAAGGAGCATCGGAATGGCATTTTGAGTTCAAAGTTAAATTCACTACCAATATCTAATAACTGGGTACATCTCTGAACATGATATATATTTATTATGATGTGAGGCAATGAACAAGTTTTTTGGCCCATTGAAACCCTGATTATTTGGTAAAAATTACTTTCCAAATCCATGTTGTATCATTATAAAAACATTCAATGGTGTCATTTTGAAATCCCTCCTACTTCAAAGGAGCTTTCTGATGGTCTCTCCAACTTCAGTGAAATCAAACACATTGTGTTATGGTTGGTAATGCATCCAAACTTTAAGTTTCTCCTTTCAGGATGGACACTTCACCCTCTGTGTGCCAGACCCAAAACCCATTCTCTCTTTATGCTCTATGAACTTCAGTTCTGCTCAGGCTGTAAGTGGGACCTGCCGAAAACTCTGTATTTTCCTGACCTGCCTTAGTGGTGGCCCCTGGAACAGTTGGGTCAATGAGATACAAGTGAAAGTTGTTAAATGGAATTCTGAAAAAGCCTCCTTAAAGGAGAGGCTGAATCAACTCGTGTGCATCTGTTCTCCTTTTCCTTCTACTTCCCTTCTTCCCATCTGAAACTAAGACAAAAGAGCTGGAAGAGAAGCAGCCATCTTGTGATGACAGAATCACCACATGATACGTGACAAGTGACTAGGCAGGAACACAGGAGTCTGGGTCCTGCTGGCAAACAGAGGTACCCCACAGCCCTGGCCTGTCTACCTGGGGCCTCTCAATACCTGAGAGAAAGAAATCTACTTGGTTCAGAATTAGCATCTGTTTCCGTTACAGCCAAACACAATCTTAACTAACACTTATAATCAAATTAAGCCTATTTCATTTGTTTAAAGAAAAGAAAAGGCCCAGACTAATACAGTTTTATAGCTACAGAATAACACCATTGTGATGCAACACTGTTAAAGTTCACTTATTACACAACTGGCTATTAAGCCATGAGCAGAGTATCAGCAGATGAAATCTGAAATCAAGTTTTTGAAGAATCCTGAAAGTCAACTGAAAAATGGAGCTAAACTGTATGATATATGACTGGGAGGGCAGGGCGGGGAAGTAATTCCTGGAGATGTTTATACAATATTAGTCCCCCATTATCCATGGTTTCACTTTCTGTGGTTTCAGTTACCCGGGGGTCAACCACGGTCTAAAAATATGAAATGGAAAATTCCAGAAATAAACTATTCATAAGTTTTAAAATGTGTGTCATTCTGCCCTGGCCAGGGTGCTCAGTTGGTTGGAGGGTCTTCCCACGCACCAAACAGATTGCAGGTTGGATCCTGGGTCAGAGCAGATATGGGAGGCAACCAATCGATGTTTCTCTCTTGCATTGATGTTTCTTTCTTTCTCTGTCTCTCTCCTCTCTCCCTTTCTCTCTCTCTAAAATCAATCAAAAAACATATCCTCAGGTGAGGATTAAAAATAAAAATAAAATAAAATGTGCGCCATTCTAAGTAGTGTGATGAAATCTCTCCTGTCCCTCTGTCCTGCACAGATGAATCCTCATTTTTCCAGCATCTCACCTGCCTCACAGTCACTTAGTAGCCGGCGTGGTTATCAGATCAGCTGTCATGGCATCACGGGGCTTGTGTTCAAGTAACCCGTATTTTACTTAATAATGGCCCCAAAGTAGAAGAGTGATGATACTAGCAATTCAGATATGCCAACGAGAAGCCACAAAGTACATGCATGTACAGGAGGAAACATAGTATGTATGGGGTTCAGTACTATACGCAGTTTGGGGCATCCACTGGGGTTCTTGGAATGTATCCCCCGTAGACAAGGGAAGACTACTGGAAAACTACTGTGCTCCAACTTTCAGTTCACCTGGCGCCAGAGCTGGTTTACATCACATACCCGTGTCGTGCAAAACTGAACCGAAAGTGAAAACCACAGCTGGAGTACGCTCGGTTCCTTTGTCACCAGGCACACACACGGGATTGTATTGCCTACTGAGGGAAGAGGCTGAAGGAACTACTCAAAAGTTTTTGTGAGAAACAAAAAATGTTGACTTTTTTCTAAATAATTGAAGAGGGTTTCTTAGCGATATTATGGACAAGTCACATATCTGCCATTCAACTTTCGTAGAGAGTAATGACAAAACACGTTTCACACTTGTCTGAGGGCAACCAATTCCCAGGTCAGTGGGGGAAAACTGCATTTCGTTGTACCAAAATAATTTCACTTCTTAAGTCTAAAATATATAGAATAAAATTTATTAGGTTCACATTAATGAGCTCATTTGCACACTCAACATCATTATATTTTTTAAAGTTACAATGTGCTGAGAATATAAAATTTTCTAATGACAGGCTCAAATAGCAGAATTTCATAGATAGGTGACAATTAATTTTAATAATATACATAATAGTTAATTATAATAGCAGTTCGAGGTTATTTTTCTTATATTGACAAGAAAAACAAGAGGGACCACTTGTATCTTTCCTGCTAATCTACAAAACGTTTTGTAGTCCATGACAAATAAACTGGGAATTTACTCTAGATATAAAAGAAAGCCACTAACATAAACAATAATAAAGAAATGTTTTATTCATAAATAAATGCCTTTATTCACACTGAGTGTGGCATCAGCTGAAGTAATGTCATTTTTTAAATCAGATACCCTGAATGTTCTAGTTGTGAATGTATTTTATTAGTAAAAGGACTAGAATAAGAGTCAGAACACTGTGCCCATCTATATGTATGTAGCAAATAGCTCTTTCTGTGTTATTCAAATACAGCAAACAGTTGCCTATTTTTACTCAGAAGTAAAGGACCAAAGCAAAATACCAGAATAGACCACACCATAAATACTTAGGCCTCGCTGGCCACTATTCTTGCTTTTCTGCAAATGCTGGGTTTGAAGGCCTTCCAAGGCCATCTAAGGACTAAGTAAGTCTAACAAAATTCTCAACTTTTGAATCTAATACTCCTAAAGGCTAACATTGTAGATTATTATAATTCTATGTTTCTGACAACAGACAGATTTTGAATTTGTTTCAGCTAACTCTACCACTTACACTATTCAACAGCTGGGCATACGATAACTTAGCAACCTGATAATATTCTAGCTAGATGTAAACTCACTCTGTAACCAAGAAACTTTGCCAGAAATAAAAATTAAAATAGCCTCTCTTAAGTTCCAATAGGAATGTAAAATGTTTTGAACAATGCATGATTTCAGAAAATGAGCAACTGTACTTTGAAAGTTTAGTAAACTGACACTCCCTATTCAAAGCCCACAATTCTTTTCTGATTAGATCAGCCCCCATAGCAAGTCATCAGGATAATAAGCACTGTAGTGAAGTCATCGTATTGGATGCTGATGGGAAATCGTAACTGGCTTCAAAACATCAGGAAACAATGAGTTTTCCAGGTCTCCAGCTTTTCATGTAATATACTGGCCAATACTCTTACTTTTTTCCCCAAGACTAAATGAAATACGGAACATCTATAAAGCCAACTACAAATTAATTTTAAAACTACAAAGAAAATGAAGGTAAGAACCCTCCTTTTTTCAGCGAAATTTTGGACTGTATGTTTGAAAAAGAACATGTTTAAGTGCAATACTGATCATTAGCGTATAATTAAAATGAAATGTAATGAGAACTACAGTGGCCTGTACAACTTTAATTTCCAAAAACAAATATGAAGGACAGTTTTTAAATAATATCTGCTTCCTCCACACAAGTCAAATCAGCACTTTAGTTATATCACTTTTCAAAGTCACCTGAAATCATCCACTATCACTGAGGAAAAACTTGAAGAGACAAAAAAATTCATCAAGCTATGTTTTTTTTTTCCAAAAGTAAAAAATATATATATTTTAGCACTTTCAGACTTTGTTCTTTCTGACTTTAAAAAGCACAGGTGTATGTGTTCGATAAGGTTTACTAATCTCTATTACTATTTCTCATTTGTAAAGTTCTGGAGACAACTGATGAAGAACCTTACTTTAAAATGGAAAGATAGATGTACACATGAGTATATTACACATGTACACAAATTCTACAAATGTGCTTTATCCTAAAACATCACTGCATTTACTCAGGGGCAGCATTATACACAAAAGGGTCTTGGCACAAAAGGGTCTGATTGTACCGTTTACAAAATTCTACATGGACTAGAAGAATGTCAATAGTAGTTCATGTTCTAGAAAGAGATAGGACATATTTGTAGGTGAATTTTGAGCTTCTTGGAGAATTGGAATTTAAATATTCAGTTCAGGATTGTGTATTTCCACTTTCTACTAATAGGAAACTATTAATATGCACATTTTAACTATATAACCCCCATTCAATTTATAGAAACTGAGTATCTAAAACCCAAAGCAAATATTCAAGATGCAAAACTATTTGAATTCAACCTATGAAATAGGCCACTATTCACTATTAATATAAGGCTCTGTAAGCTTCTTTGGGTGTGGAGTGTTTTAGGAGCCATAAGATCATTTGTACACACTGAAAAATAATTTCCTGAGACAAAAAGACCCTTTAGGATGAGAAGGTGCACTTTGTCTAATGCTGTATTTAGGCATAAAATCAAAGTACACATAATACTAAAATACCAATATTTATCAGTTTGGCATAGAATTTCCCAAACACAAAGGACAGGCGGAATAACATCTCAAAATATATTCCTTTACATTCAAATTTATAACGGTCTCACTAACTATAGTCTTACGTTCATCACTATCAAATAAATTTTATGATACATAAGAACATATGTATAGTCTTAGCCCATAAACTTTTTTTCAAACAAGATCATTTTAAGAAAAATGATTTGGTGATGCTCTCAGTGGTTAAACAGTCCATTTAAGAACTCGAGAACGTTTTATGTAGGACTAACCAAATCTCCGTGCCAGGCGAGCGCAGCAATGCCTTAGTAAGCCCACGGACAATTAATCGGCACCCACCCTCCCAGGAAGAATTATGATTATGCCTAGTGCTTAAGAGCTTTTACAGGGAAGAGAAAACGCAATGTGCTTCTCGGAAACCAAAACCGCCCCCCCCACTCTACCACCCACCCAAGGGCATCTCTGGTCCGTGGCCCACCCCGACCCTCCCAGCATTGGGGACGCTGAATCCCATCCAAAAAGACAGGGCCCATTCCCCACATTGGTTCCAGACACCTGTTTACTTGTGCCCAAGCAGTGGTGGCTCTGGTTAAGCAAAGGTAACGGTTACCACGCTGGTGCTGGTCCGTGCCTAGCCCCGCAGCCCAAGTGAGCTCGGGGAGCCACATACCTTTGTACCTCTCCAGGACATCCTCGTAGGCCTGGAGGTACTCCTGCTCCTCCACGTACAGGTAAGCGGCTGGGGAGAGGTACCCCCGCCATGCCGAAGTTTATCTAAGGGATGACTGGCCAATTCCCCTCTCCCCCTGGAAACCGGGACAGTATCTTAGTTAGCAAGACGCAGCCTGGAGAACTGGAAAAGCGGAAGGAGCGGCTGGCTTGGGGAGAGCGCTGAAGCAGGAGACGCGGAGCCGGGGGGCACCCAGCCGGCAGAGGAAACGCCCAGGCCCCCTGCCTGGCCGCGGGTGCTGGGCCGCCCGGCTCCCGGGGAGCCAGAGTCGCTCTCGGGTTTCAGCAGCAGCAAATCTCGGCAAGCCCCAGGGGCGGTGACCAGCAGCGCCACGCCACGACCAGCGGAGGAGCCAGGAGCTGGGCGGAACGGGCGGGGGACTACAGGCGCTGAGACCCTGCGAGGCCACCGCAGCGGCCACCCTAGCTGCACTAGGCTCCTGCTCCGGGGCCAGTGGAGACCGCTGCAGCCGTGAGGGAGAACAGACACGCTGCCTCCGCCGGGGATGCTGCGCCGCGCATCTGCGGCATTTCCTGACCGCCGCGCTGCAGACACTCGCCTGCACTCCCGGAGGGGGAGGGGAGAGGGGGAAGGCAGAAGGAGGGGGTGAGCACAGCGGTCAGCGCCCAGGCTGGTTAGGCTGCAACCCCGTGCTGCTCGGCCCCTCCCTTCCAAGGAGAGCCTCTGAGCCCCAGCCCCCCTCCCCCGATCTGCCCACCCAGGTTGACCGCGCAGCCAAGCACGCCCACCCCCGGACACTGGCCGGCCAGCCCCGGATCCCCAAGGACGAGGTTTCTATTTGGGACCCACAACAGGTGCCTGTGAAACAAAGCCGCAGATCGCGGCCACCGACGCGCGCAGCCCCCTGCAGAGGAGCCGGAGACTCTCCCCGGGAAAAGGGTGGTGGGAAGGAGAGTGGAATATACTGTTTTCAACCCAGCTTATGGCACAGAAAGACTCAGTCACCCTGTGGCAGCGCGGGGTGGGAAGGGCAAGGGGCTTCGCGTCCAGGGCACGTCTCCGGGGCTGGGGGCCCCATGGCCTCTGCAGGTGGCCCAGCACGTCAGGGCCTGACAGCCTGGGCGTGTGTGCGCCTGCGCGCCCGGCCGCCCAGCGGCGGCTGCCACCGACCAGCCCGCGGTCCCTCCCTTCCGCCCCCTAGAGCCCGCACGAGGATCTGCCGCTGTGCTAGGAGAGCCCCAGCCCCTCCTCAACTCCCCCAGCTCACTGTGTCACCTCCCTCCTCTTCACCGTTACCCATTCTGCTCGGTACTCATACCCACTGAACTTGAGTAAAAAGGGGTACAAGTCATTTAACTTCGCAGAACGTATACTAAAGTGGCTGAGTGTAAGGGTCGACTGGAGGAACCAGTTGGTACCCAGGCGTGAAGATGGATATATTTCAGGGCACTGCCTCCTTACTAACTCTGTCACAGGCAAGTTACCCTCTCTGGGCTTCTCTTCATTAGTCAAATGGGGATAACAGTGCCTACCTCATAAAGTTCCCATATTAAATAGCTTTATAAGTGTTAGCTATTATTGTCATTAGATAAACTCGCTCATTGGTCACCATCTGACTTAGGACAACTTCACCTCTCACCCATGTCTTCCCTCCCTGTGTCTTCCTTTCATATGTACTGACCTTTTGCCCTTGACTATTTTCTTTCTTTTTTCCATGTTGTGAATCTGGACCATTTTCCTTCCATTAACTCTTCAATGGGGATGAGTACTCTTGAAAAAAAACTATACTCTTTAAAGAAAACTTAAGTTTGAATTGGAATGCTTTACTTCTACTCAGCAATTGGCCCATTCCAATCAGAGCGAGACCACATGTGTCTTTTCTATTCTGACCAGTAGCTTATAGTCTGAGTTTGATCCCATGTCCCACTAAGCCTTCAGGATCACTAGAGTTTTCTTGCAACTTGGTAGGCATGTATGTAAACACTGGTTCATGAAGTAACATACACATATCCTATGGTACACGTTCTTGAAATGAAAGGGTTAGTAATTAGATTCCTAAGAGCCATTCCCTTTACAGACCACACATGTAGATTCTCAAAAATTCTTGTTTCCCTCCCAATGACTGAGGTCATGGAGGACATAGTCTGAGTCTTCCTCAGAGACTGACACACAGTAGTAGCCAGTTTTATGAATAGAATCAGTGCACATTTAAGTAATTTTTAACTACCCATTTAGAGAGCCAGCCAAAATGGACAGAAGCAGCATTTGGAGTGGTCTGCAAAAACAGCCTTTGCCCCATGCATTCTTGGAATGGTAATGAGGGGTCAAACTGCTGATAGTAACAGTATATTCCATAGGGAAGCAGCACATGCACAGCAGTTGAGAGCCGGGCCTCTGGAGTCAAGACTGCCTGAATTCAGAGCCTAGCTCTACCACTTCCCAGCTGGGCGACCTTGGGAAATCTCTCCCCCTCTCACAAGATTTCTGGACTGAAACATGGAGAAAATAATAGTACCCACTTCACAGGGTTGTTGGGAGGCCAGAGTGAAACAACATTCAATGCTTGTAAGAGCATCTGGCTATCAGTAATCCATCATTTATGGACCATCTTTCATGTACCACGGAATTTGCAAAATGTTTTACACTCATGACTTTATTTAATAACCACAACCATGACCCTCTGATGGAGAAAATGAAAGGTTAGTAGTTTGTCCAAGAAACCATAACTGGTTAGTGACAGAGGGAGAATTAAAATCCAAGTTTTCCTGAGTCCAAAGTTTGACTCTGCTTCAATTCCAACTTCAAAGAATTCACCTGAGACAAAAAAACCTGTATTTTAACATGGCATTGTCACTGAAAAGCCATGTATTTCTGTCAGCTGAAGACTGAAAACCCCAACTTACAATATCCTGGAACTAAGATCAGCAGATCTGGATGGTTCTGTGTAAAAGGCACTTAGAGAGTGGGTGTTTCCTTACATTCTGTTATCTTATTCTCACCGTGACCCCTCTGAGAGATAGGAAAGGCGTACATTATAGGCTAAGACTTCAAGATGAAGAAGCTATAATAAGTGCAAAAGCACTTTTAAAAATATAAAGTGTCTGGCCCTGGCTGGTGTGGCTCACTGGATTGAGTGCCGGCCTGCAAACCAAAGGGTCACCAGTTCAATTCCCAGTCAGGGCCCATGCCTGGGTTGGGGGCCAGGTCTCCAGTAGTGGGCATGTGAGAGGCAACCACACATTCATGTTTCTGTCCCTCACTTCCCCTCTCTTTAAAAATAAATAAATAAAATCTTGGAAAAAATAAAAATATAAATATAAAGTTTCTGACATATGACACCATCACCAGTGAGACTTTTCCGAAATGTAAACCTGATTATGTCACTGCAGAGGTTAAAAATCTTTCAGCAGTTAGTCCACTCTCTTCAGTATTGCTACACAAGCACTTTTACAGTTTCTGCTACCCCCCACTGCACTCCATGCTTTACCTGCACACATTACTAGAAGTTGCCATTTAAACATATCTCCCTTTGTTCTTGTAGTTCCTGCCCTCTGAAATGGCTTTCCCTTTCACCCTAATTCCATCAGGTTCTTTAAATCTCATCTCAAGTGGCACTTCCTCTCAGAAACTTTTCAGGAACCCCCCCATGCCTCCCCTTCTCTATCCAAGTGAATTAGACTCTTTGCTGGGTTCTTTTACTGTTAGGTGCTTCTAGCCATTACAATTAATCTCTCGCACCATGGTGTAATTGTCTAACAGCACATCCGTTTATCATATTAGACTATGACTTCTTTAAAGGGAGAACTGTGTGCTTTTCTTCATTTTATTACCAGGGCCCAGGAAATATTTATCAAATGGGAGCGAATTAAGGGATTCCACAGACCATATTGTCCTTTTTGGCTCTAGACATTTTCATATTCAGTTCTATTTTTATGGCCTTAAAAACAAAAATACTGAACTTTCAACTTCTTTATTGCTAAGTAATGAATACTATGGACATTCTCACACCATTTCCAAACCTCACCCAATCTCTTCCTAGGGTTGAATTTCAGAGATGAGGTGAGCTTTAGGCAGAGGGTGAAAATGAATAATAAAATTACAAGTCCAAATCTTAATTAACAGTATGTTTTCAAACTATCCACAGCACCAAATTCCCTCAGATACCCTGTTCCCTGATTCTCACACTGGGTGCTCAGTGGCAAATTTAACAGATAGTGTATCTGAATTTCATATTTTAGCTACATTATAATTAAACAGGTATTTGTGGACTGGCCCCCCAAGTCTATGATTATTGATTATGATTTGTTATTTAATTTTGTTGTGTTCTGTTGTCGATTAAATAATCTTCAAAGTATGTAACTTTGAGGTCTCAAGTACAACGACTGCCACTAACTTTGTAGCTCTCCCCACAAATCACTCAACAAACATTTTACCAAAAATAAGACATGGTCACTGCTCTACTAGTATCAGCATCTGCTTGTCTGCTGCCTCCCATTAGAGCCCAAGTTCTTCTGCATCTTGAGCTTACGCTTAGTTACTTCCACCAGCTTCCCTCAACTTCCCTTGGCTTTCTCCCTAAATAGTCTTCAGTTTACATAATCTCATTCCCCCTGACACATATCTGTTCCATTCTTCTTTCAAAACCCCTTCCTTCATGACCAAAATCAAAATATCCACCTCTGCCACCACTATCGAAACTGTCAAGCTAGAAATACCTTCTACCTTCCATAAACATTCACGACATACAGGCATCCCACTCTGATGCCCCAGGTTTTCCACCAAGTTCCAACAACTTCTCTCACCATCCTCCTTTCACCTATCCTCCCTTTCTGCTGACCCAACATCTGATACCCACACTGTCCACCCTGGTACTTCACACCTGCTGGGGGCATGCCAGGGATGTCTCAACAGGGCAAGAAGTCAGACCTTGGTGACTAAACACTTTTTTGTACTCCAGGAAGGCGCTAAGAGCCATGTCTGCCCCGGTTCTCCCAAGCCACCCCTGCTCACTCTCCCTTGGCTACCAAACAGTCTCTCCATCCTCCATCCTGCCTCCCCCCCCCCCCCCCCCCCCCCCCCCCCCCCCCCCCCCCCCCCGCTTTCGCCACTCCGCCCAGCCTCTCCAAAGGCCTGGGTAAGACCAGCCAGCATCTCACAAGGGAAGCCAGAAGCAGCTCAGGCTGTTGCCCCAGAAACCCAGAACAGAGAATGGCTGGCTGGCTGGGTGCTGTTTGTTTTTCCCGTAATCAGAAAATCCCACTAGGGGGACATTAGGGAGACTCCCAGCTGCCACGGTGGCTGATTTCCCAGCTTGCCCCCTACAGCCCCCTCAGAGAAAGATAAAGTACCAACTTTGCATTATAGAAGATAGCAAAAAAAAAAAAAAAAAAAAAAAAAAAACTGAGTAGGAGGGGGCTCCAGAGTTGAGAGTAGGGAGGGGGAGGAAAGGAGGTCTGACCAGCTGGCCACAGAAACCAATTTGGAAAAACATCTGGCCTTTGGCCTTTGCAAGAGAGCCCAAGGACATACTCCATCCTACTTCATTGCCATTTCCGAGAGAAAACAATTATCGAAGGAAGGGAGGAACAGCCACTCCAAGAAGCAACTCTCATACACAGAACACAAACATACAAACCACACAGGTGCTACAGGGCTGGAGGATTGATTTCCCAGGTGTTCTCAGCTTTCAGCTAGGTAAAACAAGCCATCACTTCTGGCTCCACTTTTACGCCAGTGCAAGAGAACACCGGGTTAACACAGAACAGAAACATTGGCACCTCCCATGTATTAATTAATCAGGAATGCATGATGGCTAAACCCTCAAAAGCACAGGCGACAGCCACTACAGGCTCATACATGATGCTGACAGGGGTGTCACACTAAAAGAAAAAGAACATGCATGATGCTGACAGGGATGTTACACTAAAAGAAAGAAAGAAAGAAATGGCCTCTGAGTTGCTGGAATACCCTCTGCATCCTGGGTACCAAAAACCAGGACTCTACCCTGGTTGGATCTGCGTAGCCCAGTGCTCCTGGGCAAAGATGAAAATGAAGGCTCTCACAGCTTCCAGCAAGTACACTAGTACCCACTGGAGTTAACAATGTACTTTCAGATTCTCACGGTGGCTACTGCATGTAAATAGGAAAGTTTAATGCAGGTTTCTGTAAATATCTCGCTGCATTTTAAAGGTATCAATTCATCCAGCCAGAAGATGGCCAAACAGCTTAGTCACCAGCAGGCAGAGCTAATCGCCCTATCAAAAAATAGAGACACAAAGTGAACACGGTCATCCTCATGCCCCACCGTGACCACAAAGCTGAGCCCAGTGCATCAGCTCCCAGATATTATTCCTCCTTTCCGCCGCCCCCACACCCATCCGTGGCGCAGATGGGTGAATTTCCGCAACTCTCGTCCTGGCTCCATCCCTTTCCCGGATGCTCTTACCTGCTATCCTAAGCACTGCCCTCTCGGCGGGGTCCAGCACCGAGCCCCCGTGAATCTTTCTTTTCGATCTCTCATGTTTAGGCAAATTCCAGGGTAAGGTGTCTCCAGGAGCAGGAGATGCCGAGCCAGATTTCTGGCTGAAATCATCCTCATCAGAAAAATCCGCAGAGGAAGACATGGAGCAGCGATAGGACGCGTTCCCGGAACTCTACGGAGGATGACACAGAGAAAGGCATTAACCACGGAACACTCGCATATGCTCACGGATTCCAACAGCCCCCTCCCTACCCCAAACTGAGTCCGGCATCCTGCACCCTCCTGCGCGCTGAGGGGACACACAAACAAGAAATGAAACCCCGCGCTCACCATCTTTTCTGCGCACAACTCCGACAGCAGGAACGACACCGGGACGGTTCCGATACATGGAAGATTTGCACAGGAGTGTGCGGCTGCGGTCCGGCCACCAGCTCACAAATGACTGGCCCAACAATGAAGCCAGAATCAACAGCCTTCCTGTTACAAATCTATAGTATTTGGCTCCCCCACCAGGACAGGAGAAACATTTTCCAAACTAGACTGCTGGTTAATTCATTAACGCAAGGAACTCTTAAGTTTCAAAAACAAAGCACAAACACAGGATGTTGAGTCCCAATTCCTTTCCGCTTCAGGGCGCCTCACCACTGGAGTCTCCTTTCTGACCAGGTTTGAGCCCCTGCGCTCTATTTAATTTCCTTCGTGAGAGTAAAGCAGGTTACTGGGAAAGAGCAGGGAGGGAGGGAGGGCCGATTCAGAGAAGAGCCTTTTCTTAAGACTAGGAGAACACAAGAGACAGTTTTCAGAAACCTAAGGCAGCTCCAATAAACAAACATCTGAACTCAGTTTAGAGTTCTTGAGATAATTTCAACTTCTAGCAAAGTAACAGTTGCCAATAATGTAAATGAGAATGATGCAGCGCTGTGACCGGAAACAGAGCTCTGCTCAGCCCCGGGTCATTACACAGTGGAATGGAAACATGATGCTTTTACCAGAGCGCTTTGCCTGAAGGTTCGTCACCCCTGCCTCTAGCTGCAGCGGATCTGCAGGGTCGTACCTTCCATTATATCTTCTACTCAGAGAAGAGGCTCACAGTGTTATTCCTTCCTTCTATGCTGGGTTAAGTTTGTGATTATCTGGAGGGCGTACAATTGAAACAAGGATGCTGACCATCTGTGCTGTGAACAGCGTTATAAATAAAATAAAGCACGGAAGGGAAATCTTCACTTTCCCATTTAGAATTCCATGTTGCGGAAGCTCATGGTAAAGATGCAAAACAGGTACAACTCGAATTCCTGAAATGTAACTTGCAGCCACAGATTCCTAAGACGCAAGTTACCGGCTTAAATCGGTGAGGCATGCTGCAATTTGAGCAAAAACACTGAGCTTCTCACAAAAGCAGTGACGACAGCAACAGCCAAAACAGGCTGTGTGAGCAACACCCCAAAGCACTCGCTGAAAGCATGTAAAACAAACTACCCGAGAATCCGGATTATTGACCTTACCTCATTCCACTCAGCCATATCGCTGCATGGGGTCAACACCATCATTTTAAAAGGACACGATGCTTCCCGAAAAATAAAGCATCGAAGATTTATCTTTACCTATATTCTTTCCTGAAAAAGCAGTCTTCCATTTTATTTTACCTGAAATTTTCGTCAACTTGGCAAATTTATTTATTTAGATTGTGTACGTTTTCCTAGTAGAAATAATGTACTAGGCACACGAGGCAAATAAATAAATAAAATTGATTTTCTGTATTGTAACTAGAGTCCATAGAGAGTTGTGAGTGGCATTAAGTCAGTCACAGAATGCTTTCATCAAGCTAATTTATTTTCCATGCTTTTCTGGAAATTCATCTTGAGCTCTCTGAGGCTGTGTTGTTGGCTGGATCTGTGAAAAAGGGTGACATTCTTAAAGACTTTCAAAAGGGTATTGGGTTTCTTTGGTTGCCTTCTGTCTTCCTTAAAAAGGCTTTCTACCTGTCCTTACTTAAGGTCATCCTTTATCTGTGATATTATATTTCTTCTTGTTGCCTGCACTATTTTCAATGAGTATGTTAATTTGATTGTTTATCTTCACAAACAGACTTAGAGAATAACTGTTAAAGAACTGCTTTTCCAAAATTCACAGGCTATTGATTTTAGTAAAATAAAAAATTTTTAATGGCCAGAGTCTCAGCTGATTGAACAGCAAAATGTTATTCATGCCATGACATAAACACCATTAATCACACGTGGCCAGATGGGAACGGTTACTACCCTTGGACCCAAGGGTGTTGACTGGTGCAGGTTCTAATCTGGTAGTGTCACTGGTAAACAGATAAGAGAAAAAAGAAAGAAAGGACAATCAGCAAGAGCTTTCAGCAATATATCACAGCAAAATATAGACACACACAGAGAATGAGGGAAATCATACATATTTAAATATGGTACAGTCCTCAGGCTACATGATTCAAGCATTTTAACAATTAGAGTATGAGATTTTTTTCACAATAATTTTCACAAATGCTTTATAAAGTAAAAGGTAAAGAATATCAAGTTAGGCCCATTTGAATCCTAAACATTAAGAAGTGATATCATTAAACAAAACTGCTTTGGAAGTCTATCAATCCTCTAAAACTATTATACTCTTCATTGATTTGCAATGACTTGTCAATTCATGTCAGTATTTGGGGCTTAGAGGGAAGAATGTAAGAATACAGTTCTCCTTTCTTTTGGAAAAAGAAAGCATGTTCTCTGACCCAAAGTCCAGAGCCTAACCTTTGACGTGGGGCTTGGAAAGGTAAGACAAAGGAAGAGAGCGCTCGGGACAGAAAACCCCACGTTCCCATCTCTTCTTCTACTCTGTTGCCTGAGGTTTGATTCCTATTAAAATACAAATATCTGTGTCCATCAATAAATTACAGTATATTCATACAATGGACTACTCTGCAGAAATCAAACAAAAATGTTATTGGTCCACATTTAGCAAAATGGAAAGGATTCATATAGAATGATTCCTTTAAAAAAAAATCTGCGTGTGTGTGTGTGTGTGCATGTGGTCAGAAAGATGGGTATGATTGATAGATTAGTAGATAAATAACTATGTATCAACATATAAACAGTGGTTAATTCTGGGTGATGACAATATGATAAGTGGATTCTATTTTATTCCTTCTAATTTTATAATCTAAGACAAATACACAAAAAGATTACTAAAAAAGAAAAAGATACTGTGTCAAAAGTCAGAGAAAATATCAAAGGCCCCAGAAAGAAGTAACTATTTAAGCCAGTGCTTGTAACCATTTTGGGCCCAAAGATACCACTGAAGTGTTGACATTTTTGAAAACCTCTCTCCAAAACAAAGCTCTTAAGTAAATACACACAAATTTTGCATATAACTTTAAGGGGGTCATTGACCTACTGACCCAAGATTAAGACCCCAATTTACACCATCATCTGTCATCACCACCATTTGGCATGTGTGTTGAGAACAAGAGAAATAGGGAAGAGCTGTGGAGTCCGAGAAAAGAGGGAAAAGAGTAATTAAGACAGCAAAGACAAAGTCGACATGTCAGAATATATTTAATGTTTGGCTCTTTTATTTTTTAATGAAGGATCATGAGCCACCTATAGACTGATGTTGGGTATCTACAACAGCAACAACAAAACACTAGTTTGTGAGAAACCAAAAAAAAAAACAACCAAACCCTGCATACTGTCTTATTACAACCTAGTTATTAAAGCTGTTTTAACAATTGAATTAGATCACCAAAAGCTTTAAAAATGACTTTCCTAATAGCCAATTCATTCACGTGGTATAAAAACAACTCCAAGCTCCTAAGCCAGGATAATTACATAATGCAACATTTTTAGAAGGGGAACTAAACAGCAACTTCTCTAATTGAACCCTCCTGGAGAGATCTGAGATAAGTACAATGGAACTGCCCAAACTGGAAGTCGCCCAGCCCTAGCACCCAGATCCGTAGGAAAGTGCCAGGAAATTGTCTCTGCCCTAGGCGTTCTCTAAATGCAACACAGAAACAAGTGCAGAGATAAGGGTTTGTAAAATAGCCA
Source organism: Desmodus rotundus (assembly GCF_022682495.2). Classification (NCBI taxonomy): domain Eukaryota; kingdom Metazoa; phylum Chordata; class Mammalia; order Chiroptera; family Phyllostomidae; genus Desmodus; species Desmodus rotundus. The sequence goes on from NC_071397.1 coordinate 21,535,436, forward strand.
GACTTTTAGAATCCCAGAGGCTGGAAAGGTAACTTTCACAAAGCCACATACTTAAGATGTATGCATATTTCCACAGGTATGCTTCCAAAAATTTATGAAAACAAATAAAAAAAAAAACAAAAAGCACATGAGGAAACAATTGGGCAGATCCAGATTGTGGGATGTTCCACAAATTAACTGTCTTGTCCTCTTCAAAAAGGTCGATGTCATGAAACATACATACCCCAAAGCAGGGACTATTGTAAAGTTTAAAAGATAAAACTTTGACTGAATTCTGGTTTGTTTTGTTTTGTTTTGTTTAAGCTAAAAAAAAAAAATACATGTTAGGGACAATTGGGAAAATCTGAACATGGATCATGGGTTGTTTATTAGAAAATACTGGGAAATTATTGTTAATTTTCTAAAGTGGGATAATGATGTCGTGGTCACGTAGGAAAGTGTTCATAACCTGGAAGACGCAGGCTGAAGAAACTCCTGATGCCTCCACTTACTTTCAAATGTTTCAGAATAAGAGCAGAAAGATGCAGCAACAGGTTAACAAAAAGTATTCATTGTATCACTCATTCAACTTTTCTGTAAATTCAAATATTTTCAAAATGAAGAGTGAGGGGGAAACACCTAAAAAGGCCTTTTTCATTTTTTTTTAAATGTCACTTGGTTTAGGCCTATTTTCACAAATCAGGATCCCCAGGTTCAAGTACACAGTGATAGTGTCCATCTAAGTAGTTTCTCGTAGCTTTTCTTCACATACGCTTAGAGAAGCACGGAAGTGCTGGCCTGTATCAATAAGACACCAGATAAAGGCCATCTGCTTGCCTCAGTCCTAAGCATAAGTTTAGACAGAAGGATTTAAAAGAAGCTCCTTCTGTTATTCATTTAATGTACAGTATGGTGAACATACTGTTGGTTCATTATCATATATTATTTATATTTTATATAAACAAAAAAGGCATCAAAATTTAGAAAATGTGAAGGTCCAATGTTGTTTAAAACCCCCTTGATGAGGTATGTACAAACACTAACTTCTTACACAGAGTATAAAGATTCATGGCATGGCCCAAGATATCTACCCCTCCTTGTATACTTGCGTTTTTATTTGGAAACAAGTCAAATATCAAAAGCACATTATCTGATTTTAGAGACTCCAGGGAATACAATCTCTACCACAAATAAGTAGATATAGAAGAAAACAGTTAAGGAAAATGTAAGAAACTGTTTAACCCTTGAAGACAAAATGAGTGATGGCAAATTTGGGGATTGGGTGCTTGTTTTTGTTTAAAATTTTTTCAAACTAGTCAAACAATTCAAGTATTCTTTCATCGAATAAGTAGCTCTTAATTAGCCTTGCAACTAAAAACCACCTTTAAATAGTAAGGAGAGGGGAAGCGGGCTCTGGGTTGGTGAGGCCTCAGCTGGCTCTCACTCCCTCCTTTTAGGGGAGGTCTGTGAGAGCCCTTAACTCAGAGAGGAAGAGGAGCCTGGGTGGAGCCAGAGAGGAAAGGGAGGTCAGAGGGAGTGAGGCTGGAAGGCACTTGGATCTGACTCAAGGGAAGAGTCTTTGGGAAAAGAGTGAAGGAAGGTTTCTTTATGGGGAGAGGCCCAGTTCGTCAGCCCATAAAAAAAGACCACTGGAATTCAGGACACGAAGTCTTTCTAGGGTATAAAGATTGTGCATTAGAGTGTTCTTTGGTATTATATTTCTGGGGAAACTGAGCTCAATGTTGGGACATGGGAAGAAGGAAATGTCCAGCACTGTTTTCCTCTATCTGTGCGAGAAGCTCTACAAGGTAAGTAGCAGAGACTCATTTCCAGGAGGAGCATGGCTTCACAGTCTAGGCAGTCTTGGCTTAGCATTAAGACAACCAGCTTGTTCTAACTATACACAACATTTATTGAGCGACTGTAGTCGGAGATTGTACTAAGCATTTTCACTCACTATCTTACTTAATACTCAGTGTAACCCAATAAGGAAACAGATGCTTAAGGAGGTTAAGTAACTTGTCCACAGTCATTCTGTCAGTACAAGGTAGAGCCAAAATTTCCAACTGGGTCCTTTTGACCACAAAGCCTGTGCTCTCAACCACGGGTTACTGCGTGCTCTAAAATGTGGTCGCAGACACTGGGAGGAACCTACAACATACTCGCAGCTCTCAAAGATCTTACCATGTCTTTGGGGAACCCAAAAGGGCTCGACTTGTTCTGTGCTCAGAACTAGGCCCAAAGCATGGAAATGACCAGAGACAGGTGGCAGTTCACAATCAAGGAAAAACACCCCAAAACATGCAACTACTCAAAGGTGGAAAGGACCACTTTGTGTGGCAGTGAGCACCTTCCCACTCCAAGGAGCCAAGCCTTCACTGTGAAATGCTGAGTTTACTCCATGCTCTCTTCCAACCCTGAGACTCTCTGGTCCTATGTGCTCCTACACCTCCCTAAATCCTCTCCCCAAATAACAGAAAACCTATGTTAAGTATCAAAATACCAAATTTTTCTAAAATTGTAAAACTCTTTCAAAATGGCAAAGACACCTTGTTTCGCAAGTGTACCTTAATTCAATCGTATTAAAATTACAGAAACACAGACATCAAGAAGTAGTGTCTATTTAAACATCTGTAAACAGTCTTTCCAAACTGAGGAGGAAGTTTTGAATAATTTGCCTAAAAGAAAATCAAACATAACTCTGAAAGTAGCCCCACAAAACAGAAACGCATTAAGAACACAAACTCAAATATTGAAAACATCTCTTTAACTAGAGTATTTCATCTTGTATTTTAAAGGGATGCTTATTTATATCAGTCAATTAAAAATATGTCTTAAGCACTCAGACTTCTGCTTGGGAGAAGCTTAAAATCTAACTAGAAGAGCAAAGGTCATAAATAGTCAACTTATACTTCAAATTATCATCTTTATCTATTAGGCTTAAAAATGTCTTCCAGTGGAATAATATAAAGATACACACAAAATATGATTTACAGTATAAAGTCAATTAGGAAGGAGAAATTGACAGGAACATCTACAGTCCCTTTATTTTATTTTCCTCAAAAGGACATCTTTTTCATTTCTTTTAGAGAGAGAGGCAGGGAGAGAGAGAAACATCGACTGGTTGCCTCCCATAGTCACCCAGACCGGGACTTTGATGGGGGACTGTATGCACCTGGACCAGTGATGGGACCAACAACCTATGTACATGACCCGACTGGGAATCAAACTGGCAACCTTTTGGTTACGGGACGAAGTGACAACCAACCGAGCCACACCAGCCAGGACGCAGCATCTATAGTTCATTTAGAGGCCAGGATGAAGACATAGGTGTTCCTTGCCTCCTTCTCTCCTCAAACGGTATCAATATCCAAAAATGTTGACTGCTGGTTGAGCCATCCTGTAGATGTGTTGTGGTTGCCCTGCCCATTTTTTAAAAAAACTAATTAATGACAAACATTTAAAAATCGGGAATTTGCATTAAAATTCAGAGGTGGAACAATGGCCTAGTAGTAGTTCCCCCTAATTAGAAAGGAATGTGCTTTCCAGTCTGACACAATCCTTACCTGGCCCACTCCATTCATTTATGATACCTGGTCCCGGTAGGCTTATGAGTTTGGGGGCCCTGGCATCAAAGGAATGGGCAGCATTGTTGCATTCAGAGAGTAAAGGAACAATGGTGGGGGCAGGGAGAGTAGGGATAATGGTAATCAATAAAAAAGCATGACAGCTTGAAAAAATAAAGAAAACTAGAGGGGAGGGAACAAAACAAAATGAAAAGAAGATGGCTACCAAAAAAGCTCAGTTAAATTAATGTCAAACAGAATTAGGTGACGCCATGTTCCTATGGATATCCAAGCGCTGATCTCCCCATCTGTTCCATAGATTCTGCTCCATCCCAAGAATCCTGGTTAGCATTACTGAAGCCCAGGAAAGGAACCTGACCTGTACAGCTCAGGGAATGCTGGCTCATGTTCTCCACGTATCTAGCTGAACTGCCCACCCATCACTAGAGCTGCTGATTCTGCTATTTTTTTGTTCCTGCCCCTACCCATGGTCAACCCTGCTCCCACATGTCCCTCCGACTCTTGTCTAGATCACGGAGGAGGCTTTGAGGTCAAGGACCTCAGACCGCTACAAGTCCTGGCTCTGACTTCTATTGGAAAGAAGATGTTGTCTGTGATCACTCACGTGGGGCCCAAAGGTACAAACACAGGAGGTTCCCAGAGACTAAAGTGCAACTACCTTCTACGCTACCTACCTATAAAGTTAAAAATGTGTGCATGTCATGCCAGAGGTTGAACGCTGGGTAAAAGCTATATGATCTTGGAAAGCTGCTTGGCCTCTCTGGGCCTTGGTTTCTCATCTGAGAAATGGGAAACATACTGGTACATAAGACATAGGGTTATTGTAGCAGAATAAATAATACTTGAAGAATGCTAAAAGCAATGCCCAAAAGCAGTGCTTTCTTTACTTAGAAAGCACTAAGTAAATTTTAGCATGTAGTGATGTTACCTATTCACCCGTGTGCAACCCAGGGGTAGATGACTAACTCCAGGTGAGCCAACAGGATTGTCACTCCAGGAAATTTGAAACAACAAACAGAAACACAGAGACTGGAAGTTGTTGAACAAGGTCACACTATTAGCAGCTCTCAGGAGACAAGGCCAATGTAGTTCCCACACCTATCCTTCCCCAAGCTTGGTTGTTGAACCTTCAGTTCTTTGGAAACACATCCTTCCAATACATTCCTCTTGTTTTTTTTAATTCATTGTCCCCATTGTTGGAGACAACAACAAATACTCAGATAAACACATTATCTTTAAAAAGTAATTATATTCATTTCTTCCCTGTTGAAACATAAGTGGGTTGTGTTTTTATCGCTTCATTTTCATTACCTGTCTTTATTAATGAGACTTCAGAAAATTGCTTTTGATAATAGCTTTTACATAGTAGTTCTCCCACTTCAGTTACTACTTCAATCAAGTGGGAGAATTACTTTTCCATTTTAAAAAAAGTTTCTCTTACTGCACTGAAGTTAAGTCCACCAAACTTGAAGTGCCTGGCACTCCCACTGCCCCCTTCTGAGGAGAACAGGGCTTGTTCCACGTGTGCTGAGGGGGAGTAACCTTGCCACCGTGAGCCGCAACTGACGGGGACCGGGAAGCAGTTCCCAGACACAAGGAGGTCCGAGGCCTCTGAGCCGGTTTGGTGGAAAATTCTTCCCAGAAGGGATGCTTCATACTGAATGGCGGCAACCCAGTTCAACTGCAGCCTCCCCTCTGAAGAAGAAATGCTAAGTGCATTATAAGTGCCCTTAATACCTGGCTCTGCCCTAAGATCTGCTGCACACTGCAGTCCTCGAACATCTGCGATTCATCCAGAACAATCATGCGGCCCAAAGCCCCTACGTCTGTAATAAGAACTACCTCTGGTTTCATTTTGCCTGTGTAATAGATGTTTCTTTCAGAAGGTCATCCGGGACTGTCCCTTCCTTGGTTTATCCCTGGGAACAGTATGTGTCAGGGCAGGAAGGAGAAACAGGTTGCAAGCATACCTGCCTTTTCTTTACACAAACCTGAAACTGTTGAGGCTAAGGTTATAGAAAAGGGAAGAAGGTTCTAGTGAGTGAAAAAGACTTTCCCCAGCCTACAAAGGGGTCCCCTTGGTTTCCAGGGAGCATCTGTGGATCCTGAAGCAGGGGACTTTGTGAATCCCAGAAGACTCTGAGAGAGATGTGTGCCTGGTGTGTCTAGGAAGGATAGTCACCTAGTTAACCTTTCAAAAGGTCCCTGTGTCCTAACAGCAACCCGAGCAGCCTGGGGGGCCCTATGGAGCAGTCATAGGGATATGTCAGCATTACCTGGAGGCACCGATGTTCCCTTCTACTTGCTGACACTTTGGCAAACTCTGAGGCGGAGGAACTGAGAAGCAAGCACCAGGCCTGGCAGCATGTGAGACTGGGAGTCAGAACCTAACTTCAGATGAAAACAAAGAGGGATATGTCTTACACCAGAGTTTATAGACTAAGATTCGAATTCCCTGTGGAATTCAGAACGGGCAGTGACTGTTCATCTACTTTCAGATCCCATTCTTGGGAGTGGACACCCATGACTGTGCTGAATAAATCCATCAGCTTGGCAGCTTTGCTCCAGCAGCTGGATCCCACATGAGTAGAGACTGAGAGAGGAAGCTCCGCCAACAAGGGCTAGAAATGCCAAATGTCTGTCTGTCCTTCTGTCTGTCTTTGTATCTGTCTGCCTGTCTCTCTCTCTCTCAAGCACACACACACAAGGTAACCACAACAGCTACCTCCTCCTACATCTCCTCCTTTCCTCAGCATTATTCTTCATTTTAAGGCTACTTTGAATTACTCTAGAACCAGAGAGAAGGAGAATGCATTCACTTGCTTGCTTGCTTATTGCCACCTTTACCCAAAATGGGTATTAAGGTAGCTAATAAGAAGGTAGTGGGGAGAGGGGAGATTTTGATAGCTATGAGTTCAGTAACCAGTAGCACAGAAGGAGGTGTGGAAAAATCATAAGGTCCTTAGAAAGCAGGAGGTGGAAGTGCCAGCAGATGAGGCTGTAGAAGCAGGTGGCAGATGGAGATCATGGAGGGCCTGCATGCTAGAACTTGGACTTGAACTTGTAGGAGCCAGATTGTTGCTGAAGGTCTAGAAGTAGTTTGTTCTGATAGAGGGTGACTCTGACAACCAAGGAGAGAATGGGCTGGAGAGGGGTCAACCTCAGACAAAATTAGTTTGCAGTTTTTGTGACAGTTCAGCAAATGATGACAGCCTGAACTAAATCTCTGAATTAGGGAGGGACAGGAGAGGATGGATTTGAGAAATGTTTAGAGACTAGAAAAAGAGAAAGGGAGAAGAAGGTTGGGGCGTGGCCAACAGAGTAAGAAGTCGACGTAGTTTACCTAGAAGGAATAAGAAGGTCAGAAGTCAGGCAGAAGTGGAACCATGGGGACAAGCGAAGGGCAGTACAGAAATGAGTGGGTCCCTGAGGAGTCATAAACAGAGGCCTGAGATGCCAAGTCTCTCTGATAAGCCACAGAGCACTTGGTGATTCAGGAGAGTGGCTAGACCCCAACCTCCAAGAGACCCACGTTTTCTCTCCAACTCCAGCCCTGGCCCGGGCACTGCAGGAGTGACCAAGGAAACCTGCTCCTTGCACAGGAGCTGTGTCAGTGTCGCACAACAGCCTGCTGAGAGGGTGGCGTGCTGGTACCAAGGTAACACTGAGCACTTGAGCTTTCATTTGCCTTGTTTTGCACACACACAGAGAACAAGAGTGCATAAGCCATCTTGTTCATCGTCCCCTTTTACACAGGAGTTGTACTGTAGGGTATAACAGACATGCCATTTACATACATTTTTGTAACAGTATATGAGCTATGATTAATTAAAAACAAAAACAGTAATACTCATATTTTTCTCACTTCTAATTGTCTATAACAAGAAAGTAGGTAAACTCTTCCCACTGGGCTTATAAAGCAAATTCACTCATTCTTTCACCACAGGACTCTCTTATCAGTTATAATCCTGTGCTCTGGCTTTGCAGACCCATCCCGCTCCTCCTTAGTCATACCGTGCACTTAGGGTTTCTGTGAATTCCAATTGCCTGACCTTCCTCCCATTCTCAGCTGCACTCCTGACCCTGAAATATTCCTTAAGGGTTTTTTCCTCCTTCCTTTCTTAATGGGTGCTTTCCCAGCCAATCTGATAGCTTTCTCCAACAACAACTTAACACAAGAATTTTTTAAATGTATATCTGTGCTCAGAAAACAATATGATGAATTTTATCAGAAACACACACACACACCATGGAATAATGGAATAAACCAATAGCTATTCCCGTGTGCCTGCTTCATTTCCTCCTGAACTGGTTCCGTGTCTGCATCCATGCCACAGAAATCAGCTGGACAGTTAGTAGGTAAAGAAGCCCAGTACCTTTAAAACTCTATTCAGTGAAAATCACTGGGTATGATGGTTAATTTATGCATCAACTTGGCAGGGCTATGGCACCCAGTTGTAGGCAAAACACCAGTCAAGATGTTTCTGTGGAGGTATTTTTTAAGATGTGATTTTGAATAAAGCAGATTACCCCCTCTGTAGTGCGGGTGGCCTCATCCAAACAGTTAAAGGCCTTAAGAGCAAAGACTAAGGCTTCCCAAATAAGAAGGAATTTCCTCAAGACTGCAACATGGAAGCCCTACCTGAGTTTCCAGCCTGGCGAAATTCAGACTCAAGACTGCAACGCCAACTCTTGTCTGAATTTCCAGCCTGCAGACCTGCCCTACAGATTTTGGATGTGCCAGCCCACAATCATGTGAGCCAAATCCTTAAAGTGTGTGTGTGTGTGTCCTATTGGTTCTGTTTCTCTGGAGAATCCTAACAAATTCAATTGGCTACAATATTGCTTTATGAGACTTTGATGAGTCACCTTTACTATATTTCAGGGAAGTAGAAACAACTGATATAACTCATACACTGTATAATTTAATGGAAAGAAAGATCACATAGGACTTTTATCAGACTGTTAGGAGGCCACAGTCTCCTCTGGCTCCATTACTCACCACCCACGCTACCATAAGAATTTAACCTCTCTGATTTGACAGTTTTCTTTTATTTTTTTTACTTTTTTTTAAGACTTTTTTGGGGGGGTTGTTGTTGTTTTATATTTATTTTTTTATTGTTGTTCAATTACAGTTGTCTGCATTTTCTCCCCACCCCAGCCAAACCCACCTCCCTCCCCCACCTCCATCCTCCCCCTTGGTTTTGTCCATTTGTCCTTTATAGTAGTTCCTGAAAACCTCTCTCCCTACTATTCCCTCCCCACTCCCCTCTGGCTATTGTTAGATTGTTCTTAACTTCAATGTCTCTGCTTATATTTTGTTTGCTTTTTTCTTTTGTTGATTATGTTCCAGTTAAAGGTAAGATTATATGGTATCAGCAGCAAATGAGTGGATCAAAAAATTATGGTACATTTACACAATGGAATTCTATGCAGCAGAGAGAAAGAAGGAGCTTATACCCTTTGTCACAGCATGGATGGAACTGGAGAGCATTATGCTAAGCGAAATAAGCCAGGCGGTGAGAGACAAATACCATATGATTTGCCCATTTTCTATATGTGGATAATGGCACTTGCTTCATTGGATATTAGACAATATTAAAGTGATGTAATGTATGTAAAGCATCTCATATAATGCATGTAAAGCATCTCATATAATGCCTGCTAGCACATAATACTTAAAAACATTTTTATAGCATTTAATCCTAAGATGAAAAGACAAAATGAAAACCTGGTAAAAAGTATTTAAAATATCAGTGATTATAGTTACCAAACTATTACCTTTTTGGTAATCACTGATTATATTACCAAAAAGTATATCATTTTGAGGACTCAAAAAAAATTTTCACCTCCTTTCCCATCACCTGCACAATGATGCCTAATATTCTAGTAATAAAGATTCATTATTTTGGTTTAAAGCTTTTTATTTCTTTTCAAGATTCTGATCAATATAAAACAGTGAATAAGGTCATCAGACTACACCCTGAAGAAATATTTTCATATAAAGAGAGGGAACATTGAGGGCCCTAGAGGTAAAGCATGATAAACTCTGCCTCACAATTTTTCATAGGGCCAGTTCTGACTATCACAGAGACAGAGACTGAAGGAGCCAAACGAGTCTGCGCAAACAGACACACAGCCGGCCCTGATTCAGAATACTGCTCGGGAGGAACACCGCCAGGGTGATATGCTTTTAATTGAATGTGACAACCACTCCCCGTTTCCCTAGTTCAGAATACATTCTCATCACCACCACTCTGTTGAGTGATGAAGACAGATGGCCTTGTCTTCTCACTCTTTCATGGATCTGATGGAGTCAGAAGATCCTACCAAAAACTGGCACCAGAACGTCTAAAATTCTCCCATTAGAGATTCACTCTTCAGTGTCCCTCCCTGTGATAAACTCGTAAAATGCAAATACTTGGAAAGGATAGTAAAATATATTATATTTAAATTTTTAATAATATATTTAGTATATTATTAAAACACTATATTTTATTATAAAATATATATTATATTTTATAAATATATATTATTTGATATATCGATATATAGTATTTAATATATATTGATATGTTTGTATACCAACATAATTTATAAATGTATATTATTTAATATATATTGATATGTGTATGTATTAATATAAATATATAGTATTTGATATATTATAAAATTACATTATAAAATATATTTATTTACTATTTTAATAATTAATATGTTATTTTTAATGTTTCATTTATATTTTAATATATTTTACTATAATAAAATATATTATATTAAAAGCATCCTAAGCTATTAGTAACTTATCAGGCAATTTCTTCTAAAATGGATGGTGTGTGGATCACCTGAAAGCAATCAAAGCCAAGGGGGAAAAGGCAGAAAGGAGAAGAAGAATAGAATTGATCACAATTTTGTATATTCTCTGCCTTGCCATAACTAAGTAGGAGGGCCACAGACCAAGGCTTCGATTCCCAGTTCTGCCACTTACTAACTATGGGGCTTTGTTGAGCGTCATTAGGTCACAACTTCTTGGGACCTTTGATTCCTCGTCTACAAGTGAGAATAATACCTACCTCTCAGAGCTGTTATAAAAGAATGATGTATTCAAGGTACCTGGGACCAAACCTCGCATACAGAAGGTCGCCCTAAATGACAGCTGTCATTTTCAAGTGCTGTGCAACATTGTCAATTTGATAAAGAAGTCCTCCAGTCACAGCTGTGAGGCCTTCGGCAAATTTCTACGCCACTAGGAGCTCCTTAGTCCTATCGTCTGCACGGGGCTAACAATTCTACTGATTCCCGAAATGATTAGAGATGATACACACAAATGCATAGTAGGTGCTGAACAAATGACAGCGACTTCTCATTCTAAGTCACATTTGCTCCTTGTCCCTCAGCAGTCTATTCCCACACAGAAGCTAGACTGAGTCTACAAAAGCACAAGTCAGAGTACATCACGCCGGTGCTCGAAAAGCTCCACAGCTTCCCACTGCACTCGGTAAAATCCTTCACCTGGGCCGTGGCCTACAAGGCCTCATGATCTATCTGTCTTTAGATACCTGCTCAAATGTCACCTTTAAAAGAAAGTTCTCCCCAAACAACCTTGTCTAATATTACCCCCGCTCCCATCATTCTATACCCCTTAACCTGCTTCATTTTCCCCTAAAGTACTTGTCCCCTCATGACATGTTATATATTTCCGTGTTAATCAGTGTGCTGTCTGTCTGCCCCACTGGATAACCATCTCTGGGAGTACAGGGACCTTTGTTTCCTTCACCATTGGAGCCCCAGTTCCTAACACAGCGACCAACCCACAACAGGTGCTCAGTAAATATTTGTGGAATGGAAACATGAATCATGAGTGACATTTGCAAAAGCATCTGTACTGCCTAACACCCAGTAAGAACTCAGTAAATACTCCTTCAATAAATATTAGTTCCTTCTTATCCTCCTTCTCCCCACAATCACTGCCTCTCATAGTTGCCCTGAAGCTTGTCTTGGAAAAAGAGGTTTAAAGCAGTCACATAGTCTCACAACCCGTGGTAAAACCGCCCTAACCACGCACCAGAAATGAAGCTGATCTCACAGGCTAAGTGGAGAGATTATAGAGAACCTAGGTTAGGTGTGGCCCTGGAGTCTGGCAGATCGCTGAGCTTCCTAACCCTGCTTCACCCCATATTAGCTACTTGACTTTGCACAAGCTACTTAACCTTTCTGAGCTTCGGTTTTCTAATTGATAGAGCAAATCTACTTCCTAGGGTTGCTGATAGGATTAAGTGAACTAATGCCCATTGCTGAGCACAGTGCCTGGCTCAAGGGGAAGCGGCTAAGAAACACCAGCCACCATCACTAGTATCATTAGTCAGCAACAATAAAAAAGCTGTTCACGTGAAATATCCGTGTCTTCATAACTTCTTTTCTTGTACAGTTTTACTTATTTATGGTTATCTCTGGAGCTACAGAGAGCTGATGATGTTTCAAAAGAGTTTTAATAGGGTTAAAAAACAGGAAACGATAGTCATTTGTTTATAAAAAGCAGCATTTCAGAGGAGACTTTTTTCACTTCCCTAGAATCCTGAACCATCGACATCTCAGACTTCCTGATTCTTTTGCTCTAATAAACAGACGGGTTTGCCTGGAGTCGCGGTGCTCACACATATTACAGAAATAAACTTTAAACATCCATGTTGCCTACTTAATATTCCCATAGATTAATATTCCAAAGATGATATTTTTTAATGTAAAATGTCTGGGTTTTCTAAATTAATTTTAAACTTGGGGGGCGGTCAGTTCATTTTACAAAACATAATTTTTTTTAATTTACAAATTAAAAAATTTGAAATGCTTTGCTAAACAGGGCGCATAAAGAGAGAAACAACTCAGCACAGTAAAGAGTGTGTCAACCAGGAGTCATGTCTCCTGCTGTGACTCTGAAAGTAAAAGGATATGATGTTTGGAATCTCAGGTCACTTTTCTGGGTCACTTCGTTTCCTCAAAGTGACTAGCCAGGCTGGATAATTTCTGAGATTCCTAAATTGTCCAAGAGTCCATCCCTCATCTCTTATGTTCTTTTAATGCCCAAATTGCACGGGCTGTTTTCCAGCTTACACAAAGCCTGTTAATATATTTATCCTGAACTAAGTTTAAAAGCTAATGAATTAGAGATATCATGTACTGAGTATCACATTTAAGAAAGAAAATAAAAAACACCCTCACCTTATCCCCTAACTCATCCTCCCATCTAGGGCGGGGGGAAAGATGTGTTTTGGACTCTAACATTTTTTTAGAAAGTTGTTGATTATCAAAAACAATAAATAAAAATTAATAAACAAAATAATTTGATTTATTGAAAAATAAATAAAATAACTTTATTAAAATTAAATTAAATATTACAATAAAATAACCATTAAAATTAATGAATAAAATGTCATGCTTTTAATAATTGGAAGATACTGCCTAATTATGCTCCAAAATGTCTGTACCGAGAGTAGATTATAGATTCTACTTAGAGTAAATGAGAATAAGGCCTATCATGAAGTTTACAGAATTTCTGGATGAAAATTTAAGCTTTAGGACACATTACAATTAGTTATTTTTAAAAACTACATCCCTGGCCCCTGCCCATGTGGCTCAGCTGGTTGGGCATCATCCTGTAAACTGAAGGTTCGTGGGTTCGATTCCTGGTCAAGACACATGAATGGGTTGCAGGTTTGGTCTGGAAGGCAGCCGATCAATGTTTCTCTCTCACACCGATGTTTCTCACCATCTCTTTCTCCCTCCCTTCCCCTCACTCTAAAATTAAAAATAAAATGTTTTTTTAAAAAACTATACCCCTTTCCCTTTCCCAGAGCTACTTTATCATTTATCTGGATTTTTCATCAGAAAAATAATGACCAATATCTTCCCTATTTGAGGTTTTATTTTCAACTCCAAATTATAACAAAAATTGTGTAATGAGAAGGTTGGGGTGGCTTAACTGAAATAACAAACATGTACTAAAATTTGAGATTTGAAAATAAGTGAGTCACTAGAGTACTTCTCAATACCCTGTGTGAGTATGAATTCTAAGTCTGCGGGAAACGAAGGTGCTGTGTCATCTGCTTCAAGACTAAGAGATGAGAAACAGTTGGCTCAGTGTCCTACTGCACAGCCCTAAGTAGAAATAAAATTGTACTAGAAAGGAGAAATAAAAGCCATGTCTTGGCTCCCTGGCTGGGGGAGGGCAGGAGTGTGCTTTGATAATGAGGTCAAGAATTTTTAACTCTCAACAGCCCTAGACCTCTGTGGTACCTATAGCTCTGATCTGAGAGGAACCAATTTGGGGGACCTCTTTAGTTTTACAAAAAATAAGACAACAGTTTCTCAGATATATTGCACACTTGATATCCTAATAAGCCTTCCTACTATACAATATCTAAAAATGCTGGACAAAATAGCAATTATATATATATAATATATATTATAACAATTATTTATAATATATAATATATATTATAAGTTATATATAACTAAAGTATATATTATATAATTTAAAAATATATATATATATACACACACACACACACACTCACACACATTTTTTATGCATCAGTGAGTTAGCAGGAAAATAAGGAAAATCTTCAACAGCAGGAGAAGTAAAGATGAAGTGTTGCTTCCTGTGACCTAAAGCTTCCCCTTTGAAGGCCAAGCACCTGGGAGGGGACAGAAGACAAAAACGAGGAAGTCTGATTGGGACATTCTCAAATAAAGCCAGGAAAGAGTGAATTATGAAAACAAACCAAAATATCCTGAGATAGTAAAGACATTTGCTCATCTCAAGCCTGAGGCTGGATGAAGTAGGAAAAACATTTTCATATAACCACAAGCTCATTCTTGTGTTTTGGGACCAGTTACACTACCTAAGCTGTATCAGAACTTCTGAGGCTGATAATTTGTTTCCCACGGTTAGTAAGCCTGGCAGAAATAAAAGGAGATCCTTTCTGGAGAAATATACCTTCACTCCAAGCCACAAAAATAACCATGACATTCCAGCAAAGGAAAGTTCATGATAAAAAGTTGCAAAACAGGAGTAGGGGGTGAGCAAAATGGTTGAAGGAGTCAAAAGGTACAAACTTCCAGTCGTCAGGTAAATAAGCCACAGGGATATAATACAGAACGTGACAACTGTGGTAACAATACTGTGTTGCATATCTGAAAGTTGCTAAGAGTAAATCTTAAAAGTTCCCATCACAAGGAAAAAACACCCCGTAACTATGTATGATGACCATGTTAAGCAGACTTATTGTGGTGACCATTTCATAATATGTACAAATATCAAATCATTATGTGGTACACCTGAAACTAATATAATGTCGTATGTCAACTATACCTCAACTTTTTTTAAAGTTGCAAAACATGTAATGAAACAAGGCCTCAGAAACAAAAGAGAGACACAACCCAGAGACAAAAACTTCAAGTATATTAATTATAAGATGTTAAATATAAAATATATTTTATATATTTAAAGAAATGGAAAAGGACCTCAAAAGTAGGAGTTAGGGGATAGATATTATCAAAAATACCCAAGCATAATTTAAATTAAAACCCAGTGAACAGAAATATACATAAAGAACTCTTACAAATCAACAAGAGCACCACAAACAACCAAATGAGGAAAAGGGCAAATGAAATGGACAGACAGACTTTTACAGGAATGTGAAAACATACGGCTACCAGACATGTGAAAAGATGTTTGGCGTCTTTAGCCATCAGAGTAAAGCGCACCAAACCCACAGTGAGACAACACATTATATGTATTCAATTGGTAAGAAAGTTTTAAGTCTAATATTACTATGTGCCTAAAGCTGCACGGCTCACAGCCAATGACGTGTAAGTGATGCAAGCACTTTGAAAAACAGCCCACAGGTATCACCATATACACTAAACATTTGCACAATTCACAAAAATTCTGTTCTGGGCGACTGAATTGAAAACTGTCCTGTCTTTCTTGGTATTCTACATTGCGTACTTTGTCAGTTATCTTACAGCACCCAGACTGCTAAAATCTCTGTTATCATTTCTATTTAGCCATAGAATATATGGAGAATATATATAGTATACATTCTATATATATTATGTATACATATTATATATAAATATATACATATGCATCAAAACTAAACACAAAACTGTGTGAACTTGAACAAAAAAAAAGAATCTTATTCTTAATGGTTACTGTAACTAATTTCAGTCATGTCCCTTATGATTTGGAGTCACTTTATATTAAGGAAAATAACTTTTGAATGTACAGTGTTTACAGATGTAAGACAGCTTACAAGACCAACTTTGCCAGAAAAGTCTACATAAAAATTCTTTCTGGACCCTAGAATTCTTGTCCTGGGCCTGTTGTGAAGAGTCAGTCCTACTCATTGGAGTTCTTCTGCCAAACAGGAATGGGTAGATGGGCAAACAATTTTCACTTGTTTAATGAGGGAGTGATGCATAGATATGTGGAAGTGAAACTATCAAACTTCAACTCACACTCCTGGCAACAAATGTAGGATTATAACGGAAAGATGAAATTTACTGTACCATTACACCGGTGAATCTCATTCAGTCACTGCATAACAAAATCATAAATCAAGTGGCTGACTCGAAAATGTGGTGTCACTTTTCAATTACAGGAAAGATGGATTCTTATCTAAAAGTATATATTATGATTTATATTTCATAATTAACCAGAGTTCAAAATAAGTGCTAATGGTTTCTCTTAGTTTAACTCACTTTGTGCCTTTTTTGGTCATTAAAATACTACACACACTTTACATATATTGCAATGTAAGTTATTTCTTTGTGAAATGCTAATCTTCAGCCCTATTTTTGTACTACTATTAAGAGATTTTAAATTGGTTGGTTTTTAAATCATTATTTTAAAGCTTGAATTCAAGTAAATCAAATAAAAGTTTAAAAAACTGGCCAAGACACTAATTTTTATGTATAATCATGTTTTATATCTATCTTTATTGAAAAAAAATAATTATACTATAGTTAAGTCCTGCACCAGAAGAATTCTTTCCTCTTGGAGTGCTTTGGGATTTGAAAATAATGGTTTACTCCAAAAACCTACTTTTTCTCTATTGAGGAACCCAATGTAGGACCTGTCCTGACATCGTTTATCACTGCCTTTATAAGAATCAGTAGGTATCTAAATGTTACGGCATGTATGATCTTTGAAAAAGTATTCTTTTATCTTTTCAAATTAAAGTTATATAAAAGTTTCAGTATCTTGCCTTAAATTGGTTAATCGTTCCTTTCTAGGGTTCAAACATTGTGACATTTAAAAGAGAAAACATTCGATTTTGGCACTTAGACTTCAGATAATAAGGAGGGAAGACACACTACTATAAACCATTGAGTGACTTACATGCTGTTTGACTAGCAGCGCAAATATGAGTGAACCTGGCAATCAGTCTGATCTATAAGAACCAAATACTTTAATTATATTAAGGTAGTGAGTAAAGAAGTATAATATTTTTATTAATCCCTTGAATATATTCAGTGGATTGGATGTGACTTCATAAATGTACTACAATTGTATTAAGATATTTCTGGAATAAAAATGAAAAAAGAAAAGAAAAACAGTCTGGCATTGTTTCCTAAGGTTTAATATTCAGGTACATCCTATAAAACGTACACTGATACACATGTATACTTCTATTAAGCATATACCAAGAAAAACTCTTGCACGTGTAGAGTAAGAGGCATGTACAAGAGAACTTGCAGTAGCACTCAAATGATTTGCAAAGGCCTAGAATCAAATGCGCATTTACACAAGAGTGAATGAACACGCAATGCAACATTCACACAAGATTCTAAATGAATACACTACAGTGACATGCAACAATATGGCTAAATACTAGCAATGTAGTTTTAAGTGAAAAAAAGTGAGTCCCAAATAAAATGCCCTTGCTGGTGTGGCTCAGTGGATTGAGCGCCAGCCTGTGAGCCCAAAGGTCGCTAGTTTGATTCCCAGTCAGGGCACATGCCTGGGGTGTGGGCCAGTTGCTGGCCTGCAAGAGGCAGCTGATCCATGTTTCTCTCCCTCTCTTTCTCCCTTTCTTCCCTTTGATCTAAAATAAATTAATTTTAAAAATAATTACATAAAGTATGAATCTTTTTATTTAGTTAAAAGCAACTAAAATTTTCAAATACAAACTTTTAAGGAATATAGAGAGATGTTACAGACTGTGAAAAGGGAAACAAGAATAATAAAGGTGTTTCAGATGATGGTTACCTTGGATAGGGAGAGACAGGTGGCTGGAAAGAAGAGATCATATGGTTAGATGTAGGTTATTGCCAAAGTCCTAGCTTTTGTTTTGAATGGGGGTTTGTGGGTGCTTACCAGATTAATTCATTAATTAATAAAACAGGGCCTGCATCAGCCAATGGCAGCAGTGTGTCCTAAACCAGCCATTTTAATCTTTTTTCATCCTTCTTTATCACTATCATACCACCTAAAAGCCTTGTCACTCATAACTACATGTGTGGAGCATTTTATAGCTCAAAAAACTTTGTCAAAATATTATCTCATTTAAACCCTGCAATAATCAATCCTATGAGGTATACATTGCTATTAATCTCATTCTGTCAGCATCAATGAAAACTATGGCTCAAAGATATGAAGCTATTGTTACAATTTAAATCTAGGTCTTAAAACTGCAGATTCTGTATTCTTTTGTATGTGAGCCTGAAGAATACCTATCTTCTCTAATGTTCCCCATCAGCCACTTCAAATCATGCGGTATTTAAGAGATCATGAAGAAACAATAAAATTCCACCTCCAAATCACCAAAGGCAAATGCCAAAACTAATACCTTTGAGAGAGAAGTTTCCTCAGAATACTAGAGGACCCCCTTCCCAGCTTGAAGAGGTTCATGTTGGAGGCCTATTATCTCACACAATTCTCCATTGCACACAAACACCTCTGAACAAGTTCTTACTGAGGTTCTACTTGGAACCCAAGCCAAAGACTATTGAGATATTCTCAGGGTCCTGGACACTTTCACAGGCTCTATCCGTATCATCAGACACATCATCGGACACATCTAATACACTTTTCCATTAAATGTTTGAAAGCGATTTACTATGTAAATAAATTTTGTTGAAATGCTTTTTTTATAATTTTAAATTTTATTTATGTACAACTATATAAAACTTGAATTGCAACTGCCCGGTTAAAATGATATGTTTTGTAATCATTTAATTAAAGACCATTTTAAAGTTCAAGTTCCAAAGATCATATTTTAGAATCAATAATATATTTAGGTCTCAGTCATTCCAAAGGCTTTTGAAGAGCTCACATGCTAAATACAGACCAGAGTGGACATGGCACCTGGCCAGGGGCAAAGGCTAGACTATTGGTATGGATGGCAGAGGGCTGCCTGAGGTCCATCCCCTGAGCTGCTGAGATCTCAGCACAAGTGAACTCACCCACCACACTGCTCATCCCTGCCATCCTTGGCTACTGCCCCAAATTCAAACCGCAAAGGCAACTCTCATCTCAAAGACTAGCATGCTCCTGCTGTCTGTACCTCCTTCACTGCTGCCTGCCTGGACAACTGTTTCAAGGTGTTCTTTGGAACCTCCATTTCACTGTCAACACGCTGTACCTCATCACAGAAAGTGCCATCTCGGGGTTTTATGAGAGATCCAAGATGGCAGAGGAGTAAGTGGAAGCTGCACTAACCTCCTCCTGGCACCAATCTGGAATTACAACTAAACTGTAGAGAAATCATCCAGAATAACCAATCGAACAACAGCTGGAAGGAGGCCTTATAATCATGGACAGAAGAAACAGCTTCACACCAACACCACTCTTCATAAAGAGTGGGAAGAGACACGAGAGGGCTGGCTGGGCTCCCATGGGTGGCAGCTGAAGTGCCAGAGGGAAATTTCAGTGGCCAGGGTGTTCCCCCTGAGAAGTGCAGAGTATAAACCCAAAGCTGGGCTCCCCAGCCTACAGCACCAAAGCCAGAAAGGAACCCAGGTAACATCCAGCTGTGAAAAACAGCAGAGCTTCTGTGTGCCAGGGAGAGATGGCAGGAGACACAAGAGCCTCTTAAAACACCAATGAATAAAATTTAGTTTGCAACCATTTACCCTGGGCTCTGGCAATGGGCAGGCAGAGTGGACTAAAGATGCTTTAGGAGAGTCTGGGGACAGTGGCCTTGGGGAGAGAACTGAGGAAGCAGCTGCCAGGATCCCTGTGCTGAGTCATCCCGGATACTGCAGAAGCCATCTCTCTCAGGCAGAACAATCCTCTCTGAGAGGCATCAGCCAGAAGGGAAGCAATACCACAGCCCCTAGAAGTTGCTCTGCCCCACCCTGTGGTGCTTCAGCACGACTGGTGATTACAGAGTGACTAGATTAACAACTGAAGCAGACAGCCACAGACTGTGGATCACCAGCTGTCTCAGACAGGCGGCCTAGGTCCAGACTGGGACACCATCTGACATCACCAGTGGAAGACCCAGAAAGAGAAGACAGTGGTAAACACTATATTCTACTGAAATGAT
This sequence comes from Desmodus rotundus, assembly GCF_022682495.2. Lineage (NCBI taxonomy): Eukaryota > Metazoa > Chordata > Mammalia > Chiroptera > Phyllostomidae > Desmodus > Desmodus rotundus. The sequence continues at coordinate 21,555,555 of NC_071397.1, forward strand.
TCCACCACAGTCTTCCTCATGATTTGCGTTATTTTCTCTCCTATGTAGCTTTTTAACATTCATTTCTTATTCAAGTTTGTGCCTATTTGGTGACTAGTTTTTATATTATAGTTTATTTCAAATCTCATATTTTACTCCTCCCTTCTCTTACTCCATTTCTCCAGCTTCTTTCCTTTTCTCATTTTCGTTTTAAATTTTTTCTCTCTTGCTACAACTTGTTTCCATTCCACCATACTTTTACTATTTCTCCACTCTGCAGCCTCTGAAAATCATTTTTCTTATCATTAGTCATCTCACATTCTTTTTCCTGCTCTTAAAATACCCTTATTCTCTCTCCACCTTTATCAATCTTTGCTTGTTGATTGTGGATAGGGTGGTTGCTGTTGTATTTCTTCAATTTTACTTCTGTATCTTCTCTATTTTTGTATTTTAAATCTCAAATTTTACCATTCCCCTCTCCTACTCCATTTTGCCTTTCTCCTGCACTTTCTTTTTGTTTTAAATTTTAATTTTTCCTTGTTTTATCCTGGTTTTCATTCCTCACTCTTAGTATTCCTTCTCCCTCTATCCTCTCAAAATCACTTCTCTTTCCTCTAGACATCTCTTAAGCTTTTCTTTCTTTCTTTTTTCCCTCTTATTCCCATCCCACAACATTAATCTTTGTTCATTTGTTGTTTATGGTCCTTAGGTGGATCTTTTTCTCCAATTTGGTTCCTATTTCTTTCTTTTGTTTCTCTCTTTCACTATTTTTTTTAAATTTCTGTTTAAGCCTAACACTGTATGTTTCCCTACTCTTACTCCATTCCTCTTTCTTCCCTCTTTTTTATTTATGATGTAAATTTTACTTTCTTTCTCTCTTTGCCTTGTCTCTATTTCCTACTCTTCTTATTTCTTCCCCCCTACCTTTCAAAATCATTTTTCTTTCAGTTAGTCACCTCATATTTGTTTTTCCTTTCTTATAATAGTCCTAACCTCTTTACACCTTTATTAATATTGGCTCATTTGCTGTTGATAGTGTGACTGTGGGTGGGGGTCATTTTTGTGGGTGTGGGTTTCTTTCCTGGGCTGTTCTGTACTGGCAGCCCCTGTACAACAGCATACAAGATGTGGTGGGGGGAGTGACTCTCAGTCAGCCAGCCCGAGGGAAGGGCCCAAAAGAATGACCCAACAACAACCACAACCCAATTACAACCAGAGAGCCTATATAAACGGCATAAAGAGCATCAAGCTCAGGAGATCAAGGAGACTGCACCACTGAATCCCACAGGTCTCCTACCACAGCAGGAAACCACATAAAGACAGGGAGTCAAAGCAAATCAATCTAAGAAGCAGAAACAAACAAGAAGAGTCACCTAAAATGGGGAGACAAAGAAACAATCCTCAATCAAAAGGAAAGAAGGAAAGAGCGCTAAATGAAATAGAGGCAAGCACACTATCAGACATGGAGTTCAAAATAATGGTTATAAGGATGCTCAATGAGCTCATTGAGAACTACAAAGAACTACAGGGAAGCTACAAGGAACTTACTGCAGGGGGTGGGTGGGGCAAGGGAGAGCAATGGGGGAAAATTGGGGCAACTGTAACAGAACAACAATAAAAAAAATAGAAATTCCTGAAAGAAAAAAAGAAAACCATCTCCACTGCGTGTCTTTTAATCACGTATAAGTGCCTGCTCTCTGCACTCCTGCATTTCTCCAGCAGAGGCTGTTCCTTCCTCAGGCACCCCATCAAAAGCCTGCCCCTCTCTGAAGTCTAAAGTCATCATTCAACAACACTCTCTTCTCCTCTCTGAACTGTCTGACCTCTGGCCACACCTCCTCATTCACTGAGGACTTGGCCCCTGACTCACCGCTGTTTCTCCACAATGAGTGTCGTCATCATCCGGGAAGATTTCCACATCAGTTGGATGAGCCATCCAACACTTCAACCACAAAAGTTCCTAATCTCCTGAACTCAAATAATCTTCACCTTCTCTCCTCTTCTGACCCTTGGCTATTCTATGGATGATGACATCACCTGGAACTTAACCAAATCTGAAAACACTCTTTCTAACCCAACAACATGACTTCAAATATCTGGCTCTCCAATTCTCTCACTCCTTTCCAAATTAATCAGCCTTCCAATCCTCTTCGCTCCTGGTTGGATCCATGACTGTCCTTGTGACTTCCCGTCCTTCCGATTTCCTGTCCTTCCTTGTTGGGTCCTATGATACATCATTTCAAGCATTCTCTTGTCATCAATATCCCAGCCGCCTTCCCTAGAGCTATCCATTCCATCCTCTATCTTGAATCAGCCAAAACTTTCACTTTAACTCCTGATCCTAAATTGCTGAAACCTCCTTTGAAACCTGCAACCAAACAGTTTGATACCTCAACAAATATTAAAGTATCTAACATCAACTGGACCCTCAGCACTGTTGATACTGATAGACAGCCTGTCTGGACTAGTGGGAGCAGGCTGAGGGCACAGAACAGGAAGGGCTGCGAGGGGAGATGGAGCCAGGTCATGGGAATAGAATCTGGGAGCCTTTTGTGCATCAAGCCACACTCCTCAGGGACAGAGGTTGGAGGTTCAAACACTGAGGGTATGTTATGCAGCCAGACAATACTTTCACAAACATCCCAGGCCACGGCAAGGACCCTGAGTTTCACAACACTACGAGGCTACTTAAACCAAGCTCATGCCTTGCAGATGCTCTGCCCCCAGTGGAGGTCCTGCTCCCGGCTGCAGATGCCCCACCCTTCCCACTGAGGCCACCCTTGCTGCCTGAGAGGCCATGAGGGGTTTCCAGGTTCTCTTTACTTAGGATGTATGCCAGTGGGCCCCAAGTGTGGCCATCTGGCTTCATGTGGGGCCTAGTGCATAGCAGGGTGTGGAGTTGACAGAGTGCTTTAGAAGTCTCCCCTGCCCTCAGGGCAAGATGGCAGCAGAAGGACGTTCTTACACTGAGCACATGCAAGGCTAGCAAGATAATTGGATAAAAGGAGAAAGGCCCCCCTACTCCCAACCAATTCAAGATTGGGGGTGTGACCAGAGGAAGGCAGGCACATGGGCCATAGAAGTCAAAATTGTGCAGGGGAGGTGCTGGACCAAAACGGACTGTCAGTCTAGCCTGGGGAAAGAAGGGATTGGTTGGGAGGTAGACCCACCCAAAGCACATGAAAGTCTGGGAAGTTGATTGATCATTTGGGAAAGCAGAATGGTCTGCACCTAAAGCTAATATAATCCCAGGGGAACAAAGAAACTCTCTCTGGCTCATTGTTCACTGCTTGGAACCTGCCCTCCACTGTACACTGGCCTGCCCTCCCCATAGGCCATGTGACCTTAGCAGTCACATGGCCCGTGGCCTCCAGCAGGTAAAGTCAGGGTCTCTCTCTCTCTCTCTCTCTCTCACCTGGTGGAGCATTCGTCAATGAGCTCACATGCTCTCCAGACTGAGAGCATGGGATATTACAGGGCTAGAAACCTCATGGCCAATGATGGCACCAGCTCCACACGTAGCCTCCAGGAGGGAGCCTGAAGCCAGACAGCAGCTGGGAACAAGCTAAGCTACCTGGATGGTTGCTTTATCAGCTGCCTTGGGATCCAAAGGACAGTACTTTAAAATGGAGCAGGAACTCCAGGCACTGCTTGTTGTTTTAGTCTTGCTGAGGATGGCTGGGTTTTGTAGAGGAGGTGAGTTTTGAGACAGGGAGCTCCCCATTCTCCCAGATCATTCAGCATCCAAATAAAAACCTCTTTCCTTTCTTACCAGCCTCTGCCTCTCGAGTTTGCCTTTGGTAGCAGCAGACAGCCAACCCCCCATTTTTGTTTGGTAACACTGTTCCTGTCCAACGACCTCTATTAATCCCAAAATGTATCTATTTCTGCTCTTATCCTCACCTTGGTTCTGTCCAGGCCCAGAGAAGGCCCCCTTCCTTCTCACTGAAACATTTTATGTCTCCTGTTACAAGAAAGATCTTTTGAATCCTACATCCTCCCTAGCTTACTGCCTAAATTCCTCATTCCCGTCTTATGCAAACTTATTTAAAAAGTAAAAGATGAGATGTCCTCATCTCCCATTCATTTTTCCCCATTCATTTTTAAATTGATTTTTTTTTATCAAAGTAAGACATGCCCTTAAGTCAAGAAGCAAATAATGCTAAAAAAAAAAAAAAAAAAGCATTTGGCCTAAAAGCCTCTTAATGCAGGTACATGGTTCTGTCACTGATACAGGTCTCTGATCAAATGAAACATTCTCAAAGAATATTCCCTGGCCATGCAATATAAAACTGCAGCTTCCCATCTCACCTCCAATTTTCTCTTCCCCCTGACCTCAAGCATTTTCTTTGCATCACTTGCTTCCTACCACAATATATATTTAGTTAATCATTATCTCCTCCCCCGCTTTCTAGAACAGAAGCTCTGTTTGTGTAGGATCTGTGTCACAAAGCAGACATGTAATAAATATATGTGGATTAATAAAGAGCTATTATATTATAATAAGAGTATTAAACTAGAACTTTTGGGGTCTGTTTTAGCTGATGCCCCAAAGGCCGGGAATGATACAGTAATCGCTGCTATCCTCCAGCCTAAAGGGAAATGCTACAATAGTTCAACTCAAAGTATGTCCATGCACTGGCGCCAGTCTGGTAACTGTTTTTACCAGTTTGCTACAAGGTAGATACAGACATTGAGAGTACGTAGAAATGTTTTAAGTGATTTGACATTGCCCTGAAAATGCAATCATCAGTAGACTTGCCTTGTTAAACAGACCATTCCGGTGCTTGTGTCAATCCTGTGGTGAGTCACCTGTCATGTCACCTGAAGACCAGTCATGCATTAAAGAACCACGTGTAGATAATCAGTGGATTAGATTTTTTTTTGAAAAATCTTCCACACAAACGCACCAAAGGCACTGTGCTAAGCCATCTATGAAGGCCATGTTAAATGAGTATAACACCTAATCAGCAACAAGAGCCCATCACCCACTCCAAGACAGGTGGATGATGCTAGAAACCAAAAGAAAGATTGCTTTGGAGAAAGCTACTGATGTCTTGAGCATTTCCTCCTGGAGGAGGGGTTGGGGCACTGACTTTGTACCTTAAACCAAGGAAGAGGGCTTCAAGGAGACCTCTTGAAGGGCAAAACATGTCTCCCCTGAGGCTTGGGAACATATGACTGGAATGTAAGTATCACTAAGAGAATCTAAAGCTGAAGACTGCAGCTGGAGTGAAAGGGCTGCACAGAACTGAGCTGCACCCCAACAGCAGGCAAAGACACACACTTTGGGGGGAACTGATCTGGTCCCCAGTGGAGAGGGAGCTAACTTAGACTTCTACGCAAAGGGATCTTATCCGAGAGGATTTTGTAGATTTAATAAGGAACTAAATAGAGGGGGTGAAATATCAGAAGTTCAGGGGGCAAGGACACTGATGTCGGATCACTACTGCTAGAGCTGTGCAAAGCCAGGCTCTTGTGCCCTAATCCCCTCTTCTCCTTGGGCCAGTTCTAGAGCTGTCAGAAGCAGCAACTGGAGGGCAAAGGCAGAAAAGAGGAAGGAACAGAGAAGAGGCCAATCATGTCCTTTGGCACCTGAGCCTGAAACTAACTCAAGCCGAGGGAGGAGAGAAAGTGTTAACTTTCAATATGGAGTTTTGATAATGAACAAGACCAGACTGGAGTTACAGTATTACTAGCCCGGGCTAAAATCTTCAGTGCTTGAAAGTAACCCGAGGACTTTCCATTATCTAAGAGTGAGCAGAGAAGTTGTGGAGCCTGTCTTGAGTTTTTCCTCAGGAGCAGGAAGTGAGTTAAATGCAAATTGGTGAGTAAGAATCATTTGATTTCTCTTTGCACCCTAATCAATAAACAATCATACACAAAAATAGTGGTCTCTGGCTCTCCTTCCCCCCTCCCAGGATGCAACCACTTTCGACTCAATGATTCTTATGGCATTGATCTTTATAGTTCTACATAATATGCGTACAGTGGAATCTCTAGATCCATTAATTTAAGATATTATCAATTGAGTTCCTATTATGGTAGACAAAGCTATTCAAACTTTTATTTTTCTTAGAGTTAATAATTGCCTCATTTCTTTTTATTTTCTTTATTTTAATCTCTGAGTATGTTTTCTACCAAGAGCTCTGTAAAACTTTCAATGTAAACTTTCTATCTGCTCAGATCTGTTCCGTTTTTATTCCTGAAGAAATCTCTTCTGGAATCCGCCATTCCCCTGCTCCTGTCTCAGATGGCTGCTCCCTGGGTCTGTGGCACAGATTCGATGTTGGTGCCATCCTTAGTCAACATCCTACAGCTTCCCCTCTTCTCCTTCCTGCATCACATCCCCAGTTTCCTAAACCCCCTGTCTTTCTCGTTCTCGTTTTATTTCGTCATTCTAGAGAATGCATCTTCACTTAATCAAGTGAGATAGGTTCGTTTGAGATAAATTTTGTGATTCCCTGCAAGCATGAAAATGTGTTTATCCTCACACTTTATTGACAGCTCGGGTATAACATCCTGGGTTAGAAATCATTTTTGCTCCGAATTTCAAGGACAATGCTCAATTGTCTAAAGCTTCCAGTATTGTTCCTAAGTCTGATGATTTTTTTCCCCATCATTTGAGTCTTTGTCTAAATCAACTCTATTGAGGAAAAGTTTGTATGAAATGAATAACTCCACTGGAAGTCATTCTTTGTATTTATTGTCTTCCTCCCTTCTTCTTTCCCTCCCTCCACCTTTCCCTCCTTTCTTCTGATTCTGCTGAGCCAGGAACCATACTTTGGGAACCACAAGACTGTGCTATTTTACAATGCTGTAAGGGTAAAGTTAACTTGTAACAAAGCAAATTATTCTTATCCATAGCAATGAAAATAAATTTTGTCCAGTGGTCCGGTTATTTTAATTTCCACCCAGTAAAAATGGTAACCCCAATATTGCATACCATTCACCTATAGGATATTAACCTGTTTTACATCTATTAGCAAATTCATTTCTGCATTCCTGAGTATCTGCATCCTTCAGGTTCTCCTTTGAATTGATCTATTATCTGACAAGATCTCCCATTAACTGAGTTGAATAAAATCTTCAACACATGCTCATTTTATATTTACATAAGGGCCATGTTTTTACTTTTTGGAAAATTACATTTTAACAGACCCACTGTATTCTTTATCCTTTTGAGGATGGAGAGAATTCTCTTCATCTTCCTATACTGTCACTACTTCCTCTGAGTTCCTCTTCTTTTCTCTGTGTTAGTCTGGGGTTCTTTTCCTCTCTCCTTTGTGTTGGAGACTTTTTTCAATATCTGGTGGTAGTTATCCATTATTCACATTCAGAATTGAGATACTAAAAGGCTCGCTGGAAACATGATTTAGGCTTGTTCAACTAACGATCTTTGTCAAAACATGGCTGGTTGGAACTTGTCGACTTGTGAGAGTTGCTACCAGGTAATTAGATGGCAGTTGACTTTTTCATAGGATACCCGCTGCCATCTGTGTCTTCCTTGGGGCAGTTCAATTTCTTCAGAGAAACGTCTTCCAGTCTCTTGCCTGGAAAGCATAAGGCTGGATGCTGGTGGGAGTGGGGTATGGGGTGGTATAGGGGCGATAGGGGCGTAGAAGTCTTTTTTTTTAATTATTTCACTTACTTAATTACTTATTTATTTAATTTATAGAGAAGAGAAGGGAAGGAGAAAGAGAGGGAGAGAAACATCAATGTGTGGTTGCTGCTTGCACTGCCTCCTGCTGGGGACCTGGCCAGCAACCTGGACATGTGCTCTGACTGGGAAATGAACCGGCAACCCTTTGGTTCGCAGGCCAGCGCTCAGTCCACTGAGTCACACCAGTCAGGGCGGGGTGTAGAAATCTTGCCAGATTTACCCATCCCTACACCTCATTTCTGCATTTCTCAATGCCTGTTGTTCCTAAGTCCATAGTGTCTCTGATTCAATTTCTTCAGAAACCGTATTTTTGGTCTCCTTTGGGAGTGAGGAAGAAGTTTTCTGACTGAGTAATGAAGGTGCCTGGTCAAAATGCTCCCTAGGAAGATTTTTAAACAATTTCTAATATTTGCAGTCCTCACCTCATTTCTGCCCACAACACAGCCTGGTGATGCGTACTCCTCACCATGTCTGGAGTACTGGGAAAGGGCAATGCTTAGAGTCTCTGTAAACCTCTTCTTGGCTAAGTCATTTACCTTTCTCCATTTGCTTTCATCTTCAAGTATCATGGTTCGAGTTTACATATTCTCTCACTTTCCTCAAAGACTGACTTTGTCTTTCAGTTTCTTGTTCCCCTTCTTGTTTGGGGGTAATTTTGTCAGAAGAGTCATAAATTGAAAGGTTTTTACTTGCCATCTTGAAATCAAAAATCCTGTGTACTCTTTAACCCACTGAAATCTGGTTTCCACCCAACATTATACGTGTAACTTTTCCTTTTCCCAATACACTAATTTCCTTTTTGTTGCTTAAAATTCAGAGCACAAATTCAATATTCATCTTTCTTGACTTCTTGGCAATACTTTATATCATTACCACTCCTTTCCTGGAATTCCTCTTCTTTTGCTTCTATGACACCATTCTCCCCTAGTTTTCCTCTCTGAATGCTTCTTCTGTTTGTTCTGTCCCAGTGGCTTTCCCTCCCACCATGTAACCCTCACATGTTATTACCCGGAATCCCAGCATATTATCTGGGATCTCATCTTCCTCTCTCATTCTCTAGCTCTCCCTGACTAGTTTCATTCTCTCTCATAGCTTTGACAACTTTCTGCGTGCTGAAGACTACCAAACCTATCTTGTCAACCTTGTCTCTTCCTGTGAATTCCATATTCCTTTTTATTCTTATCCAGTTGTTTTCTTTTTTTGTATTTTTTAAAATCTATATTGCATTTTTTCCATTACCATTTAGTCCCATTATACCCTCTTACCCCCAGCAATCACCACGCTATTGGCCATGTCCATGAGTCCTTTTTCCTTTTTGTTCAATCACTCCACCCCCTAACCTCCCACCCCACCAGCTAGCTGTCTGTCATCTGCTTCAACTGCTTTCTAAACATCACTCCTTAGATGTCTCGTAGGCACTTTAAAACCAGCATATACAAAATCCAACATATCCTCCCCCTCCCCTGTACCACATCCTGTTCCTCTCATTTTGCTTTATTCCCACTTTAATGAAAGACTCTAGAATCTACCCATTAAATAAAGCTAGAAACAAAAAAATTAAAAATACATATCAATAAATATATACGATTTCTCCTTTTTCCTCACCCCACATATTATTTGTTACCAAGTTATATCTATTCTAATCCTTTATAGCTCTGAAATTCATTCCTCCCTTTTCACCTAACATTATTACTATCTTAATTCAGGCCCTGAGTATTTCTTACTTGTACCAAAGCAGTTCTCCCTGACTCTAACCCTGTACTCCTCCAATCCAGTTGTACACTGGAACCACACTAACCTTTCTAACCTGAAATTCTTGTCCCAGCCCTCCCTTATTCATGATCCTTTGGGGCCCTCCGTGCCAAAAGATAAAAGTCCAAACCTTTTGCATGGAAAACATAGCCCTTTGTGACCTTGCCTACCACCAGCCTCATACTCTATACCAGCTTCCTTAAGAACTATTTCTATTTCTCAAAAGGAAACAGAGCATATGTTTCTCTTATTCTCTCTTTCTCCCTCCCTCCCTCCCTCCCTCCCTCTCTCTCACTGCTCCTTTAGGACATCCTACTCCTTCTACTTGGAAGGCTTTTCCCTATTTCTTCAGTGGTCCTTCAGTACTCAGCTCTGCAACCACTTCCTCCAGGAGGCCCCCTGTGAACTTCTTATTCTGAGATAAGTGACTCTCTAATATTCTCTTAGAGCACCCTCTATCACCCTACATTGTAACGCTCTGTTTGTCCACTTCTACAAGACTAAAATCCCTAAGATCAGAGACCTTATGTTATTCACCTCCATAATTTCAGTACATCTAGAATCCTACCCCACGCACAGGTTGTTAAGTAATAACAATAATAAACAGACATACCACTCACTCTGTGCCAAGTACTGTTTTGAGCACTATAAAGAGGTGAATCTTCACAATAACATTATAAAGTTATGATCCACATTCTACAGTTGAAGAATCTGAGCCATAGTGATGCTGAATAATTCACTGTACCAAAGGCACTGAACTAGTAAGTGCTAAAGACCTAATTTACACTCGCAAAGCAGGATGGCCCCAGAATACACTGACTTAGTTACTCTATCGCACTGTTTACATTTGCTGAAAGGTTCGAGTCCTAGGTCAAGCAAAATTAAACTGGGCCCAGCCCATTAATAACCTGGATGGTCTTGTATCATATGACATAAAAACATTTTAATTTCTGTTCCCATGATGAATAGATAACATTCAAAAGAGTATCAAGAAAGGTACCTCTGGAAACATAATATACAATCTAATTTGGCACTTTGCCACATAATTGAGCCCGTAATTTTCCTTTTCTCCATTCCTCCACACTGATTTCTCAACTAACAACTTTCTTTTACTCCATGATGGCTAAGCAATAACTATTCAGAAAAAAGTAGACCAGAGATTCCTTATTAAAAATTTATTGAAATCCCACAAATCCCCAGGGCTAAGGTTTAGAACACAAAGCACAGTCTCTTTCTTGTAAGGTCACATAATTCTCCTCATTACTAAAATCAGAACAAGGGACAGAACTACAATGAAGAAATGACTTAGGGAAAACAATTTTAGTATATTTCTGAGAAAGCAATGCTGTTTTGTTTTTCAACTCATCTAGCTCCACCTCTAGTATAAAAGGCATTTTAAAATATTAACTAATGTAATATTTCTACAGTGCCTAACAATATAAAATACTGCCTTCCTTGAAGTTGTATGTACCTAGGGAAATAAAAAGAACCAGTGAAAATAACTAAGAATATAAAGCATACACTAAGCAATTGCCGAAAGAATCAGACAATGCCTGACATCTAACTGACTCAGCCTCCCACTTCACCTCCCACGTTTAGACCAACAGTTTATTTTTATGTTTAAAAAGGAACCATTTGTGTTTTTAGAGGCAGGCCACAGAGTTCGAAAACTCTCCAACCATACGCAGACACTCATGCCTGAAAACACAATAACACAACTCAAAAGCAGATGAATAATCAGATATTTAATGCAAATGGCTTTTCTTTATTGGTGGAAATCATCAATTTCTATAATTTGTCATCAGTGGAAGAAATCAAGTCTGACTAACTCTAATTCACACTTTTTTAAATGGGAGGTTCATCTTATGTTTCACAGAGACGACGAAAAAAAAAAAAACCCAAAACCCAAAACCACTCACAAATACCACCAAACAAAAGAATGTGCCACGGATCTCGGATAATGACCTTTTTTTAAATCCTCACCCAACAATATGTTTATTGATTTTAGAGAGAGGGAACAGGAGAGAAAGAGAGAGAAACATCAGTGTAAGAGAGAAATATCTGTCAGTTGTCTCCCAGATGCACCCTAACCAGGGACCAAACCCTGGACCCTTTAGTGTACTTTGTGATGCTCCAGCCAACTGAGCCACCCGGCCAGGGCTTGGCTGATGCCTTTTCAGTCATCTCTTCTTTCTAACTCCAAAGAGCTTAATGAGCACACGGAACTCCACTTTAAAGTATCTGTTCAGGTTGAATGTATAATTTTTGCCATTCTGAACTCTTGAAAAAAAGTTTTATGCTCAATCATGTTTAACCTTCTTGGAATGCATAAGGAGCTTCTCAGCCTTTTGCTGAAGGTGATATGTCAAAACTGATTATAATCACAGTTCAAGGAAAATGGTTACTCTGACAGCTAAGAAAAAGGAGCTCATTTTCAACACTTAGGCTGGCTATTTTAAAATAATTATTTTTCTGCAGCTGCAAGTTACAAAAATTAGCAGTATGAAAGCACATATTCTATAAGGACCCCATTGCTTTTAAAGACCCATGCCTAGCTATCCAATTTTAGTGAAGATAAACGGAGTAATATTTTTTTCCATTTGGCAAAGCGGCTAAAAATTACAATTTGCTCTCAATTACTGCTGCCCATTTCTAACAGGGCTAATATATAAATAAAATTCACAGATAATTTCAAAGCACCTTAACGAATGATAGTGTCAAGTTTTCTAAAATAATCTTTAAACAGAGGTAGACATGTAAATCACCATCTCACCTCCCTATTTAGCCACAGAAAAGTAGACGTATGAGCAGCAAAACAAAAGCCACCAGTCTTGCCTCTAGAAAACCATCTCCTGAGACACATGATGGAATATGACGCCAATAATAAAGGTTTGTTCAAATCGATTAGGCAACTATTCAGTGGCTTGCATTTCAGCCATCATCAAAATTTCATGAGCTCTGTGAGAAGATATAAGTGTAATGTTCTGGGGAAAAGTGCTGCTGGACATAAGAATTCTACTTACTGTGAAAACTGTGTGAGGCTTGGTATCACTTGAGACAATATTAAGCAATGTGATGGCATGCTACTGTTTGGGTCAGTTTTGTTTCAATAATAGTTCTATTTTCATATCAATAAATCTACAAAGAACAAAAAATCAGCTTTTAGATATTAAAATGGAAGAAGATGCCTGTATAATTCCTTGTCTGTTTTACATTATTTGCCTAAATTTTCAATAAGTACATTTTTTACACTATTCACCAACATGGTGGTGAATCTCCGCCCAGCTTGTGGAGGGTCCCCAGTCCAAACTGTTATTTCCAAGTCGATTTTAGGGTTATAGGAATCTACTTCACTTCCCTAATTTTAACCTACGTCTCTTCTCTCTGCCACTAAAAATCTTGGCTCCTCACAACATCAAAATATTTATTCACCAAATTAAGTTTCTGAAGTTTTTTGACACAAGAACACTAACCGGAAATGAAATAATATATAGTCTTTTCAGTTAATATGCAAGTTTACATTGCTTTAGGTCAATACTGTTTGGTCTAGAATGTTTTAACCTACATGCAAATACATTATACATATACAATAGCCCTTAAAACCTCAACTAAGAGCTTACATTTCTAGCAGTTTCTCTTTTTTGAGAACAATGATTCCAAATGTCGCTTCATTCATATGAAACAACACGTCTGGCCAGCTGATATGCATTCGATCCACAGTCATGCTCACACTCTGTGTAAGAACGTGTCCTCCAATGAATACTTAAGTCCTTCTCCCAGCATTTGCTACTCGTTACTGCGTCTCATTTATGTTGTGCCTCTCATACTTCAGATGGTTTAATTTGAAATAGACTAAATGTGTGTGCTTATCATCTGGGCCCTTATTCTATAACCTTTATTGCTGTTCCTCTGTCTCCTTTCCTGCAGTGGCTGTTTAAACTCAATTTATTTTTCATTTTGGTAAAATGTACAAAACATGAAATCTACCGTCTTAACCTTTTTCAAACGCACAGCTCAGTAGTACTAACCGCACTCACACCATTGTGCCACCAATCTCCAGAACTCTTTTCACCCGGCAAAACTGCAGTTCTACCCTCATCAAACAATTCGCCGCCCCTCCACCCATCAGTCCCCGGTAACCACCATTCGAGTGCTGTTTCGATGATTCTGTGACTCTAGGCACCTCCCAGCAGTAGAACTACCCAGGATTCCCATTTCTGGCTTATTTCACTTAGCATAATGTCCTCAAGGTCCATCCATATGTAGCACCTGTCAGAATTTCCTTCCTTTTTGAGGCTGAATAATACTCTTTCATATGTACATAGTCCATTTTGGCTATTTATTCATCTATCAATGGACACTGGGTTTCTTCTACTTGTTAGCTAATGTGAATAATGCTACTATGAAAATGGGTGAACAAATATCTCTCCAAGACCCTGCTTTTTGTTCTTTTGGGTATATATCCAGAAATGCAATTACCAAATCTTATGGTACATCTATTTTCAATTTTTTTAGGAAGTGCCATAATGTTTTTCACAGCAGCTGCATGATTTTACACCCCCAGTAACAGTGCACAAGACTATTTAAACCTAATTTTAACACCAGATCAAATGAGGTACCTGATCTGCATCCATCTTAGCGATGCAATCGGTACATAGTGGGGGGTCAGTGGTGCTAAGGCAGTGATATTCCCCAGCCTCAGACCTGATAGCCCACTTTCCACTGGACAACTGAGCAGGACGCGTGGGGGCTGCAGCATGGACTTGCCAACACACTGGGACACCGGGGGCCCGTACAGATAATGCAGGCTGTGAGCGGGCTCTCGGAGACCTGTAGCTACTCCCTGGGAATGAGTCAGGTTGAGAAAAATGAATAATTTCTCCAGTCTACTGGAATCCAAATTCTTGCCCCTGAAATCTCTCACCGAACAGATTGCAAGGGTGATGGCCATCTGCCTCCACCTAGACTTACGACCTTAGGTCAGTCTGTTACTCTCTGAGATGCAGTTTCGTCAAATTGGGTGAATAATACATACGCTACCCAATGCACAGGTCGGTTGTGCAGATTAAGTGAGATAACGCATATGAGCACACTTTTAAAAATATGAAGCACCACTTGACTTCAAATGTCCACTTTGATTTTCTTGAACCACACTCATCACCTTACAAACACAAAAGAGGCACTGCTGAGAAGTCGGACAGCCCCCTGCCACTCACTAGGAGGTGGCTTAGGAGAGCACAGCAAAGGTGATATTTGGAAAAATTGAGAATTAGATGTAGGAGGAAAGGTCCAGAGAAATGGAACCATGAGCCTAGAAAAGAGCTTTCCCATTCTCAAGTGCAACTAACTTGCAACTAATTAGAACTATCTAACAATAAAAGATCTAGTAGCTAAATGTACTCAAATAACAAAGAAGCTAGCAGTAGGAGAATGTTGAATCAGATAAACTCTAAGATTCCCTCAAACTTTAACATTTTGATTTCATAAGGACTGATGGGAACACAGTAGCAGATGGGCTAAACTTTACCCTCTTCACAGAAAATACAACAGGAAATGGTCTTCAATTGTAACCCACGGGATTTAGGGCAAAGATCGAGGGGTCATCTGAGGCAAAGACAGCTGTTAAAAGTCAACCAGAATTCCAAGGACACCATGCCTGTGTCCTTCAAAATAAAGGAATTTATACCCATCCTCTGCAACAACTTAAAGACTCTTCTGGTTAGAGGTGAAGTAATGAACTAGACCACTTTGAAGGGGCTTTCTTATCAGTTCTTTGATCCTCAGTTGTCCATGAATTATAAGTGGCTACCAAAGTTTCATTTAAGTATCCTTTGCTTGGAGCTTAAAGAATTTAAGGGGGGACCCCGAGTACAAGACAGACAAAAAGAATGACACGTGGTCAAAACACTCACCTTGAAGAGGAACAAGAGTTTGAAAGATGTGCTTATATTTCTCCAAGCACAGCACATGAATCCCTTTACCAAGTTAATCTTGATTCATGAACTGTTCAAGAAGCTAAACTCTATTAGCACAGTTCATTTAACACGATCCACCTACCTTGCGTGCTCCTGTATATCTATTGACAGCAAATTTTTAATAAAAGAAATATTTTGTAAGATTTCGTAAGGGAGGCATAGCAATGTGTAGCAAAGACTCGGTATGTTGAATGAACACAGTGCAATAAAATCCTTTTGAGGAAGTTAGCAAAAGAGATTTGACTTTATTAATTCAATTTATGCTCTAGAATTCCAAAGAAGAAAAGGAAACGAAGCTTTCCTTTAGAAGCTTTGTATTTGTTGATTAACTAAGCCAAACTAACCGTATGAGCTGTATAGTCGAGCCTTCCACTAAGAGGGAAGGGTCCTGAAGTTTTCAAAGAAAGCTGCCTGGTCCTACATAGTTGAAAAGGAAAGGGAAAGGGAATACCTTCTAATTATCTCAGCAGGAAAGGAACAGAGAAATATCCTTCTATATTTCAACAAGACCAAGGACATGTAGTTAGTCTGTTCTATACTCCAGCAGGCTTCCGACTACAAAAATGACCTGAAATCCTGTTAATACTAACTGAAAAAAAAAATAAAAACTATGCAATGTCCCAAGACATCTTGCAGCTTACAATGACCAAAACTGCAATCAGAAAAGTGGAAAATTTCCCCCAAACTCAAAAACAAAATCCAAAAAGAAAAGGAAAAAAAGGGTGAGGTCAAGGAAGTAGTTTAGGAGCAGAGAGAGCAGGAAGGGGAAGAGTGATCAGTATGTTAGAAAACATTTTTCTGCTACTTTCTCTAGTTTCTACCTGAGTTGCCTTTTCTTGGCCTAAGGTGCATATCCTCAGTGAGAGTCAAGAGGCCTGGACCCATCTCTGCTGAAGGCAGCTGTCTTGCTGAAAGAAGAGATGGAAGTTATCAGGGAACCTCAGTCCTCTTTCCAGCCTCTTAACACTGGAGAATCCGAGGCCCAGTTCTCAACGCTCTTTTCAATCAATATTCATTTCCTGGGTCACCCCATCCCGTGCCATGGATTTGATAATATCAATGTACAAATGACCCCCCTAATCCAGACTTACGTGTTCTGTGAAATCCAGACACTAGGATAGCTAATAGATTTGTCAAACTGAAACCTGCTTCTTCCTCAGTGTTCACTGTTGCAGAGAGCAGGGCCATCAACCATCTGTGCAAAGTCTGCCTTTTCCTCCAACTCCTAAGCCAAAATTATCAGGCTCAATAATTCACTTACTTGTGGTTGGAGCCCCAGGGCGAAAAGACAGAAGCTCATGGGCAAGGTGTTGCCAGCAGGGGGAGCAAGCTACAGCCTGGGCAATGATGTGGGAGTGCTAGCAACTTCCATCAGATATTCTGTCACCTCTGTGAGAAAGTGTGAGATTCTAAGACATGAGAAAATGTACATGACGCTGTTATAGTGTGCAAAAAACTGGAATCAGTAAAATGTAACAGGAATAGAGACAGTGTACATGATTATTTTCAAGTAGTCTAAAATTTTTATTTCCCCTCACTCCACCCCTGATACCAAACACAGAAATTCCTCTTGGGCCTGAGAGTTCTTATACATTAACAGGTCACATGAGTGGGCAATTCAGGAGAAAGACTCTCCCTCCTTCCTAAGTGCTCTGCCACAAAAAGGGAGGATCAATAAAATGCCTGGCAAAAGGTTTGGGGTTTATCATGGTTTTCAGTACCATTTAAAAATAGGTTTTGAATGATGTAATAGTAGACAGACACAAAGATCTCATCTATATCTACTATCTATGCAGGTAGGAAAACTGAGACCCAAAGCAATTGAAATACTTGAGGTGGGTGGATGAGGATAAACATCTAGCACCAGAATTGTGATGGTTTGAATTTCTCTGTTGTCCAAATGCTCCCGTCAGAGTGCTCGGGTTTAAATCTCAGTTCCATCATCTACCAGCTGTGTGGCCTTGATGAGCTTCCTCCTCTGAAAAGTGAGCACCTACCGCAGTGAGTTGCTGGGAAGATTAAATGGAAAAAAAAAAAAAACAGGGAAGCACACAGAGAACAATGTCCTTGTGTTGCCAACGGAGTAAGCATGCAATACATGGAGAGCTCTGAATATGAGGGTGATGTTTAAAAAGTCTAGGATTCAGACACACAGAAAATATTCTTTGTAATGTCAAAATACTAAAGAACAAATGGAGATCTGGATCTAATTTTCTTTTCTGCTTTAAGGTGGAAGAAAAGTCCAAAGTGTTCCAGTGTCTGCATGTATAGCATAAATCCCAAGACAAATGTATTTCCTAAGAGAAAATCAGGATAAATTTTTAGCTAACCCACCCTTAGGAACATTCCAAAGGAGGGAAATAAAAAGCATGTATATTATTAAGTTTATATTAATGATGTCCATTACAAATTCTTGCAGACACATTTGAGTACAACTTATGAATTCCAAGTAGGTAAATTGGCCGGAGTAGCAAAGGTGCTGGAGTATAACACCTCTCACACGGCATGTGGACCCTCACAAAGAGGACAGTCCTCCTGCAAGTGGCTGACACTGCACTGCCGCCTTTTCTGATCCATCTCCTTCGCAGCTACACCCTGTTTCAGTCTTTCTCCCTCAAGGGCCTGTTTCTTCATCAGATTGCCCCTGGAAATGCCTGGATTCTTCACATAAAGTCATTCAAATAACCTGAGTCACCACAGCCAGAGCTGTCTCCAGGGCAATGTGGTAACAGTGACTTTCTCCAAACTGGCAAGTTAGAAAAGGTTCAGGTTTCAGGCCCATGCTGAGTAGTGTGGCTCTAGTGGGCATGACCCACAACACCTAACCAAGTCCAGAAGAGGACACAAGGCCACCTAAAAACAAGGAAATGTCTGCAGAGGCCATAAGGTTCCAGAAGGTTGAGCAGGAATCACGAGAGTCAAAGAGCCAACAGCCTCCTGACCACCAATGCTGGCAATTTCCAGCCTCCAAAATGACTCCCAGGAGATACAGGAAAATGGAGGATGACCAGATGCTGGCAGAGAACGTCATGTCATGGGCTGGACCCAAGTTCAGGTCCCAGTCACTGCACTCCTACACTCTACAGCAGCTGCTGACCTGGCCCCCGTCCTGCTCCACTCTGACACATCCCGCTCATGCCCAATCTTCCTAAAACCATGCTTCGATCACACCACTCACCTCTTCCAGGGGCTCCATGAAGCACAGGAAATAAAGCTTAAATGCGCCGGCTGTCTGGAATGTATTTTGGCCCCGATCTCTTTTTACAGCTCTGTCTTGCACTTCCCTTGTATAAATCCCCACATCCAGCCGAACAGTTCTTGGTACTCTTGTTTTCTCTGCTTCCCAGACCTAACATCTACTGCCTAGCCAATTTCTACCCAGATTTTAAAGCCCAACTCAATCCCATCTCTTCCATGAAGTAGTTATTCCCTGGCTATTCTATTGAGGAAGGGTGTATAAAAAACAAACAAACAAACAAACAAACAAAAACCCTCTCCATTCTCTGAATATCTATACAGCACATAAGTTTATGTCATGTATAAATATCATTCATTCATTCACTCAGTAAAATGCATCCAGATGAGATTTTCTAGACGAGATGATGACAAGATGATATGACCCCCAAAAGAAGTCAAGGTCTAGGGGAGGAAAGGATAGGAAGGAATTACCACTCACTGAGAGTTTAACCTAAGCAGACCACTGTGCCTTCTATCTCCATGTGTCAGCTCAGTTCATCCTCACAACTCAATGGGGGAGCTATGGTTATTATCACTTTACAATAAGAAAGCTGAGTCTCAAGGAGCTGCAAAGGTTACCGTGCATGTTTTTTATTCTCTGCTGGCTGGTGCTATCTCAGTCTCCGCCTATCTCTGCCTTGCTCTGTCTTCAGGATGCTGACTCTATAATCTGTGTGACCCAAGCTCATCTGCCCTCTGGCCTCCAGTTAGGTGGGGTGAACTGAAAGCACCCGCAGTTCATTTACTGCCCTGCTCCCTTCCTGACTCCCCAGGTCCAGGCCGTGGCTGCACTTCTCAGCCACAACTCCTGGGGAAGGTTCTTCCAGGGCTCCAGCTCTTCCTACCAGGATCAGTAAGACCACTGTCTTCAGGTCAGGAGTGGCACGGAGGTTCCACTGCAGGGTTGGTGAACACCCAAGTCCTGCCCACACCTCTGTAAATAGTCCTTTTATTACACTCTCTTCAGTTCAACTCTCTTCGTGTGCCAACTATTTCCCGTGCAGAGCAGGATTTGAACCCATGCCTGTCTTTCTACACAGCCTGCCTTTTCCACTGAAGTATCTGCTGTGTTGGAGATCTGTACAAAGTGCCAAGGATCAAAACAAAAAGGCGCCTCACTCTGAAAGGAAGGATCAGAAACGATTTTTCTAAGCAGTCATTGATCATGAGCCAGTCTTAAGAGGTGAACTGAAATTCACCAGGAAAACAAAGAGTGAGGATTGGTATTCAAGGACGAAGTAGACAGCAAGTTCAAAGTCACAGAGGCATAAGGAATACACTGTGTGTTACCTAAGGCAGTCACACTCACGAGAGAATGATGGTGGCTGAGGGTTTCTAAACTTTGATGAGATTCACTTGTGCATTCTCATCCACGTGGAGAGATTAGAAGCAGAAAAGAATTAACTAGATTCTGAGCAGAACTAATCAGTGCGCCTTTAACAGATCCCCATCACAAAAGGTAAACCCAGCTATGTAGCATAATTTACCAACCCTTAATGACCGGGCCCTGCCTGACTGAGCCAGCACCACCTCGAGCTGTTCCCTGAGTATGCCGTTCCCCTTCATGCCTCTGTGCTCTTGTACATGCTCCTCTCATCAGAGACTTTCTACCTGATAAACTCTGTGCCTTCAGGACTCACCTCAGGGCTCTGCTTCTCAGTAAATATTTCTGGCCCTCTAAGATGCTTCCATAGTGCCTTGTGCGTAATTCCACAGCAGCATTTTCGCAACACAGACATGCACGGTGTCTACTTGTTTACATATCTGTCAATTTACTCAACCGTGACTTCCTAGAAACCAGGTACTATCACAAGGCAGATTATAGAGGCAAGTGCTTGGGCTCTGGAGGCGAGCTGCCTAGATCCAAATCCTACACTCTGCCCCCGAACAACTAAGTAAACTTAGGCAAACTATGTACCCTCTCTGGATCTCAGTTTCATCATCCATAAAACAGGAATAACAACATCTACCTCACAGGGTTGTCAAGTGAGTCAAATAGAATGACCCCTGTTACACAGTCAGCCCTTAATAACTATTAGTTATTAATATATGTCCTTCCCTTATTTCCTGTTCAAAAAAGTTTGTTGAAGGAATAAATTTTCCTATTTCATATTGTTCCATATAGATACCAAATTCTATTTAGCTTTTGTTTTATTAAATCATGAAAAGAAGACTCATCTCTAAACACAGGGGTAGGCAGAAGCTGGCTTACAGTTGTTTGTATAAAAAATACAGTAATTAATAAATAATAATACAAGCATGAACTGTTCTGTGTACTCACAGCTGTAAACCTACTTTTGCCCACTCCTGAATGTACTTACTCTACAACTGGTTAAAGTCAGACCCCAGACTTTTTCTTGCCATTGTCACTGGCCCAGTCACTGAGTGAGACATTCTTCTGGCTTTCTAGCAATCTCCACATGTGCCTGCCACGCATGCCCTCCCACAGAAAGGAAGTTCTGTTTTAATGATTTACGAAGACTTATTATCCAGTTAAATCTTGATGGCTCTGCCGGACTGGCATGAGGAACAACAAGAACAGGGCCCCTACAGTAGAGGACTGAACCATAGGTAACCATAGGTAACCATAGGAACCACAGGTAATGCTAAAGCAATGCAAAATTGTCGCAATCATGAAATAGTTTTCCAAAAGCTTTAAAGGATCATTGTCAAAGCCCAAATCCTCAGCTGTCACAGTGTTGGTACAAAGTCTCCGTGTAAAGATCCCAACCAAAAAAAAAGAAAAAAGAATCAGAGCATGTAGAACAACGTGCTCAGGAGGTGAGCAAGAGGTGGAAACCGGCTTCCAGCTGAGCCCCGAACTTCTAGTGAGGATAGCACTGTGCCCACAGAGACACAGGGTGCCTGGTTAGAGAAAAGGGCAACACTTAGGCCATAAAACAATACAAAGGCCACACCTGAGAAGCCCAGCACCCTTACAGAGTCACCCTGGCTGGCTGCTGGCTGCAGAGGGCAGCCCAGGTCTCACTGGCCCAAAAGCCCCTGGAGGAGTCAGCTACCACCCCAGACTCCAGGCCTTCCAGTCCCCTCCATGCTCCTCCCATCCTGACACAGGCTTTGTTGTCACCCCTCTGCACCAACTCAGACCCCGCCACTGCCGCACCTCAGCTTGCTGGCCCCTGTCCTCAGTCTAGACCCTGGCTAGGCCCTGGCTCTAACAGGGCTCAGAATTCGCCAGGTTTTTTTTTTTTTTTTCTGCCCTCACCCAAGGATATGTTTTTATTGATTTTAGAGAAGGGGAGTGGGGGAGGAGGGAAGAGAGAAAGAGAGAGAGAGAGACATCAATGTGAGAGAGAAATATCGATCAGTTGCCTCCCGTATGTGCCCAGACCAGGACTGAACTCACAACATAGGTATGTGCCCTGACCAGGAACCAAACCCACAGCCTTTGGTGCATGGGGGGGTGACACTCCAACCAACTGAGCCACTTGGCCAGAGCAGAATTCACCAGTTTTTACATCAATGTCTGACAGTGACTGACTGTGCCCCAGAGCCCTGGGGAAACCTGTGCAACCACATTCCTTGCTGGAAGGCATGTGAGTACACCAGTCACTTGTTGGGGTGAGAAGAGGAAAATCTAATTATTTAAGGTTAATCTGATTGTTTTTTTCTAAACTAAGAGAATGACCACGCCATATGACAGCGTATGTAATATTGTTATGAAAGGCAATTCTCTACTTACAGTTCTTCTGGTCGGAGCACCTTGAACAGAGTGATAGAATTCTGGCTGGACTCGGCTGTTCTTCTTGATTCTCCGTTTCCTCACTGAACTCTCTTGCTCGCTCTGATGGTGAACCTCCACCACAGGCTTGGCTTCTTCCAGACGGGCAGCCGCAGCCGCTGCAGCGCGTCTTCTAATGTGCCGGGGGCTCGCTCTGAATCCCTGCGGCAGAAAACAGCCGGACAAATCCCGATCAGTCCTGAGTTTGTGTGGAAATTCTCCGGCGCTCCTTCTACAAAGAGCTCCCAAAGCCACCAAGCTCAATGAGATCACTTACATTCCCAAAGTGAGACAGAGAAGGAGGCTCAACATGCCAGCGAGACTTGTCCACAGTGTTCTCTAAGGCACCTCAGTGTCTCAGAGCCCAGAGTTATTCCACATTAAGAAATGTTTTCAATCCCATAAAGCCAGTCCAAAAAAAGGGGGAGCCCATTGCTCTATTTCTTCATATAGAAAACAGACTACATGTGAAGAAGGGTGTTGCCACTTAGGCATGAAGCAGGGCACAGGGAGTCGGACTGAGAATTACTCCAGGGTGAAGAGCACTCTACGTTCTGGAGAGCAGGCTCTTTAAAGCAGGAAAGCAGAATCGCACAGCATCATTATAAAATACCATAAGACAAAGCTCTAAAACCAGAGGGCGGCAAATCAGTGGAGTGACGTGTATGGGTTTTTGGGCCAGATGAGCCCAGGTCCACATGCTGATATGTTCATTATAGCTACACATTTATCAAGCAATTATGAGTCTAACTTTTCTAATCTAAGAAATGGATAGCACTCTACTCAAAGGGTTTTTAGATTTTAGATAAGGTAATGAATGTAAAACTCTAAGCACAGTATCTGGCAAATATCAGATGCTCAATAAAATGTTAATTTTTCTTCCCTTTTAGAGTAAGGTGAGTACAAGGACAACTTGCTAGAAAATGGAAACAAGTTCAACTGAGCCATAAAATGCATTTGGGAATGTGCAGATGACTCTGGAAAATATCAAAGAATTACATAAAACAGTTTCTGCCCTATGTAGCTACAATTTACTGAAGAGCAGAAAAAGACGTCTAACACAGAGGTCACGAACACACCAGAAGGTGTAATGAAGGGTGGGAGCGGGCAGCTGAGGACTCTCAGTGCTGGCAGATCTCGGAGAAGAAATCAATAAATGAAGCTGAGAATAGTCTATATTTGGCTTCATTTTTGAGTGGGTGGCACTTGAAGAATGAATAGAATTTATATTCCAGGCCAGGGAAACAACATAAGAAATAAATGGATAAATAAAATGATGGATGGATAGATGGATGGATGGAATATTCATGTAGCAATAAAAAACATTATTTAGTGATGTGCCAGGACGCTAGCACAAGCTACGCACAAAGTATGGTGGGAGAGTAGAAGGGATGAGGTGGGTTGTGGGTCTTCTGAATTTTAGAAGATGTATAAACACTTAAAGGTTGCAGTGAAAGCATGAAGAATGGAGAGTAAGAATGTCAGGGAAGAAGCAGTATGACAAAAGGCCTGAGCATGATGCCGGGGGATACTGAAAGATTAATGCACACAAGGGATTCTCACTGAGGAATATGGCAGAAGGTCTGGAGTCTGCTTAGGGAGACCCTGAATACCAGGCTGAAGGATATGAAGAAGGAGACAAAGGTAGGGTGTGGCCCACAGAGTCAAAAGTAGCACTGAGGTCAACAGAAGTAAATAAGGAGGAAATGCTAATGGATGTGGTCACAGTTTAGGCGACTTCTTCTCATCCGCAAACACATAACCTGTTCCCTTCCTTCCTCTGTGTGCAAGCTCAGCTGGATCTCCTTCAAAATAGTCCCAGAAGATCCCCATAGCTCCCACATAATCCACAAGCTACTATAACAGCTGCTGGTGAAGAAGATTAAGGAGAAGAGAGAGGTGGGCAAATTGCTAAACTGTGTTCTAGAGCAGAGTTAGAACCAAATGGGTAAGAACCAACAACCACACGGGTTGCTTTTAAATATGCTGGTTCCTGGACAATACTCCCACTACCCCATCTCTCTCTCTCCCCATCCCTCTCCTCCCCTCTCCCCTCTCTTCTTACTTTTGAATTAGAGTCACCAGGGATAAGGCCAAAAATCCAATTTTTTGACAAGCTCTTCTAATTCTCAGCTCTTTGAAGACAGAACCTCTAGGAGCCAAAGTTTAGTCTAACCACTAGGTGGCACTAACTTTCACAGCCCTTGCACTCTCTAGTTCAGAAACCTGTTTGCTGGTAGAATTAAAAAAGTATTTGATAATATACTAGCTTCTGTCATAATGAGGTGAGTATATATCTTTGACAAAAATGCAAATTTCCTTTCTTTTTTCTAAAGATTTTATTTATTTATTTTTAGAGAGACAGGAAGGGAGGGAGAGAAACATCAATATGCGGTTGCCTCTTGTGTGCCCCCTACTGGGGACCTAGCCTCCAACCCAGGCATGTGCTCTGACTGGAAATCAAACTGGCCACCCTTTGGTTCGCAGGCCGCCCCTCAATCCACTCAGCCACACCAGCCAGGGCCAGATTTCCTTTCTTTTATGCTCTTACAAATAATAAGCAACCAAGGTTTGCTTAACTTATAATATTACCAATAGTCCTCAGTAGCCTACAAACTTTAGAAACACTTAGGAAAAAACTACATAAAACTCCCTTAAATTGACAAGAAAGGAAAAGAAAAGAGAAGAGAAGAGAAAAGAAAAAGAGACTTCCAGCCAAGATGGAGGCGTAGATAGACACACTGCGCCTCCTCGAACAACCAAAGGAAGGACAACAACAATCTAAAAACAAAAAACAACCAGAACTGACAGAACATTGAACTGTATGGAAGTCAGACAATCAATGAGTTAAAGAAGAAACATTCATCCAGACCGGCAGGAGGGGCGCAGCCGGGCAGCAGGGTGGAGAGGACTGTGGCAAGGCGGTAGCTGGCGGAACAGGGAGGCAGCAGCTGGTGGAGCAGGCGGTCCCACGTTCTCATGCAGATAAACCAGAAAGAACAACTGGGGAGTGAGACAGACCCCGCAACCCAGGGCTCCAGCACAGGGGAAAAAAGCCTCAAACCTCTGATTGAAAACACCCATGGGGGTTGAGGCGGCAGCAGGAGAGACTCCCAGCTTCACAGGAGAGTTCGTTGGAGAGACCCACAGGATCCTGGAATGTACACAAGACCACCCACCCTGGAACCAGCATCAGAAGGGCCCAATTTGCTTGTGGGTAGCAGGGGAAGTGGCTGAAAACCAGCAGAGAGCAGAGAAAGCCTTTGCTCGGACCCCTCCCCACATACAGCGTCACACCACAGCAATGTGGGTCACCCTGTCCTGGTGAACACCTAAGGCTCTGCCCCTTACTACATACTAGATGCTCTGAGACAAAAAAAAAAAAAAAAAAAAAAGGCCCAAACAAAAGAACAGATCAAAGCTCCAGAAATACAACTAAGTGATGAAGAGATAGCCAACCTATCAGATGCAGAATTCAAAACACTGGTAATCAGGATGCTCACAGAATTGGCTGAATGTGGTCGCAAATTAGATGAAAAAATGAAGGCTATGCTAAGTGAAATAAAGGAAAATGTACAGGGAACCAATAGTGATGGGAAGGAAACGGACTCAAATCAACAGTGTGGACCAGAAGGAAGAAATAAGCATTCACCCAGAACAGAATGAAGAAACAAGAATTCAAAAAAATGAGGAGAGGCTTAGGAACCTCCAGGACATCTGTAAATGTTCCAACATCCAAGTCATAAGGGTACCAGAAGGAAAAGAGGAAGAGCAACAAATTGAAAACTTATTTGAATAATGAAGGAGAACTTCCCCAATCTGGCAAAGGAAACAGATTTCCAGTAAGTCCAGGAAGCTCAGAGTCCCAAAGAAGTTGGACCCAAGGAGGAACACACCAAGGCACATCATAATTACATTCCCCAAGATGAAAGATAAGGAGAGAATCTTAGAAGCAGCAAGAGAAAAGGACGCAGTTACTTACAAAGGAGTTCCCACAAGACTGTCAGCTGATTTCTCAAAAGACACCTTGCAGGCAAGAAGGGGCTGGAAAGAAGTATTCCAAGTCATGAAGGGCAAGGACCTGCATCCAAGATTACTCTATACAGCAAAGCTTTCATTTAGGGTGGAAGGGCAGATAAAGTGCTTCTCAGATAAGGTCAAGTTAAAGGAGTTTATCATCACTAAGCCCTTATTATATGAAATGTTAAAGGGATTTATCTAAGAAAAAGAAGATAAAAAATATGAACAGTAAAATGACAGCAAACTCACAGTTATTAACAACCACACCTAAAACAAAAACAAAAGCAAACTAAGCAAACAACTAGAACGGGAACAGAACCACAGAAATGGAGATCACATGGAGGGTTATCAGCAGGGGAATGGGAGGGGGAGAGAGGGGGAAAATGTACAGGGAATAAGTAGCATAAATGGTAGGTAGAAAACAGACAGGGGGAGGGTAAGAATAGTATAGGAAATGAAGAAGCCAAAGAACTTAATATGTATGACCCATGGACATGAACTAAAGGGGGGAATGTGAGGGGGAGGGTGTGCAGGGCAGAGGGGAATAAAGGGGTGGGGAATGAGACAACTGTAATAGAATAATCAATAAAATATATTTAAAAAAAGAAAAGAAAAGATGTTGGTACCGCCATTCTGAAGAGCAATAACCTAGTAAACCCACATCTGTGCATCTACTCTTAGGGAAATTCTTCCAAGTATCTCTAAGAAGATATTTAAACTTTACTTATAATAAAAATTAGAAACAGTTTAAATCAATCTTTCTTAAACCTCAGTCATTTCCATCCCACATTCATTTTTCAAGATCTGACCACCACCACGTAGGCCTCTGTGATTTCTCTCATATCCAAATACACTTGTACTATTTTTAAATAACTTTTTATAAGCTCTGTAGTATAATATGCACACTTCAGCCAGACTCCCTGGGCTCAAGTACTGCCTCTGTCATTTCGTCATTGTGTGATCTTGGACAGCTACTTAACCATTTTCCTGTCTGGAAAATGGGTTTCAAACTAGTACCTATTTATAGCGATGTTGAGAAAAAATAAATGAACTAATCCATGTAAAGTACCTAGAAGAGCATCTGGCATGTAATGTTGTATAAGTGTTGTCTATGATTATTAGTATATGACTGTGTGAATAAAAGATTCTTAAAGACCAAGTGCGTTATTCATCAGATGTAACAAGGAAAATGGATCTCTGCAGGTGTGCCTTGCTGGCAGACACAGGTGCGGTGCTGCTGAGACACCAAGCACCACTGGTCACCAGGAGACAGTTCTTTGCTCCAGAGTCTCAGGCTCTCCAGGGAGTCAAACCATCTGGACTTGAAAGCTACCTCTCCCATTACTCAGTGTGCAATCTTGACCAAATTACCTCTCAGTTTCTGCACTTGTCAAGTGCATATAATACCTCTCTTGAAGAGTGATGATGGTGTTTAAATGAGATAATCCACATTAGGTACTCAGAACAGTATATAGATTACAATCATAGTAGTCAATAAATGATCACAATTATCACTACTTCACTTCATGGCTTTTAAAGCCAGCAGTTCAGAGCTATGACGGAAAACACTATGAACAACATGAAGTCATGAACAGGCAGTCACCTTTCTTGTTTCTCTAAACCACTGCATAGAATTATGGGTCCTTGATTATCACACTCTCTTGTCCTAAGTCACAACTTTTAACAGCAGGAAATTTTATTTTAAAACAGTAGGTGGTGCTATAAGCTCTCACAAGTGTTAACTGGATTTGATGAAGTGAGTATAAAATCAATTTCTCTCTAATTTCTTTGATCTTGCCTGGATACCCTTGAACCAATAGGTGATGGACACTTGGAAGTCTCTCGGTAGTGGACTTCTGCCATTTTTAAGGCTACCCTATCTTACCAGAACCTTTTGAGTGCAGTCAATGAACTTGAACAGGGAAAAATTGTGTCTTTATTTTCATAACCCACTAATGTAGCGTTATTACTCAATCATGAACATAGGCCATAAACCTGGTATTATTAGCAGTACCTATGATTTTTGCCACCAAAAGAAATAATAAATATTTAAATATTAAGTGGCTGCAGATATTTTGAAATATCATTTATACTCAGTGTTACTTTGAAATCACAGTACATAGTAAACCTGCCATTAGATCTTGTCATTT
The DNA here is from genome assembly GCF_022682495.2 of Desmodus rotundus. Taxonomy (NCBI): domain Eukaryota; kingdom Metazoa; phylum Chordata; class Mammalia; order Chiroptera; family Phyllostomidae; genus Desmodus; species Desmodus rotundus. The sequence goes on from NC_071397.1 coordinate 21,584,073, forward strand.
AATACACTAATTAAGTAGTACATATATTGCTCTGTCAAGAAATGTTTTAATAATATTTCATTAAAATTTAATTCATTGTTATTCATTATAATTCATAATTATATTCCAATATAATTGGCTTCCATTATAATTTTGTTTATTACTTTATACATTTTATTTTATTTTTGAGAACTTTTTTTTTTAATTTACTGATTTTAAAGAGAGGAAGGGGGAGAGAGAGAGAGAAAAATATCGCCTTGTTATCCCACCCATTTGTGCATTTGTTGGTTGATTCTTATATGTGCCATGACCGAGAATCAAACCCAGTCTTAGCATATTGCAGGACGCTGCAACCAACTGAGCTACCTGACCAGGGCTATTATTTTACACATTTTAAGACATTCTGAGAATGAGTCCATGAGTTTTACCAGACTGTCAACAGGGTTTATGGCATAAAACAGGTCCAGAATACAGAAAATCTCAGAAACTTCCATAAAGAATTTACAACAAGAGACTGCTAGCTGCTCACTAAAGTCCATATTTACCTTTTTCTTGGGCACAAGCTCAACTACATTTCCCAGCCTCCCTTGCAGGTCCATGTGACTGAGTTCTAGCCAATGGAGCATGGGCATAAATAACGATGCCATTTCTGCACCTAGCCCATAAACGCTTTCCACAGCCACCTCTTCATGCTCCTCTCCTCTGGCTAGGAGAACCTTAAGACCAAACTTGAATGTCACATATTAAAGATGTCAGTGCCTTCATTAGTCTGAGCCCCTGACTGATGATAGAGGAGGCCATTCTGCTGAACTGTTCACCTACCTTTACCTTTAAATGAGCAACAAATATATTTCCATTTTGTTACACGTTGCCATATATATTTGCTATAGGAGCATGCACTACTCTAATCAGTGGTTCACAACTTTATCAAGCATCAGAGCCACCAGCAAGGCTAATGAAAACACAGATTGCTGGGCGCCCCCCTCAGGACTTCAACTGAGTACTGGGATGGGACTAGGAATTTGCATTTCTAAGGAGTTCTCCTGTGCTGCTGATGCTGCCATCCCCAAACTACAGTATGAGAATCCTGACTCTAATACCAGTCCCTGCCCCTTACCGTGTGGTTAGTGAGTGATTTTGATCATAATGTAACAGAGGGCTCTGGCCAGATTCCTGGGGAGTCATTTATGGGCAGCAGGTAGCAGAACCCCAAGGGGCTCATGGTAACAATAATACCACTATTCTCCATTGCGCTGTGTGAGGCAGGACTCGCAGGTTTAAACCAACTTTGTCCCTTGTGGTTTTTATAATCCTACATCAAAAGAATGGCTGTGGAAGCCACTCTTTCAGCTGGATGGATAAGAACATAATGTATCTAGAACTACCTTTCTGTTTTCAGAGAGGATGTATTCCCTGACATACAAAATAATGAGGCAAAATATTATTTTTAAAGTCTTATTTTCTAATTAATAATCATCCTTTGGTAAAGATCGCTGGTTCCTATTTCGAATATTTGCAAAGTCTAACAATGGTAGGCAGCAGACAGACATGAGCAGAGCAAGGATGATGGCCAGGTACGGAAGGTCGCCAGAGCAGAAAGCCCTGGTGCCTAGCAATGGGCGAAGTGGGAAAACAAAGACCTTGCCCCAGGGTGACCTTTCCTCCCCCTAGCACATTGCTGGTCACACCGTTTGGACCTCGGACCTTTCATATTGCTGGTCATGTGGTTCAGACACTCCCCTGACCTTTCTTCCCCTGGCATGTCCCTAGTCATATGGTAGACCCCTTGAAGGAGGAACATGGCAGAACAGTGGCCCCATGCGACTCCCATTAGGACCCTTGAAAGACCACTCCCTTGAGCATTAACCCCTCAAGATAACAGCTGGGCCTCAATGTCAGGTCAGCTCTTGGACCAGAAAAGCAGCAAAACCAGACAGGGGATCCATGGCTGACCTCAGGACCAGCTGCATGGACTAATGCCTCCCTGCCCTGGTGCCAGCCAATCAGCAGAGACTACGGTCCTGGAAGGACACACCTGGAAAGCTGATGAATATTCTATTGTCATCCTCTTCTGAGACCTCAAGATAAATGCCCTCAAAATGGAGGACCCCGTGAGGCTCTCCCTCACAGAAGCCCACACACCTTTCCCCTGCCTTTCTTCCCCCCACCCCATCCCCGGGCATGTTACCTTTCCCTTGCCCTGTCCTAAGCTCCAAGGCCCCTTCTTTTGCCTCTGCAACTTGTTCCCTGAGCCCACGCCCATCTGGTTCACTTTTCCTACCTCTGACTTTCCAAATAAACATTCTCTTAAAGTTTGAGCCTTGGCTCTGAATACTTTTTAGCCAGAAGTAAAAACCTGAGGTTGCTGAAGCAAGGTCCCATTGGCGGTGACATTCTGGTGCCATTATTGCCGCCACTATAAGGAAGTATACACTTACATTAGACGAGGTGTCACAGGCTTCTAATGCAGTGTTTCCTTTATACTGACTGACATTATACAAACTGGTTACTAGTTTCTGCTGATCTGAAAATCTAACTGGCAGAGCCTTGCTGTCTTCAAGTTGCAAATGAATTACAACTTAAATGCAGTTTTGTAAATAGAAATCTTTTTCAATCTCTTACTGCTGTCCATCATTCCCTTTTGGACATCTGTCTCCCCACCGCACACAGTCCCTGCTGCCTGGGGGAGTGTGTTTTGTACAATAACACCCCCACCTTCAACACCATCAGGTCCCAGTCCCCTGCTCAGAGTCTATCCCTTGAGAGCTCAATAGAGAAATACCAAGAGCCTGGGCCACTGGCACAGAAGCTGAAACTGAAAAAAAGTCACCCTGTAGACCAAAATATATACGCAGAGCCTAGGATTCTTATTAAAATGCAGATTCTGAATTTCTAACAAGCTCCTAGGGGATCCCAGGGTTGCTGGTCTGCAGACCAAACAGGACAACAAGACGTAGGGACGTGGTGAAGACTAAGGATAATAGAGTATAGAAACCTGGGTGAGGAATGAAAAAGGATTGATAGCAAAGGGAAAAGCAGCAGCTAGTGGAGTAAATCTGAGTCCTACCTTTGGCACTTCACTGCAGTGCAGAGGCCTTAAATTTACAACCAGCTCTCAATGCTGTGAAGCCAGACCCTAGCATAGGCCTTTTTCTTAAAGTACATTAAATTATGCATACACCCTTACAACGTGCCCTTAAATATAGTAAGTAGGTCTCTGACTCTGCACCCAAAGAGCTTAAGACAGAAAATATGACCTCCATGGTAGGAATGGAGAAAAGAATAAAAGGAGACTTGGAGGTTGAAACTACTTGAGATATAGCGTCTTCTCCTTTAAGGAGCTCGAAATGCTTTTTAATTATAACTGCTAGATTAACTAAGCAAGGATCATAGGGTATACTCAGAAAACTATATATTCTCTCTCCTGGCATTCCTTCAAACTCACGAAAAGGGTTAGTTTTCTCCCAAACCCTACATAAAATTTGGGGTAGATCCTATAATTTTTCTGGTTTTTCTTAGACAGTTGAAAAGTTTTCTAGCCACTTCTGGTCACCAAAACAATGCCATTCCAATGAGATCATATCACTCTTCCCGGTTTCTTCTTGGACAGGGTCTACAGTGAGTCCAGGTTCTTTCTCCCAAGAGATCCATAAGTTAATACACACGCATCCTTGGCCCCAACACATTCTGGGACCGCAAGCTGTTCCCAGTGCAGCCGCCTCTGCTCACTCAACCATCAGAGCAGCAGCCAGATGACGTCTCCGGCCCTTTGGAATTGTGACATGGTCTGGTCCCAGCCTTGGCTCTGAGGACACAGATTCTGAGGACATGAGTCAAGCTTTCCTAGTGGTTTCCTTAAAGTTGATCTAAGACCTAAGAGGACTTGGAGCGAGACTAGGAACTTTTCTTATCTCTAACCCGGAGCTGTCCAATAGGGTAGCCAATAGCCGCATATGGCAATGTGCATGTACATTTCAATTAATTAAAACTAAACTAGACATTCTGTTCTCCAGGCCTACTAGCCCCATTCCAAGTACTCGCTCGACACCACGTGTGACTGGTGGTTATTGCAGTGGATGATGCAGATAAAACGTTTCCATCATCACAGAAAGTTCTATTGAACAGCATTGCTCTCACCTCTCATAGCTGGATCCGCAGCCTTTGAGGACACAGCATAAAGCTGGTGATGGGTGACTAAAGGTCAGGGCAGGCTAACTGCTGTAGCAAGCAGCGACAGAATCCCAGGATCTGTACACAACAAGAGCGTGTGTCCCTGTCCCAGCACAGTCACCACGGAGCAGCACCGGTAAGTGCTCTGTTCCATGCAGTCATTCAGGGCACCAAGCATCTTCCCTCTGTGGCTCGTGAAGTCCTCAGTGTCCTCTCCACTCTGCTAGTTTATGGGGAAAGAGCCAAGATTGTGTGGACGGTTTCAATGGGCCAGGCTTGCAAACAGCACATATCACCTCTCCTTACATTTCATTAACTGGAACTCAGTTACATGGCCACCATCTAGCTCAGAAACACTGGTCGGCCATGTGTTCAGAAGAAAAGAACATAGACAATGGTGAGCAACAGCAGACACCACCACAGGGCTAATGGCAAAACCAGTTTTGCAACCACTTCCTTTGCGAATTTCCCATGGGGATCTAGCTCTTCTCTCTGGCCATGTGATCCTTATCAACAATCAGACAAAACTACGACAAAAAGAGTTCCATTTACACATTTTATTACAGAGCCAAACCTAATTTGAGCCTCCCTGATCTAATACTTTTCAACATTTTCCAGCTGGTTAACTGTATTTAATTCTCGACAACTCTATATATTGGTGTAAAAAATAATGATAATTTCTAGTTACCAAGCACTTCCTTTGGGCCATGCATCATCTAATTATTTCTTGTATTATTCCTAGGAAGTAAATACTATCTTAATGCCCATTTTACAGATAAAAAAAAAAAAAGATACTTAAAAGTTTGCCTAAAACTTAGTATCTACCCCAGGATTGAAACCCAGGCAACCTGACCTGTGCTCTCCATAAGGGGTCAGCCTACTACGGCCCTCAGGCCAAAGCTGACCCACTATCTATTTTATAAAGTTTTAATGGAATACAGCCATGCCCAGTCATGTACATATGGTCTGCGGCTGTTTCTGTTACAAAAGCAGCCTTGAGTAGGTGCAACACAGCTCGTATGGCCAACAAAGTCAAAAATCTTAACTAGACGGCCCTTTACAGAAAAACTTTGCCAACCTCCACCCCTGCCCTGTCCTGCAGGGCCTTGAGCACGCTGCTTCTACCACAAAGTGAAAAGTAATTTTGACTCGATGTTTCGGCCTCCTAATCTGTACTCTCCATCAACAACCTGAGCTGTGAAATACAAGGTCAGTCTAATTTCGCTCTGGCAGCCATGTCTACTCCATCTGTTTGTGGTTTCACAGCCAGATCAAACAACATCTGTTATGCTGTTTCGTCAAACGCATAGATGTTACTACCAAAGGACACATTTGCAGTATTTTTCTAATAATAATTATGCTCATTCCCTGATTTTCTTGTATATTGGACTGTCATTACCAAGCAAAAGGTTTGCACACATTTATCAACTCTATTGCTTTTGGTACAACAGGATTCACGCCTTCACCCGTCCCACCTCCTGCTTGGGTTTTTAGAGATAAAGCCATCAGTAGAGCGACGGAGAACAGCGAATTTTACGGGCAGTGCTGTCCAGTAAGGTATGGCTTATTCTGTTGAAACAGGCCTATCCTCTATTTGTCTCAGATGGAATTCATTAACGTCATGTTTTGTACCAAAATGAACCATAAAAAAGGAAAATAAACATGCTTGACTTCTAAGAGACTTCTGAGACTATGGAACCTACATTGATAGCATTTGTATTAAAATCAAGTTAAAAACAGCATAGAAATCTATCCACAAAACTATACCAACAACATTTTAATGGCTGCTGCAGAGCACCATCCAAATCTCACCTCCAGGAGGCAGGCGCTCATTTCCCCCGCGGCTAGGGCTGGCGGCAGTTCCTACTTTTTGACTGAATTCCTAAGTGGGAACTACCCGCAGCCTGAGAGCTAGCTGGCTGGCCCAGGGTCACACCCACTCCCCTAGGGCCGATGTTGGTCATGGGGAAAAGGACAGTGCTTGCCTCAGCTAGGAGCCACTCTTCAGAGCCTCTTAGCTCCAGACCTTCCATGACCAGCTTGAAGCCTTTGCTGCATCACAATTCAATTTCTCCCTGTGCCTCAGCCCTCAACCACATCCCTCACTCCCTTTAAGCGCTATTCCAAGGGCACTCCCCCCCCCCGCCCCCCCGCCCCTTTATCTCCTGCACATAGTCTTCTGAAAGTCCATTTCCCTGGGCAGCCGACCTGCAACAAACAGGAAGTCTGATTTCCTAAAAAGTGCCATCAATAACTTCCAAGCCATATTTAACATTCAATGACAGGAAAGAATCAGCAATACAGCGTATCTAGAAGACAGCAAATCCATCAGGACAAAAAATGAGAGTAACAGCAAAATACCAGGCAGTATATACATTGAAAAGAGGGACCAACAGGAGACAGAAGCAGCAGCCATCTGGAGAAGTGGATTGGGGAGTAGACAGTTCTAGAGGGAAGCCAAAGCTCCTCTCGAAGCTAAGGAGGGCAAGTGAGGAAGGCTGCCTGGGAAACGGGAGCAGCAGTCTGCTCTCTCAAGCAGCTGGAGCTCAGCCCCTCGCGGCGACCAGGCACTCAGCCCTGGGCACAGACAGGCATGCGCAGTGGCAGGCTCTATAAATAGCAGAGCACCCAGCAAATCATAACCCAGCCTTCATAATTACAGACTGAGGGGTGTTATAGATGATTCCGTAAATTGCATGCAGCCCTTCTTTGAGCAACCAACTCACAGACAATGTCACCAGCTACCATGTCTACAGATTTTTTACAAAGTCACAGTTTAAAATACAAATACAGCAAAGACAATGTCCTTGTCAAGATACGCAGCTAGGAAATATAAAATAAAGAACCATGTTTCATGGGATGGTTACTACTTCCCCACTGCGAATACCAGGAAGCCAAAGAGCACCCAGATGGTGAGATTTCTGAAGTGGTAAGTGGCCACACTATGCAAAGGCCATCATGCCAAGCAAAGGCCCCAGAGACCAGTCTAAGAAAGGCAGAAATGGGGCAAGGGGCATGGATGAGAAAGAAAGAGCCACAGAAAGCGCGCAGGGAGGAAAGCAAGGTACAGGAGATGGGTGAGACTGTGCAGTCCACTGAGTGTGCAAGAGAAAATGTGGAGGCGGAACAAGATGAGAAAGAAAACATGGAAAACAAGAAGAAAATAAGAATGGGGGGAAAAAAAACGTGGAATAATTTGCAACAAGTCACAGCAAAGTCCTAACACGTGGTCACTGAGTCTTTTTCAAGGTCATCTGTAAGTGTTTTTTAATACCTGTTATGAAATCAGAGTCTTTAAAAGGCCAGTCAATTTATCAGATAATGCACCCAAAACAACGCAAGACACGGGAGAGGACAATGAACTAAGACCAAGAGGTCAAAATACAGACAAATGCATATGCAAACTGAACTGCTATCACCATACACAAAAAAAGAACAAGTGGTTAACCTAACCTGACAACTACAGCTGTATCGATAGAATCCCAATAAGCTAATTAATCTCAAGTAACAACCTAGTCTTCAGGTCTAACTTAATCCCAGTAAGGTACTATTTCTATGAGAAATTCTTAAATTGAGTCAAACCCTATCATGACTCAGGCGGACTCAGGCGGACTGAGCCACGAGGCAGACGGAGCCGCACTCATTCACGTGGCAGACAGGTAATGGGGGCCAGTAGCAACTAGGGCCTGCTAAGGGTCCTGAGTAAGTGCATACAAGAACCAATGAGTCAGCAAAGCTGTCAGAGGCTCCAAGCATGAAATCCTCAAAGCCAGGTGGGCAGGGTCATTAGAGCGCTAGATGATTAGTTCAGGCAGAGCAGGGCCTGGGCAGCTATAAGTGGTAGAGGCCCCAAAACCCCTAAATGTCCTCCCTGTCGTTCACCTCCCCCAACCCCCATACCTCCTCCAAGATCTAGTGACCGAAGTGTTCTTCATTTGGCATCTGTTCTCATTAGTCAGTGCCCACTTTCTACTATTTTGACCATCACCCCTCCCAATATATAAAATGAACAAAGGCTATTCAGGCTTTGGGGCTGGAGTTCAGTGCAGGATTTCACGTCCCACAGGTGAGCAGCTGTGCTAAAAGAGGAAAGCGAGGTAGTTGTTCGCTGAGCCCCCAGGCCAGGAGTCAGAGGGTGAATGCTGGCTAAGCTCACCATCAAGCCCCAGGCACAATGCCTGTGTAACAAGCCTAAACACACCGTGGACAGAGGCTTCCGGCACAAACTGCTCTGCTCAGAGACGTCTCAGAAACATCAATAGCCCCTACTAAGGACACAGAATAGGAAGGACAAGCCACTCCTGCCCCCAGCCTGGAAGCTGAAACTTTGCCCCTGAAGAGACTAATTGAATGTGTATTTGGTCTGTGTTCAAGTCTTAAATGCTTTTCTGGCAGCTCATTCCCTCTCAAAATCTGCTTACTCTGAAGACATACTTATCAGCAAGAAGGGAAAAAATGTTTCAGGACCTACAATCTTCTGATAATTTATACTAAGTAAAGAGACAGAGAAGAGGAGCAGACAGAGCTAACAGGACCAGAGTCCAAACAAAGACAGTAAATTAGAGGTTTGTGTGAAGTCCTTGTGGCTGGTCCGTTCTGACATCTTTTATTGTGCATTTCTGCTCTTTGACATTTCAGGTGGACATCAGCTAAAACTCCGCATTAGAAGTCACCTTGCACTCACTCTTTTCCCTAAGCTAATGTTATTGAATACTAGCTAAAAGCTTTAAAGCTTTTGTTACCTTCTTTTGTGGTTATTTGGGCAAGAGCTATGAACTTTTTAACCTAGACCATATGACCCTGTTGGCTTTTTCCAGTAAATTAATTTAAGTGGTGTTTATTTCAATGTGGCTTTTTCACAGCATTTATCACAGTTTGGCTTATCTAAAATTTATTTGTAAATAATAAATATGTAAAAAATCAGCCTATAGCATAGGCTGAGACATGCTTCTTTTCCCTGAGGAATCCTTCATTGTTCTTACTTATATATGGCACAAAGTAGGTTCTCATATGTCTTGGTTTTGATTTTCTGTTTTTTTAAAGATGTCTTTGTCTAAAAATTGCAGAAAAGAACAAATTAGAAACTCAAACCCACCAGGAGTATACCACACTCCTTCTTTTAAAACTATATAAATAAGTTAATGTTCCTGTTCGATACCTCCAAACCCATCCCTCTAGAGCAATGTGAGGTTAGTAAGTATCATATTGATTTTTCCCTATGCTTATACAGATATTTATAGACAAAAATAGGATCTTGTTGTACATATTGTTTTACAGTTTGCTCTTTTTATTTAACAATCACAAAAACAGCATTTCAGATATACATTTCTTTTAGCAACTGAAATTCTCTAGTACATGGGTGTGCCATGCTTTACTTAACTGTGCCCTTGATTAAAATTTGGGAGGTCTCCATTTTTTCTATTATAAACAGTACAATAAACAAGATGTATATGTATCTTTTAATCTTTCCTTAGACATGGAGTTGCCAAGAGATAGAAAAAAATCACATTGTAAAACTACCACCAAATTTGTCTTTAAAAATGTTGAAACAAATTACATTTCTAGCTCTATCAAAGTTCCCACCTAATCCTATCCCCATCAACAATGGATAGTATCTATGTTTTTTTCTTGTTGCTAGTCGGATGGACAAAAAGCTAGTTTTAACTTGCATTTTTGATTTAGTAAGGTTGAAAATATTTTTATAAACCATTGTTTTTGTTTTCTTTGAATTGTCTGCTCATGTCCTTTGCTCATTTTCCTACAAGTTATATGCATTTGCCGTATTGATTTTATGAAAGCTTCAGTGTAATAGGAAAACAATTATTTGCTATATATGCAAGTATTTTTGCCTAGGTTGCAACCTGTCCCTTAATCTAGTTGTAGAGAGGTTTACAATTCTTTTTTTCAAAACTGTCAATCTTTCCTTTATGACTTCTAATTTTGTTTCCTAGAAAGTTTCTCCCAACTGCAAGAATATAAAATGTTCTATCGCATCTTCTTCTATTCCTTAAGTCCTTTAAATGCACACGTATCATCCATCAGGAATTAATTACATGCATATTTTTAATCTATCTGAAATTAACTTTTGACTACAGTGTGAGGTATGGACAAATACTGTTTTCTCCCAAATGAGTAACATCATCCACTGAATTATCTATTCTTTCTCCAAAAAGTATATTCACTTTCTTACGTTTGTTTTTTATCATAGAAAATTTCAAAATATAAAAAGGAAGGTAAGAGTATAAAGAACTCTAAGTATTCATCACCCAGCTCCAACAGCTATCAATCCATCTCTATTAATTTAAAATACCATTTTTACTATTTAATAAACCTCTACAGATGCTTGGCTATATATCTGAACAATCTGCTCTGTTCTGTTCTACTTTAATTAATGTGGTTATATAATGACATATAAACACTTAACTATTTCTATAAAATCAATAGAAATATATTTTTATACTGCATTATAATGAGATGAAAAGCATAGTAAAATACAGGCCAACTACTATAACAAATAGATCCAAAAATACACTAATGGGAACATGAAAGAAATTTGTCTTTCTCGTGACCACTTCATGGTGGATAGGCGGCTCTGATCAATGAGGTCACCCCAGGACCCAGGATCCTGCTCTCTCACCGCTCTGCCCTCCCCTCGGGTGTCGCCGGTCCAGAGAGTCGAACCTGGCTCACCACCACCGCAGTTCCCTTGCCGGCAGGGGAAGAAAGAAACAGACTCTGATAGACAAGCAGCTCTCTTTTAAGGACTTGCCCCTGAATGCAGATATATCACTTCCACTTGGCCATTTGAGTTTAAAGGAGAACCTAAAGTGCAAGTGTTTTCTTTAAAAAAATAATAAAGAATTAAGTAAAAACTAATGTTCTGAGATAGAAGAAGAAGAGTGACCATGGCAGTCCATTTCATGCCAGACTTTGAGTTGGTTTACATTATATTTGTGTCTGCCATTTTTCATGGGGATTAAGATGAACTGATTTTGACATCTTAATGGTTTGCTACTTTTAAAAGCTTTCTTAGCATAGTACTACCGGACCGACAGGTCACAAAAATATATAGTCAAAATAGCATTAAATAAAGAGAGTGTTACTTTCTCATTAAGCCCTGCAGAGATGGGCAGAGCCAGCAGTCATGAGTCCAAGTTCACCCTGCCTCTCTCAGGGATGGCAGCAGATGAGACAAGGAGAAAGGCACCAACCGTCACAGGATGTCTGATGATGGGGGCTGGGGATAGAGGAGGGTGCAAAGTCGAGGACAGGGAAATGAGAAGACAAAACCCCTCTGCTTAGATGTAGGTACCAAGAAGAAACAGAAGAGTTAAAGAATGAACGAGACCTAGAGGCATGGGCTGTGTCCCAGCTCTTCACAGACCCTCCTCCCTCACACCCCCAGAGTTGTAGAGCATTCAGCCAAACCCCATGCCACTAGAACTCTCATGGGGATCCAGTGTGCATTTATTTCAAGGAAAATAGGCAGCAGGCGTCTCCAGACTGTGTACCTTTTGGATAGGAGGAGCATCCCCTGGGGAAGGACACTCCAACTGGAGAAACCGTAAGATCTATTCCCCTCAGTCTCATTCCTGCACCCACTTTCCCCACTCCCTCAAAGAAGACAGAAACAAGCCCTGTGGGATACAAATGCAGGCACTCACGTTGATTTACAGGAAGAGTTAGCCTTCTTATACCACAGTCCATAAGATCAAATCGTCTTATCAAAAAGAATGACACTTATGAAGTAAGGTTATACAATCAGCGAATTTATACTGTCACCGTCAAACAATTTTTCCTCCTTTGGGGGTAAGGCTAAACTCTTTAAAAAGACTAATTTTAACTACTGATGTAATTCAATGATACGTGTAGATATGCATGTAAATCTTCTTCAAAACCGTCCCTACCTAATTCAGCATGACTAAAAATAGTTTGATACATCAATAAGAAAACAGAACATAAAATATCTACCTAGAGAATAGAGAATAAAGGATACGTAAAGATGTATTTTGGGCAGATAACATCAGTAAGGATAACAATGTTTATATGTTCCTGAATAATTCTGGTGGCTAAAGTGAGTCCAAAGAATTCTAAACCCTCCCTGTATCGTTCAAACACAGATTGCCAATTAGAATTTTCCAGCAGCTCAAAGATGGGAAAAAATTCAAGCTAAACATAATCCCATGCTCCATTTATATTTATACTTTCCAGATGGAGGCATCATGGAAAGAGCTTTTATTTCCCTCAAAACCCTCAGCTTAATTCTCTGCTTTCAGGTCATCTCATCTCCCAACAGATCTATTTTTAGCATCCTTTATTACTCTCTTTGAATCCCCGTCTCTATTATCATCATTTCCGGAAGCAGGACAAAATTTCCTGATGTAGGAAGGATACACACAAATTTCCTGATACAAAAGGTGAATTATAAAGCTACCAGAGGATTTTAGACTTGCACAGCCTTGAAAGCTGCCTTTCTGACTTACTCTGATAGGCATCTTTTGAGTAAGCAGATTTAGAAAGTGTGTTGCCAGAAAAGCCTATGCAACATAAACATAAATCAAACAGAAATTAAATTCACTCTGAATGAAAACATTGTTTACTTTCATACAGTGCAACTGGATTATTAAAACCCGCCTTTTAGCATCTGGCGCATGGTGCTGAAGTCCCTTCAGAGTCCATTTATTCACTTGCCTTTCATCTTTCTTTTTCTGCACTTTGACTTGGGTTTCATTTATTCAATAATTCACCAAATAGTTTTTGAGGCCTCCTATGTGTGCAGCACTGTATTAAGCATGGGAAACAAGAATGAATACACACAGAACACACCCCTAGGGGCAACCAGTCCATTGGGGAATGCAGACTGAAATTCAAGTAATGCAATGAAGGCAATATGAAGAAGTATGCTCAGGAGACATTACTGGGCAATTGAGGAGGGGGTCAGTTCAAGGGGGCAGGTGAGGAGGGGTACCGCTGTGTGACAGAAACCAGGGCCACAACCTCAAAAGCAAGTGAAGATTCAACAGAATCAAGGGCAAGGCGAGGCCTGCTGGTTAGAGAGAAGCAGCTGCATAAAGGCATTGAAAATAAAGGATGAGCTAGAAGACCACAGATGAGATCAGAAACTTGCATGAGGTATTATTTCATCTTCTCCTTTACTCTCTCCGAGGTAGTTAGGTGGTGCCTGATGTTTTGTTTTGTTTTTTAAGAAGGCTGGAGACCCCCTAAGGATCCTGAGTGGAAAGCTTATTAAACCTGTTTAACTGAGTCAATGGGAGGATGCTCTCCTCAACCTGGTACCCTTACGCCTCACTTCAATCATGAGTATACTGGGAAAACTTGAAAAAAACAAAAGGGATGCAAAACATAAAGTACCGGGACCCAAGATTCCATCATGACCAGAGACAGAATCCTACCATTAAAATGCAAATATTTCTACTCAGGCTCATATCTCAAAAGCTGTATCAGTTAGTGGTAGGTAACCTCAGAAGGGGGTGGCTTCAAAATAGAATGGAAAAGAGGGACAGGTAAGAGGGAGAATTACTTAGAGACATAAGTACAAAAATTATGGGTTCAAAGAGGCAGGACAGACACATCACTTACTGCACAATTTGGTTTGGAACTGGCAGTATCCCAGTAAGAGAAAACCACAACATATTATAAAGCCTCAATAATCAAAACAGACCACTGTGGAGGGCAATATGATGATATTTATTAAAACTGAAATATATAAACTTTTCTTTCCGGGATGTCATCCTAAAGATAACACCTGCACACCTGTGAAATGACTAAGGTTTTACATTTAAGCATCACTTATAATAATAAAAGATTAGAAAATTGCCAAATGTCATTAATAGGGGGATAGCCAATGAATTTATACTGATGTATCCGATGGAATACTACATAGCTATAAAAAGTAGCGCACTCTCTTCAGAAGGCTCTCTGAGAGACACTAAGTGAATGAAATAAGATGTAAAACAGTTTATACGGTATATTACTATCCACACAAAAAAGAGAAAAACAGAATATTTTTACTTCCTTGTATATAGAAAAATAAATAATGGATTCACAAGGAACTAAGAACAAAAGTTATCTAAGAGATTTCCTTAAAACTGAGGAGGAATATGGGATAGAATTCTCACTGGTATATATTTGTTTTAATTTTTAATCATGTGACTGTTTTACCTATGCAAAAATTAAACTAAAAGTAAAATAAATAGGCAATACTGGAATAGCAAATGCTGCCAAACTAAATCTTTAATCCCTACAGCAAAGAGATACCAACACTTAAAAAGTTTTTCCTGTCACCTTTCTCTACTCCCCTAATCCCCTTACTAAAATCTTAGGTGTAGTGCCAGGAAAAAAAAAAAACAAATGAATAATAACAACCCAATTTATCCTTTGATTCTACACATAAGACACAGAATCTCTCAGAAAAATGCAGGTATAGCCAAAGAAGAGAAAAAAGGAAGCATGTGCTCTAACTTCAATGAATGATAAATTCTAATAGGTTCATACGTCACTGTGAAACAGAAGAAAAAGAGAGTTCTTCAGGGGTTGGGGCAGGCCTTATTCAACCTGATTTTATTCCACTTAAACTTCTGACTAAGAGAGCTCAGTAGATTGGGGTCACTGTTCTGGTGAGACCCAGCCCTTGGGACTAATGGCCCTGGTGGTTCCTGGATGGGTAAGGAAAACAGTAAGGAAAGTGGAACTGGTTTTCAGAGCCTCAGGTCTCCCGTTGTAGGTCTCAGCACACAGCCCAAGGGCCTGTTCCATACCCTTGTTTTACAGGGCTCTAGCCTTAAGATCTACTAAAGTGGTTGAAACAAAGGTATCAGCTAAATTCTAGCTGCTAGAAGGATTTAAGGCAAGAGTTAATAACATCGAAGAGGCAGCTTGAAGGAAAGCCCAGGCCTACCTTCCTTACCTTTTCCAGGTGCCCCTGCCCCCAAAAATGTTTTCTGTGGAAGCACAAAAGAAATGACATGTGCTGAAGTCACATGAGAGACTTAGGCTTCTGGTCCAGAAACTAAAATATAAGAAAATCCCAAGTTATACCTCCCCTCTTTTGTATACAACCTTCTAGAACACAGTTCCAGAACTCTACGAGTTCCTTGCTTTTGCTTTTTTCCCTAGGTAATAAAAGGCTATAAGTGGGCTTAAATTCAAGGAGCATCCATTTCGGGCTAAGAATTGGTTCTTTAGCTTCACCTTGTGATTTTTTTAATATCTTTGTCTATAGTACATTAGCTGTATAAGATCTAATTTCCTTATGTTCATTCATTTATATTTAAAGGAGATACAAAAAAAGCAATAAAATATTCAAATAATTGCACAAGTGCCGCTGAACGAAGACAGCAACGTTGCTGAAACTGTTTTCAGGCAGGCAGCTCTCAAAATATTCCTTTGTCATGACAGAATGACATAATCCCAACTCCTGGCATGAGAACCTTTATAGAGACAGCATTAATACATCGTACTACTGAAAGGAAAGGTTATATACACAGTCAGAAACCTGAACAGGCCAGCACCCCCGTACATCGTGGAATTCAAATTGCAGACACTTCCAGCTGCCTCCCTGTCTGTCTTTTATAATCCGGAATGAATTGGGCTGAAGTGATTATCCTCTAATTATATCTAGCTTCAGTATGGAAATGGCATTCTGACTGGAGTTGAGAGTACAGGTTTGGGGAAGAAAGGCAAAGGGTATTTCAGAAGCTGAGGGGCACTTAGGGGTAGGGGGAGCCTAGGCACACCCCTGAAGAGGGTGTTCTGGGAAGCCAAGGAACAGGACACCTAGAGGAGCAGAAGAGTGAGAAAGGGGGAGGTGGGCAAACAGCAGGACCAGGTTTCAACCACTTTGTGTTTTCTCAGATATGCCCTAGTGACTCCAATTATTTTACCCACTTAATCCCATTCATCCATTCATCAAATATTTACTAAATATCAAATATTCACTAAACATCAAATATTCAACGAATAGCGAGTAAGTACGCTTTCTATGCAAGATACCACACAGGCTATGGAGACAAGATAACAGCTATA
The DNA here is from genome assembly GCF_022682495.2 of Desmodus rotundus. Classification (NCBI taxonomy): domain Eukaryota; kingdom Metazoa; phylum Chordata; class Mammalia; order Chiroptera; family Phyllostomidae; genus Desmodus; species Desmodus rotundus. The sequence continues at coordinate 21,600,267 of NC_071397.1, forward strand.
ATAGTACCTGCCTTCAGAAGACAGATGTGTAAATGCTCACCTCTGGTGCCCTCGTCCAGTCTCAGAGGGGAGAATGTTTGGAAGGAGTAAGGAAGGACTGTGAGATAAGGACTGGGGAAAAGGGGGTGATGTTTAAGCCTCATTTTAAGGCATAAGTAGGCATTTGCCACACACACACACACAAAGAGTAGAGGAATTTTAGCACTGGCTATTGCATGAAAACACAGAAGGGGGGCATGAACATGGAGAAGCGGGGCCTTGTTTGAGTACTGTATGCATTAGAGGTAGGTTGAAGCTGGGACTGAGAAAAGGTGTACTAACCCTGGAAGCAATAAGAAGCCCGGCAAAAGGAGCAGAAGATCAGATCTGATTATAGGTAGCTAACTCTGCCAACAGTATAAAGAAGGTGAACTGGAAGCCAGAGCCAAGGAGGCAGGATAACAAACTATTGCAAGAGCCAGTTCCTGCATGGTCCCTGGCTCACAAGTGTTATATTTATAACTATATATTATATCTTTCCAGTTATCACCCCTACCACTTAACCTTCAAACAGATACATTCTTAACAGTGAATGGAGGCACTAATCAGACAGGATGCTGAAACAGTAGGCATAAACTCAAACTCTCCCTGGAAAAGGGGATGATTAAGTCTTTCCATCATTGGGGTTGTTAGCTTAACACATATTCTGATCCAAGAAAAATGGCAACTCTGGCTTTTCCATTTAGGGTTTTTTTTTCCCCAAGGTACTTTTTTGCATGCTCTGAGTTTATACATTCTAGCATGTTGGCTGTAAATGTTTCAGCTCGAGAGGGGACGGGTTTACTAATTTGCTGATCGTCGGCCCGCCCGTGCATTTTCCTGGGGCATACACGGGATCTCTACTACCAAATGGAAAGACCACGCATTGGGTAACTCTCCCAGCATGGCTGCCATCTGCTGCTGAGGGTGCCTCCAGGCTGGCCCTTCTTCCAACTACCGGTTAACAGGTATAATCAGGAACATCAATTTGAAAATAGTCTTAAAAAACATAATTTAAAGACTGTACTTTCTTTTAAAATGTTATAACATATTCCAAAGCTAAATATTGACATCCATTAAAAGAGTTTCCTTGGGGGTGTCAGTCGAAAAGGGTATGGGGGCGTAAGTGGTGATGGAAGGAGACTGGATTCAGGGTGGTGAACACACAGTACACGGATGAGGTATTAGAGAATTGAACACCTGCAACCTGTATAATTGTACTAACCAATGTTACTCCAATAAATTCAACTTAAATTTTTTTCTTGTTTCTTTGTACAATATAGATAATAAAGTTACCAAATACATGTAAAAGACCTTCTTTTTTAGTTGTCTAAATTATTCCCATACCCTCTCCTTATCAGTTGGCAGTATCTCTCTGTTTTTCTAAGCTACACAGACTACTTCAGCTTTAATTAAAAGGCGGTTGCCATAGTTTCTCAGAGAACAGCTCGAGGCATGCTTGACTCCATTATTTTCTTGAGGTTTCTAGAGAAATTGTATATAGCAGTAGCCAGCCAAAATTTCCCATTTTTACCTCCCACCCAGTACAGCATACTATTCAGACATAGAACTAGGAATTCTAAATATTTTAAAAGAGTCTAACCAACTAGGGATGGAGTTTAAAATCCAGCCTTTGGTTTCTTCTGTTCTGCCTCATTGGTAGATACTGTAACGAGCAGGCTGCAGCTTAGGCAAAGACAGCAGACCAAGGGGCGACTCAGCCAAACACACACACTGCACCTGTGGAAAACACCGGAACATTTTTCTTTCTAGAAATAATGAAGAAAATGCTCTGTACTTACATGTTTTAATAATCATATTGTTGTACATTTTCTAATAACTCTGAAAAGTAAATTCCAATATGCTTGAAAAAGGAACTCTCAGAAAATAGGTTAAAGAATGGAAAATAACTTCTTTAAAGAAGTAAAAATTAAAACTGGTGCTGAGGGGCCCTGGCCAGTTAACTGGTTGAGGCCCATACCAAGATCAACCAATAATGCATCAATAAGTAGAACAACAAATCTCTCTCTGCCTCTCTCTGTGTCTTTCTCTCTCCTCCCCCACTTCCTCTCTCTCTAAAATTAAAAAATAATTTTGTTTTTAAAGTGGAGTTCAGGGAACCTTATTTCTTAAAGCTAAAACTTCGATTCCATCTGAGTCCCTACCCTGCTTTCAGATGGCAATTACCACTATCTCTAAGTCTTGAAAGGCAAGCTCAAAGGTTAGTCTGAGCTTTCAAGTTTAAAGAATGTAAATTAACACTGATCCCTGTGAACTTTAGAAAAGGCAAATGCCAGTTCAGCTCCTGGTAATTCAGCCTCACTTTCCTGCTTCGAGATAGCTATGAGCATGTACTTGCAGGTAAAAGGACACGGTTGAAATTTCAGCTCTGGGAGCCAACTGACCTTAGGCAAGTGACGATTAAATGAGGTAGGACATATGCAAAGATAAGAAAGCTCTCAGAAAATGGCAGCTGGTATCATTTCTGCATAAGTAGGTCATCTCCAGGACAGGATGTGGGGCAGGATGAGATCTCACAATTTTCAGAAAAGCTTGAAAGCATCCTGCTTCCTTTGACTATCATTTTAAGCGCTAATATAAACTACTCAATTATACTGATTTTTCCAACTTAAGTATTATGCAAATCATTTAACTTCCTCATTCTGTATCACTAAACTTCCTTTTATTCTCTCTTTCTGCACAAGATGAAGAGATTCTAAAAAGTACTTGAGAGATAGAAGGGCTATATTTCCAACCAGAAAAATAGGGAAGTTAAAGATTCCCCATGTGTGTTAGATTATAGGTATTTACTAATGAATAAATGCACAGTGAATGAATGAATGTTCTATCGTAGCTATTATGCTATGTGTCCCTTTATCTTTCAATAGACTTAAGTATTTTTTAAAATGACATTTATTATTTTCACTGATTCTCACAATGATCTGTAAACAGATATAATAGGTATTACTACCTCTAGTTTACCAAAAGAGAAAATAAACCTCAGGAATACTAAGTGATTTACCCAAGGTAAGCTAAGCAAGAGGGCTTGACCTTGGGTCTTTTAACACTAAATCAGGATCCCCTCCACCATACCACTGCACTTGGTCGGGACCCTGTCCACGATACCACCACCTTCTCCCAAGGCTCTATCACTTCAGTGGGGTGAAGGAACTCTGAGAAACATCTCCTGGGGGAGATGTGGTACACCCACCACACCAATTCTTGGACAAGCACTTCTTCACTGTTAAAACAAAACAAATAAACTTGGAGCACATTAGCCTGAAGGGTATCTCCTATGCTGCAAGAAGAAGATCGGAGCTGGAATTTCAAATTGTAGATTGTGGATTAGGGACAACATTGTGATTTATTATTTCTCCAAGTATCACAGATAATTTACAGAATGTTATCTACATCTCATAGCTGAACCATGGTAGGAACTAAAGCCCAACCTGCCCTGCCAAAGGCATTACCCAAGGCAAATTTTCACCTGGTAGAGGTTTTCAAAAATGATCCCAATCCTATCAAGACAACAATATCTAGTCATTTTACTGCAGGGGTTCTTAACTGGGTTCTACCTCTGCCCTGAGAATCCACAGATGAGCATTAAGAGGGCAGGTACTTGAAAGTATATGCAAAAGTATATACCTTACCCATCTCTAATATTTCTAGAAGGGCAGACCATAGCTTTTAGCAGATTCTTAGAATGCCCTCCAAAGGTTAAGATCTTGCAAGAGGACTTCGGAAGAGTAGAAATTAGACCTTGTTATATTGAATTTTTTAAATTTTAAGTGTCTATTTATACCGCTAATTTCTTTTATTTTGCATCACTTTTAAAAAGCTAGACAACAACAACAAAGCCCAGAGTGAGTAGATGGAAGGAAATAACCAAGATCAGAGCAGAATTAAATGACACAGAGACTAAAAAAACAATTCAAAGGATCAATAATTCCAGGAGCCGATTCTTTGAAAAGATAAACAAAATCAACAAGCCTTTAAGCAGACTCATAAAGAAAAAAAGGGAGAGGACCCAAATAAATAAAATCAGAAATGAAAGAGGAGGAATTACAACCAATACCGCAGAAATACAAAGGATTGTAAGAAATTATTATGAACTACATGCCGAGAAGTTGACAACCTGGGTGAAATGGACAAGTTTCTAAAAACATACAATCTTACAAAACTGAACCAAGAAAAAGCAGAGAGCCTGAACAGACTGATAACAGCTAGTGAAATTGAAGCAGCAATCAAAAACTCCCTGCACACAAAAACCCTTGACCAGGTGGTGTCATAAGCAAATTTTACCCAACATTTAGGGAACAGATAACTCCTATCCTTCTCAAACTATTCCAAAAAATTCAAGAACAGGAGACACCCAAACTCTTTTTATGAGGCCATTATTATTCTAATTCCAAAACCAGTTAAAAACACAACAAAGAAAGAAAACTACAGGCCAATATAGCTGATGAACATGGACACTAAAATCCTCAACAAAATACTGTCAAACCAGATCCAGCAATACATTGAAAAGATCATACAGCATGATCAAGTGGGATCAACCATGATCATCTCGGGAATGCAAGGATGGTACAATATTTGCAAATCAGTAAACGTAGTACATCACATAAATTAAAGCAAAGACAAAAATCGCATGATCATATCAACAGATGCTGAAAAAGCTAATGATAAAGAACAGCACTGATTTATGATAAAAATATTCAGCAAAGTGGCAGTAGAGGGAGCATACTCAACATAATAAAGGCCATATACCAGAAACCTACAGCCAACATCATACTCAATGGGCAAAAACTATGATCAGGAACAAGACAAGAGTGTCTGCTTTCACCACTTCCATTCAACATAGTATTGGAAGTTCTAGCCACAATGACCAGAAAAGAAAAATAAATAAAGGCAACCAAATTGGAAAGAGGGAAGTAAAACTGTCATTTTTTGCAGATGACATGATAGTGTACATGGAAGACCCTATAGGCCCCACCAAAAAACTACTGGACCTAAAAAGTGAATTTGGCAAAACAGCGGGATACAGTCAATATTAAGAAACTGAAGGCATTTTTTAAACCAACAATGCAATATCTAGGAAACTAGGAAAAAATTCCCATTTACTATAGCAACAAGAAAAATAAAATGCCTAGGAATAACTTTAACCAAAGAGGTAAAAGACCTGTACTCAAAAAACTACAGAACACTGAAGAAATTAAGGAGGACACAAATATATGGAAGCATATGTTCATGGATTGGAAGAATTAACATCATTAAAATGTCCATACTACCCAAAGCAATCTATATATTCACCACAGTGCCTATTAAAATACCAATGACATATTTCACAAATATAGAACAATTATTTCAAAAAAATTTTATGGAACCATAAATGACCCCTAATAGCCTCAGCAATTATGAGAAAGAAGAACAAAGTAGGAGGGATCACAATACCTGATACCAAACTACATTACAAGGCCACTATAATCAAAACAGTCTGGTACTGGCATAAGAACAGACGCATAGATCAATGCAACAGAACATAGAGCCCAGAAATAAATCCAAGTCTCTATGGTCAACTAATATTTGACAAAGAGGGAAGGAGCATGAAATGGAGTAAAAATGGCCTCTTCAATAAATGGTGTTGGGAAATCTGTACAGCTACATGCAAAAAAATGAAACTAGACCACCAACTTACACCATACACCAGAATAAACTCAAAATGGATAAAAGACTTAAACATAAGCCATGACACCATAAAAGTCCTAGAAGAAAACATAGGCAGGAAAATTTCAGATACTTCACACTGCAATATTTTCACTGATATATCCCCTAGAGCAAGGAAAAGGAAAGTATAAACAAATGGGACTACCTCTGATTAAAAAGCTTCTCCACAGCTAAAGAAAATATCATCAAAATGAAAAAGGAACCAACTGTATGGGAAAATATATTTGCCAATGATACCCCAGACAAGGTTTTGAACTCCAAAATATATAAAGAACTCATATGACTCCACACCAGGAAGACAAACAATTCAATTTAAAAAATGGGAGAAGGACCTGGACAGACACTTCTCCAAGCACGACATACAGAGGGCTCACAGACACATGAAAGAGTGCTCAACATCACTAGCCATCAGAGATGCAAATTAAAACCACAATGACATAGCACTTCACATGAGTAGGAAGGGCCATCACTAACAAATCAACAAACAGCAAGTGCTGCAGGATGTGGAGAAAAGGGAAACCTAGTGGATTGTTGATAGGAATGCAGACTGGTGCAGCCACTGTGGAAAACAGTAGGGAAATTCCTTAAAAAACTAAAAATGGAACTGCCTTTTGACCTGGCAATTACACTGCTGGGGTTATACCCTAAGAATCCTGAAACACAAATTCAAAAGAACCTATGCACCCCAATGTATATAGCAGCACAATTTACAATAGTCAAGGGCTAGAAACAGCCTAAGTGTCCATCAGTAAATGAGTGGATCAGAAAACTGTGGTACATTTACACAATTGAATACTACACAGCAGAAAGAAAGAAGGAACTCCTACCTTTTGTGACAGCATGGATGGAACTGGAGAAGATTGTGCTAAGTGAAATAAGCCAGGTGGTAAAAGACAAATATCATATGACCTCACCTATAAGTGATCTCACTTTACCTTATCTGGGAAGCACTTTATCTGCCCTTTCATTCTAAATGAAAGCTTTGCTGGATAGAGTAATCTTGGATGGAGGTCCTTGCCTTTCATGACTTCAAATATTTCTTTCCAGACCCTTCTTGCCTGCAAGGTTTCTTTTGAGAAACCAGCTGACAGTCTTATGGGAACTCCTTTGTTAGGTAACTGTCCCCTTTTATCTTGCTGCTTTTAAGATTCTCTTTATCTTTAATCTTGGGTAATTTAATTATGATGTGTCTTGGTGTGTTCCTCCTTGGGTCCAGCTCTTTGGGACTATCTAAGCTTCCTGGACTTCCTGGAAGTCTATTTCCTTTGCCAGATTGGGGAAGTTCTCCTTCATTATTTTTTCAAATGTCTTCCATTTCTTGCTCTTCCTCTTCTCTTTCTGGTACCCCTATGATTCAGATGTTGGAACATTTAAAGTTGTCCCAGAGGTTCCTGAGCCTCTGCTCATTTTTTTGAATTCTTGTTTCTTCATTCTGTTCTGGTTGAATGTTTATTTCTTCCTTCTGGTCCACACTGTTGATTTGAGTCCTGGTTTCCTTCCCTTCACCATTGGTCCCCTGTACATTTCTCTTCATTTCACTTTACAGTCTTCACCTTTTCCTCTATTTTGTGACCATACTCAACCATTTCTGTGAGCATCCTGATTACCAGTGTTTTGAACTCTGCACCTGATAGGTTGTCTATCTCCTTGTTGCATAGTTCATTTTCTGGAGTTTTGATCTGTTCTTTCATTTGGGCCATATATTTTTTTGTCTCGACGCATCTGTTACATAGTAAGGGGTAGAGCCTTAGGTATTCACCAGGGCAGGGCAATCTACATTGTTGTGTTGTGATGCTGTATGTGGGGGAGGGGTCCAAGAGGGAACAATGCCGCTTGCTGAGCTCTTGCCCTGCTTTCAGTCTCTTCCCCTGCTACCTGCAAGCAAATTGGGCCCTTCTGGTGCTGATTCCTGGGTGGATGGGCTTGTGTACGTTCTAGGACCACGTGAGTCTCTCCAAGGAACTCTCCCTTGAGGCTGGGAGTTTCTCCCACTGCTGCAATCCCCACAGGTTTTTACAGCCAGAGGTTTTGAGGCTTTAGTTTCCCACACTGGAACCCTGGGTTGTGCATTCTGCCTGGCTCCCCAGTTGTTCCTCCTGGCTTATACGCACATGAATGTGGGACGGCCCGGTCTGCCAGCCACTGCCTTATTGTGTGTCCTCTCCACCCCAGCTGCCCATGTCTACCCCTCCTACCAGTCTGGGTGCATGTTTCTTCTGTAACTCCTTGGCTGTTGGACTTCCATGCAGCTCAATTTTCTGGCAGTTCTGGTTGATTTTTGTTTTTAAATTTGTTGTTGTCTTTCTTTTGGTTGTGCAAGGAAGCAAAATGTATCTACCTACACCTCCATCTTGACCAAAGTACACCTGTTTAGCTTTTAAGGGAAGGATGGAACTCCACCCTTTGCTTGGTTTTAAGTATATATGAAATATTATGGAAGAACATAGTAGTTAGTAATGGTGGTCAGACAAATTAAAATGGTCAGGAGGCAAAAATATACATGTGAAATAAGCCCAGTATTTTGATATAGTAAAAAAATTAAATTAAAATTAAAATTAAAATGGGTAAATATTAGAACATTTCACCAAAGAAGATCTATGAATTGCAAATACGTATATGAAAAAGTACTCAAAATCATTAGTCATTAGGGACAAGCAAATTAAAACTACAGATACCACATTAGACCCAAGAGAATAGCTATAACGACAGAGATAGACAATAACAAGCATTGCCAAGGATGTGAAAAACTGGAACCCATTGCTGGTAAGAATGTTTGATTGTACAGCCACTTTGGAAAACAGTTTGACAATTTCTTTAACAATTAAACATAGCCTTGGCCGACGTGGCTCAGTTGGTTGGGTGTTGTCCCACAAACCAAAAGGTCATGGGTTTGATTCCAGGTCCAGGCACATGCCTAAGTTGCAGGTTCAGTACCCAGTTGGGGTGCATATGAAAGGCAACCAATCAATGTACCTCTCCCATAGAGTTTCTCTCCCTCTCTTTTTCCTTCCCTTCCCCTCTCTCTAAAAATCAATGAGTATGTCCTTGAGTGAGGATAAAATATATAAATAAGCATAAATGCACAATATAAGCTAGCAATTCTACTCCGGGTGACTGCCCAAGGTAAATGAAAACATACCTCCACACAAGATTTTAAGCAAATATTCATAGCAGTATTTTTTATAGTACAATAAGCTAAAAATTGGGGGGGGGAACCCAATGTCCATCAACTGGTGAAAGGATAAACAATGTGTGGTATAGTCATTGAGTAGAATACTATTCAGCAATAAAAACAAACAAACTACTGATAAATGCTACACTATGATACATATTCCAACACGGATGAACCTCAAAATCATTTACCCACATGAAAGAAGCCAGACACAAAAGACTACATGTTATAATTCACTTGTATGCAAGCAATGTCCAGAAAAAGCAAATCTATAGACACTAAAGCAGATTAGTGATTTTGTTAAGGAAAGCAGTAGAAACACTTCTCATGACTGCAAACAGGCATGAGAAATAATTCTAGGGTGATGGAAAATATTCTAAAACTGGAAATTATTGCTCAAAATGTTTTTGCTTTAAGTTAGGCCTAGAAATTTCAGGTGGAAGTAATTTTCATATATATAAAAGCCATGATATTGGAAAAGACTGTCTAGGAAAAAGAATTTTAAAAGCTTCAGGTGAATGTTTTGGGGACAGTAGACAGCAGTACAGTAGTTATAAATAAATAATTATCTATGACAGATTGCTAAAGTGACCACAATACTATGCAACTTCTCCCATTAGGCCTCTATTCCCCCCACTCTCTGAGACTTGCTTTGTCCAAAAGAATGTGTGAGCAAATGTCCTGTAAGAGTTCAGAGCCTAGCCCTCAAGAAGCCTCACACACTTCTACTCTTGCTGCTTTAGGAACCAACCTGGGTCTGCTTGCTGGAAGAAGAGAGACCAAGCAGAGGAAAAGTGAGTCAACCAGAAGCTGACCAAAAACACATAAGGGAGTTCCAGCTGGGATGAGTCAAGCCTGACTCAGACCAGAACAACTGTCCATCTGGGCATAGCCCATACTGCCAATCCCCAAAACTGTACACCAAATAGGCAGCAGTTTAAGTGGTTCTTTACAAGGCAGAAGCTAATTGAAACACTAAAAAGGAGCGGATTTGACTGTTGGATAACACACAAATCAAATGACTGGGTTTTAAGGGTAAGTTTCCTAGGCACGAGAATAGATATGCTGTCAGTGAGTTAGACTCTGGTCTGGGAATTGTCAAAGTCAATGTGCTAGAGGAAGTAACTGCATGAGTAAAGTGACAATAAAGGTGAGAATTTCTCTGTACAATTGATTAAGAGCCTATACTGAATGGAAAGGCAAGTGAAATTAAGTCACAAAGTGCAGACAGGCTGAAACCTAGGGAAAATTCAGGACTGGAGGTCCTAATGAGGTAAGGAAGAAACTCACTAAGAGCACACCAGGAGGTACAGATAGGCAGGTGTGGTCAAAGACAGCTATTTTAGAATTCATAATTTGGGAGTTACAGCAGTTTGAAGACATATACATGGGTTGGATGGATGAAATGATGGATAACCAGAGAAATATGGATAGATATTTGTCCATTTCTACTAAGTTGTCAAATTTTGGACATAAATTTGCACAGAATATTCTCTTATGCTTTTAATATCTGTGGATTCTAAAATTATAACACCTCTCTTCCATATGCCATAACACTGATGTGTGTGTGTGTGTGTGTTGATCAGCCTAGCTTCATGTTTACAAACTTCATTGGTCTTTTCAAAGAACCAACTTTGGCTTTGTTAAATTTCTCTATTGCATGTTTTTTCTCTATTTCATCAATATCTGCTTTTATCTTTATTATTTCCTTCCACCTACTTTGTGTTTATTTTGCCTTTTTTATTCATTAGCTTCTTAAAGTTTAAAAGTTTTTAAATTTTAGAGCTTTCTTCTTTTGTAATATAAACAGGTAAAGCTATGTGTTTTCCTCTAAGGACTGTTTTGGCTGCATCATAAAATTTTGAAATATTGTGTTTTCATCATCACTCAGTTCAAAATATTTTCTAATTTCTCCTATGTTTTTTTGATGCATGAATTATTTAGAACCATGTTATTTGATTTCTAAAAGGTTGAGATTTTCCTAAAAATATTATTGTCATTAATTCCTAACTTGATTCTGTTATAATCAAGAATGTATTCTGTATGACTTCAATCCTCTTAAATTTAAATTTATTGTGACTTGTCTTATGACTCAGAATATAGTCCAGCTTTATGAATGCATCATGTAAGTATAATGTTCTATTAATATCCATTAGGTCAGGACAGTTGAGGGTTATTAAGGTCAACAATATCTTTACTGATTGTCTGTGTGGATGTTCATCCTATCAATGCTAGGAGGATGTTAAAATAATCCATTACAATTATAGAATTGTCTATTTCTCCTTTTAATTTTGACAATGTTTATTGAAATTAAGAACAATCTGACCATAACCAGAGGGGAGGTGGGAAGGGATAATGTGGAGAAGTGGGTAAGGGTGTCCAGGAACAACTATAAAAGACACATGGACAAAACCAAGGAGGGGTGGAAGCAGGGGAGGGAGATCAGAATGGCGGGAGTACGGAAGGGGAGTAGCAGGAGGTAAATGCAGACAACTGTAATTGAACACAATAAAATAATTTTTTTTAAGAAATTGACAATGTTTAGATTTTGTATTTTGAGGCCCTGTTATTTGGTACATTCATATTTATGACTATGTCTTCCTGACTGTAGCCCTTTTACCATAATGGAAACCCCTCTAATCTCTGTTAATACTATTTACCCTGATATCTATATTATCTGACTTGAACACAGCCATGCCAATCTTTTTATGCTTATGCTTATTGTTTGTATCATTTATGTTTTTCCATTCATTCACTCTCAATCTAACTGCTTCTTTAAGTGCATCTCTTATAAATAGCATATAGTCAGGTCTTGCTATTATTCATGCTGATCATCTCTATCTCTTAGTTGGAGTGTTTAGTCTATTAAAATTTCATGTAGCACAAATGTAAATAAAAATAAAACTGGAATTTAAGAGGATAATGCTTTCAGCTGACCTATAATCTACACCTGTATTATGCAGTACTAATATTCTGCAGTATGTATAGTCTATATAGTTAGTAGTTGCTCAACAAAATAATTTTTGAAAAACATTGGTCCATAACTAACCAAATCCCCACGTGAACTTTCCGACTGCTAAATAAAAGAATGTTATGCACAGTATAGTAGTTCCATCTAATAATATGTAAAATTCCTGGAATATAGGATGTCTAAGTCTTAGTTCAAAAGATTTTGACATTTCAGACTTTGAAAATAATGTTGGAACAGCAATTCTAGTGTCCTTCCCCTAAAAAATTATTAACTACAAGAAAATGACTGGACATGAGCAAGGTGACATGCACACTGAGGTAAAAATCACAGTCTTTGCCCTGACCGGTGTGGCTCAGTGGGTTGAGCTTCGTCCCACACGCCAAAAGGTCCCCAATTCCATTCCCAGTCAGGGCACATTTTATTTTCAGTCCATCCCTCTGTATTTTGTTCCCTTGTCCCCTTTATCCTTCCTTCTTTGGGTCATTTGGATATTTTTTAGAATTTCATTTGGGTTTATCTATTATCCATTTCTTATTGGTTGCTCATGGAATTAAAATATGCATACTAAATATGTATCCTTGCAACTATATAGGGAGTTCATTTACTCCCCTGTATTTCTCTACACTAGTTGTTCTATGAAATACATAGAATATGTGTATTATAAACCCCACAAGACAATGTTATAATTTGTGCTTTTAAAATTATATGTATTTTTTTGCCCTGACTGGTATGGCTCAGTGGATTGGGCATCGCCCTGAAAACTGAAAGGTCACTGGTTCAATTCCTAGTAGGGGCACATGGCTGCGTTGTGGGCCAGGTCCCCTGTTGGAGGTGTGAGAGAGGCAACGATCAATGTTTCTCTTGCATATCGATGTTTCTCTCCCTCTCTTCCTCCTTCCCTTCCCCTCTCTCTAAAAATAAAATATATATTAAAATATATACATATTTAAAAATAAAATAAAATAAAAAATATATGTAGTTTTGCCCTAACTGGGTCACTCTGTTGGATCACCATCCCATGCACTGAAAAGTTGCCGGTTAGATTCCAGTCAGGGCACATACCTAGGTTGTGGGTGGGTCCCCAGGTGGAGGCAACCCATGAATGTTTCTCTCCCACAAAGATGTTTTTCTTTCTGTCTCTCTCTCTCTTCCCCCCCACCAATAAATAAAAAAGCATATCTTCAGGTGAGGATTAAAATTTTTCTTAATTATATGTATTTTTTAATTAAGAGAAATAAAATAGTATTTTCTATTTACCTTGATATTTGGCATTTTGATGCTCTTTATTCAAATTCACCACCACATTTCTCTAACTGCACAAAGATTACCGAAGTACACCATTTGGCCCTCACCAGGCAGGAACACACAAATTACACACTAAAATTGCCCCTGATCTTTTCTCTTAAGATCATGGAAGTTAAATCAATACCACTTGATACCAGTGTGACTGTAAAAAAACCCATCAATTCAGGCACTGGAGTTGGGTGATAATATTGGTGATAAGGTAAATTGGTTATAAGATCATTCATAATATACTTACATTGATTTTCAGATTTAAACTAAAATGAAAACATTAAATATTAAAATTTTTGTTCAAAACTCTCACATCGAAGTATGAAAATTTATTCAATAATGAATAAAAATGTCAGGGAATATTTTCAACTCATTTTTAAAAGTGTCTGAATCTATATTTTTGAAATAAACACAGGATGTTAAATAAGGCATAAGTATATGATTGAAATAAAAACTGAAAAGCATCTGTCTCTTTCCTTTTAAGTAAAAGAGGGATGTGGGAATATCTAGAAAGTTACAGAATCCGTGAGAATTGAAAATTAAGCTAACTTGTAGAAAATGTCCAATATTCATTCAGGGAACATTTACCAAGCTTCAGTCTGTGCCAGACACTGAGCTAAAACCCAGAGATTTATACTATGTTCAAGATACAATCCTGTAGGGAAGACAAACAGAAGCCTCAATTATGATTATGAGTGAACTAAGAAAGTTTCCTGGAGGAGATAACCTATGAACTGGGTTTTAGAGAAAGAGCAGGATTAGTCTTTTGTGCCCAAGTTTTTTTTTTGTTTTTTTTTTTTTGGTTGTTGTTACTGGTGGGTGGGCAAAGAGAGGAAAGGAAAAAGAGGCTTTCCTGGTTGGAAATACCATGACAAAAACAATAATCCTAAAGGGTCATGGTCCGCTCAGATAATTACAGGTGTGGACAAATGGTTTAAGCTAGAACTATCACAAGGACGTCGGTATGGGGATCCATCCCTCTGATGTTATATTAAGGAGGCTGACCTGTACTATCTTGAAGAAGTAGGAAATCACTAAGGGATTTTAAGCAGGAGGGGAATATGGTTTACCCAACTCTTTCTTTCTTGCCTGCCTCTACTGCAGATGCTTAGAAAAATAAAGCTCGATTAGAAAAATAAAGCTCGTATCCCAAGCTTCATTCAGTGTGAGAGATGGCCTCGTGACACCGTTCTGACCTGGCAAGGGTAAGAAGAAATCTAACTGGAAAGGCTTCTAGCAAAGGTTTTGATTTCCTGACGAATATCCTTCCTTGGCTTGCTTGCTCCTTCCCCTCCTTCCATCCTTGAACTTGGGCATGATGTCTGGCGCTGTGCTGGCCACCCTGCAAGCCTGAGGGAAAGGCCAGGATTATCCCAAATACACTAGCAATGGCACACGGAGTGGCTCAAGCAAGGCCAGCAGCATCTCTAGACTTCTGGCTGCAAGAGAATGTAAATCCCTGTTTATTAATAACCCATTTTATGTGTGAGTTTAGTTGAATCTATGTCTCCAGAAGTGATAAAAGTTTTAACAATTAATTTATATTTCCGAATGTAAAATTAGTGTGCATGAATTGAGGATGGGGAAGCAAGATTTGTCTGGAGTTTTATTATAGAGTTTGAGCCAATATAACCACAATGGGGACAATAAGGCAGGCAGACCCCAGAGATACTGCATAGTTTAAAGACAAACAGGGCAGGGTGGATAAGAAAGTTGTCTGTCATAGCTTTCAGATTTCTAGTTTGAGCAACTGTAGAAGGTAGAAGGGGTAGTACTGTTCTCCAAAACAGAGGCAGATAGGGTGAGGGACTGATGAGCTCAGCATTTAGTTTGAGGCACCCATGGAATATCATGTGAAAATGAAGGGAAAGCAATTGACTCTCTGTGTCTGAAGGTCAAGATGAAGTCTGAATTTGGGATAGATTTCAGAGTAATCATTGTATGGAGGTAACTTAAAACAGTGAGCATGATGCGATTGCACAAGTAACATTTGAAAAGGGTGAGCAAGAATGAAACCCAACAAACAAATCTATTAAAAGAAAAAATAATTTGTGGTTTCTTAGGGTTGGTGGGTGAAGGTGGGAGGGAAGTGGGGAGTGACCGATATGGGGTTTCTTTTGGTGGGTAATGAGAATGTTCTAAGATTAAATTGTGTGATGGTGGCACAACCCTGGGAATACAGGAAAAACTACTGAGTTGTATATTTTAAATGGATGGACTATATAGTAGGTGACTGTATCTTAATAAAGCTGTTTTAAAAACTTAGGCCCAAGGCAGTACCTTGGGAATATCAACATATAAGTGGAAGACCCGGTACAGGAACAGAGGGAGCCATGGCCAGAAAAGGGAAGGGGTGGAACGTGGAATAAAGAAAGTATTGCCCATGGACATGAACTGTGGGGGGAGGGATGCTGGAGGATGAGGGGGTTGGTGCAGGGAGGAGGAGGATAGAAGGGGAAGAAATTGGGACAACTATAATAGCATAATCAATAAAATATACTTCAAAAAAAGACAATGTTTAATAAATGTCAACATCTATCAAACACAAGAAAAAAAGAAAGCATTGCCCGAAAATCTGGAAGAGTTTCAAGAAGCAAATAGTTTCCATCAGTGTCAAATATAAGATAGGTCAATTATGGTAAAGACTGAAATATAGGGTACAGCAAAAGTAGGTTTACAGTGAGTATGCAAAACAGTTTATTCTCATATTATTATTTATTAATTATTGCATTATTTTCCATATGAACAACTGTAAACCCACGTTTGCCCCATCCTGTATTTGATTTAACAATTCAGAAATCACGGGGGAGTTTAAGTGACTTTAAATGGTAGCTGCATTGCAAGCCAGATTATACTATGTTGAGGGATGAACGAGAGGTGAGGAACAGGAGGTGAAAAATAAAGAGCCTTTTTCAGGAAACTTCTCTTGCCAAGAGAAGAACTGGTGGTATAGAGAAGAGGAGGTAAGGAATAATGGGACAGCCCCCAAAAGATTTTTTAAAAAAAGGAATTCACAACATAAGCATAAAATCAGCATGGAGAACAGACGAATTTTCTCTTGGACTAGGAGGGAAGCTTGAGATGTTCACTTAACTTACAGGGACAAAAAGTTTAAGGTGCTATTACTTGAGGGCACTGATGGTTCTCTGTGAGTTAAGGGACAAAGGTCACAGGCTGAGAATGAAGTAGGCCTGAGGATTTGAGGGGGGTGTAAAAGGAAGGAATTTTCAAGGAAGAAGTTTAAATATAAACACACACATTTCAAATACTTTATAAAAACGTAATGTGTTTCAGAGTGGATAAAAATGGCCTTGTACATAATGAATTACCTGCAAATGTATTATACTTTGCATGGGGATTTGTAATGAACACTGAACACATGAGCAGTGTGTCAAAATCCCTGCACATATGGTGTCCGCAGTCAAAATATAACCCAGTGATGCCTGAGCATTGGACCCCAAAACCTGGTGCCCTGCAGAAGTGTAGCTTCAGAGGGACCAGAAAAGCCCACGATCAGTCATTTTCCCAGGCCCTCACAGCAGAAGCCAGGACTCCTCATTTTCCTTCAGGGTGAAAAGAAGTGATGAGGCCGTTTTGCTAGTGCCCGAAAAAAAATAAAAAGGCAATTTTTGTTTCTCTTGAAAGGGCTCCTAGTAGGTAGCCTCCTAAGGGGTTCAAATAAAATAATGTTATGTCAAAGGCTTTTGTCAACTGACAAGTAGTATACCAAGAATATTTTTATTGTAGTCAGAACCTACTTGTATTTCCAGCTCTATATTCCTTTATGCAGTATCGAGGACCCATCATCCTAATCCTATTGGTGTATTCTGAGCTCTGCAAACAGGTGTGCCTTCCTAAATCTTTGCCTATTTTCACACCATTCTGCTGGACTGGGGAAGTGCTCTCATTCTCTCTCTGTGTAGCTGTGTATTACTCAACCCCATGCTTCAGCATAAACATCACCTCCTCTTGGAGGCCTTTGCTGATCACCCCAGCTAGAAGCAATCATTTCATCAGAACTATTCCAGCCATTCCTATTCTATTCATAATTTGTTACTTGGTACTTAAGCTAATTATATTTTTATCTTTGCCTCCCTTAAGCCCCCTGAAGGCAGGAATCGTGTTTTACATAATGCCTTTTTATCATGATGCTTTACACATACCAGAAACATGGCCCACTGCTTCTGGAAGGTGCTTCAAAGATCATCTTCATGGTACCAGTAAGAACCACAAACATAAGTCTTGGAGACACTGAGAGACTTGACCACAGTTAGAGAAAGATCACACAGCTCGTTAATAGCAGAGTTGGAACTCAAAATCAGGATTTTGGAACTTTATTCCTGTATTCCTTTCATTAGACCGATACTTGTCATTGTTAGCCTGGTGTTGTTTTGTAATCCAAATCTTACAAAGAGTCATTCCTGAACCTTGAGGTTAGACATAGAGTCAAACTTCTCTGGAAAAGTTTTTCTTCAGCTTCATCTAGCATGTGTTTAATTAGTTCAAATGCATGAAAAAAAGAAGTGTTTTTCCCCCTCCTTTATTTTTTTCCCTTTCAGCGTTTTGTTTTGTCACCGTGTGGCTGAAGGGTAAACTATACAGTAGCGGCCACTCTGGTGATAGGCCTCTCTGAATAAGGTGAGTTTTGCACAGCGTGCCGGCTGCACTGACATAGTGCCTCAGCCTCTGCCGCTCTCGTCACATTTGTGACTCAGAGTTGGAAACGGCACAGCAGTTCAGTTACTGTAACAGAAGAAGCCAGTAACTATAAAATTTCAGCACTGATATTGGGAGTGACCTAGAACTAATTGTCAAGGGCAGGGTCTATAACTCAGACCCTTTGTTAGCCCTGTATCTAACATCGAACCTCGTACACAATAAAAAAAAAAGCGTTGTTGTTTTTTTTTAATAATTGTGCGATGCTAAGTGAACACTATATCGTGTGCTCAGTTCAAATTAAGGCTGATTTAATTAGTAAAAATTAATTTAGACCTGGAATTTAACTCTAGACAAAGACTTTTATTTGTAAAGATAAACTAATTGTAAAAGATAACTAAATAATAAACTATCATTTTTTCTAATCCACTAAGTTGGGTGATTCTGAATGAAAGATGTAAATGTAATGTGAAGCTGTGAAACGTGGTTATTTTACTGACCATTCTTCCATGGTTTGGTACAGGGTCACTCTGGGAATATAACGAGGCCACGTGGGTTTGTGTGGGCCATCCTTTCACTTAGGATAACTTGAATAACCACTGGAAAAACCTAAAGGACTTGCCTGTTTAGCTTTTAAGAAATGTCCACTAAAAATTCACTCAGGTTAGCTTCTCTCTTTCATTGAGAATTTCGAGCATATTATTATTTTCTCAGCTGTGACACAGTAGCAGGCAAAATGTAGCAGGGCGTGCTTGTCTTCCTCAGTCCTTATCTTGCTATGTGACTATTCAGGAATTGCTTAACTTGAGTTAACTTGTTCGGTTCCTTTACCTGAAATGGGAAGTGCACATATTTTCTCAAATCCTGATGGACATAAACATACTCTTTCCCCTCCTTTGGTCAAACAAGGCTCCCCTTATTCCACTGAGCTGATGAATGGGGATCATTTACCACTGTTCACTCTGGGTATTCTCAAAGGGCAGTATAATTGTCTTTAGCCTACTGAAGTACTCCCAGGGCTCCTTCTTGCAACCTAATGGTACCTCAATTACCCATATCACTTTCTGAAATTTCCTGAAAATCAAGATCGTCACTGCCTGATTTTCACCACAGGAATCTAGGGGAACAGTTAATCATTGTATAAAGTCATAGCGTAAAACTTTATACATCTTCAGGAGAAGTGCACGTCTTAGGTACAGAATGAGCATTTGGGTTGGAGACTGTGTCCTACATCAATGTGAAATCACTTCTCTTCATTAGCAATTTAGAAGTTAATTAATTAATTTGCTGTATACATTCTTTGCATACACAAAACACTTGTTTCTATTTATCTAACTGGCTTTTTTATCTGTCAGTGAATTGAGGTTATATTGTTCAGCCCTTGCCGGATGGATTAATAATTTCACATTCTCATATCTTAAGTATTAAAATTTAGAGGATTAATAAAAACCTAGTAAAGACAAGTTTGCACGTAAGTGAAAATAGAAAGACTTGGCGGTGGTTATGGTTCCAAAACATCTTATCAACATCTTTACTATTTATTTCTAGCTTTAGGAGGAAGAAATGAAGTTGGAGAAATGTATTTATTATATATTCTCAGTGACGAGAAAAAAGCTGGAGCTCCTCAGATGAGAGATGCGGCTTCCTTCCCTGCTGCAGAACTTCCCCAAAGCAAACTGGGTCCAATGCCATGGTCTTCCTCCCTGGAGAAGTATTTCTCTATCTGGGAAGGAACATCCTAAAATTCCCTGCCTAGCTGCAATCCTTGCTAGGCAGCAGAATCCTTGTGGGTAGCAGAAGCAATATCCTCTCCCAAGTAAAGCAGCAAAGTGCTAACTGAACTTCTTCCATGTGTTGAAGGGCTTTCCCAAAGCTCCTCCAGATTTCAAAATGAGTCAGCAGATCCTACATTCATTTTTCTTATTTGAACACGATGGAAATGCTGAGCATGAATTACCTACTCACTAAGATTGGAATGAGGAACCACAAGGCGCTGACTTCTTAATTCAATATGATTATGACGTGTCAGAAAATGAAAACCGTTTGATAGTCTGTAGCAGCTACTGCTAAAACTCAAGAATATCCATTATGCCACTCAAACTCTAAGTTTTTAATATACTGGAATACAAAAAATTCGGAGGTATTTCTCAAGGAGAAATACTACAGGAAATGACATTTTGGAAGAAAGGGAGAAGAAGAAAACATTCCCTATATTACCCTTAAGGGAAAATGTTTTATTTGTGGTCAACATAAAACAGTGATGAAATATGACATTCTCACGCAACACAGTCTCAGGATTTCCACTTATAAAATAACATTTTTCAGTTGTTTATTGAAGGAGCTTGGTACACAAAGGAACACAGGTAGCCCATCAACAAATTAAGCTAATTTTGCACTTGATATTCTGAGATAAATAATTTGGCCAAATCCATTTTGTTATAATCAGTGACTTACATTTTTAATACAAACTCCAGGGCAACTATTAACAGCCTAGAAAGATAAGAGTAGAGATTCAGCCAGTGTTGAATTCTGAGCAACGTGCTGAGAATGTGCATTTTTCTTTTCTGCCCAAATCTGAGTTCTATTTGCCCAGTTATGGGAACTGGCACCCACTGAAGAATTTTCTTCATTCATTCAGTAAGTATTTATTAAGAACCCACTTTCCCAGGCAGTGGGGATACCCCTTAAATGAGAGAGATGGTCCATGCCCTCAAGGAGCTCACAGTCTAGCAGATGAGGCAAATATGAAGTCAAACAGGATGTCAAACTGCACCAGCATCCTTGTGAAATGAGCTAAGGCATTAAACAGCTGCTCCCAGCATTGCTACCCAAATGCAAGCTCGGGAGAAGTGCTTAACTGAGAGATAAGTAAACAAGACATAGTCCTATCTCATTTTTTTCTGTCTGTGCTTTATCTGAAACACCTGATGGCAAATAAAATAATGTGTAACAGGATTATTATTCTGGTTCTACCACGTATGTGTACGGAACTGATAATCTCTTTCTAAAATCAAAATCCTGAACTTTGATGTTTGCACCCTGGCCATTATTTTTGTCATGTTTATGTAGGTGAATCCAGTAAATAAGTTAGATATTCAAAAAGTGTGGCTTCGTGATAGACACAGTTGGTGTTGTTTCCCATAGATTTGAATTAATTAATTTAATAAAGACTTAAAAATTTGCAAACAAATTTTTATTTTTACATTTTTAATTTGCTTTTACAAAATGTAATAATATCTACTCAGTACTGAATGCCTACTATGAACTAAATGGGGTTTTTAACATAATTACTTGTAAACCTGAAATCAATTTCCCCCTTACAACCCTGCCAGTACAATTAGTCCTATTTTACAGATGAGAAAACTGAGGTGCTGACTAGAGAGTTTCCCAGCACCACACAGCTGGTGAGAGTAAAGCCAGGACTGGACCGGTTATCTGACTGGTTAATTTATTCTCTTAAGTATCCTAAACTGTGCACAGAGTTCTCACTCTCCAGGGCTACATGTAGTAGAATTATTCACTGTGCAACATTAGAAGGCTGTTATGATAATGCAGTTAGAGCTTTCCAGCAACCAGAGCCCAATAAAATATCTGATTAACTAGTGAAATGAAATGTAAAATAACTTCTCAGATGAATGGCACGTAAATGGAGAGTGTCTAACTATGACGTCTGCTAACACGAGGAAACCACAACGAGCATTGGTACCACTAACTTCCGAGCCTGCCTGTGTGAAACTCTCCTTAAAACACGGAAAAATATCTCATACTAAGTGGGGTTGGCCTGGAAACTCATAAAGAAATACTCAGTGGGGGAGAGCTCATGTTTTGGTTTTACTTTGTTCTCTCTTCAGGGGAGCTGGTGCTCCAGCAGTCCCACCTGCTCACTGGAGGAATGGTCCACACTCTGAGTAGAGGCTTGCACACACAATCAGATAAAGCTCGATCGCTACCACCATCACTTCGCAAACATCATCAGATGGCCCCCATAAAACACGGAGAGCTGTATCAGTGAACAGTAACAACGTAAACGTGAAAGTCCACAACGAAATGCATGTGGATCAACTTGCTCTGCTCTAACTTCTAAAAAGCTCTGCTGCTGGATTTTCCGAGTGACCAACCCCAGCAGACAACACCCAGAAAGCTTCCACAGGCAAATTACAGATTTAAACGAAGCTGAGATCCACCCCAGGCTAAGTTTTCTAAGGTCTGCAGTGCATTTAGAGGCTGTCTTTCCCCCTCTTACAGCGGCTCCCCTACACAAGAAATCTGCTGAAACTGTTCCTCGGGCACTAGTTCGGTTGGGGGCAGCATGCTTGCCATGCAAAGCCCTACTGGTTTCTTAACAGTATGATTAACATTGGTACTCAGGAAAGAGAACTTCTTCTGACCTTGAGCGTGCGCGCTAAATAAATTACCTCAGAGCGAAAGTGGTGAGATCTCATAACAGCATCTGGGGAGAAAAAGAGAAAAACGAGACTTCATTGAACTCCCTGTTCTTTACCTGCCGAATAACTGATGCCTTACCTGTTAGGTAAGGGGTGAGGGATCAGGAAGGCATATTCCAGACGCCTCGAATTCAGTGGGGACATCCTGTAGGGCGGGGAGGTTACTAGGCCATCGGTCTCTAGATGATTTCAACACGAGAAGTTTTAGGAAAAGTTCTGGGGGAGTTGGAGAGCCCCTAACTCTCCAGGAAGAAAGTCAGCAATGGATAGGTGAAGGAAGACTTCGGGCTCCGCTCCAATTACCCTTAGGGGCTTTAGCAAACTGACACTAAGAATTTGCGTCCGCGCCTCTTAAAATCGCTGTGTTTATCCCCCAACCCGGGAGACTGGAGGAAGGAGGTGAGGGGAAAAGGCGAGGGACGTTAAACCCACAAGCGTACTAAGCCTGGGGAGTGGGCAATGATGGAGACAGGGCGCAGCGCAAAAGGGAGCGAGCTGAGCTTCACTCTCCAAATCGGCTTAAACGTTCCTCCTAGCCCGAAGAAACCCGTCGCGGCGTGTCTCACCTCGGCTCCTTGAACGACCCGAAAAGACCGATTTCATCGGATGCCTCCCTTTCTGGAGCTTGCGATGCCAGCAGCAGAAGAAGACGATGGTGGCAATAGTGCCCAGCAGAAGCAACAAGAGGAAGAGGGCACATTGGATGCTGTAGGGTCTCAGCAAGACCAGGAAAGCCGCGGCGATCATGGTGCTGGCGAGGCGGGGACAGCTTGGCGGCGGGGATGGAGGGCGGCGGCACAGGCACCAGCGCGGGGCGCACACAGAAGCGGCGGGCACGGGCGAGCGCGGATCAGCGCGTCATGCCCGGCGCACGCGGCCCTGCGCCCAGCCCAATGGCTGCGCACCCCCCGCCAACAGCACTAAGCGAGTGATCCAGGGCTGCGGACAGCGCTTGCCATGACTCAGCAGACGGCGACGAGGCAGGGATTTGGCGGCCGGGAGCCTCTCTCCTCCCTCCCCAGGCTCCCCCGCCGCCGTCCATGCGCAGCCCCCGGGCGCAGCCCCGCCGGGGACGCGGCGGGCGGGGAGGAGCTGCACTGCCGCCGGGGCCACCCCGGCTCTGAGCATCCTCTCGCGGCCGCGGGCGGCCTCGGCATCCGGAAGACGGGCGCACGTGGGTTGGGGCGGGGCGCGGCGCTAGGGCTGCAGCCTCGGTGGCCCGCGGGGGGCGGGAATGGGGCGCCGCGGCGGGGGCTCGCCTGATGACATCACAGCCGGGCTGCGGCAGCGCGGGCGCGCGGACATGGCTGCAGCGGCTGTGGCAGCGGCCGCGGGCTACGCTCGGGCCTGAGCGCCCAGCGCCCTCCTGCGGGGCCGCCTGCCAGTCCGCTCCGTCCGAGGGTACGCCAGCCGGGTGCCTCTAGGCACCCCGACGCTTGGGGCTTCCACCTATCCAGCTTCCCTTGGCCGAGTTTCAGGGGAGCCCGGCGTCAGGGGGCGCCAAGGAGCCAGGGGGAAAACCGTAAGGCGCTGAGCTACCCCCAACCTCCCACCTCCCCGCGCCCCGCCCTGAGGTTGGGGCTTTGGAAGATGCAGCCGGGTGAGCTATTGCTTGCGGGGGGGTTCCTCGCACGCTGAAAAGTGAACACCGGGAAGGGCCTTCCCTGGGAATTGGGGTCCTCCAGGAACGGGAGGCCCACCCGTCTCCAAGCCCATGTAACTGGGAGCGCTCCCCAGTAGAACGCTCCGGTCTGCAGACGTGAACCGTGCCACCCCAAACTTGGTGCAATTCCGTAGCCGAGACGGGGCACTTTAGATCTCTTATAGCTATGCGTTTACTGTAAAATCTGACTCATTTTAGTGCATTTGCAAGGGAGGGGCAATTTCAGATTTAGAGAACTGGCAAATGAAGGAAATTGGGATTGGCCGGTAAATATTTGGAGGAGAAATTTTTTAAAGAATGGGAGGCAATAATGATCTGTCACACAAAATGCACATGTTCCTCTTCTGTCCCTCTTGCCCCTTCTCATTTCTTCATAACCAGCTAAAAGTATTTTGATGGCTGGAAGATTTTTCAGTAGTCGCTGGTTCAATGCCAACGCGGAAGGTATGGCGGGTGCGCTGCAGTGCGCCGTTCTCTGGACGGCCTTTGCCACCTGGCCAGGACGCCGCCGCTGCTGCCGCAGTCTGCGGCATCTTGCAGCCTCGACCCGCCGGCCAGGTGCGGTACCGCGTTGTGCTCCTCCAAAGGCAATGCTATGTGGAGCTGTTTTTTGTTTGTTTTGTTTTGTTTTATTTACTTGTATAAGGAAACTGCAGTAATAATGGCAAGGTAGCCCATTACTGCACTTGTGAATTCTAATCATTACGGAGGTGGACTCTTTGGAATATTTGAGAAACAAGAAATTGTGTCATAAAAAAGTAATTTGTAAAATTCTGAAAAGCAAGAATCCATGACAATATTTAAGTTTTGTTATGTGCTTGAAGGATTTCAGTATTGATGGTGTTTTCTTACTGTACCAAATCAATTGTGCATCTCTGCTTAAAAGCTTAACCATTGATGTTCTTAAGCCCTTTAACATATTACCATGTGTAAGCAGTAAAGGAAACTCAAAAATGCATTATCTAATGCACTTCTTAAATGCCAGATACATACGTATGGGAAACAATGGATTATTTTCTTACTTACAACTTTATAAAACAAAATAAACATTCAAGTTGTTGATATGCTACATCTCATTCAGTTATGACTTGAAGATGGAAGGATCTCGCTTGCAGATGCTATATAAGGTGGGAATGTTGAATGTCAGAGTGTAGATTGCACTCCAAGGCAGGAGAGGCTTCATAGGTCCCTGGCACTTGGGCTGACAGGTAGCACTGTATCGCGTGCATTTTGCTTAGCAGCTTCCCGACACTGCAGCCCACTGCGGTGAGAGAGTGCATTCCTGTCCGTAGTGCAGGGACTATTGAAGAGAATCCTGAGAGCCTGCAATGTGTGGCACAGTGGGAAAGGAAGGATTCTTTACCGCATCGACTCACAGTGGCCTAGTGGAGTAATTTAAAACAACAACAAAACTGAATGAACCTTCTGCAAACACTGGGAGGAATAACTAAGAGTATAGACGAGATGGGGCGCGTTCAGGGTGGTATGGCCGTAGACTAAGAATTTAAGAAGGTCATTTTACTTTATGCTTCATTAACTAAAATTTGTGAGTGAGCAAAAATGGCCTAAATATGCTTGAGACATGTCTTAAGACCACGAACACAGCATGGTAACCAGTTTGCCCCAAACTCTGCACTTTTAACAACAAAAAGCAACTAAATAGCAATTACGGTTTTCTGAGCTATTACTTCAGCACAATTGTTATCATCCTGAGTCTTGCTGCAGCCATTTATAAGTTTCAAGTGCACACAAGAACATCATTTATCTCTTTTGGCAGGCAAATGCTTAACTGTCATGCAATAGGGTTATAGGTATTTCTTTTTAGATGATTTCATTTCTGTTCTTTCCATCAGTTATCTCAAAGATACCAATAATAAGCAAACCAAATCATTGAAAGAGTTTAGTGTTTAGGTTCTATTGTTATTTTCTGATTTGTTTGTTGCTAATTTATCATTTCCCTCTCCAAATAATGGTATGTTGTTAATTGCTTCTTTCTGTGTGTTTCTGTGATGCCTAATGCATTGTGCAATTCAATAAATATTAAGTCGGCTAATCAATCCTTTTTGGAAGTTAATTTAGTAGAAGTCATACCTTTCTTTCTGCTAGGTTGTCATTTTAAAAGAATAATTGACATTGTATCCAAGTCACAAAAATTTAAAGTTTGGGGGCAAGGATGAGACATCCCAAGAAGTAAAAAAATCAAAGTGGAAAAGTATATATACCTTCTTGACTTTTTATGATGGTGAGGTAGCACAGTCACCCAAGAGAAGACAGTGTGTTGGGGAAAATAATTGAGAGTTTTGTACCAGGTATGCAGAAGGTGGTCCATTATACAACTGTTCTTCCCTTTGGATTCTCAACCAAACTGAGAACACACACAAGGAACCAAAAAGAAATTAAACTATTAACTTCTTGAGAGTAAAGTCAGACTGAAGAAAGTGGCTTAGACCCAAGACCAAAAGGGGGCATCTCATTCCTTTTCCCCTACTCCGCATGCCCTGCCCCCTCAGTCATAGTTGAAGAACCACAGTTGACCCTGTAGCAACTTGGGTTTGAACTGTGAGGTCCGCTTATACATGGATTTTTTTAAGATAAATAAATACTTTAAATACATCTTATCTTCCTTATGATTTTCTTAATAATATTTTCAATTCTCCCCTGAGAAGAATTGAGCTGGTGTGGCTCAATCGTTCAAGTGCCAGCCTATGAACCAAAGGGTCATTGGTTCCATTCCCAGTCAGGGCACATGCCTAGGTTGTGGGCCAGGTCCCCAGTTGGGGGCTCACCAGAGGAAACCACACATTGATGTGTCTCTCCCTCTCTTTCTCCCTCCCTTCCCCTCGGTCTAAATATAAATAAGTAAAAAATAATAATATTTTCATTTCTTTACTATACGAATACAGTATATAATA
This sequence comes from Desmodus rotundus, assembly GCF_022682495.2. Classification (NCBI taxonomy): domain Eukaryota; kingdom Metazoa; phylum Chordata; class Mammalia; order Chiroptera; family Phyllostomidae; genus Desmodus; species Desmodus rotundus. The sequence goes on from NC_071397.1 coordinate 21,627,121, forward strand.
TATAAGGCATACAAAATATGAGTTAATAGACTGTTTATGTTATTGAGTTTCATAGAGTCAACAGTGGGGTACTAGTTCTTCAGTTTGGGGGGGATTCAAAAGTTACACACAGATTTCCAACTGCACAAGGAAGTCAGCACCTTTAGCCCCCATGTTGTTCAAGGGTCAACTATATAGTCTTTCCCAGCAGAAAGGACCCTACCTATGAGACCAGAGGCTAAGATGAGCCTGACACTCTCCAATCCACAAGATCATTCTGCAAGAGTGAGCAAGAGACAGCACCATGTGTGAGAAGGGACCTTTTATACACCAGCCTTGTCCATTAGTAGCTGGCAGGCCCTCCCCAATTTCGCTCATCACCTAGTCATTCCACCTCCCAAAGATAAGAGTAAGGGGCTTTAATAAGATGTCAGAAGTATCTGCAGGGCCTCCCTAGAAGTAGGGAAATGTGGCACAAATATCTAACTTATGGATCAGAAGAAGTTTCCACCCTAAGCTGTGTAATGACCAACTGAGAGAAGGGGAGGAAGTAAAGATAACAAGTTATGAGCTGAGGTGGAGGAAGAGTTTTGAACGGGTAGATGACAAATTGAGTTTTAGACCCACTGAGGTGGAGGTATCAGAAGGACAACCGTGTGAAATTATCCAGCAGGCTCATGGAAATGTGGGTGGAAAGGTCAGAACTAAAGACAGACCGGAGTCATCAATAGAAATTATAGTTGAAGTTATGGAAATGGATTAACTTACCAAGGAAGGGATACCGGAAAGAATTGGAATCAGAATTTTGGAGACTGCTTCCATTTGTGGCCTGGAGAAGGAGAGAAGGAGGCAAAATCGTGGAAGTCAAATGGGGAGTGTTCCAGTTCAGTGGCTAACTAGAACAGTTGCACAGATGGGAGGTTAAGGGGGGTGAGGACTGCAGAGTGGTGACTAGAAGACCTCTGGAAACCTTCCAGAGAACTGATTCACTGTAGTGGGAGAGGCTAAAAGCAGATTAATGGGTAGAAGAGGGGGAGGTAGGTGAAACAGAGAGTTGCTGTCCACAATCTTGGGAGAAATTTAACTCTAAAAAGGATGAGCAGAAATGCAATTACAGCCTGCATAAAGGCTAATAAAAGTCTCTTTTGTCAGAGGGGAGTGCCTGAACAAGTTTCTGGGGGAATGGAACCAGCAGTGGGAGATAAATGGAGAGGTAAAGAGAGAGGAAAAGAGGACATTCTCCTGGGCATTTGTGGTTGAGCTATTTGTTTTAACATACCTTGAGTCCCCAGAACTGGTTCTTTCTGCCCTCAGGGTACTCTTGACTGCAGAGTTAAAACTGACCCTGACTAGTATGATGGATCCCTGCCCATAGTCACTTCTCCACTCACCCTGACTACTACTACTCAGACTAGAAGAATCATTTTGAGGGAAAGATAAGGAATACCTTGGAACGCGGTCCAGATTGCCTGTAAGTTTTTATTACAAACCTATATGGAAGTGAGTAAGTTACCCAATTGGTAATCACTCAAGGATATTACATTGAAATATTACCTCCTTGAAGTTTCATATAGAAATGGTTCCAGCAATAAATTTGAAATAAAGCATACTGATTTGGGGCTGGTAATCTACTTGTTCCTAGATGAAGTTTTTTACTCTCAGAATTAAGTGACATGAAAGAAATTGAAATGAATCAGAAGAAATGTGTTGTGTGGCCTGTTTATTTCCAAATGGTTTTTCATGACATATGCCAACAACAGCATACATGTTCTTGTATTGAAAGGTAAAGAAACCCCATCATTTGGGAGAACCTACCTCATTTAATGTAACCTTGGAGGTGATTTTCAACCACCAGAGTCAGGAGAGCTGTAATGTGGATGGATCACTACTATCTTTTTAAATTTTGAGTTTTTGAAGGAAAAGACAATTGTTATTTATAGTAATTGCAAATACTTTCAGCAAATATTCCCTGGGAAAGTACTTTATATTCATTTTACCATAATAAAATTTTTTTAATAATTTGAAGACATTGTGAGAGAAAGTATTTCAAATGGAATCATGCTAAATTGTTCTTTTAACATTTCAGAAAGTTTAGAGCATAATGTAGGATTTTCGTCCTGTGGGTTGTGGAATCCATGATAATGCTGTGGGGGAAATGTTGTGTGGTTCTTTGTGGCATTCTTGTGTGTGTGTGTGTGTGTGTGTGTGTGTGTTTGAACATTACAGACTTCTCAGAAAAGTCTAAGCTTGAGAGTCTAAAATGTCAATGTAATTGATTTCATCTACCTCATAATGCTTTGCAGAGAGTTTTTGGAAAGTAGTCATTTATTATCCACAAGCAAATAGACTTCATTTATATAGTTTCCACACTGAGTGTGGGATTAGTCATGCAGCAAAATACTGAGTCATTTGGCCAGAAAATTTACTCATAGTTGTATGAGCTGCCAATGGAAAATTTGAGAGCTGTTCATAAATCAAATGATAAAGCTCTTAGAGTTATAAATCACGGAGAGCATTGTTCATTATTATTCAGATAGTGTAAAATATTTCTACCACTTCTAAGAATGGGCAATTTACAAAGCAAGTTTGAAAGCTGAAATTATTGCCTTCTAGATCCCAGATAAGAATTGCCATATTAGTTACAAGCATTTTTACATTCTTACGTGAAAAAAAAAGAAAATAAAAGTAAGACGGAGGGTTAAAGTTCCATAGTAACTATGTTAGAATATGAGATGAATTAAACCTTGACTAACATTTATGAATTAAATTCCACATTGTCTTAATAAAACAACAGCAGTATTTAATAGCTAAATATCATCCATGTCTTACAATAATTTTTGTAGGACTTTGTGTTACATATTTGGTGTTAATAGATTGGTATGCTAATGACTCCACGTGCTGAAAGAATAATGTCGCTAAGAGAGCAGAGGTTCCAAGAGTACCAAGGAGAACAGAATTGCAACAAGTAACTGATGATTAGTAAAATATGTTTCAATAACACATAGTTCCAGAGGTTATTGAAATTATCCAAATGGAATAACATCCTGTGGATCTAGGGACAGAAAGAAAAGTACATCTTAAAAAGTAGCACCAAAATATTTTTTGAAGTAAATCAAGGAAACAAACAGCAAACACTAAATTGAAATATAGTAAAGTTTATATTTCAAAAGAAGAAAGCCAAAAAAACCTAAAGCCTGTTCTTGCTGCTCCTGTTTCTGCTGTAGGAGTTCTTAACCTGGAATTCATGGACAGGTTTCCAGGGACCTGAAATTATACTAAAACGTGGGTCTCTTTTGGAGGGACATGATCCATAGTTTTCATAAGATTTTTAAGTGAGAGAGAGAGAGAGAGACATACATGAGAACCATACAAATCCACAGAGACTCCAAAGCTTCTGCAGTATCAAATCATTCTCTCAGCCCAGCAACATTAGCATCACCTAGGCAGCTCCTCTGAGACTGGGAGAAGGAAGCATCTTGAGCCCTGTCAGTCAAGGATGAGCAGAGGAAACTGTGGACTTTTAACCTGTAAAAGTTCAGGGATATCTCCCAAATGCACAGGAATACTGCCCATCCTAAGACTAACTAGAGACAGTGTGCTGTGACTTCGTCCTCTTGTACCTTTAACCAGATTGGGAGAGAGACAAGTGAATTACTTAAGGTAACTTTCATTGGGATGATGGTCCTTACCCTGCTGGGGAAAACTGTGTTAACTATCTAGGACCATTTCCACAGACTTTGGTCACAAGAAGAAGGACTAGCTTGATTCCCGACCTGCCTTCAGGCCAGTTAAGCATTCCAATTTATATCTAGAAGTTTGAATGCATGAGCGCATTCTGAGCCAAAACACTAGTTCTAAAATGTAGTCTTGAGTTCAGAGTCTATAAGGATCTCCATGGTCTTAAAACTTAACAGAGAGGTAGGAGGGCTTAATATCAGACTCCTGGAAATTACTCCTAGACATCCTGGTGATGTAGCACCTCCTCTTCCTAAACCAACTTGCCCCAAGCCATAGCTTATGAGGCTTTTTAACATTGAGCCTTCTACTGAGACCTGGTAACTGGGGTCCTCAATCCAACCAGGATAATTTCACATATCAAGTGCTCAGCTCCAACTACCCATTTTCTCTAGCTCCCCACACTTGCAATACCTGTGAAACTTGACTCTCCTACCACCAATGTGTTCTCAGGACACAAGGTCCCAATGTCCCATTGCTGTGATCATATTCTGTCACATCATGCGACTGGTTATTTCCTCGTGTGACTTTCACTCCAAGGAGCAGGTCCAGTTTCCAGGGGATCCTGATCTCTCAGTCTGCCTGGTTTTATTTTTGACAAGGTCCGTTCTGACCCTCCAGGCTGTGCAGGGTTTAGTGACACAGTATTCATGCATTCTACCCAGAGACAGGTTTTGAACCAATGCCGTTCCCTAAGTGCCTCAGACCCCTCTGGGTCTAGCGAACACTATTTGCACAAGTTTATGTTGTGGCCATTTGTAGTGATGCAGGAATCCACCTTGAAGGGACACCATAGGACTGTACTGAGTGCACCTGACCCCCTGCCATCTGCTGCACTGTTGCAGCCTGGGTCTCAGTGCCTGGGTTAAGGGCACCACCAGCACCCTGGGAATTGGTTGGCATAATAATTATTCACCTCTCCCCCTCACTCACAGGGTGTCAGACAGCATGCCCTGGGCTTCCTCACTACTGAGTGGCTACCCTGGTGTGGGCAACCGAGTTGTGTTTTTAGTAGTAGCTAACATTATTGAGTATCCACTTTCTGCTAAGCTTCTGCATAATGCTTGCCATACATGTCTCATTTAGTCCTCACAGCAGCCGTGGGTAGCTACTAGTCTTATCCCTGTTTTATAGATGAGGACCTGGGGCCCAAGTAAGAAATTCCCCAGATCACATAGCCAGAAGTAGTGTAAGGACTTTCCAGAACTTCAAAAACTATGCAGTTTCTGTCATGTGTTTTCGCTTGCACTGCATCCCCTCCTCTAAAGGCATTCTTCCCAGTTAGAGTAGCTACTCCTCCTCTCTCCTGACTGTCCTTAGGCTACCCCTACCTGGTGAATGGGGGCCAGCCGATCCACACTCCAGCAGTTATCAGCTGTCTCCTAGCAACAAGTTCTTGTCCTCTCCTTTAGCCTGTGAGGAATTTGCTCAGACCACCTCCTCTAATACCTCAGTCTAACAAGACTGCTTTCATTAAAAAAATTATAGAGCCATTCGTACCATTTCACTGCTCTGTCCCCATCACTGTAACTTGGGTGAATTTGACCCAGCACGTTCAAAAAGCTAAACAAGCTTGGGAGGGCAGGCAGATACCTACTTTGGGAAAAAAGCCTCTATTGGAGACTACCTGGCTATCCTTCATAAAAGGGAGAGCTCTAATAATTTTATATATATATATATATATATATATATATATGTATATATATTTATATATATATATATGTGTGTGTGTGTGTGTGTGTGTGTATTTATTTATTGTTGTTCAATTACAGTTATCCCAATTTTCCCCTGTTGCTGTCCCCTGCCCTGCCCAACCCCTGCTCCCACAGTCAATCCCCCCTGTTGTCCATGTCCATGGGTCATTTATACCTGTTCCTTGAGTAGACCTTTCCCTTTCTTTCCCCCCTTATCTCCCTCCCTCCTCCCCTCTGGCTACTGTCAGTCTGCTCCTTGTTTCCATGTCTCTGGTTCTGTTTTGCTCATTTGTTTTGCTCATTAGGCTCCTCTGGTGTGTGAGAGTGTCTATTACGGCGTCATAGACATCCAGGTTAGTTCACTATGCTTCTTGACGCCACCTCTCTCCAGACAGCAGTTTATAAACCCCCAACCCCTACATGTTTGATCTCAACTTGAAAGAGGGGGATCTGGGTGCATATCAACTCATAATGGGGACCGTTATTACCACCATGTCACAGAGGGGGAAACAGTCACAGAACTGTTACACAGAAAATAAAGGAGAAATGCTACATAGGTAGTACTTACAGTTCTAGGGTTCTGGATCTGGATGCTTTGATTCTGGAGCCTGTGTTTGTCACCACATATATGACCCTGATTCATCACCTAATATATTTGGTAGAGAGTCAGACTGAAAGACTGTCTTGAACTATCTATATAGCAAGACTTGACCTCTACCAAAAAAATAAATACATAGAAGTATTTCAATGAGCTTTCTATCCTTTGGTGGAAGGCCAGCTTCCCCTCTTCGTGAACAGAATGTACACTTGCCTGAAGTTCTGTTTCTCCCTGACTGAGCAACTTCTCTACTCCAGGATATGGGCTCACAATATCATCCCAAAATGCCACTGATGTTGAGTCCCCTGCTCCTTTCAGTCTCTGTCACCCTGAACCTTGAGGTTGGCCTCTAAGCAGTGAGTCCAAAGTAACCTTCCTTGATTTTTTTTAGATTTTATTTATTTTTAGAGAGAGGGGAAGAGAGGGAGAAAGAAGGAGAGAAACATCAATGTGTGGTTGCCTCTCATGCTGCCCCAACTGGGGACCTGGTCTGAAACCCAGGCATGTGCCCTGACTGGGAATCGAACTAGTGTCCCTCTTCCTGGCTTTTATGTAACTTTCTGGGTCTCAGCAATATTAAGTAGATCCAATCCATCTCTTTGGGCTTCCGTCTTTGATTAATATTTGCATTCTCCACCCTTGACTAGCTTCTTAGTTCTAACTTGCCCTATAGCTGCCTATATCCAGGCTTGGCAATTCATGTAACAGAGAGAAAATGGACTCCTACATTCCCTTCCATTTCATTATTCTGTGAGTTTATTGATAGAAAAATACAGTCACTCATAAATATGTACTTACGTATTTTTTTCTTTTTTATCCTCATCTGAGGACGTGCTTATTGATTTTAGAGAAAGGAAAAGGGAGAGAGAGAGGGAGAGAGAAACATTGATGTGATAGAGAAATATCACTGTTAGTTGCTTCTCAACTTGCCCAACCAAGGACAGAACCCATAACTTAGGCATGCGCCCTGACCAGGAATTGAACCCAAGAATCTTCTGTGTACAGGACAGCACTTCAACCAGCCTAGGCACACCAGTCAGGGCTATACTTACGTATGTTTCTAATGACCTATGCATAGGAGGTAGAGAAATGCTAAAAATGGGAAATGTAGCTGATTTTTTAAATGTTGCTTCAATGGGTTACAAAAGAATATCAGAGCAAGAAGAGAAAATTATTGGTAGTATGTGAGGTGGAAAACCAGTTAAGATGATTTATTAAGTGAATAATCTGAAGTGTGAGTCTCAGCACATTAATTATATTTAGACTTACTCTTTTGAAACTATAAAAGTACAAAATGAATAGAGACATTGGTAAATGGCAATGAGTTATTTCATTAATATATGATATTAATATAAGGTATAATGGGGTAAATATTTCAAAGAGAAATTAGCTTGTCCTTTCATGTTTAATTGTAAGATAAATTAATGTTTGAAAGTTGGACCAATCTGATTTTTATGCATAGGGATTGATTGTTACATCAAAATTATTACATTTTGTGAATATTTAAAATTGGTCTGAAACATTAATGGTTTAGAATATGATTAGTTAAAGCAAAAAGCATGATGATCTCATCTTGCTCTCAGCTTTTAATATGAATAGAGTTTTCTACATTAATCAAAAAAAAATGTGAAGTAGAAGATATTTGCATGGCTTACAGTTTTCCTAAAATAGAACTTTTAATTGATTCTTACTGTTCTTTAGGCTTAACTCTATATTTCTGTTTCTGATAAATGGGGGAAAGATGTGAATATCTTTTAATATTTACCATGTAAACATCAGGGGGCCGGGGGACAGGTAGGAACAAGGAGAAAAGACTCACAAAAACTGGTGTTTCTTAGAAAAGATTTTGGAGGCTCTAGAATCATAGGAAACCTTGTCCAGGGTCCCTCTAATTGTTGCATACACTTTCTTGTGCAAATTTTCGGGTGGTCCCACCCATGGCTGCAGGCTTTTCATAGACAATTAATGGGATAGCTGGCATCAGGAAGCATGTGAAGATTATTTCCCATTTTCCCAGACTCTGATTTCTGTGCTATCACTTCTCTACCATAGAAGTCTTTTTCCTGGACACTCAATGAAGAAAGTAAGCCAGTCACACTGTCTTTAATTACAGACAGGACAGAGTCTGGGTCATTTAGTGTCTGGCTATCTTGCCAGGTCAGGAGCAACAGAGAGACTCTGGAGTGGATGCTGAAGTTAACGTGTGTGGCTAGTGTCTTAGTATGTTTGGGATACTATAACAAAATGCCAGATATGGGGTAGCTTGTAAATATCAGAAATTTATCACTCACAGTTCTGGAGGCTGGAAATCCAAGATCAGGGTCTAGTGAAGACCCTCTTCCAGGCTACAGACCGCTGCCTTCAAATGGTAAAAGGGAGGAAGGATCTCTGGAGCCTCAGAGCACAAATCCCATTCATGAGGTTTTTCCCATCATGAACTTAAGCACCTCCCAAAGGCCCCATCACCTAAATACTACCACTGTTGAGGGTTGGAATTTCTTTTCTTTTTTTTTTTTTTTTTAGTTTTCTTTTTTTTTTTTTTTAATAATATATTTATTGATTATGCTATTACAGTTGTCCCATTTCCCCCCCCACTCCACTCCATCCTGCCCACCCCCCTCCCTCCCACATTCCCCCACTATAGTTCATGTCCATAGGTCATACTTATAAGTTCTTTGGCTTCTACATTTCCTACACTATTTTTACCCTCCCCCTGTCTATTTTCCACCTATCATCTATGCTACTTATTCTCTGTACCTTTCCCCCCCTCTCCCCCTCCCACTCCCCTATTGGCAACCCTCATGTTCTAGTTGTTTGCCTAGTTTGCTCTCGTTTTTGTTTTATGTGTGGTCATTAATAACTGTGGGTTTGCTGTCATTTTTACTGTTCCTATTTTTGATCTTCTTTTTCTTAGGTAACTCCCTTTAACATTTCATATAATAAGGGCTTGGTGATGATGAGCTTCTTTAACTTGACCTTATCTGAGAAGCACTTTATCTTCCCTTCCATTCTAAATGATAGCTTTGCTGGATACAGTAATCTTGGATGTAGGTCCTTGCATTTAATCTTGGGTAATGTAATGATGATGTGCCTTGGTGTGTTCCTCCTTGGGTCCAGCTTCTTTGGGACTCTCTGAGCTTCCTGGACTTCCCGGAAGTCTATTTCCTTTGCCAGATTAGGGAAGTTCTCCTTCATTATTTGTTCAATTAAGTTTTCAATTTTTTGTTCTTCCTCTTCTCCTTCTGGCACCCCTATAATTCGGATGTTGGAATGTTTCAAGGCGTCCGGGAGGTTCCTAAGCCTCTCATTTTTCCAAGTTCTTGTTTCTTCATTCTTTTCTGGTTGGATGTTCCTTTCTTCCTTCTGGTCCATACCATTGATTTGAGTCCCAGTTTCCTTCTCATCACTATTGGTTCCCTGTACATTTTCCTTTGTTTCTCTTAGCATAGGCTTCATTTTTTCATCTGTTTTTCGAATAGATTCAACCAAGTCTGTGAGCATATTGATAACCAGTGCTTTGAACTGTGCATCCGATAGGTTGGCTATCTCTTCATCGCTTAGTTGTATTTTTTCAGGAGCTTTGAAGTGTTCTGTCACTTGGGCCATTTTTTTTTTGTTTGTCTGTCTTGGCGTGTCTGTTACTTTAAGGGGCGGAGCCTTAGGTGTTCACCGGGGCGGGGTAACGCTGGTCGCTGCACTGTGACGCTGTACGTGGGGGCGGGGCCAAGTGGGAGCAATGGCGCCCGCCTCACTCTCCTCCGGTTTTCAATCTTTCACTCTGCTACCCACAATCAAACTGGGCCACTCTGGTGCTGGTTCCCGAGTAAGTGGGCCTGTGCACACTCTAGGCCCCTGTGGGTCTCTCCAACAACCTCTCCTGTGAGGCTGGGAGTCTCTCCTGCTGCCGCCCCAACCCCCACAGGCGTTTTCAATCAGAGGTTTGAGGTTTTATTTCCCCGAGCTGGAGCCCTGGATTTCGCGGTCTGCTTCGCTCCCCACAGTTCGCCCGGTTTATCTCTGTTCGAATGTGGGGTCGCAGGGTGCTACCCCCTGCTCAGCCTGCCCCGTTCTCCGCCACTCTGAGTCCGGCCCTCTCGGTTTATCTGTGCCAATGTGGGGCCGCAGGGTCTGCTAGTGCTCAGACTGCCTGCGCCATTTGTCCCACACTCCGCCAGTCTCAGTCCCGCCACAGCCACGCGAGTCCTCTCCACCCCGGTGCCCGTCTCCGCCCCTCCTACCAGTCTCGATGAATGTTTATTTTCTATTTCCTTGGTGTTGGTCCCCCTTGCTGTTCGATTCTGTGTCAGTTCTGGTTGTGCGAGGAGGCGCAGTGTGTCTACCTACGCCGCCATCTTGGTTCTCCGAGGGTTGGAATTTCAACGCATGAATCGGGGCAGGCAGTTGGAGTCGGTGGTGTGGTGCGGGAAGATACAGTCAGACCATTGCAGCTGGGTATAGGGAAACCATGAAGAATAGTGCTGTATCTCGAGGTAGAAGTGTTACTAGCCCTAGACCAAAAGGGAAAGGGAGCCAGGAGGATACATTCCCCTAACTCCCTGTCCTCCCTCCTTCTGATCTCCTGCCTGGACACCCCACTGCTTAACCAAGCTGGAAAATGGGCAAAGGAATCCAGACAGGTTGACCTCCCCGATTAGGGAGCAGAACAGAGATGACTAGAGAAGGGATCTGGAGGGGCAAAGTGAGCATCTCCAGCACTCATGTCCAAGCACCACTGCAGTCCTGAGAAGAACTTGGTGAGCAAGTCAAGACCTCTGTCTATAGGGAAAGGGACTATGAGGCAAAAACTCAGGCAAGGAGAGCCTTGTTAGGCACTTGGTCAAGCAGAGAGAGCAAAAACCTAGGTCCTGGAATTGATAGAATCTGCTGCAAAGCTGACTTGATGATTAATTTCTGAGTTATGGCTCTGAAGTCTTTCTTTAGCATGTTTATGGTGAGCATCTAGGAGTGGTTGCTTGGGTCCACTAGGAACCCCAGTCCCTCATTTGTAAAGTATGAATAATAATTTTTTTCCTATGAGAATTAAACAAGTCAGTACAGGTTAAATGCTTAGAACAGTACCTTACACCTAGTAAGCACTCAGTAAAAATTAGCTATATTTTTATTCGCATTAAGTAAAGAAGTCAGCATTGGAAGGACCTGACGATGCCACATAGGGCAGTACAGGGACTATACTAAATGAATTTCTTTCCTAGATAATGGTCGCAGACATGACAATGCCTGACATCACTGGGTATTAGTTAAATTAGCTCCAGAAAAATTACATCCACAAACTCTGGCCAGAGAAGAATGTTTTTTTCTTGAAGTTGAAAATGACTCAGGTCTATAGTCCCTCAAAGACACTTAACATTTCTTAGGCTCTTGCATAGTCTCCCATCCAATCTAAGTAATGCATAGTTTGGCAGCCTTGTTGAACCATCCTAAAGTATATCGATCGTCTTTTTAAACAGGATATTGGTGGAACAACTTGGAAATTAAAAATGTGTTTGACATCATTTGGAAATGAAGGGAATAAAAAGAGTGAGTTGAATTGCTCCTTAATGGACATCAGTAAAACCTACTAACTTCTGTGCAGTAGTCAAGAACCCTTTGAAAAGAAAGCCATCCAAGCACTTGTTTCAGGGTGCTGTCAGTACTGCGGGAGGCACCCAGTCATGTAGAGCCATTCCGATCTTGATTTCTCGTCCTCAAATATATATATTAAAAATAATAGTAGGGATGCACTCCTTCCCCATGTCCCCCCTTGCTAGAGCTGGGCTGAAACTAGTAGTCCATTTCCTAGATAACATTAAATAGCCACTGAATATTTAGAATGACATTGACACTTTCCTGACACTTTGGAACCCATTTAGAGGAGAGTCCCCAGTTCATATTCTGAGCTGAGTATTGCAGGAGACCTTTTACGTCTACACATTCCAAAACCGGTGTGTATAGAAAGCAATCCAAAACTCTCGAAAATTATGAAGGGGCACTTAAGTTTTATTGTAGTGCTATACTTGACTTATAATTTTATTTAATTCATAGTAGAGAATTTATATTTAAATGCAAAGGCAGAAGAGACAACTGAATTATATTTTTATATTCATTTGGTTTCCCAAAGTTTGATGACTTTTGTTTTGTAGAATTTTAGAGACGGCGTTTGCATTTTTGAATTCCTGCATTAATTGCTTCATTGATTTATTAAAGTAAACCACATGCATTAAGAATTTATATTTTTATTAACTTCATTTGCTTTTGTTAGTTACTCACTTCCCTTTCTCTTACTTCTTAGATATTGGTTTTTAAATTTTGGATGTTGCTTAGAGCATTATTTTCAAACAATGGGTTATAACCCATTAGTGAGTTGGGAAATCAATTTAATGTGCTTTGAGCAGCACTTTTGGACACGAAGTAAAATACAGCAGATACAATAGGAACTGAGAAAGTACATCATGTATAGTAAGGGTGAGTATGTGTCAGGAAATTTTGTTTTAGGTTTATTGTGTGTGCGTGGACATCTATGCTTTGAATCAAAATATGAAGTGTATTTTTTACTATGAGCTGTGCTCAAAAACAGAGTCAAAACTATTGGCTTAAGTTATTCATCCAACCACATATATTAGATGTACTCATGGATGTGGTCATGTTTAAACTCGCCCCTGCACCTAGCTAGGGAGTTACTGAAATGCTTTCTATTGGCAAAAAAAAGGGGAGGGGGGTGCATATTACTACCTAGTGAATTTTTTACTATCAGGAACTAGTAGTGTTTAATAAAAAGCATGTTATTAACATCCCTTTTGAATTTGCTAATTGGCAGGTAATATAAACTCTGAATTATCTGTTTATGGATGTTATAACAAAACACTGGCCTGGGATCTGCTCAAAAGTAGTCCTTCTGAAAGAGGTCCAATATGTCCATTCTGTTTGATCTTGAATGGGTTGTTTGTGAAGAAAGTTGAGGGTTTGCTCTTTAACTAAATGGCATCAGCAGGAGAGAATATTAGTACATTAGGGATACTATAAAAACTCTGTTTTTGAAAACTGATCTTTTCTCATTTTTTTATTGTGGCAAAAACACATGACCTAAAATTTAGCATCTTAACCATTTTTAAGTGTGCAGTTCAGGGGCATAAAGTACATTCATGCTGCTATGCAGTCGTCACCACCCTCCATCTCCAGAACTCTCTTCATCGTGCAAAACTAAAGCTCTATACCCATTAAACAATAACTCCCCATCCTCTCCCCAACCCTGGTGTTGTCCTCAGTCCCAGAGAACCAGGACCCTGAAATCTGTCACCATCACTAAGTAATATTTAATAGGTCCCTATCAGTTAAATCTGGCAAGTTTCAGTGTTACCAAAAAACCAAAACTTGCTTTAGGATCTTACAGGCTATCAATTGTGTCTTTCTAGTACTGTTCTTAATTTGGTAGTAATGATGTGCCGCAAAATAAGAGGAGTGAGAAGTTCAAGCAGCTGGCCTGCTCTCTAGGTAAAGAAATGAAGAGAAAAGAAGAGAAAGGAGTGACACAGTTTAAACTTCTTTTAAATATAACTGATCTCTACCTCCGGTCAAGATGATGGCATAGGTAACCATGGCTCGCCTCCTCACAGAATCATATCAAAATTACAACTAAGATATAGAACAACCATCATTCAGAACTGTCATACACTAAGTTGAATGGAAGTCTGACAACTATAGAATTAAAAGAAACACTTCCATCCAGACTAGTAAGAGGGGCAGAGATGCGGAACAGTCCGGTTCCACATACACGTGTGGTGGACAAAATTCAGGAGGGATATTTCAGGAGTAAAGAGTCCCAGCCCCACACCAGGCTCCCCATCCCAGGGTTCCAGTGCCAGGAAGACAGGTCCCCACAATTTCTGGCTGCAAAAGCCAGAAGGAGTGAGTCAGTGGAAGAAACTTCCGGAGTCCCCAGCAATTCCCCTTAAAAAACCCACACACAGACTTACTCTGACTCACTCCCTCTGAGCTCCAGCACGAGGGTAACAGCATGAAAGGAACAGGGGCATACAGGGAGGAACTGAAGTGTGTGACATCAAGGCAGGAGCTGAGGGACAGCTGTCTCTCAGACAGAAAGGTGGGCAGAGGCCATTGTCCCTTTTCTAAGCCCTCCCAGAACAGAGTGACAGAGCTAGTACCATATCTGAGACTCCATCAACCTGGCTAACACTGTTTGCCCTGCCCTGGGGATCCCTTGAGACTCCAGCCCACCCAACTTATGGGTCCACCCAAGCTGTTAACAGAGACTTTTCCATATGAATGGATGGCCTTGACTCATGCTTCACAACTTCTTAAATCCTCTAAAACAAGCAACAGCCAGGCTCAGTGAGTCCCAGCCCCATACCTCTTGCTAAGTAGCCCTAGGCTGGGCACTAGCAGCAGCCAGCCTAGATTCACAACTTGGCTTCGCCTGGGAATCTCCAGGCCCAGCACAAGAAGCAGCCATCTGAGGCTGCTTTATAGCTCATGCAGAATGGCCCCTGGGAAGAACACAGGTGGTGACTGACCTTGGACTGCACTACCCAGGATATTTCAGAGCCCGCACACTCAGTCAACAGCAACAGACCATGTTGGAGCACCACCACCATGCCCCCGTATGGCTGGTCCTCTACGGAAGGTGGAAGTTGGTGGTCAGTGGTCATAGCCAGTCCTTGCAGCTGACTGGCCTGGCTAAATCCTTCCCGTTGACCTGCCAACAGCAATCAAGGCTCAACTACAAGAGGAGTGTGTACTCAGCCTACACAAAGGGCACACCTCAAGTACCCAGCATGGCTGATAAGGGAGTCTGTGCCACTGGATGCAATAGGATACTAACTATATTAGGCCATGCTTCCAAGACAGGGAGTCAAAGCAGCTCTACCTAATACATAGAAACAAACACAGGGTGGCTGCCAAAATGAGGAGACAAAGAAACATGGCCCAAATGAAAGGACAGATCAAAACTCCAGAAAAAGTACTAAACAAAATGGAGATGAGCAATCCATCAGATGCAGAGTTCAAAACACTGGTTATAAGGATGCTCAAGGATCTTAGTAAAGACCTCAACAGCAGAAAAGAGATCCAGTCAGAAATGAAGGATACACTAATTGAAATAAAGAACAATTTACAGTAAAACAACAGTAGAGTGGATGAAGCTGAGAATCAATCAATGATTTGGAACATAAGAAAACAAAAAACAACCAATCAGAACAACAAGAAGAAAAAAGAATTAAAAAAAAAAAAAAAAAGGATAGTGTAAGCAACCTCTGGGACAACTTCCAGTGTTCCAACATTCGCATCACACATGTGCCAAAAGGAGAAGAAAAAGAGCAAGAAATTGGAATCTATTTGGAAAAATAATAAAAGAAAACTTCCCTAATTTTGTGAAGGAAATAGTCATGACATGAAGTCCCAAAACTACAGAGTCCCAAACAAGTTGGATGCAAAGAGGCCCACACCAAGACATAGCCTTAAAATGCTAAAGGTTAAAGATAAAGAGACATTCTTAAATGCGGCAAGAGAAAGAGAGTCAGTTACCTACAGGGGAGTTCCCATAAGACTGTCAGCTGATTTCTCAAACTTTGCAGGCTAGAAGGAATTGGCAAGAAATATTCAATGTCATGAAACACAGGGACCCACAGCCAAGATTGCTCTACCCAGCAAAGCTATCATTTAGAATCAAAGGGCAGATAGAGAGCTTTCCAGACAAGAAAAAGTTAAAGGAGTTCATCATCACCAAACCATTATTAAATGAAAATGTTAAAGGGACTTATTTAAGGAAAAGAAGAAGATCAAAACTATGAACAATAAAATGGCAATAAATGCATATCTATCAACAATTGAATCTAAGAAAACAAACTAAGCAAAAAGAACAGAGACAGAGTCATGGATACAGAGATCATTTTGATGGTTGCCAGATGAGAGTGAGGTAGAGGGGAATGAGTGAAGAGGTGAAGGGATTAAGAAGTACTAATAGGTAGTTACAGAATAGTCACGGGGATGTAAAGCACAGTATAGGAAATGAAGTAGCCAAAGAACTTATATGAATGACCCATGGACATGAACAATGGCCTGAGGGAGTGGGGGTGCTGGGTGGAGGAGGGCAAAAGAGGAAAAATTGGGACAACTGTAATAGCATAATCAATAAAATATAATTTTTAAAATTTTTAAAAACTATAAATTTTTTAAAGTCCTATTAACATAAGACATATAAGAATAACTGACCTCCCAAATCAGGGTTCAGCAAACTACTGCTCATCTACCTGCCACCTGTTTTGGTAGATAGCCTGTAAGATTATAATGTTTTTCAGTTTTAAATAGTTGAAAAAATTATTATAAGAATAACATATCACAATACGTAAAAACTACGTAAGACTCAAGTTTCAGTATTCGTAAATAAAATTTTATTGGAACCCATCCACACTTCCATGTGTCCATATTGCCCAAGGCTGTTGCGTGCTCTGGGGGCAGAGACCGCACGGGGCAGTCCCAACACTTGGAGCTGCTGCTCTGAGTCCACAGATCACAGCGACGCAGGAGTAATAACTTGACAGTGTGTTAGTGTCCTGCATACCGTCATACTACGGCATACCACATTATTTTTCATTACCAGTGCTTGGCAATCATGCCAAAACAAGAAAAAGAAAGAGAAAACTGGATTGAGTACTTTCAAGCTGAGTGAAGTATGGATTACTTTGTTATGAAACACTGAATGGCTTTGGAAATTTTAGCTTTTGCTGCAGACAAAACAAGTACTTATTGCAAAACTCACACTGAGGTAAAGTCATCCCGATAACAACTAATATGAGACTTACGAAGAATGTTAAACTGCTTTATACACTTCCCTTGCTGTCAGTAGTTAAGAAGTGGGATGTTCACCCTGATTCAGATTTACACTGCATATGTTTTTCAAGTTCAAATTACAGTACCACCATTAACTTTCAGACTGCGATACACGTGCAAAGGAAATTTCCATATTTCAAAATATAGGCATGCCTTGTCTTATCGCACTTCATTTTATTGTGCTTCACAGACATGGTGTTTTTTACAAATTGAATGTTTGTGGCAACCCTGCATCAACCAAGTCTGTCCACACCATTTTTCCATCAGCATTTGCTCGTTTCCTGTCTCTATGTCATTTTTTTGGTAATTCTTGCAAGCAATATTACAAATTCTCATTATTACTACATTTATTGTGGTGATTTGTGGTCAGTGATCTTTGATGCTGTTATCATAATTGTTTGGGGCCACCACGAAGCGCGCCTATATAAGACTGTGGACTTAATTTATAAAAGTTGCATGTGTTCTTACTGCTCCACTAACCAGCAGTTTCCCTATTTCTTTTCCTCTCTTTGGGCCTGTTCTCTGAGACACAACAGTATTGAAATTAGGCCAGTTAATAACCCTACAATGGCCTCTAAGTGTTCACGTAAAGAGGCCATTGCAGGAAGAGTCACACACTTCTCACTTTAAACAAAAAGTTAGAAATGTTTAAGCTTCGTGAGGAAGACATGTCAAAAGCCAAGATGCGCTGAAAGGTAGGCCTCTTGCACCAAACAATTAGCCAAGTTGTAAATGCAAAGGGGAAGTTTTTGAAGGAAATTAAAAGTGCTACTCAAGTGAACACACAAATCATAAGAAAGTTAAACAACTTTATTGCTGATACAGAGAAAGTTTTAATAAGTGCATAGAAGATCCAAACCAGCCACAACATGGCCTTAAGCCAAAGCCTAATTCAGAACAAATCCCTAACTGTCTTCAATCCTTTGAAAACTGAGAGGGGTGCGGAAGCTGCAGAAGAAAAGCTTGAAGTTAACAGAGGTTGGTTCCTGAGGTTTATGAACGAAGCCGTCTCCGTAACATAAAAGTGCAAGTAACAATGGAAATAAATGTATAGTTGGATAGATAAATAAAATAAGTAAGTAAGTAAATTGAGATTACAAAAAAAAAAAGAAGAAGCAAGATGAAGCAGCAAGTGCTGACGTAGAGGCTGCAGCAAGTTATGCAGATGACCTAGCTAAGATAATTAAAGAAGGCGGCTACGTGAAACATATTATCAGTGTAGATAAAACAGCCTCATATTGGAAAAAGATACCATCTAGGATTCTCATAGCTACAAAGAAGTCAGTGCCTGGCTTCAAAAGTTTAAAGGACAGGCTAACTCTCATTAAGGGCTAATTCAGCTGTTGACTTGGCCTTGAAGCCCAGGCTCATTTACTGTTCTAAAGCTCCTTGGGGCACTTAGGAATGATGCTAAATCTACCCTGCTGGTGCTCTATCAGTGGAACAACAAAGCCTGATGACGACACATCTGTTTGTATCTTGGTTTACTGAATATTTTGAGCCCACTGTTGAGACCTAGTTACTGCTCAGGAAAAAAAAAAAAGATTCCCTCCAAAATATCACTGCTCCTTGACAACACACCTGGCCACCCGAGAGCTCCGTTGGAGAGGTACAGTGAGACCAATGTTGTGTTCATGCCTGCTCACACAACATCCATTCTGCAGCCCATGCATCAAGAGTAATTTCGACTTTCAAGGCTTAACAGGAACCTAATCAACAAAACAAACAAGCAAGCAAAATATAACCAAAGACACTGAAATTGAGAAAAGGCCGAGAGTGACCAGAGGGGAGAGGGGAGGGAATTTCAAGGGAAAAAGGTGAAGGGTTTGTAGGAGCAGTTGTGAAGGACACGTGGACAATGGTGGGGGGTGGGGAGGGGTGGTAGAAACAGGAGGGAGGTGGGGAGGGCTAGGGGCTAGGCTGGGGTGGGGGGAAAAGGCAGAGAACTGTACTTGAATACCAATGAAATTAGGGGGGAAAAGAGTAATTTCGACTTTCAAGGCTTTTTTTTCAATTACAGTTTATATTCAACATTATTTTGGATTAGTTCCAGGTGTACAGCCTAGTGGTTAGACAATCCTATACTTTACAAAGTGTCCGCCCTCATATTTCCAGTACACCTGACCCCATATATACTTATTACAGTATCTTTGACTATTTTCCCTATGCTGTACTTTGCATCCCTATGACTGTTTTGTAACTACCAATCTGTACTTCCCAGTCACTTCACCTCTGTTTGCCCGGTCTCCCATCAAGTCTTATTATTTAAAACAATACATTCCATAAGGCTAGATAGTGATTCCTCTGATGGATCTGGGCAAATTAAATTGAAAACCTCCTGGGAAGGATTTACCATTCTAGATGCCATTAAGAACATTCACGGTTCATGGAAAGATGTCAAAATAGCGATGTGACTTTGAGGGGTTCGAGACGTCAGTGGCAGAAGTAACTGCAGGGGTGGTGGAACGGCGACAGAGCTAGAATTAGAAGTGGCGCCTGGAGATGGGACTGAATTGCTGCAATGTCATGACAAGACTTTACCCGATGAAGAGTTGCTTCTTCTGGATTAGCGAAGAAAGTGGGTTCTTTTTTTTTAAATTTTTATTGTTATTCAATTACAGTTGTCTGCCTTTTCTCCCCATCCCTCCACCCCACCCCAGCCAAACCCACCTCCCTCCCCCCGCCTCCACCCTCCCCCTTGGTTTTGTCCATGTGTCCTTTATAGTAGTTTCTTGAGGTGGAATCTACTTCTGGTGAAGGTGCATCAAAATAAAAACAAAGGACTTAGAATGTTACGTAAACTTAGCTGACAGAGCAGCAGCAGGGTGTGAGAGGATTGACTCCAGTTTTGAAAGAAGCTCTAGCGTGGATAAAATGCTATCAAACAGCGTCACATACTACAGAGAAGTCATTTGTGAAAGGAAGAATCAGACAGTGCAGCAAACTTCCCTGGTGTCTTACTTTAAGAAATTGCCACAGCCACCCCAGCCTTCAGCAGCCACCCCCTGCTCAGTCAGCAGCCGTGGACACAGGAGCAAGACCTTCCACCAGCAAAAAAAGAGAGGATGGTTAGCCATTTGTTAGCAATAAAGTAGTTTTAAACTAATGTATGTACACTGTTAGTTAGACATAATGCTATTGTGCACTTAATATACTGCAGTATAGTGTAAACACAACTATCATACGCACCAGAAAACCCAAACACTTTGTGTGACTCGCTGCGTTGTGTGTCCAGTGTGTGCGGCGGTCAGGAACCGCACCTGCAGTGTCGCTGAGGCGGCTACACACTCACTGCGCGATCGAGGAGATTCCGTGAAGCTTCTAATTGGAGGTTTTGTAATGTAATGGCACACTAACTAGAAAACACCCAAAGAATTCAATAGAATTCTATAAAAGTCTACTAAGAGATGAATATATTCAGTTAAAATTATAAGCTCGTATTGGGAGGAATGGACTTCCCTGATGATGGTTGCCCAGTATCGTGAATATACTAAAAAACCACTGAACATACACTCGAAATAGCTAAAATGGTGAATTTTATTCTATGTGAACTTTATCTCAGTAGGAAAATTATAAGCCCATGGATTCATAGTGAATGGCAGTGCCGACCAGTGTGCAAGACATTTCCAAAGATGAAATACAGAAAAACCTCATTACAGGTCCGCATTAACAATGAGCGTCCGCAGTTGATATTGGTGGTAGAAAACCACTTTGAAGCCCAATTAAACAAGATGTTATTTTTTAATTCCATTCCCATTAGTAGACTTGTGTTACAAAACAAATTTTACTCAATTGTTATTAGTATATATTCAGTTTTATAAATAAAAAATTGTGTGAAAATTTGTTCTTTCTTGCTATGTACCTATATAATATCTTTGATTTTGCCTCTTGGCTCACAAAGACTAAAATATTTACTATTTGACCCTTTACAGAAAATGTTTGTTGACCTTGTCTTGGGTAGATACACATGAGATTTACTAAAAGTAGAATTTCCATTTATGGAATGCTCTTAATTGTTTATTCCTGATTTAGGATTGCTAGAGAAAATTACCTAGAACGTATGGATTTATAAATTCCTAGACTCTGAGGTATAAAATGGTGATGTGTCACAACGTAAACACTCCCCATGGTGTGAGGTGACCCCCAAACCTCATTTAGAGGCCTCACCTGCTACTCTAGACCACGGAGTACCTACATCGTGTGAGAAGGAAGGGCCTAGAAGCCCGTGTGATCCGGTAGGAGTCCTAGTTCTCTCCTTGCTCTGCCTGTGCCTCTTGGTTGCTTGTGTCTTTGAAATTACTAATAAAGCTTGATACTAGGTAAGATCTCTGATATTTGTGAATCAGTCCTAGGTGTTAGCTCAAATACTTTATATGTATTTGAAAAGCTAACATTACTACACTTTCAAAGAGTCATAATAAACAATTCTGGCAAAACCATCTTAAGTATTGTTTATGCTTGGGGTAGAGAATAATGAATTTCTCTTAAAATAGGTAAAAGACCATATTTTCCAATATAGTTACATAATGTAATTTAATAAGGAGCATGTGTTACCTTCTGCTCAACAGTCCTCATATTTCTTGAGGTCTCTTTAAGTTCAGTCCCTTCTATAATGTTTTATTATTTATAATTAAATATATTGTCATGAAGAGAAACCAATATATGCAAATAATAAGGATGCTAAGACCAAA
This sequence comes from Desmodus rotundus, assembly GCF_022682495.2. Classification (NCBI taxonomy): domain Eukaryota; kingdom Metazoa; phylum Chordata; class Mammalia; order Chiroptera; family Phyllostomidae; genus Desmodus; species Desmodus rotundus. Next base: position 21,648,660 of record NC_071397.1, read on the forward strand.
TGTGCTGCATCATCTGTAGCAAAATTTAAATTTGGTCATTTCAACCTGATGCTACCTAAGAACTATCGTCTGCTTTATCAGGTTTTGAAAAATGATTATCCGTTAAATTTTTTATAAAATGTGTTGTCTTTAAGATATTTCCCCCCCATTGTTTATGGTACAATTCCTAAGTTTATGCAAAGGAACACTTTCCTTCTCAAAACTTTTGAGTTTTCAGGGGAAAAAAAACAAACAAACTTCTGAATAATTTATTATCTACCTCAGAATATTTTGGTCCTAATGAGATCTGCTATTATTAATATCTTTTTCCTACAGATTTATAACTTCAGTCCTCTGTAATATTTTTGCATCAATTTATAACATTTCTACTTTGTTTTTTAGACTCCTCATAACTGATTGACAAGAAAAAACTTGTAAGTATAAAAAAATTTTAAACTATTTGACTTTACAAGTGACGACTCACTGCACATCACATCGTGGAAACATCATGATGAGGGTGATGATGAATTTGAAAGATGTGAATCAAATGCAAATGTGTACTAAACTGGTCAGTGGGAAAAAGAATGATAGGAAACATCTAGTATTAGTAGTTAACTTGAGGGGCTAGTGCCATTATGAAACATACAGTTGTAAATATATATCATTTTCTTTGTTTTTGTTTTTAAGGAAGAACATTAACTTCTGGGCTACATCTGGAATAGCATCATCTACATGGACATTCCCTCCTACAATTTCAGAAAACTTTTGGTAACTAATCAATAAAATGCAGGCAATCTTGCAAAGAGATGAAGTTACCAATGCCCAAGCTCTTCGAAAAGGAAAGAGGAAAAGGACAGAGACCATGGATTCAGAGAATGCAAACAGTGACATGGATAAAGGACAGGTCAGTGTTCTGTTACTTTGCTAGAATTTTCTATCTAGCTCTACAACAATTCCATAACTCCTCTCTCATAGTTTACTAGTACTCTCCCCTGTTCTATTAACTTACTTTTTCTTTTAATTTTTTTTATTCAACCAGGGAATAAAATTGCATGTTCTCTTTTTAATGTTGAACAAGTTGAATTAGAAACATACTCAAAAGACATTTTACCTGCTTGCATTTAAGAATGGCCCACTATGCCATTGTTTAAACTTTCCTTGATGTTCTGCAAAATTAAAGATCAGAAAACCATCAGAAAATATTTTTTCCTTTCAAAATACACTAGAGAAATTGAAATACCTCTTCTTGAACATTTACTGTTTTCTTTTTCCTTTCTTTCTTTTCTCTTTTTTTAACTACCTTTTGTAGCCCATCTTCATCACTGGTTTGGTCAGGGCATCTTTCCTACTTTTAGTTATTCATTAATTCCTTTTTGAGCTGAATTCTTACTCCCATTCTCCTCCTATGGCCTTGAACAACATATCAATGTATATATTCTATATCTCTGTTTGTCTTTTAGTTTGTCTACAGATACATATTTACATATGTCTCTGTAATACATATAGTGTTTTATGTGCATGTATGCTCAATTAATTTTTAAATTATATGCTATACATTCTCATGGTTTAAAATATTTTTAATCTTTCATAGATGTGTCTAGAGGCATTCAGAATGGTCCAGCACTTGACATACTGTATTAGGCTGTATTCTGTAATATAGCCTCTAACAAAACTAGGCTGTCTGGGAAAATAGAATTATTTACCTTTTCACCAAGAAGGCTGGGAAGCACCAGAATCCACACCTGGAGTGTGCCCAGGCAGATCAGAAGGAAAGAGTGTATGCCGTGAGACCTAAGGTTCTGGGCAGATTGTCTAAAACGAGACAGTGTGTCCGCAGTGCCTCTGCTGGTCCTGTGTGTGCGGAATGTGTCCAGGGCGGGATCAAGTGGCTTTTTTTGATTGAAGGCACAAGCACAGAGTCAGAGAGCTAAATTAAAAATAAAACATGTTGAGTAATAAAAACCTTTAAAAATTGGTACATGTATGCATTTAACCTCACTCCTTATTTTATAAATAATATAATTGTATTTCCTAAAATTGTATTTCCTAAAATTGTAATGTAATTGTATTATAAAAAATGTAATTGTTTTTCAATTGTAATTGAGACCTAAAATTGGTCTCATTTGGCTTTCGATTCTCCTTCCCTGCTTGATAAGGAAGAAAAGAAAAAAAAGCTAAACTTGTCCATTCACAGCGAATGACCAGAATGTTCTGGTTTTGAAAAGTTCCTTTGAACCATTAATATAATTTCAGTCACTTCAGGATTTAAGCCTCTTCGGGTCCTAGATTCTTAGCCTTCCCCACTTTCTACTTTTTTCCCTGGGAAGTGAACCAAGCAAGTCTTAGAAATCTACATACCCCAGCCTCTGGCAGGGGTGCTGGTTTTCCTCCAGGTTCAGCTTTGCTGCCCGGTTCCTAGGTGTCCAGTACTGTCTTTGTTGAGTTACAGGCAGGCCTCCTAGGTTCTTTGGGGGTTCTTTTGGCACTTGCTACCGAAGTTTGCCATCCTGGCACCCGTCGCTGTGTTCTGTAAGGTTCTGGCGCCCTGTGGCCTCTCTGTGTACGTACTGAACTATTTCTGTTTCACCAGTTCCCCCCGCACTTACCTATTTCCTGACCAGGACACTGGGACCATTTGGAATCTCTAGCTGCTCTGCATGAGCTCTGGGAAATCTGGATGCTGTCTCAGGTCTGCTTGTCCAAGCACCACTTTTGGCCATTTCTAATCTACGGCCCAGAGAGGTACGGTGTTGCCCTGATGCTATGCTGAACACAGAACTTCTTCGGGGAGTTTATAGCGGACTGAGAAGCAAGGGGCCAGCCCTGCTGCTCTAGAATCGCCCCTTATTTATCTGGATGTTTAGATCATATGTCCCTACCCCTATATCTGTCTTCCTTCTCCCAGGAGGCCATTGGCAGGAAGATCGAAGACAATTGAATCCGATGTCCTGACACTCCAGTTATTGATTCCCTAGGCGCCTCCTCCTGGCATTGGGATGCCTTTTCCCTTCCTGTGCAGCAGGAACTTTCTGTATTCATGCCTTTATCTCTTCTACTATGAAGCATATTTTTTAAAAAACTCTCTACTCCAAGCGTCTAGCTTTGGATCTTTATCAGTTCCACTCCATGCTCCACTTTTTCAGGTTTGGATATATATAAATGACAGCTGGGTAATTGGAGAAAATTCTTTTCTGTTTCAATGAAGCCTGGGTTTTACAACTCAAGTGCATGTGTGCTCAGACTATTGTCTTGCTATTGACCTTCAGAACTATTTAAAACTCAAAGGCAAACACGAATGCTTTTTTCTGAGTGAATCTTGTCTCTCCTTTTTCTGATGCAGCAAACCCCAAAATTGTCTTCATGGCAACAGAGAGGCTGTGAATGAGAAGTAGGGGAGAAATGGGGATGAGGATGACTTACAAAGATTTGAATGGTAGAATCTTGTCAATTCTACTCTGTTACACTATTATTCTACTTTATTTTTCTTACTGAAGGTAGGCAGAAAGTTAGAATCCTGATTTCTGATCTTCAAGACATATGTGCATAAAACGTTGATGTTCTTCCCTTCTTCTGAGTCCCCTGGACAGTGGAAGACAAAGCCAAGGCCAGATCATTCGTTAGAGCCCAGCTCCTCTCTTGGACAGGAAGTGCCTGGGAGAGCAGGAATGTGTAGGGCCCTTCAGCATGCAGGATGTAGGATGAGTCACTAAAGTCACTCTGAAGCTTCCTTTATTATACCTGCCTTGTATTTTAGAGAGACCCATTTTCGGGAAATGCCTTTCTGCCTGGCGAGAGCTCCAGTGAGGATGAAGAGCCTTTAGAAGAATTGTCAAAGGAGGAATTGTGCACAAAAATAAAAAACCTGAAACAAAAACTAACAAACATCCGGAAAGAAAACAGTCGACTTCGACAGTCTTTGGTCATGCTTCAAGGTAAACTTTGAGAAAATTGACATCTTTACATGAAAGGGAAAATACATTATGAGTGGAAAATACTGCAAATAAGCTGTCAAGAGTGAAAAAATCAAGACCTCAGAGGGAAAAAGAAATCACATTTTAAGAAAATCTGTGATTACATAATTTAATATGGAAGCACTTATTGAAGCTGCTAGTTTATTGCTTAGAAAGTTTTTAATTATTCCTACAAAATACCATAAATTGTGTCCATTTAACAACCTTCAACAGACATTTATTGAGCATTTAATATATACACCACTCACTGGTAGGCCCTGGAGAGAAAAGATTAGTAAAACAAAACACATATGTTAAGGCGTTCATGATGTATTTATCTTAATCAATCCCCTTTGCTAAGGAAAACACTAGGAAATGAGGCCTGTTCTCATTCATTCCAGCAGCGATTTTCAACCTTTTTCATCTCATGGCACATGTAAACTAATTACTAAACCTCTGAAGCACACTAAAAAATGTAATTTTTGCCTATCTGACAAAAAATAGGTATAATTTTGATTTATTCACACCAACCACTATTGTTGTGTTGGCTGTTGTCATTTTTTTTACTGGACAGTCTCAGGGGAAAGAGGCCAGTGCCCCTGACTAAATAGTCAGTTGTTGCATGTTTTAAAATTCTTGTGGCATACCAGTGTACCGTTTGCAATCGGTTGAAAATTGCTTCATTATAGAACTGCTAGAATTAAAGAGTCCATATATTAAGTGGCAGCTTTGGAGTTGGGAGGAATGGTTTGGGAAAATAATCACATTTGTTGAAGATTTATTAAGGAGAAAGATCACGTATAAGCGAATTAAAAACCACTTGGCACAGTGCCTTTCAGAAGGATCCTCTGTTGTGTTTAAGTGTTTATTTTTCAGAAATTATGTTTCCCATTTGTAGTTAAGCACCATGCACTATTTTACACAGCTGAATAGCTGGCAATTATATTCCGCGTTGGGCAGCATGCTGTTGTACACAGTAAATAGACAGAACGTTTTTGAAATAAAGCTCCCTGACTACTGTGTACAGAGTGAGCACCAGCGACAGAAGAAAGTGGGGAGGAACTTGCACGGTGTCACAGTCATCGGGACTAACGTGATGGCAGCCTAGCCGGGGGCGATGGCGCTGGAAATAAGCAGGACACTTCTACGATATTTGTAGAGGCAGGAATGGTGAGGCAGAACGTGGTGATGAGTGAGAGTAGTAGAGTAATGGTCACGGGCTTTCCTCAGAATATTTATTAAATTGAAGCCTTCATAGTTTTAAGTAGAAACAGCCACATGTGAATGGTTATACGATGTTTAAAACAAGCCATTATCTCTTTACTTTTTCAACTTGAAATATTGCATTTTCATAACAGATGGCTTTCCCTGGTGAGGATTTTGTGATTTAAAAAAAAAAAAAAAATCCGTAACTGGTGTGGCTCTGTGGATTGAGCACTGACCTGCGAAGTGAAAAGTCATTGGTTCGAATCCCAGTCAGAGCACATGCCTGTGTTGCAGGCCAGATCCCCAGTTGGGGGTGTGCAAGAGGCAGTGCTTCTCTTCCTCTTTTTCTCCCTCCCTTCCCATCTCTCTAAAAATAAATGAATAAAATCTTTGAAAAAAAGATTTTAAAATCTATGAAAAAAATAGACACTTCTCATGTTCATATAACCTGCTAATTTGTTCCAAAACTTAAGAGTAAGATAAAAAAGCTTTATAAACATAAAGTTAATATAAATTGCTGGTGAAAAGTATTGATTTTGGACTTACAGACCTTGCTTTGAACCCCAGCTCTGCTTACCAGCTCTGCAACTTTGGCCGCGTCACTTTGCATCCCTTCAGGCCCAGCTTCCATTTCCTCATCTGTAAAATAGGGGGTAATATATCTTTTTCTTGTTGTTATGAGGATTAAGTGAGATAATTGAAAGAAATCCCCAGTGTACGGGGCATGATAGGTGCACAGTAATGGTAGTTATTATTATTGTCTCTGCTTTTACTGACACCAGAACTTGATATATAAACACCACCCAAAACATTATAGGCCAATTTTTGTTATAAATATAGATGAGAAAATTCAAATCAAAGAGTAGCAAATCCGTTTCAACAGTGTGAAAAGATTCACTTAGGAGGACCAGTTCCTCCTCTCTCCCACGCTGCGGGATTGCCATTTCATCTTCTCCGCACCTGCCAACTTCCCACGTCTCCTCCCTTATTCTCACTCTCACTAGATGACTTTGCTTCCTACTTCATTGAGAAAGGGGAGGATGTGAAGAGACTGTCGTCTCTCTGCACTCGGGCCTGCAGCTCCACTTTCTCTCCTGTCATTCATGAGTGACCTCCTCTCTTACCCTGCCAAAGGCAGCATCTCCATCTCTGCATCCGTTCCCATCCTCTTTCACCTGAGCAAGGATATGGCCCCAGAGTTTCCCCCTGCTCTCTCCTGCACGATCAAGTTTTCCTTCTCTAATGAATAATCCTCATTGGCATCAGACAAACTATTATTTCTCCCATGAAAAAGAAAAACCGTCTTTCAGGCCATTTGCTTCTCGGCCTTCCGCCCTATTTCTGCCCTTCCCTTTAAAGGAAGACTCCTTAAATGACTTGATTCTACACATTGTGTTCCGTCTTCCCCATTTATTCTTCTGGGTCCCACCTCAGTTAGGTCCTTATCGTTCCATCATAATTTCTTTTCTTATGGTCACCACCAAGTACCTCCCTGTATTAGTTTGCAATGGCTGCAGTGGCAAAGCACTATACACGGGGCAGCTTAAACAATAGAAATTTCTTTATTTTTCTCTCAGTTTTGGAGAACAGAGTTTGAAATCAAGATGCCAGCTGGGCCGTGCTCCCTCGAAGGGCACTGCTGAAGTATCTATTCGGGCCTCTCTCCCAGCTTCTGGTCTTTCTGTGACTTGAGGCCGAATAATGCCAGTCGTCTCATGGGGTTGTCCCTGTGTGCTTGTCTCTCTGCATCCACACTTACCCCTTTTTATAGGACACCAGTCGTATCACATTAGGACCCACTCTAATGACCTCATTTTACCTCGATTACATCTGTAAAGACTCTATCTCCAAATAAGGTCACAGTCTGAGGTACTCGGGTTAGGACTCCAACCCGTCTTCTGGGTGGGACACATTCCAACCCACAGCATTCGGTACTGCTAATCCCAAAGGTCATTTCTCAATGGTCATCTTAAGCGCCCTGTTACCAGCATTTGATACATTTGGCCACCTCTCCTTTCTTGAAAAAGTTTCTTTATTTGGGTTCTGGGACACCACATTCATCGTTTTTCTTTCTATACTGCTGATCTTTCCATCTCAGTCGACTATTTGACTGATTCCTTTTATCATCTACCCTCCAAATATTTGATGAAGCCCCAGGCCCCTTTTTCTCCTTTTTATCTGCATTCACTCCATAGGTGATCCTGTCCAATCGTATGGTGTTAAAATCCACCCATAAGCTATGATTCTCAGCTTCCTATCTCCAGCCTGGACTTCTCCCTTTACCTTTAGGCTCATCATCCAACCGCACACTTGACGTGACTTGTCGTCATCCACACTTACACGTCCCAAGTCACATTCCTGTCCTTCTCCCTCAACTTGTTCCTCTCATTCTTCATCTTGTTTGGTGCTAATTACATTATTCCAGTTTCTCAAGCCAAAAACCATGATGCTCTTTTGTATTTCTATCTTTCTTTTACACCTTACACTCAGTCCATCGGTAAATCCTCCTAGCTTTACATTCAAAACATTCCTGGAATACAGTCCTTTTGACCACCCTGACTACTGCCCCTCTGGCCCAAGCCACCACTCTCTCTAGATTATTATGGCAACTTCCTAGCTGGTGTCCCTACTTCTGCTCTTGCTCCTCTGTTGTCTGTTGTCAACACAGCAGCAAGAATGATCCTCCTAAACATCAGTCAGTTCCTGCCCCTCCTCTCCTCAGACCCCTTCAGTGCATTTTCACCTCACTCCGTGGGAAAACAGGAGTTATTTCTAAGGTCTTTGAATCCTTGAATGATCTGGCCACCTCCTTCCCACTTACCTCTTTGGCCTAATTGTCTGCCACTCTCTCCCCTTTTCTCAGTAATCCGGCCACCCTTGCTTTTCCTGGAAGACATCAGACACGGTCTGACTTCAGTGTCTTTGTGATGGCCATTCCCTTGGCCTGGAGTGTTGTTTCCCCAGATGTGCACGTGGTCTGTACTCTCATTTACTTCAAATCTTCACTCTAAATTTGACTTTTCCCTGACCTCCCCTCTCCATCTAAAATTTCAACCTCTTTCCTCTCACTGTTTTGTAGCCCCATCCCCTGCTTTGGTTCCTCTCTGGCACTTACAACTCTGTATAATGTATTACTTACTTACTACTGTCTGCCCTCTATACATGCATACTAGAATGTACCCCTAGAAACTAAGTAGTAAAGTTTTCTATTGGCTGGACTTTGGACAAGAGGAAACGTCAGGAACTGCCAGCTGCCCCTGCAGTGTTCACGCATGCATTCATTCATTCTATAGCTAGGTATGAAGTCCCACTACATGTCAGGCACTGCTCTGAGTACCGAGGAGAATCCAGCGAACAAAACCAAGATTCTTGTTCTCACTGAGCTTACATTCTAGTGGGGTAGAACACTCAAAAATGTGAAAAAAATAATAATTAAATTATGTAAAATGTTAGCTAGTGATAAGTGCTATGAAAAAAAAATAGGGGAAGGAAAGAAGAGTCGGGATTTGAGAGAGAGTATTTTACAAATTTAAATGACATAGCCTTAGTAGGCCACCTTATGAAGCCACAATTGGGAACGAGGAAGGTACCAGAAAGTTGAAATTTCATGGATAATCCAAATGAGAAAGGGGTCTGAGAGAATAGTGCAGAGAGTGGTTAATTATTTATTTATCTTACTTAATTATTTATCTCTTACTTAGTAATGTTCCTAATAATTCTTTGAACTAAGGGTCAGGGCTGTCTCAGTTTTTCGAAGCCTAATAACTAAGAAAAGTAGCAGAATATGTATGTCTGTCTAGAGATTCAGAATGGCAAACCTGTGTGTGTTAAGCATTTGAAATATACCTTGTGGGCTACAACTGATCCTCAGAATAAGATATAAAAGGAAAACAGTTACATCCCTATTTATAGAAGGGTTTTAAATTGTCGTTATTTATAGAAAATGAACATATACCTAGGAAAAACAAAGCATCTACAAAAAACTCAACTTCTGTAACTAACGAGATTTCAGTCAAGAATCAAAAACCTGCCCGACTGGCGTGACTCAGTGGGTTGGGCGTCACCACACCAACTGAAAGCAGGCCAGGTCCCCAGCTGGAGGAGGCCTGCGAGAGACAACCACTCAATGTTTCTCTCCCTCGGCTTCTCCCTCTCTTTCCCTCTTTCTAAAAGTAAATAAATAAAATCTTTTTTAAAACAAGGAATAAAAAATCAATTACATTTTTCCCAGGTCATTTAAATATAACAGAACACTCAAATAAGTGTGAGTCTCCCTTTTCTCTTGAATCCCCACCAAAAATAAACTTCAAATACATGAAAGCGCAACAAGGGCCAAGAACACCCAAGAGAAGACCACAGTGGATAAAAGAGGCCAATAAAATTTTAGAAGCTGAAAAGCAGATTAATGAACAGTGACTGACTAGGTCTGGAGAAATCTGAAAACTCAATGTCCATGATGGGGGTGGGGAGAAGATAGAGGCCAAGAAATTAAAAAGAAGTAAGCCAAATCACTCACCACAGCTGCGGAAGGGTTAGGAATTGTGCTATGAAATGGATTGCGATAGCGCCCAAAGTGTGAAAACTGGAGGAGTCTTTGCAAAACCTATGCAAAGACGCTTTGGACCACAAAGTTACACATTCTTCCCATGGAGCCTGCAACTACCCATCTTCACCACAGCAGAAGACAGGCTGTTTTTCTCAGGACAGGTTGAACCAGAGCTGTGGACTTAAGGGAACTGGGCACAGCAGAGGGAAGGGGCCTGATTATGTGACAAAATCCTCTAACGTGGAACACGAAGATAAGAACAAACAAAGAGAAAAATAAGGTCAAAGGAAACAGAAAATGCAGGGAGCAGAAGAAATTCTCATGAAGCAAGAACAGGGTAGTTTAAGAAGGGAAAATTAAAGAACAAGGTGATAGGGGAAACCTAGAAATTCCATAAAATGTCTGCAAGTTAAATCTAAAAAAATATTGTAGATATTGGAGCAAGAAGACAAAGGAAAATAAGATAGAAAAGATTTGGGAAAATAGTGAATTAGTCCAGGAGGTAGAAACTCCAAAGACAAGAGGTCCTAAAAGAGAGAAAAGAGAAGAGGAAGTTATTTTTAAAATTAAACAGTGAATTTCTGGAACTGAAGAATACAAATTTCTAAATTAAAAGATACCACAAAAAGCAGAAAGGCCTATTCAGAGCATACTATTGTGAAATGTCAGAACACCAGAAATAAAGGGAAGACTGAAAAGCTTTCAGAGATGAAAAGCATGTCACATGCTAAGAATTTGAAACCAGAATGGCATTGGACTTTCCACCAGCAACACCAGAAGCTCCAAGGTAATTGAGCAATGCCTTCAAAATTCTGAAGAGAAATGATTTAAACCTAGATTTCTATACCCAGTGATATTATCAACGATTCATGAGGGTAAAGCAATATTCTCACACTTACAACCTCTCAATATGCACTTACCATGCTTTCTTTTTCAAAAGCTAATGAGGATGTCTCCTCCAAAATGGAGAGTGAACAGAGAAAAACGGTATTCAGGAAACAGGTGGTTCGATTCAGGGGAACGTCCAGGAGAAGCTACAGAATGATAGTGGGGGAAGGTCCAGGACGGCAGGTAGCCTGGATGGAGCTAGTCCAGACTGTAGACAGGTATGGAAGGCCCTGCAGAGATATCTTCAAGAAAAATGTGAAATTGATAAATAACGCAATGTATCAAAACATACTGAAAGGAATTTTACACCTTTGGTAGGCGGTGTAGAGATTACGTAAGAGAAAAAAAATTTTAAAAGCAAACTAACAAAGTGAGATTATTATCAATTCTAGGGGAAAAAATCTTCTTTTAAAGGAAAGGAATTGTGAATAATATTTATAGCACTAAAATAATGGAAGCACAATATTTATTAAACTAACAATTGTGTAACCACTATTCTGGGATGATGGAAAAGGTAAAGATTGTGCATATGTTTTCAAGTGAGTAACGTGTGTGTGTGTTTCTATGTGGCTGGGGGAGAAACTGAAAGGAGATGCACTGTTATATTACATAGCTGCAAGTCATAGATAATTGTGTGAATTTGAAAAACTCAATAAATAGTTATGTGTGTATTATTATTTAAGACTAGGAAGGTAACTACCAGAAGAAACAGTTAAATGGGTTGGAGGTAGTGGCTTCTAGGGGTGGTAATCGGGGTGTCAGTGTTAGGGCAGAAGACTACTGTTTTTCATTAAAAGCCTTATTTTATTTAAAAAATAGCAAATGCCTAGTATATAATAGATGGTCCAAATACAGTAGCCACCATTTTTTTTTGAAATCAGTAATCAGTAACTTCCTTATATGTAGAGAAAAATGGTCAGTTATTTTCCTTCAAGAATGAAAAATCTCATATTAATTGCAAATGGTTACACAATATCTACTAATTATTTTAACAAGAAATGTGTGGGATCTATGAAGAAAAATTAAAAACTCATGGAGAAATAATACAAACCCAAATAAATGGAGAGATATGTCTCATTCCAACATGAGAAGCAAAGATGCCAGTTCATCTCAAATAACTACTAGATTGAATGGAAATCCCATCAAAATACCAGTAATTTTTCGGTTGGTTTTTGGTAATTTGATAATAATTACTCTAAAGTTAACCTGAAAGAATAATGGGCAAAATCAATTAAGAACATACTGAAAAGGAATGTGAGGACATAACTTTTCAACATTAAACAATATAAACTTCCAATAATTAAAAGCAACTTTCCAGTGCAAGAGTTGGCAGATTAATGGACAGAAAAAAACTCCCAAACAGAACCTCATGCATATGATAAAGAAACGATCCTGAGGAACCACAGCAGAGAGGTAAAGAGTATGGCTTTAGAGAGGCCGGAACACTGGATACAAACCTGACTCCGCCCCCTCCTAGCTGTGTAACCTTGTGCAAGTTGTTTAGCCACTCTGTGCCTCAGTTTCCTCATCTCAAAAATAAGAATAATAAAAGAAATTAGGGGTGGGGTGGAGGGATGGGGAGAGAATGCAGACAACTGTAATTGAACAACAATAAAAAAAATAAAAATAAAAAAAACCCGGAGCCTGGCTGTAGCAGATGCTCTGAAGTATTTGTGGTTGTGGTGCTCACTATCACAAGTCATCTGGGCCAGCTGCCTGGGTGGGTCACCTGTGCATTTACACAGGGCCCTGCTCTTAGAAAGGCCCCAGGTAGTGGTTATAGGCTCTGGTGTTACTGTATTAAAATTCTTAAGATGTTTTCAACAAGGAGTCCTGCATTTTCATTTTGCACTGGGCCTGGTAATTTATATAGTGAGTCAATGAGGAAAAGGATGAATTATTCAACAAATCAACCCCAGTGTGTAGGGAAAGGGGCAGGTTCGAGTTAGGTCCTCATTTAACACCACGTGGCATACTAACCACCTAACTACAGTTGAAATGAAATCTCCATGTTCTGAATTTAAATGGAATACCTGTTTAAACACATGATGAATTCTGTCTTTAAAAATTAATAATAAATATATTCAAGTATTACCCACTAAATAGGCCTACAAACAAGCATCCAATAGCAAAAAGCCCTCCTAGCACCTGGATATGGTCTTCTAATACCATTTTCCACCAAAAAGAGTTGGGTTCTTTGTAGAAATGGCTAATTCGGGGTCTTGCACAGGAGATGTACAAGATGAGCCTTGTCAGGAGGCTTGAACAGGAAATACTTACTATACGTGAACATCTTTTCATACCTGAAAGCAAGGAAGTTAGCAAAGACTCTGTGGACATGTCGGCTAGGAGAGGTTGCCAGTGGCCCAAAGTGGGACAATTTGAGCACCAGTAAGAATGAGAACCACAATAGATAGAAACCTGACACATACGTTTAAATGCATGATCCGTAGTGGTTCGCTTAGAAGAGAAAACTTGATGGTCATCTGAAAGAACCAACAGTACTTTGAAAGCTGGCAAATACAGACCAAAAAATCAAACATTTATTCTACCATTATTATATGAAATGAACCTCCACATAAACAAATAGTTGAAAAGAGAAAGTTTCCCTTTGTAGAATTCCAGCTAATAAACAAAGAAGAAAAAATTCAAATACATTTTGCAACCCCTATGACCTAGTGAATCTAACCAGTGATCGTCAGTGACTGCAAATATCACAAAAAGAAAGTAATCATGCATGAAATGCCATGTGATGGAAGTAAAACACTACTTAAATCTGATCAAGCACTACTTAAATCCGATCAATTTATAACTAATACAAGGAACACAAGAATATGTTAAACACCATTTTGGGGTTGTAATCCCAGACTATGGGAAACTTTGCTGGACAAATGACCCAGTTTCTTCAACTAATAAACTGCAAGGAAAACTAGGGAGATGAAACTTATAGTTTCGATGAAAGAGACAACAACCAATTGTAATGTATGGACCTTATTTGATTCCTGATTCAAGCTTCCTTTAAAATAAATGAGACAATCAGAGAAATTGGAACATTTACTAGGGTTTTTTTTTAATGACATTAAAGAGCTATTGTTAAGTATTTCTGGCTGTGACAGTGGTGTCACATATTTTAAATCTCTTACCTTTTAGAGATACATGTGGAAATGTTTACAGATATTATGAGATAATGCCTATGATTTGCTTCAGGTCGTTTTGAGGGTGGGGAAAAAGTAAATGGGCATATAGATGGAAAAGGATTGCTGTGAGTTACAACAGGAAGATGGGTATATGGGTGTTTACTATTTTTGTGTTTAATTTTTTCCATTGATAGTCTGAAAAATATATTTGGGGGGAGCTTACTTGTAAAAAGATGTTTAAACTATGCAGACTATATGGGGGAATATCTAACTGATGTGAATGATCAATGACTTTTAAAGCATAAAATAAATAACATTCTAAAAATAAAGACTGCTACTTTAACCAAAATAAAAACTAAAAATGGGTGTGTGCTTCAAAAAATTCTCAAAATTAAAAGATAAACACTGTAAGAAAACTACAATTTATGAGAAATAAAAGGTTAAAATGCTCAATATATAAGGGAGTTAATAAGAATAGCCTAACATATTGTGCCTATAATGTACTAGCCACTGTTATGAGCACTTTACAAAAACCATTGATGTTCTTATAAAAAGGAAAAAGTATCAATATTCCATGGTCTAATAGGTAATTCATAGAAAAAGTTCAGAGAATCCTAAACAAATATATATATTTAACTTCACAATAATCAAATAACTGCAATTTGAATAGTGCTAAGATTTTAGCCTATCAAAATAGTAAAGACTATTGTTGTGAGTGACCAGTGCTTGTTACTGGTGGTGCAGTGGAATGGCCAACTTCTTACATAGCTAGTAGGAGCTTAAGTTGGAAGGATCTTTCTGGAGAGCAATTCAGCAATATTAATTAGTCTAAAATCATTTATACCTATGACCCTATCAGTGTGCTTTCAGGAATGTATGGCATTAACATGATTATAGATGCGTATGAAGATGTATGTATGTACTAAGCAGTTTGTCAGATTTCTGTTTGTAATAAAAAAAAATTGGAAGCAACCTAAAGTCCAAAAGGAAAAAAAAAAAGAAACATTTAAATAAATAATAGAACATCAATACCTTAGAATCTTAGGGAACCATTAAAGTTGTATTTTCAAATGGAAAATAACCCATCGACAGGTAAATGGATACATTAATTGTGGAGTATCCATGTAATTGAATATTAGTCAGGAACAACAAAAACAATGAATGACCGAGTAACATGAATGAATCCCAAAACATTATGCAGAAAAAAAAGTCAGACAAAAAGAGGAGAATATAATGTTTGAATTCATCTGTATGGAATTCTAGAACAGGTAAAACTATCTGTGACCCGAGATGTCAAATGACTGGTTGCCTCTGCGGCAAGTCCAGGGATGACTCATGACTTAGGAGAGTCACGAAGTAGCTTTCTGAGAGATGGAGATATTCCATGTTGTGATGGGTGCGCATTAGCCCCATGCATCCTTTTGTCAAACCCATCTCCCTCTATCTACTTAACGTCTGCTCAGGCTTTATGGAAGATCTTGCCTTTGATTCAATGTAAATTAGACATCAAAATTCATATTTCCAAGATTTAATAAAATAGGAAATTATTCAACTTATAGACTTAATTGGAAAACAGAACAATGATACAAATCTGCATATAGAGTATGGTCCTAATTGTAAAAAAGAAAATACATGAATATATAGAGAGATACACAGAAATGACAAAGACGTATTCCAATGAACAGGCACAAATTTCATCATTAGAAAATGCAGTAAATATTCTTGAAACCTCTCTTTATACAAAATTCCTTTTTCTCTTTACATTCTAGCTTTGGACTTCCTGCAGTTCCTCAAATACAAACCCTGAATTTCCTATGCCTCTGATGACCTCCTTCTTCCCTCTAGCTATTGAATTCCTATTCAGCCTTCAGCACTCATGTCAATCTTGACCTCATAGAAGCTTCCTACTGCTGGGACAAACACATTTTACACTTCTCTTTCATGGCACTTGTTAACCTAGAGATAAAAGGCCAAACTGAGAGGCAATAGCATTTATCTGAGATCCAAAAGAATAGCTATTCAGGAAGCATTAATTCGGGCAGAACCCCAAGTAGTGTTTGGATTAGGAGGTAAAGGCAACCAGTTGTGAGAAAGAGGAGGGGAATAATTACGTCAGTAGAAGGAAGGAATTTCTCTAGATACAGATGAGCTAACATCGTGATGCTAATTCTAAAGAATGTTTTTAATTTTCAATCTGGCAGTCATAGTATCTGCCTTCTTATCTTTTCAAACAGTTGTGTGGGTTACAATGGTCCTTTGGGTCAGTCCAAAGGTTATCTCGCCCAGGTTTAATACTCCAGAGGTGTGAGGGGTAAGATGTGTAAAGGCAATTAATTCCTCTGGGATGGTGGCTGTGACTCCATTTTAAAGTGCATCCATGTATTTCATTTTTTACACTTAACAATTGTAATTTTTCATTTCTTTATGTGTACTTTGAGTTAGCCACCTCAAGTTTAAGGGCACTGTCCTCTAGACTGCCAAGTCTGCCTAAGACTTCTTATACCAACTGCAAATTCCGGGGGTTTCCAAAATCACCTTCAGTTTCAATAATTTGCTAGAGAAACTCACAACTCAACTGAACCCTATTATATTCGTGGTTTCATTTATTACACTGAAAGAATACTAATTAGAATCAGCAAACGTTGGAAAAGACACATAGGGCTGAATCTGGGCAGTTTCCAAGTGTGAAGCTTCCAAATGTTGTCCTTAGGAGGTGCATTACCCTCCTGTGTTAGCAGAGAATGGCACCAGGTATTAGACCTCGGTCCTTGAGTTCAGCTAAGAAAAGAATTCAGAGCCAAGAAATTCAAATACAAGCGAAAGTTTTTTCAGAAAGTCACAGAGGTAGAAGAAATAAGTTACAGAGACAAAAGAGGGGCCCTTGGAGCTTAGGAGAAAGAGAGCAAATGTATGGGACTTGGAAGAAAGGGGGAGGAAGGCACAGGTGTGCTCTAGAGAGAAGAGCATGTTCAGGAAACAAGGGGGTGGGTTAGGTGTGGGTTATGAGAGAGAGGGAGGGAGGGGGAGGAAAGAGAGACAGAGAAGACAGGTTGAGTCCTTTGTCTTTGGGATTTTTACCTGAAGATCTCAGGGGAGGATCTCAATAGACTATTCATCAGCTTTCCAGGTGTGTCTCTTCAGGGTAATGGTCCCCACTGACTGGTCAGTACCAGGGCAGGGGTCATTAGTCATCATAGCTGGTCCTGATGTCAGCCATGGCCTTGCCCCACCTGGCCTTGCTGCTTTTCTGGGCCTGGAGCTGAAACATAACTGAGGCCTAGATGTTATCTGTAGTTTGGCCAAAACTCTGCCTCTGTGGCCAACAGACCCAAGGCTTTGTTCTTAAGGTTATTTGATGTGAGTCAGAACCTCATTGGCCTGAAGGCTTAGTGCTTAAGGAAGTGGCTGTGTAAGGACTTGTATGGGAGTCTGTGTGACTATTCTCTGGCTCCCTTGTTCCTCCTCTAAGCGGTTCTACCACATGACTAATGACATGCCAGGGGAGAGAAGGTCAGGGGAGGGCCCTAACCACATGACTAGCGATATGAAAAGCCAGGGGTTCTAAACCACATGACCAGTGATATACTAGGTGAAGAAAGGTCACCCCAGGGGCTGGGGGAGGAGGTCCCACCCCAGTTTTGCCCATCGGTAGGTGCCTGGGCCTTCTGCCCTAGTAACCTTCACCTGGCCTATCATTCCTACTCAGCTCATGGCTGCCTAACTGCCTGCTACACTAGCATTTGTGTGTTACAATCTGCATGAGGTGTTGTCCATCCAGGAAGGTCCCCTGAGCTTAGGTGTCCAAAGTTTTTATTGAGGGTTTATTACATAGGCATGACTGACCGATTGGTTGATTGATTGCCTATATAGTTGAACTCAGGCTCTAAATCTTTCTGGCTACTTAGTACTATCATTCCTGCCCTGAGAAACCCCTTAGCATAAACTATCAAGTGCTCTGAGCGGCTCACCATGAATGACAAGACACTCCTACTGAGGAATTTCCAAGGATTTAGGATTGCCTCCCAGGAACTAATGTGGAATTATGGGGAGCCTGCAGGGCAGGCCTCTCTTTGAGCAGGGGAGATTCTTATTTCACAGAATGGTGATGTAAATAATATCCCCCACCCCACTCTCACTTCCAAAAAGCTGGCATCACATCTGGGTTTGCTTTCAGTTTCACCCCATCACCTAACATAGCGGCTGGAAAATGTTGAGAGTCTGCATAATATAGTACAGTAAGTACCCTTGAACAATGTGGGGTTAGGAGTGCTGACCATGCAGTTGGAAATCCAGGTATAACTGACTCTCCAAAAACTTAACTTCTAATATGTTGACTCAAAGCCTTACCAGTGACATGAGCAACCGATTAACACATTTTTGTATATGTATTATTTTATATGCATTCATGACATACCTAAATTTTTCTTAATTTTTCTAGGTTATGCAGTTTGTTTTTTCAAATTGTCGCAAATCTCCAAAAAATTTTCGAAATTATTTGTAGAAAAAATCTTAGTATAAATGGACCTGTGCAGTTCACTCATGTTGTTCAAGGGTCGACTGTAGTTTATAACATGAAATTGGCAGAGTCTGAGTTTGAATCTTGTTCTTCTTTTCACTAATTGGGTTGACCCTGGATGGGATATTTACCTCTCACTGCCTAACTGTCCTCATCTGTGAATTAGGGATAATGATAATGCCTGTCTCAGAAAGTTGCAATGAAGATTAAATAAATAAACATGAATTAAGTTCCCAGAATAGTGCATAGTACAGAGTAAAAGCTAGATCAATGTTTAATATTATTAAATGCTCAATAAGTAATTTCTGATTGAATAAGTGTCTGGCAAAGGAGAAATACATAGTAAATATTCATGATTTATAAAATTCATGATTTTCTTTTTTAGATTTTCCTATTTTTCTTTTAATATAATACCACGTGTATCAATATGCCATCAATATGCCTGACTTTCAGCTCTCGAACCTAATAGTATTCTAAAGATCATAGCTCAATAATATGCTTTAAAAAAGTACAAAAAATATTTCAGTGTTTTTGTCCCTCAACCATAAAGTGAGGAGTTGAATTAGATAGGGTTCAAGGTGACTTCCAACTCCAACAAAATGTTATTTGTCCTTAGGAAACAAACTAAATATAACAACAGAGAAGACCATTTTACATGGAGACATGAAACCTTTGAATGTGTAAGTTTCTATTGAAAACAAAAGAACAAAGAATAAATTCAGTTAATTACCAGAATTCATCTTTGATACGTGAAAAAAATAGATTTGAGTTGTGGCAATGAATTTTTATTAGTTTGATGGAATTCGACTCCCTGGCAAACCACTCACAAAGGTCATGTAAAATTTATTTTAATCTGTGAGAAACAGCTTGTTTTATCTTGTCACTTAGGCTGGTTCAATGTGAGTATCTGGAAGGTGATTGACAACAGAATCCGTAATGTCTCCAAACAAAGAGATTAAACACTTTCAAATAATACTATTAGAAATTAGAAAAAGAACCAACTTGTTAGAACATTCATTTTAGTTACAATGTAATGCATAAACATTTAAATACAATCTCCAAAAGTTTTGAAATTGATTTTTTATTCTAAGCAATTATATTATTTAATAATAAAATGTAAATATGTCCCACCACTCTTCTTGCTGTTTATTTTCCAAAGGTAGCAAATGTTAACAATGTGTTCCTCATATATTCTATGCATACACACACAACAGAAAATGTATATATGCCCGTTATTAAAAGTATTTGTAAAGTGCTACTTTTTCTTGCCATTTTAGTGTTACCACAAGCAGTCACCCAGTTTGAAGAATTGGTTGGTATGGCGGAGGCCGTGCTTAAGGGTAGAGGAGCCATGGTCACGTCTGCATCCACCCTCTGGAGAGCAACAAACAACTCCTCACCAGATTCGTTTGCCTCCATGTGCAGTAACTCTAATTCTAATTCTAATTCCAGTTCACCAATTTCCTTGAGAGCTGAAGAAGAGCATCATACCGATGAGAAACAGGTCAGTGGGAATACCTGCCCTGTCTTTTTCTGGGATATAGATAAATATGAAAATTAAAATAAGAGCACATAATAACCATTGGTTTATCAGATACCTTTAGGAAACTTTAGGTCATAATCATAACATTCCAATTGCATGAAACAATTTTTTACGATAAATCTAATATTTGTGAAACGAATATCCAGTTTAGAAAACTAAAGTCAAATTGTGGACAGTGATTAAGTTTTTAAACTAGAAAATTCTTAATCCAGTGACAGAAGGAAAGCTTTGCACTTGAAATTATGTCATTGAGAGAGGGTCAATTTCATCCTCTGCGTGCTGTCTGGACAAAATTCTTTTTCTACTTTCTCAATTTCTTTTCATGAAGAAACAAGCTAAGAGGACAAGAGTTTTATTAGAATTAGGTATCATCATTGGAAAATATGACTTCACAAGCAATAATTAAATATAAAAAATCTAGCATTCAGAATATTTGAATCTTAGTGTATTAGATTTCTTTTTCTGTATAACAGATTACCACAAAATTAGTAATTTGTAATAATACAAATTTATCATCTCAGAGTTCTCTAGGTCAGAAGTGTGGTGACATCAAGCTGTTGTCGGGTGCCCTCCTTTCTGGAGGCCCAATGGAAGAATCTGTTTCCGGTTCATTTGGGTTGTTGCAGAATTCAGTTTCTGTGGTTGTAGGCACTGAGTTCCAATTTCCTTGCTGACTGGAAACTGAAAGCCATGCCTGCTTCTACAGGCAACCACATTCCTTGCTTTGAGGCCCACTTCCACCGCCCTCACAGCCAGCCATGGCGAGCGAAGTCCCTCCTTCGAATCTCTGCTCCTTCCTGTCTCACTTCCTGACCCATTCTTTGTCCTCCCTCTTCTGCATGTGAGGGCTCCTATAATGAGATGGGGCCCACCTGGATAATACAGGATAATCTTCCAATCTCATAACTTTAATCATGCCTACAAAGGTGTTTTTCCCATATAAGTAACATATTCACCGGTTCCAGGGCATAGGGTGTGGATATCTCCAGTGGGCCATTACTCTGCCCACCAGACACAGTTGAAGCACCAAATCTAGATTCCATAACAAGTTTTGTATATAGTCTGGAACAAACACCTCATAAATATTGGGAGTTATATCAAAGGTAATATTTAACTCTAACGCCTGAAATACAAAGTATATACTAAAAGTATAATACACCACCTTAAAGAATGTTGATTTTGTTTTCTGGTATGCCTTAATGAGTAATACATTTCCCCAAATATCACTTACTTTTTCTTTTCCCAATTTCATTTATCTTTTTATTTTTTAGTTCAAGATTGAAAAATGGCAGATTGCCCGTTGTAACAAGAGCAAGCCTCAGAAGTTTATTAATGATTTAATGCAAGTGCTTTACACAAACGAGTACATGGCCACGCACAGCCTGACGGGCGCAAAATCCTCTACTTCAAGGGAGAAAGCTGTCAAGCCCGCTATGAATCAGAATGAAGTTCAAGAAATTATAGGTAATAACATGACTGTATTACATTGTCACATGAATTTGAAATTATTTTACCCTTCAAGGTTAACTTATTCTTTGATGATTTTTTTCTTCTAATTTATTTTTTCTTTGAAAGAAGGAACCACAGGATAGTCTAAACCCTATTAAATATGAAACATTTTGTAGAAAAATTTTACATTAAAAGTAGATATTAAACTAAAACTAAATTTTATATCACTGAAATACTTGTCTTCATAAAATTCATAGCTTTAGAAAAGTAAATTTAATTTTTAAAATCCTTTCAACCATAATTTCAGTAACAATTTATAGCTTATTTTGTCTTTTTTATCATGGTTCTATTTCTTGTTTTTTATTCTAGAAAAACAGAGGTTAATTTGACTCCTATTTATAATTTTTAAGTTAATAAATGTCTTCAAATGTAATAATTTAGATTTCTGTATAAGTTTTTTGCAAATATCCAACAAATTTTGGGAATCACAGAATGCCAGATCTCTATATTTCAATGGCATGTAATTTCTTACTTGGAAAAAGGTCAGTTGGGCTCTAGTTGTGCCAACTGATGTTGGGATGGATAAAATTAAATTCCTAACCTTTTGGAGAAAGGAGACAGAGTTCAGAGCAAGTAGCAAAGTGAAAGTTGAGTGGTACCACAGGAAGACAAATACGTATGTTCTAAATGTATAACGTAGACCTTTGTTATCTCTTGCTTTGCTTTGTAAAACCTGCCTATATGTTCATCTACTTAAATGTTTCATGGGTGTTTGGGCTGCTTTTGCAAAATGGGGCAAAATTATAAGGTGGGTTGCTTCATGTCTTATCTCAGTTTATACCATAAGAAGCAAAGGCCTCGTCAAGTGTTTGTGTTACTGCGGTTTTTACAGGAGTCACCAAGCAGCTATTTCCCAACACCGATGACGTCTCCATCAGAAGAATGATAGGGCAAAAGCTGAACAACTGCACCAAGAAGCCAAATTTAAGCAAAAATATGAACTCTCAGGATATTAAGTAGATCCTTTTGGTACGTACTTTAAATCTTCACAATCCATTTAACGTAGCAAGAAGAGGTAAGGACTTTTATCCTTGGAGAAGCATGTTCCAAACACTGTACTACAGAATACTGGTGGTCTGTGAAATGCTGGTATTCCTGGGGGTGAGGGTGGGGACAGGAACGGGAATATAAACTTGGGAACAATGAGTTTAATTATACAGATTTTCTTTTCCTAGAACCTCAGATATTTTGATACCCTTTAATCTGCTCAAGTGCACCAGAAATCTCTACAAAGAGGCTATGTAGTATGTAGTATTGTCCAAATGTGTTTTTCTGAAGAACTTTTTTTCCTTCACAGAAAATGTGTTAAGGTGTGGGTAGCAGTAGAAAGGAGCCAAAGGAGGAACACGGGACAGTTTAGGAAGTGTTTCTCCAGAACAGAGGTGATGTGTGCCCTCGGGGAAAATCTGTGGGACATCAATGGGACTGAAGTCACAACCCTAAAACAATGATTTGACCTGTGCACAAACTCCTGGCTGGGGTATTGACGGGTTTCCTCCACCATCCCCCATTCTGCTCCTCATTGTCTTTAGATCTTTAAATGAGTTGTTATAGTTTGTTGGTTTGATAAAGATTTTTACGAAGATGTTTGTACTATGCTAGGAAAAAGAATTGTTTCTTTTTAGTGAGTTGTGAGGGAGATGCACTTTAGACTCAGGCCCTGCCCTAGATACAAGTGTGAAGTGGGGCTTCACGTTGGCTTTAGCAACCCAAAGTCCTGGCTGTTCCACTTGTGCTCACCCTTCCTCTCCGTTATTTTGATGGGAAATATGTGAAAAATATGCATTATTGTGTTATTAATATTTTAATTCATAAATAGAGGTATTTAGTAAACACATGGAGGCAGGTTTTTGTTCATTTTGCTCCTACTTTGCCTGTTCTCCACCTAACTCTAGCTGCCACTGAGACCATTTTGTCTTTTTTTCTGTATCCATGAATTCTTTCTCTTTTTTGCTTTATCCTTCCACACCCCCAACTTTCCCCCGATTCCCGACCCAGAGCCGTCAGCCTGCTCTCTATCTATGAGTCCGTCTCTGTTTTCCTTCTGACCATGTTTTAAATGGAGCGTGGAACTGCAGTGATTGCAGTAATGCAACCGACCCGCCCTGCGCCCGTTGCTGACCACCACCCCACCCTCCTTGAGGGTCCCTTACTGTTTTGCTATACAAGTAAGGCTACTGATGAGGGGCAGTAACAGTCTTTCTTCTTTCAAAACAAACAGAACTACTTACCACAACTTCAGGGATCCATTCTCTTGGCTCATGTATATGGGTAGACTGACTTGAAGATTGATAAAAGATAAGGATATCTAGTCCCCAAGTGATTAAAAAGTTCAGTAGACTGTGAATTTCATGACTTCTCAGTTAGTAGTAATTGCTTAAATGAGCTCTTGGAGCATAAATAACACTTTGACATGGTGTTGCCCTGTCTCTTTGGTGTATAATGGCCAAGTTCCCTCTCTAACTGCCGCACAACCAGACACACAAGTCATAGAGCTATCTTTGGTAGCACATTGTTGTATTTCAGAGCCTCTCAAAGCATATCAGTCATCTAACTCCTGCCTTTTTAATGCCTCAGACTGCCAAGGGTAAACACAAAACTCATCTCCGACAAGATCAGTCAGCAGAGTGTTGAAGGAATTGAAGTTAAAGATTTTTGTATCAGTTTTGCTTGTACTTGCCAATAGTATAGTGTGATTAAATCACCTGGATGTGGCCTTGATTAAAATTCTTAAAAAGAACAAATCTTTTGCTATGGACACAACATGTTCCAGTGCCTTCTGAGCCTCAGCCTTTTTTGCCAAGTTGCTTGTGAAAGAAATGGGTGTATCTTGAATCAGAAGCAGAGATTAACAAGGTGTCAGAAGTAAATATGTTCTGAATGGAAAAAAGTTTGTTTTAATTGACAGGCATCTTTCACTTGAAGGCTAGCAAAAGCAAAATTATTTCAAAAGGTCTGAGAAAATAATAAGCTAGGAAGCACAGAAAATACCCTAAGAATTTATCCATGCTTGAAGTAGTAGTCAGACATAGCACCATCTAGTGGTCATTGGAACCCAAAAAGTGACTATACTTTTTTAGGCAAACCATGCCTCCTGCTCAGCCCCTGTCCCCCCAAAGTATTATTTGGAAAAAAAACTTTCCTTGCATTACTATTAGCAGGTGATATGTTGTAAAATCATAAATACTTACATGAATTCTTATTCTTTCAAAAAGCCTAGCATCCCCCACTGATGTGCTCTGTGGCTGACTGTGCCCCCCACGCAGTACTGAGTTCAAGGTTGCCACTGGTCATTTAGATCTGAAAGGACAGCCATCTCCCAGCTGAGACTCATTTCTTTGAGGATTAGTGCTACATTCCATCCTTCCTCCTTTTCCATCTATTCTCTCTCATTCCTCTGACTGCTGTTAGGCCAAAGTGAGAGGCAACAAGCATTTATTTGAGATCCCAAAGAATAGCTATTAGGAAAGCACTGATGCAGGCAGAAACCCAAATAGTGTTCTGATTAGAAGGGAAGGCAAGGATTATTTATGAGAAAGGGAAAGGAAACAATTACATGAATAGAAGGAATTTCTGTTGTTCAGAGAATCTAACACAGTGATGCTAATTCTAAAGAGTGGTTTTAATTTTTAGTCTGGTTGTCATAATACCTACTTTCTTATTATCTTTACATACAGTTGTGTGGGACACAGTGCTATTTTAGGCCCAGTCCAGAGGTTATCTTGCCCCATTTAACATTCCAAGGGTTTGAGAAGTGAGATGTGCAAAGGCCATTCCTCGGGGGTGGCAGCTCTGACTCCAGTTTAAAGTGGCTCCATTTATATTCTGTTTTCCAATGCCTTTAAGTTGCCGGCAGCTTGCCCGTTGCCAAGAGCTTGATGTTGCCAACCTTTCTGGCCTTTCTCCACTTTTTTTTTTTTTGCTTCTCTCTTATAGGAGCTGAAGAAAATTGCATTTATAAGAATAACAGAATATTAGAATACCACCTCTATAACATCCCACTAAGTGGTCAAGAAGCTTTCTCCAGAAATATCCAACACTGCCTCAGAATATATAATCTCTACCATGATATTACATATGTATATATTATAAGTTAAAGATTATCTATTATAGCAGTGCTGAAACAGGGTAGGAGGGCTTTTGTCTGCTGCCTCTCAACCGGGGGATTTTTGAAAATGTCTAGTCACTTTGGTTGTTACAACTGGGTGATACTACTGACATCTAGTGGACAAAAGCCAGGGATGCTGCTATATATCCTCCAATGTATAGGGACCACAAAGAATTACCCGGCCCAGAATACCAACTGTGCCAAGGGTGAAAAATCCTAGTCTAAAGTGTTTTACTTATTTTAGAGATAATGAAACTAAAGCCTAAAGTGGCAAAATGAACTGACAGGGTCCTACCATTAGTGACTATTGGAGAGCCAACACTAGCATAGTTTTCATATTTCTTTTTTTTTGGGGGGGGGGCACTTCACAAAAAGAAATTTACTGAAATCCGCAGAAAAAATAAATTATAGAAACCATACACAACATGGAAATGGCCACATTTGCAAAGTGGTAACCTTGATTAACGACTAGCCATAGATACAAAATGGAATTTATCAGTCCCAAATCTCCTCATCTCTGCTGGAGGGGCCAGTGCAGTACAGGTTCAAATGCGTAAGACTTGGTTCCTGACTCTTAAGAGCTAGCCAAATAATCCCTTAGTTCCAGGCAAACACAAAATGACCCTTCTCAAATCATGGAGGGCTCTGTGTTTCATTTAGTACTAAAGAAGATTCCTTTGTACTCTGACCCTGACCTATCCCTGAAGTATCCTGGGTTCTGGAATTTCTAGGATTCTTCTAGTTCTCCTGGCTGCTGATGGACAAGTCAGACTGTGCTACCAGCACAGCAGCACCTCCTGGTCCGTGGACATAGCATTAGCTTCTCCCCTGGGAAAAGGGCAGGCTGAGCAGCCCACCACAAGGGCCTCCCGTGTGGCCAGAGATCTTTGGAGTGGACATCGGGCCTTGGGGTAGAAGGCCTGGCAGGCAAAGGTGCCACTCTGCAGCAGGTGGAATGCAGGTTGAGGCTTGGCCATGAGGAGCAAGTCAGAGAAGAAGAAGAACAATTAGGAGAGGATCCCCACAGGGAGGCACCACCAACTGGTTCCTACACCAGCCAGCCCTGGTGTAGGAACCAGCAACCTGAGGTCAGCCAGCCCCTTTGCCTGGCGTCCACTGAGCAGAACCTGGACACGCTGGAGGAGCTGGTCACTCTTCTGTTTCTGCCCAGTGGTGAGGACTTCCTGGGCAGTCTCGCTGTTTAACCAAGCAGCCCGTGTGGGCTACCAGTGCTCAGGGCAGTTGGGACTTGAGTTTTCCACCAAAGCAACAACAAGATTCTCACACTGCTGGAGACTCTGCAGAGCCAGAATGAGCAAGTCCTGGAGCTGGAGGCCTCCAAACTCAGGGTGGCCTTCCTGAAGCTGCACAAACTTCCAGACACATTTCCTTCCGCACAGCCGTCCAGGACCATTCTGCATTGGCAGCAAATTGAGCATAGAGGTCCAGGTGGGGGCAGAAGCCCTCCAGGCCCTGTCCCCAGTGCCCTCCTTCCCAGAAGGGAAGCAGCTCTTGATTTGCATATAAATGAGCTCCCAGGGCCCAAACAGGGTCTGGCGTTCTGGCAGTCACAGCATGCCCTTAGCTTTCAGAGTTCCCATGAAGTATGTGGTCACCAGCCCCAGCTGTTCCTGGCAGTGCTGCTAGGTCTCCCGCAGCTCCCAGGCAGTGTGGGAGCGTTTCTGCTCCCAGAGGGCAAGCTGCTCTTGCACCAGCCACCGAGCAGTGGGGCCGGACTCTCCATGACTGGCCAAAGGTAGTTGCCTGTAGTTCATCTAGACTGGTGTTTGATCAAACAATGGTACCACAGCCTAGCCAAGCTGACACATAAAATGAAATGCTTCAGGGCCAGGACGTCTGGTTTTGAAGCCTGCTCCACCTCTTAATAAATGCACAGCCTTTGGAAAGGCACTAGACCTCTCTGAATTTACCTAGCTCAGGAATGGATCCAGGATTTGTGGAACCTACAGCTTATAAAATGTGGACAATTCTCTTTAAGAAAAGAAACACGAAAATTATGAACACACAGTTTGTTACAACTGTATATATTAATTTTGAATAAATAAATCATGAAAACTACATAATGGTTAAAAGTTAACAAATGTCTCAAATATCCCATTATGTAGAGGAAATTACATATTGTTGTTAACATCTCTACAATACTTTTATTCTATTTTGGGAGGATCGCGTACGTGTGAGTTGCCTCTTCATTTGACAACAATTTTGTAAAGCCTTTTCCATAAAAAGAATAGAAAAATAATTTAGACTATCCTCTAGATAGAAACTTGCTTTTTTTTCCTTTTTGACAGTCTATAGAGGTTTGTTTTAAGTTCTCAACTCTATTAAAAGTGTGATTTTTAGGATTGTTGTCAAATTCAGGAAACCTCTATTGAGTTTCTTTGTACCTGAGCTATAAGATTTCAGGGCATTTCAAGTTTGCTGTGGAGTAAGTGCTCTTAAATATTCTTTGAATTGACCGTGTTCATAGCATTCCTAGAAGACACTGCAACCTGGAATGACCAGCAATAATGTAACTATACATGAACGAGATCGCAGAGCCAAAATATATCTCCCAGCCAGTCTTTAACAAAATCTCAGAAACACCCAGTGACACTGTCACAGGTTACAGTTCGAGGACAAACTATGAATGAGGGGCAGTTACAATGGAGAGAGACAATGGTCTTAACTGATTATGGCTGAAATACCTAATTTTGGCAAATTTAACATAAACATGTGAGGATATTATAGGGCCTCTTTCTTGCAAGGTCCCAATGCAAGTAAGTGGTATTCGCTTCATAGTAAATCTGCCTCTGACCAGCTTAGCTCATTTGACTTTCTTGAGTTTTAAAGAGGTAAAGCAGATTGGGGAAATTGCCTGATATTTAAGAATCAATAAATGTTACTAAAGAATGAAAAAAGAATTGTTGATAAATTTTTAAGATGGTTGATGGGTATGTGGGAATGGTTCATTTTACTCTGTGTGTTTGGAATTTTACCTATTGAAAAGTTTCTTAATAGAATCAAAATGTATGTTAAACATTTTAACTGTTATCTATACTGAAATTCTCTGAATAGATCACAAAAGAATTCATAAGTCACCTCAATAGTAATACCTCTTATTAACAATTTGTATTTTTAAGCAAAAATTTATACTGGACTCAAAAATAAATAATTCATACCGCTGTTAACATACTATAAGAATTCTAAAATGAATTTGCTTTGTTTCTTGAAATTTGTTTTCTATAGGCACTGTCAGTATCTGAAATAAAGCACCTCCAGTTTTCAATCTAACATTGGCTTTTGTTGGAGAATCTGCCCCCTGCTGGCAGTGAGCACAGACGCACGGCAGGGACAGGCTGTGACACATCTGTAACATCGATGGACTCTTCCAGTGGAGCAGCAAGCTTGCTGAAGAAGCTGCATGTAGATTCCACCCTAAATACCCACAATGCATCAAACTAGAGAATTTTTAGCAGTCAAATAAGCATGCGTTATGATTTCTTGCATTTTTCTATTCCCAAATGCTTCCTGTACAGCTCACTTAACACGATAGCCAAGTGCTGTACGTGTATCATTACCAGTCACTCTCCGTGTTAGTTTCCAGGTCTTTCGCATGAGCACACGTGTGGGACAGTGCGGTGACGTAATCAGTGTCCACGAGCAGCAGAGCAGCAAAGTCATCCTAAAGTCTGGTTATCATGTCTAACCAAGCAATAGGGTTTTAGCAATAAAATTCAGGATAATTCTGTTACTTAAAGTGTATCAAATAGAAATAAAAAATGAGAGCAGCAAAACCTTTTATTTTAAAATGAAACTATTTCATTGTAGTCATAAACAGGAAATAAACCCAAATTTAATTTTTGTGATTGTTTAAACAAGGAATCAACTTTCAGGGGAAAAAAACTTATGTTGGTTTACATGCTTTTAACTCCTTATTGCTCAAAATATAATTACAGATATGTAATGTAAAACATCAATATCATCTAAAACATTCTTTATCAGAGGTAATATTCTATATATTTGGTTATATTGTTACACTGCTTAGTTTTAACTGGTTTGTTTCCATAGCTTCAGAAGAAAAAACAATTAAACAAAATCGTATGGGATTGATAATCACACAAAAAGGAAAAATGCCATTTTGTAAATGAATGAAGCTAAAACACTCTTCATCAAGAAGCTTCTCCTTCGAGGTCAGGTGGTCACACGTGACGACTCTGCATCGCTGCACCAGGCTTCTTCAGCGCGCGGAGTTAGGTAGAACCTTGTAGAAAGGATACACATCACCGAAAGTTCAGTACTGTGGGCCCAGGGAACATTCCATAAATGTTGCTTGATACCAGTGTAGTTGTACAAAATGAATATTCTTAAGGAAATAACTTCTGTTAACATTTGCTACTTTTACTTAAATATAAATAAATACCATTGAAAGCATAAAAAGTATTTGCTTGTTTTTATTAATGTATAAAATCCAGGGGGTGGGGATCCCTTTCTATGCTCATGGCTTCTTTACCCACACATTAAGGCAATGTGACTCTGGCTTGTTTGTCCTCTAAAGAGCTCTGCTATGTAGAATATACACACAATACCCATAGTAAATGTTCATTCTCTGTAGGATATATATGCAAATGTTCAGGGTGCTTAATATTATACATGTTATTTCCTAAAAAAAAAAAACTTGTAATATAAGTTTTGCCAACTCAATATAAATAAAATTCACTTTGCAAAACACAGCTGTATTATTCAAATGACACGTCTATGGTTCTTCCTTAAAGTGTTTTCAGATAGCCCTGGCCAGACAGCTCAGTTGGTCAGAGCATTATCCCAATACATCAAGGTCATGGGTTTGATCCCCAGTGAGGGCACATTCGAGAATCAGCTGATGAATGTATCAATAAGTGGAACAAAAATCTTGATGTTTCTCTCTCTTCCTTCCTTTCTAATATCAACCAATACAAATTTTTAGAAAGTATTTTGAGATTGTTTATATTTTTATGGATGATAGAATGTATGTATTGTTTTTAATTCAGGTTCATATATTGGTTCTAAATTAGTTACAAGTTAAGAAGACTATTGAAACTGAATGGAGTACCCAGAAAGCAATTGATAGCCATATATGTGTAATGTACATATTATGTATTCAGATATATAAGAATTTAGAATATGATTAAAGTAGAACCTTTAATAACTAGGGAAAGGGATGCTTATTCAATAAGTGGTACAAAAACAACTGGTAAATGAAAATTAAGTTAAACCATATTTCTACTTTAAATCATATTTCATAAAGAATTACAGATTAATAAAAAGTAAAAATGGGACTAAGGTGAAAGGACTATTTTTATATTCTCTGAAGGGGAAAGCGTATCTAAGTCTATAGTAACTAGGGCAAAGTGTCAAAGGACATTTTACTAATGTGAGTTGTGCATGTCCGTGTGAGGTCTTCCTACACGTGTGACACCATAGTTTGTTAAGATTTTTCACCCCAGTGTATGGTCAGCATTTTCATCTGTTTTGTGACATTCTTCTTGTGAATATTTTTCATGCATTCATTAATTTTGCAGCTTTTCTTCACATTTTAAAAAATAAAATCTTGTACAGATTCTGGGCCTTAGCCTTTCTTGAACACATTTTTTTTTTAATGGTTCTGCAAATTGTTTTTTTCTTTTAACTTTGCAATGCACCATAAACATTTTTCCATGCAAAGATGAAAATCTACTGAAACACAGAGGGCTCCAGCTGGGTAATGAGAGTGGCACCTAAAGCAAAGTATTAGCATAAAGCCTTGGGCTGGTGAATGCCTGCCGGGGCACTACTCAAAAGGCCTTCCAAGCCCTTTTGTGGGGCCCTACTGCCACCCCTGAGTTCCCTGGGGCCCCTCTGGTGAAAGGGTCCTGTAAACTTTTTTGCATCCACATAACCCCCATCTACTCCCATTTCTGTCTGGTTTTCCTCATCTCATCCTCTGCCCTAGCGATCTCATCAAATTCTCTTATCATCTCTTCATTGCTCAAAGGCATATGGTATATGGCCTCTTAGCATTTCTGGAGGCACTGAACCAGCCCCTCGTTGGTTTTTTGGTTGGCTTTCCTGGTGCGTCAACCCCAGAGGGGTGCTTTCCTGCAGCCCTTGGTTTCATGGCTGGTTTTCCTTCTTTTGGTTTTCCCTCACTGGCTGGTTTTCCCTGGCTCTCCGACTTTCCCTCTACCACTGGCCGTCCCTCTTCTTTAGACTTTCCCTCCTTCTCTGTTTTTTTCCTCTCCTCTAGTACTTCCTCAGCTTCTGTCTCTCTCTTGTTTTCTCTTTCCCTCATTTTCTAACTTTTCCTTATCTTCTAGAGTATGCGCTACTTCTGGCTTTCCAGCATCCTGAGGCTGTTCTTTGTTTTCCATCGCCCCTCGATTTTCAGGCATTCCTTCATTTTCACTGAAGTTTTTCGATGTGGAAACATCCCCTCCTTTTCCTGTCCTGCTGAAATTCTGGACAGGTTCATCCTTTTCTAGCCCAGCCTAATGCTAAGAACAGATCTTAAAGAAACGGGGGCAACAATCAAGAGTTCGCAGATGGCTCAGGGTCCTACCACAGCGAAGGAGGGTGGGCACCCAGACTGGGCTCCACATTGGTGCCTGGGGGAACTCATTTTTTTAATGACATGATTTTTTCCTTGCCCAGCTATTTGCACAGGGGTTCATCGATGATGGGGGGCCAGAGCTCCTTTTCAGGCTTCAAACCTTTCAAAGGAACTCTCTTTCCTGTCATAGAGACTACTGGTTCAGGCCCGCATGGCTCCTCTGAGAAATTTTTAGTGTAGCTCTGCTGCCTCTGGTTCTCTGAACCAGGCTAAGTCTGGAAGGACTCCTGTCACCAGCCCTGCAGCAGCAGCAGTGGCAGCAGAGGGTAGAGTCCCCTGCCCTTCCAGATGAGCCCTTCACCTGCAGGAACTATGATTTTGCAGGATCTTTGTGAGATCTGCGGCTAGGAGCCCTCCAGATACTCTCTGTGTCTTTTCTCTGCATCCCAACCCTGTGACTCCTGCTGAAGCTTACCTCCCCCTCAGCTGCTAGATTTATAGGTTGTAGATTTCGCACCTCTGGATGTTTTTCCATTTCAGGATGTATACTTCTGCTGGTACTGTGTGATATTTGCCACTCATGAGGTGCCTTGGCATTCTCCTTGTATTTTCTTCCCAATTTTACTTCTTTTAGCTACTTTTGAAAGTCTTCGGATTCTGCTGATTCTATCAGTTGCTTATTTTTCTAAAAATAGCAGGCTAGGGTGTTTTGTTGTTGTTTTATTTCTCCTTGTTGTTTTATTTGATTTTTTAGGTAAGAAAAACATAAGTAGGGCTACCTGCATGTTCTTTCTGGGGAGTTACAGCCAGTGTTGCTGCTATAGCAACAAGGTCAGAGTTTTATTATAGTTTTTATATTCCTCAGTAAACACTTACATTTTTATATAGCTCCTGCACATTTTTAAAATCATTTTAATACCTAGGTATTTTATTTTTATTGTTGCTATATAATTGGTCATTGCTATATAGAAAAATTAATGTTTGACTTTCTTTTTAAAGCATGTAAATAGTTTACTCTATTTTTAAGCATTTACCTTACTCTTTTCTTTTTTTCTCTTGTTTTTTTCTAGCCAAAAGAAATTCTTCAAATAATGATAGTTTTGTCTCCCTTAAAATTTTTTTTTTGCTATTTTCTCTTTCTTATTTCATTGCATTGCTTACAATTTCCAAAAGAAGTTAAATAGTAGTGATAGTAGGCAAGTTCATTTTATTCCTCCGTTGGTCTCTCAGTATAACGAGGGATGAATGGTAGCTATCTCACTATTTACTAGTTTGCATTTCTCTATTTATGGGTGTTTAATGGGGCATTTGTATTACTTCTTTTACAAAAATATCTGTTCATGTCTCTCCTTGTTAAGTTGTTAACAGCCAGAAGAGATCGTGGACTCTATTTCCTCATTTTACAGATGTGGACCTTAATCCAGGAGACGTTAAGCACCTAGACTCTGCTTTTCCCAAACTTACTAGAAGGCCTGTACGTTAAACTGGCTACTGAGCCTGCCATTCTTGTCTATGAAACAGCAGAAGATGGCCTGAACTCCCGCATATTTTAAATATTTAAAAATTTTTATCTTCACCTGAGGACATTTTTTTTCTGTGCTTTTTTAGACAGAGAGGAAGGGAGAGAGGAAAGGAGAGAGAGAAGCCTCAGTGTGAGAGAGAAGCACTGATGGGTTGCCCACAGTGTGCGCCCAGACTGGGGTTTGTACGCGTCCGGAAGAGGCATCGCCCACGCCTGGGCCCTGACCTGGATCAAACCAGCCACCCAGGCATGCCACAGGCAATCAAACCCACAACCTTTCAGCTACAAGACGGCGCTCCAACCAACTGAGCCACACTGGCCAGAGCCCAAACTCCTGCATGTTTCTCCTGCAACACACTGTGTGAAATGTAGTGCACCGTATGTGAGAGAATCATATCAATCAGTACTGTGGACAAGCAGAATTGTTTGGCCTGACTTCCCTCAGGCGCTCCCTCTGAAACCCAGGACCAAATTAAAATATTTAGACTGAACTCAGGGCCCTAAAGCTTAGGATAGATTTCAAAGCAGAAAATGTTACCAGGGATAAAGAGGACTATTTCATGATGGTTAAAGAGACAATTTATCCACAGGACACTCCCGAAGATTAAGGACAAAGTAACAGAGCTTTTAAGATGCATGAAACAAAACCTGATAGAAATAGATAAGGAGAAATACACAAAGCCACAATTATAACTGATTTCAAAGCCCTTTTCTCAGTCGTTATCATTCAAGTAAACAGGAAGTTAAAAAGGGTCCCAAGGTCCTTCTTCCTCTTTCTTTAGTAGAACACCTCATCAGACTCATCAAAAAAGATCTGATTTGAAAAGATGTTCCTCAAACCTCACCTGCAGCAATCCCATTAGAGATGGCTCCTGTTTTTCTTGGAGATTTCATCACTTTCATTCTCACCCCAAAACTTCATGATGGTCTTCTAGAAGCAATGAAAATTATAATCAATTAGCCCTTTTCTTTCAAAACTTTCTCCTCTGACAAAGCAAACAAGAGTCAGAAATATTGTCACTTCTTTTATTTTTATTTATTTTTTAAAAGATTTTTGTCAAGATTTTATGAGGGAGGACCCCCCAGAAAAGGAATTTATTTATAAAAATTGTGTATTTATTCTTACACATGAAAATTTCAGGCACCTTCAAAGTTCTCGCCACTTGATGCAATACACCTATCAAGACATTTTTCCACTGCTCCAGTTTTTGAACTCGTCGATTTTGGTGCCTTTTAGTGTTTCTGCCGTTTTTTGTTTCACCTCTTGCACATCAGCAAAATGCTTCCCTTTGAGGAATTTTTCCTTCAGGAAAACAAGAAAAAAGTTTCCCCAAAGTTTCCTCCATTTTGGAAGGAGACTGGGTGAATGGGTGGGGGGGGTCATGGGGGTCATGCAATTCTTGGTCAAAAACTGCTGAACACTCAATGCAGTGTGGGCAGGTGTGCTCATAAATCACCACCATGAAATGGAGAAATGTACTGAAAGAGTCTCCAAAAATATTCACTGAAGCCAAACACAGCCTCTCACAATAATGCCCGCTGGTACACTGATCAGACAGGTTCCTGGAACACTCACCTAGTGGCGGGAGCCTGTACTACAAGGGGCCTGCACTCCTAAAGATAATTCCCTTTTTGGGGAGAGCCCTCCTTGTATTTATTTCAGAGAGAGGTGAAGGGAGGGAGGCACAGAGGGAGAGAAACATCCATATGTGAGAGAGAAACATTGATCAGTTGCTTCTTACACGCTCCCGACCAGGGACCTGGCCCACAACCCAGGCCTGTGCCCTGACTGGAGTCAAACCGGTGATTTTTCAGTTCTCAGACCCTCAGTTCACTGAGCCACACCAGCCAGGGCAAGAAATACAGTCACTTCTTTTAAATAAAGACCTGTTGTAATATTCAGCTTCACAATGGCTGTTAATTCTTTGTAGGGGGTTCCTGCTCTATCTTCTTTGAAACCATGAATACAAGAGATGTCAACAGAGCTCCATAGGTTTGCATCTACTGGGGTACTATCAGTTACAACATAAATTTTACTGACCACAAACAGAAGTGCCATTTCAATTCCAAAATTTGACATAAAGAAGTTCCGCAAATTCTCCTGGGTTGGGAGATGGGTAATCAATTTCTGAACCATTTTTCTAAAAGCTTCAAATATTGGATGATCATACATTCTTGTCAGGTAAAAGCTAAGGAGATTTTTTTTCTAATTCTTCTGCAACGTCATTGTTTGCTCTCTGTTGACAATCCCTTTGCGTTTCAATTTTGTAGTCATCCAACACACCATCCACTTTATGAATACACACCTCAAGGTTGCTGTCGATGGTCACTTCGTGAGCCCCGGTCGCTGTGAGGCAGAGTCTGGCCAGGCCTTCCATGTAATAATCGTCCTGGGACTCAATAACACATATCAGTGTTCCTGTTCTCCTGAAGATCATGTCATAGTCAAATGTGGAGTCAAAAAAGTCATTATTTCCTGGGAAGTCCCAAACCTAAAAACTAAAGGAGCAGTTGGATACATCTTCTCCGCATGTCTTAATAGTGCTAAGAACAGTGTTTGCTTGGGAGATGTTTTGTGAAAAACAACTTTCTGAATAGACCACTTTCTGTTTCTACTCAGGCCCATAGGCAGAATTCTTAGCTTCACTTCAGTCTAAAGGGTGGGGGAAAGATTCGTTGCCGGCTGCTGGAAACCTATGTCTGAACTGAGGTTTTGCCTGGAGCTTCATGTGAGCCCCAGAGGCAAGGGCTGTGTATCCCTGTGCCAGGCAGAGCATTTGTAGTGTTTGCCCCCTATTCCACCTGCCTGTCCCTGTAGGAGTCAGCCAGAAAGCCTAATATATATTCCTGTTTAAAACACACACACATATACACATGCACAAAATGCTTAGAAAATTAGGACTCAGAGGAAATTTCCTCAAACCAATAAAGGACCTCTATTTAACACAAGTAATCACATGCCACGTTTTCATTTAGAACAGCAAAAAACAGCCTCTGAAAAGGTAAATATCTGCTGGGCTCAAATAACAGATGGCAATAAAGTCAGCTGAAAAATTAAGACAATATTATTCCCAAAGAAGTACTGTAGAGTCAAGGTGACTTTGGGGACTACTGCTGTCATACTCAATATGAAACTTTGTTCTCTGAAGTTGTAAAGTATCAGACACTTTGTTGTTCAAAAATGTACCAGTAATAGTGAAATATCTCTCCCTTGGCTAGTCACTTTGACACAGAGAACCAGCCTCATAGTCCAAACCCAGTTCAGAGCTACAGCTAAGGAATTTGTAGGCACAACATTTAGAATTTATGTTACTTTGTAGCCTCCAAGGTAACAGGACCCCCAGGTCCACATTGCAGTCCAAACTTGATTTGAGCTCACACAGCCTTAATTGGCTTTGAACGTACCCAAACACTGTTTCCCTTAAATTTCACCTACCTTTACCCTTCCTCACAATCTTCTAATAAAACTATTCCTTTTTGTATGACCTCACTCATCGTAAGTTTGGCTCAAAATCATTAAGGTGATTTGGGAGGACCACAGATTTGTGAGAGTACAAATGATCTTAGGCTGATAGGGCAAGAAGAAAAAGTTTTAAAAGAATGTTCAGTTAACATTTGCTTTCATCCATTTTATCTGTTCACAGTTTTTTTGTGAATATTGAAGAGAAAAAGGCTGGCCACTATTTTGGTAAGGCAATGTCTGAGCAAACCAAGAAAAAGCATTTTAACATCGTGAATCTCATATCTAGACCAGCAATTTTCAACCTTTTCCATCTCATGGCACACGTAAACTAATTACTAATTACTCTGCAGCTCACCAAAATAAATAAATAAATAAATATATATATATATATATATATGCCAATATGACAAAAAATACATGTAATTTTGAGTCATTCACACTGAATGTCTATTGTTGTGTTGGCTATTGTCATTTTCTTAATTTGATAATCCACGGGGAAAAGGTCAGTGCCCCTGTCAGGCATTGCATGTTTTAGAAATTCCTGCTGCACACCAGTTGAAAATCGCTGATCTATACCAATATTTGACTGTAAAAATAAGAGAGAGATTGAAAGAAAAAGCTCTTCTATTCTTTTTTGGTGGAATTACAGCCTAGAGAAACACTAGCGCTATAGCTGGGACTCGTTTTCCAGTCTCCCCGAGCGATCTCCCTGCACGGAGAACTACAACTCCCAGCGTCCCCCGCGGTGCAGGTGAGTGGGTAGGTGGGGACCGTGGGAAAGGTGATCCGGGGGCTCGCGGGCCAGAATTGGCCGCCCCCCTGCAGAAGTGGCTTTGCACCCCTTTTCGCGGGAGGCGTCCGAGCTCACCCGGGGCCTGGTCACCCCAGAGCGAAGCGGCGCTGGGCGGGGACGGAGCTCTGGCGGTGGCTGTCCGCGGCGGGGATGACGGCGACAGCGGCCCCGGGACAGCGGGAGCTGCGGTGCTGTCAGTTAGGTGGAGGGAGAAACGGGAGATCGGGGGTCGCAGAAATGTGAGCGGGCGAGCGGCGGAGGGTTTTCTGCGCCAGGGCTCGAAAGACGGGCTGGCTCCTCGGAGGTGAGCCTGCATCCGTCGGTGGTGAGCCCGCATCCCTCGGTGGTGAGCCTGCATCCGTCGGTGGTGAGCCCGCATCCCTCGGAGGGAAGCCTGCATCCCTCGGAGGGGAGCCCGCATCCCTCGGTGGTGAGCCTGCATCTCTCGGTGGTGAGCCTGCATCCCTCGGAGGGGAGCCCGCATCCCTCGGTGGTGAGCCCGCATCCCTCGGAGGGAAGCCTGCATCCCTCGGTGGTGAGCCTGCATCCCTCGGAGGGGAGCCCGCATCCCTCGGTGGTGAGCCTGCATCTCTCGGAGGTGAGCCTGCATCCCTCGGAGGTGAGCCTGCATCCCTCGGAGGGAAGCCTGCATCCCTCGGAGGGGAGCCCGCATCCCTCGGTGGTGAGCCTGCATCCCGAGGCCCTGAGCAGATGCGGGAATCCCGAGAGCCCGGTGATGGGTTTGCGCCGTCTCCCGAGTTTCGGCTTATTTTTGTGGATAATAGACTCCCTTCCTCCAGCCGGGCCTGAGGCAACTGAGTCCACACCGGATGAAAATGAAGATGACATTCAGTTCGTTTGTGTAAGTAGCAGCGATATTCGGGTTTGTCCCAGAGCCAGAGCCTGCGTGGTAAGCGATTCTGAGACTACACCTCGCCTGTTCGTTCACCATCCCACAAGCTGTTCGCACGTCTAAGGCGCAGCGCTCCTGTGAGGAGCTTGGCACAGGACTAGGAAATGGACCAGAAGAGGGCGCTGAGCAGCCGCAGCGGCCACCGCGAAGACTGTTGGTTAAGTACAGTCGTAGCTTAATCACTCTCCTCGTGCCTTCCTGCAGAGCCATTTCATACTCAATCTGCACAAAGTTCTGGTCTCCTAGGACTGTGCGTTGAAATGGGGCGAGAGTGTCTTCTAAGAGATGAGACACAGGTGAGGGGGCAGGGACAGGTAGTGATGAGGAAGTGTGTAGAAAGCGGGAGTGTTGTAGGAACTGGAAACTGAGGATTACGGAGCTGCATACTGTGGAGGCAGGTAGCTTGAAGGCCTCGCTGATCTCTGAGGTCACGACGTTACAGCACAGTACAACAATTGATGTTCATAGTGAAGGTCCCTTTAGGACAGTTCTCAAGCATTGGTAGGTGTAAATGTGCAGGTTCCTGGACCCCACTCCGGACATACCGAACCAGAATTTGAAGGCGGGGCCTAGGAATCTGTATGCTGGCACAAATGCAAGGATATGTAGCTCTGTGAGCACACTTTGTGTAGCATTGCTTTAGTAAACCTAAGAGGGTGTTATGATGCATTTTGGTATAATTTTCACCAAAAACTTAAATTATTACAAAGTGTCTGTTTAAAGTGATTATTTAGCTAGTTGAAATCACTTCTACCCCAAACAATTCTTTTGATAATTTCTCTGATGAGCTGAAGTTTGCTGTTAAAGGTGTATAATTTTTCAAAATGAGTGTGTGTTTTATTTCATGAGAATGTGCACAGTGAAGCAGAGCTATCAAAGAACTCCATGACTTTGAGCTTGGATATCTGAGAGATTATTGATAACCATCCAAGCTAAAAATTACTATTCCATGACCTATGTGTCTTAACACTACCCCTATGCTATTTCCCATTTCCGAAGGAATCCACATGGTTTCATTCCTCTGTGTAGATTTAGACTCTTTGGGGTTTTGCTTTAAATACATACTCATCTATCCTGAATCTTTTCCTGTGATGTTTTTGTTTCTGATTATCCTGTGCCACTTTCAAGTCTTTCTTCTCAGGGTATCTTGCTAATTCCAACAACAACAACAACAATTTCACTGGTTGTAAATGGAAGTTTGGTTTGAATGAGTGTTCATGATTTGCACATTTGCTCACTTCCTTTTTAGGAAGGCGCTTCACGATCTGTTCTTGAATGTATTGATCTGCTTTGTGGTGATGATGAAGAACCTAGCACCTTTCATACTGATGTGAGTATATTGTATTTAAGTTTTTTCAGCTCTGTCATTAGTGTTGGAGGTGGCTTGAACTGGCTTGCAAGAACTGATTAAGTGTTCAGGAATTTTGTGAGCTGATTGTTAAACATAGCTATTATTAAAAATTACAGTATATATCCCTGGTTGGTGTGGCTTAGTGGATTGAGCACTGGCCTGCAAACCAAAGAGTCACTGGTTCAGTTCCCAGTCAGGGCACATGCCTGGGTTACTGACCAGGTCGGGCCCCCAGTAGGGGGTGTGCAAGAGGCAACCACACATTGATGTTTCTCTCCCTCTCTTTCGCTTTCCTTTCCCCTCTCTCTAAAAATAAATAAATAAAATATTTAAAAAAATTAAAGTGTATGAACTTAAAGTGAATAAATGATCATTTGGGGTAATACTCAAAACTCATCATATCTTAAAATCTATATATTTGAAGTTACTTACATGTATTCTATCTGTATGGTAGAAATACTGTACAACAGTGTGCTGCTATAGCATGATGGGAATATTTATACCAAGGTAATCAGCAAACTACAAATCAGGGTTTGTTAGATTTATTGTTGATTGTTTAAACTTAAGAAAGTGGTGAACAAAATGTTAATGCATGTTAAGCCTAAAAATGTGATATGTCTGTAACTGCTACACTTTATGCTATACGAAAAATTGAGGCAATTTCCTTGCGATATTTGAAAACTCTTCATTGAGTCAACAAAGATGCTGATGTCATTGATGAATGAAAAGAGTTCTGATATATATCTTCATTTTTTCACTTTCATCTTATTCATTAATATAAACAAAAATATCAACCATTCTTTACATTGGAACTGTACTCATTTGTAAATCATATGAGCAACTTACTCGTGAAATTGGATGATAAGCAGATTTTGTGGCATAATTATTGGCTATAGAATTTTAAAAACTGATAGTGGAGTTTTCAAGAAGTAGCAAGTTGTATCAATGTTATAAGCGTGAACTAAAAATCAAGGCAGGCATTTTAGATTAATGTTTATTTCAATAATTATACACAGAAGTCATTAACAAAACTATTTACATTAACCCTGAGAGTGTCATCATGAACTTAACTTACATATGTAAAATTATTTTTCAGATTCTGTTCCCTTAAAATGCCAAAATACCAGGGTGAGTTTTTGTGTTTTTTTAAATGTGAAGAAGGTGAAAACAGACACAGTAAGTAATAATGGAATCAAAAATCAGTGCGGGTTGCCTGTCAAAGGAACCAAATTTCGAATATGTTGAAAAACTGAAACTGGAAAAGACACCGGCGTTCGGGCTGCCTGTCACTACCAAACCCAATAAGCAATGACAGCGATTGAATCTTTAAGGGAGCTTTATTCAGATGGCCAGTGATCTGCGGAGACGGTGGGTTCATACCCTAACAAACCATCTTGTCTTCTCTTTCCAGGCCAACATTTTTATACCAGGGAATAAACAAGGTGCGGTGAGGGCTTTGAGATTCAGGGAGGATTAGGTGAAAAAAGCTGCAACATTCCTGTCCTGGGCTGTTAGCTGTTGCCTGTCGCCCTGGAACACAAAGGCTTGGATGCCTCCAGTTGTCCCCAGGCGGTAATCTTTAGCAGTGTCCCGGGAGATTAGCCGTTTTCCCAGGAGGCAGGACAGGCATTATCTGCAGTTTCTGAAACAAAAGCTTTAACATGTACAAGACTTGCTAGGCTTACAACTTTTTACCTTAAGCTAAAATTTTCCAACTCTTGAGTCCCCTATCAAAACCAGTCATTAAAGAAAAGCCATCATGTTCATCAAAGGAAGAAATAGATAATTTTAAGCTTCCAGATTATTGGAATGAAAAACAAGCACTTGCCTTTACTGCACAATACCAAGGGCATGAATAAAAGAGGGTAAATTAGGATGTAAGGATTACTTAACAGTTCGATATTTGGGACCAAAAGCAGAAAAGCATGTACATATATCCAAGGAATAGATTGCATATTTAGTAACTGCTAATGGCAGTAATAAAATTACAAGACAAGCTTCTCTGTGAAAAAAAATTACAGAACATATATGATATTTCTAAACCTCATAATAAAAGTCAGGATTTTGTTGGGAACTGCCCTGCCTGGTTTCAGAAGCTGTAACCCTAAGGTTGATTAAAGGGCCTTGAGACCATAAGCCATTAAGGAGACAAAGCTTATCTTCCTGATAGGGGTGCCGCCTCTGTCCCCTTTCACTTAACCCTGTTAGGCCCCAGGCGGATGACTGGTTAGCCGATGACTGGATGACTGGTTAGCCAATGACGGGTAAGATTCCTCAAAGGAGGGATGACCTAAGACAGGCATGGTCTGGAAGGGGCCCTCAGGGAAGGATTTGGAGGACTATAGAAAAAGGGGGTGATGGACCCTCACCCCTCAGCTTTGACATATCCTGAGTCCTCATTCTGTCTGCAAGAAGTCTCCTAATCTCTTGGCTGCCTTACTTCCCCTGCCTGACTTAAGCCTGGAACAATGCAGGAGATGGGTGCGGCCCTGTGCTGGAAAGGGCAGGTTCCCCTGGGCGATCAGGCCTAAGAAAGAATGCATAAAATCCTGTGAAACCTGCTTTGCTCAATTTAAACGATAAGGGTCCAAGCATATAAAGAGTTTGTTTCCCCAAAGTTTTATGGCCCTTTAGCCAACTGACTCTGACTCAGAATAAGACCTCATAGTTATCTGAATGTTATCTATTACTTGATCATTACTGCCTGACAATGACTGATGAGCTTTACCTGTATTCCTGTGCAAATTAAACCCAGTAAAAGCCCATTGAGGAACTGCTCCTGGTCCTTCTCCTTTGAGACTTTGGCCACCTTTCCTCCCCAAGCAGATCATGTCTTGGCAGACTTACTCTCATCCGTGGCAGACAGGGGGCTCTGCGGGCGAAGCTACCTCACAGGATTTGTTAAAGATAGCAGTTACTGACTCAATATCTAATACAGTGCATAAACAAAATAGTAAAAGTATTGATGCTACTGTAAAAGTTTTCAGAATTGTTTACAGGCCTTTATCTGGTATTGAGGGGGAAATAGAATTACAAGAGACAAATGTGGCGGTCAGTTGTTTAAATACACGCTACAGTGCAACAAGAATAACAGAACATAATTCAAAAGAAAGGAAGGTGAAAATATTTAAGAATATTATGGAAGAGAAGGCCAAAATCTGCATCATAATTGGTGAGGCACCTACAGTTTCGGAAAAAAGCACCCTATTGACTTAGCTCCAGTGCACATGTCCGTCAACTCCCGTGTTATTCGTTGCTTTGAAGAAACTGGTGTCAACTACAGTGGAATGTATTGTCAATACGTTACCGAGTACTTTAAATGATTGTAGCTTTATTAATAAATGTGTGAGAGCAAATTTAATTGCATTTTTTTTATGATGGTGCTAGCACAGTGCTGGGAAGGAATCTGTAGTAGCTACGATGTTAGAAAAGTTTCCTGAAATCATTATTTGGAACTGTTTAAACTATCGATTGCAGTTGTCACTTGATGATTCAATATCCAAAATAAAACAAGTTAATCATTTAAAAATATTTCTTGATAAAATTTATTCCATTTATCATCAGTCTAATAAAAATCAAAACAAGCTTTTAGAACCTGTAGCCAAAGACCTTGAAATTGAAATTTTTACACTTGGCCTGGTAGGGGATCAACATGGACAGCATGTAGTTTACAAGCTGGTACTGCTGTATGGTGCACACACCCTGTATTCCACATGGATTTTTACCCTTCTTAGTCTGGTTTGGCAAAGAGATTAGCTAACATTAATTTCTTGCAAGCTCTTGCTATAATGACTGCCCTTCCTGAAGAATGTTCACTGCTTTCTACTGCATCACAGTCAAGATCAACTAACATTTCAGAAAGCATAAAAATTAATCAAACACACTGTAAGAGCTTTGGAAAATTTAAAAATTGGTACTAGAAATCATGAGTCTCAAACCGAAGCTTTGATAAAGTTAGATAAGTTTAAAGATATTCCATTTAATAAAATAATAAATGTAACGCCATTCCTAGGAATATGTTACTCAAAAATATAATTCAACACATGAACTTATGTCTCCTATCTGACAGAAACCATAATGAAAGTATTTTTAATTATTTTGACTTGCTAGAACCTTCTACATGGCCTTATGAAGAAATAATTTCAACATGGGTTACTAGTGAAAAAAAATTATTTATGTGAAATTTGAAAATATAAAATTGATTTGAATGATTTTTAGGAATTTAAATAATAATATAAAATTGAACAATGTTTTTCAATTCCTGCAACTATACAAAAAGCTAGAAAGATAGCACTGTTAGAATCAGTAGTGCTGAAGGTGAAAGTGGTTTCAGTTTAATGAACAGAATTTGTACAAGAGTGAGAAATAGTTTAACAATAGGTCACCTATCAGATTTAATGGTAATAAATTTGTTGGTGGAAGAGCAGATTGGGATGCAACTCCATTTGTAAAGTCCTGGTCAAATTGCAACCATAGGTGGGCTACAGATACAAGTGTTTGGCAAAAAATTAACAAAAGCCTTCTATGATAATTAGCTGGCTGTATGGGACCTACTATATACTTTATCATATGTAAATTGTGTGCTATACATTTTTACATACATTTTTTGAAAGCCAAATGTTAAACTTCTATCGGCATGATGCTGTTAAAAGGCATTTACCGAAGAGACAAAGTTGATGATGATTGTTTTTTAGGAGCTATAGGTTTTTGGAGATTGGCCAATGTCTGCTGGAGTGGTCCACAATATACATTCCAAGGAATTCTGTACAGAAAATCCAACCATTTCCACTTTCGCTTTGTTTTACT
Organism: Desmodus rotundus; assembly: GCF_022682495.2. Classification (NCBI taxonomy): domain Eukaryota; kingdom Metazoa; phylum Chordata; class Mammalia; order Chiroptera; family Phyllostomidae; genus Desmodus; species Desmodus rotundus. The sequence goes on from NC_071397.1 coordinate 21,693,455, forward strand.
TTTAGTAAGGATGCAAAAGAATAGCATAAACTAGATGAGTTCTAAGTTCTGGAAGTTATATCAAGTGAAATAGAAATGGAATAAAAACTGTAAGCCTTTGGCTCTTGTCTCTCTCGCTTCTGTATCTGCACTAACACAGTAACCACTAGCTACAGGTGGCTACTGAGCATTGAATTCAGTGGGACTAAGAAAGTAAATTATGTATATTAAGAAATAAAAATGAATGCAGTGAAAGTATTTTTGACTCAACCTTTTTTGTTTTTTTTACAAATGTTTCACTTTGTTACCATGTTTGAAATGTGATAGCTATAGTGTGCCTGTCAAACTCTTGTGCCATGTCTAGTATTACAGAAAAACATTACTGATTGAGTAGCTGCAGACAGATGAATTCACTGCAAATTGGTTTTTTCTATAAAGCAATGTAACATAGCATGTTTCTCTAAAGATTTTGTACACACAACAGGAATTATGGTGATAATTATGTAAATCGTACTTAGTAATTGAAATAATCATAATTAAATTCTTTCTATATCAGATATGAATTTGAACAAATTTTAAATGAAAGCATACTGAAAACTAACCAACTGGAGGTACAGGAACTAGTACTACAACTGGAACAGTAAACAAAGTAACTAGATGAAGGTATGTTGCATACTTCATACCGAATGACAATTCCAGTTTGCGGTGGCAGAGAAGAATAAGCTGTTATTTAACCAATTAAAGACTATAAAGTAGACAATATTGAGAGTTTCAGTGAATGCTTAATGAATGAATTAATGAGGTCATCTATTAAAAGTCAAAAAAGAATCGAAATTTAGTTGCCTGAAATCACAATTAAATGTCTAACAAAAATTTTAAACAATTTTTAAAAGGATCAAGCCTATAAGTTTAGCCAGATATAAGACAGCTTGGATTTTTTCATGAAAAAGAACAAGTTTTAGATGAATGACAGTAAAATAAATTATTTCAATTATAGAAATTGTTAGAAAATTATGAGTTAAAGCCTAAACATGTTTTATTTTTAAAAAGTGTGAAGTTTTTAGTGAAATCACCAAACATTGCTTATAGAATATAGGACCTAAGAATGTTAAAGATTAATTAATTTAAACTCTGAAGAATTACAACTACTTTTCTTTAGATTTAGATGAGTTATGTAATGTAACAGACACAACCCAAGTCATACTTGGAGTACATTTTGTGTCATAGGACTTAAATTTATGCAAGAAATAATTTTGATTCATGGCCTAAAAAAAATAAAACTTTATCCAATTCTTTAAATAATCAAAGATTACTTAATCTTTTACATTTGTCAGAATAGTTTCAGCAAGATGAGAAAATATTATTTCTATCACAATAAATGGCATCCCAGCAAAATTAGATCAAAAGTCACATTTCATTGGAATTTTTAAGTGAGCCTAACGTTTCCCTTATTTCTTTGTTCTAAGACGGTATGATACAGTTCAAAAATATTTGTGCTAAGTTTTCTGAAATAGTTTTTGACAGGTGTCATGGTGATAGTTGCTAAGGGTCCATTATATGAGTGCAAATGCTATGAATCAACATCAGCTTACAGGACTGTTGAAGAATTAAGGCAATGAATTTGGTGATCATGTGTACTTTGTCAGTTTATTGAATTGTGGAAGGGTTCTACAAAACTTACTGTACGTACTGGTGACACCAGTTCAAGATTTTCTTGCTACAACAGAAATGGCTAGCTAAATACATAATAAAGAGAAAATGGTCGTTTCTCCTCAATATGATATGCATGATATAAATTTGAAACTCCAAGGAAAGGAAAAAGGTTTATACTTCTTTTTTAAAAATTATATTTTATTGATTATGCTATTACAGTTGTCCTGATTTTTTCCCTCTACCCAGCATACCCCACTCCCTCAGTCAACGCCCACACCGTTGTTCATGTCCATGGATCATGGGTTTAAATTCTTTGGCTACTCCCTTTCCTATACTGTACTTTACATCCCGTGACTATTCTGTAACTACCTATTTATACTTCTTAATCCCCTCACCTCTTTATCCTTTCCCCCACATCCCTCTCCCATCTGGCAACCACCAAAATGCTCTCCCTATCAGTGATTCTGTCTCTGTTCTTGTTTGCTTAGTTTGTTTCAATTGTTGATAGATATGTATTTATTGCCATTTTATTGTTCATAGTGTCGATCTTCTGTATACTTCTGTTGGTGTTGGCTGAGATCCGCCACTCATGAGGCACCTAGACATTCTCTGCACTTTCTGTTTTATTTTAATTTAATTCTTTTGGGTTCTGTTCATTTTGTCTGTCACCTACTTGTTGAAAAAGTGGGGCAATATTTTTTAAAATCTTTATTTGTTTTGTTCCTCTTTTTTTTTCTTGTTGCTTTGTTTACTTTCTTAGAAGAGAAGGAAAAGAATGTCACCAGTTTGCTCAAACCAGGGAGTTAAATCCAGTGTTGCTATTCAGAAGCCGAAGGCAACTCTGATCCTTATTCAGACTCCTCATACTTCCCCAGGCTCTTTTAATCCTGTCTTCTCTGATACACTAGAATTGGATAAAAATGTATCTGTTGTTTATCTTCTTGTTTACTCATTGTGCTGGGTACACGATGGACCCTTTCAGTCTGGATAATTGCATCCTTCAATTCTGGGAAAATTTATTTTATTACTTTTTGCATAATATCTATATAACATTTTGCTTCCTACTCTTCATTTTATCTCCTGGAATTCCAGTTATCCTGGGAATTCAGTGATCATGTGCTGAATCTCTGTGTCTCCTATCTTTACTTTTTTTTTTTTAAGTCTCTGGACTTCTTTCCTTTTTTCTGTTTTTGAGAAGATTTTTGGTTATATAACTTGCAGCCATCTATTAAATTTTTAATTTCAACTGTCAAAATTCTAATTTACAGGATCTGTTTCTTGTTCTTTGATTGTTTCCTTTTCATTAAAATCCTATGCTTACTTCTGGGTGCCCTTTAGTTATTTGGTAGTTATTTTAGTTATATTTTCCTCTGGGGAAAAATTGTTTTAAAATATTGTTTTCTGTGCATTATTTGTTTCACCAAGATCCCTTTTTCTCGTTATCTTAAATTTTCTTTTCCTCTCCAGGGCCTTCTATTTCATCCTTGCCTGGCCTTTTATGTGTAATCTATTGCCTCGGGAGCTGCACTTGTGCATCTCTGTGTATGTAGAAGGCCATCTATTTTGGGGGGGGGTATCCTACATATCATCTGATACTGGGTTTTGGTTGGTGTCAAATTGCTCACCAGAAGATCAGTTGGTTCTCCTGCAAAATGGGGCTGGAAGTAACAATGTTCCAAAAAGAGACACCGTGAATTCTCTTTTTAGCTCTCGCTCTTGCCCACAACTAAAATCCGGTGTCCTAGGTCCTGGATATCTCCTTTTAATCTCCAGTTTGTGGAGATGTGTAAGACGAGGAATTTCCAGTTCCTACATGCAGTCTTTCAGCCTCCATTATGTAGCAGCGTATCTCCATCACTCATTGTAACTGGTGTTCTGAGTCACTCCTGGGTTTTCTGGGGCAAACCGATTTGCTTCTTGTGCCCTGTGCAATCAGTTCCTGCTCCATCTATTTTCTGTCTCCCAGAGTTTCCTCAGTTGTCAAATGGAGATAATAGCTTATAGAGTTGTAGGGATCAAATGAAGTTGTGCATGTTATATGCATAACACAGGATGTGGCTTGTAGTAATCATCCTATAAATGGTAGTTATTGGTGTTATATAACCTCTCAAAATCCCTAACAGCCCTAGGCACATTAATTCACTAGTGATAGTGTCACCAAAATCTCCTCTATTGCTGTTTTTGTGGACTATTAATGTTTTTTAATAATCATTTTAGGGCAAAAAATTAGGAGAGCCCTGACTGGTGTGGCTCAGTTGGTTGGGCATCGTCCCATAAAGTGAGCGGTCACAGGTTCAATTCCCCGTCAGGGCACATGCCCAGGTTGCGGGTTCCGTCCCTGGTCAGGGCATATATAAGAGGCAAATGATTGATGTTTCTCTCCTTCTCCCTCCTTTCCCCTTTCCTAAAAATAAATATATTTTTTTAATTAGGAGAACTGAAATAAATTCATCCTTTAATTCTGCCATTTCAATGTCTTAATTAGTAGAGATTTGTAAATTACAACATAATATTTAATTATAATTCAGTATTCTTTATTTTAAAAGAATATTTTGACTATTCTTATAAATTTATTAATCTGGATGAGTTTTACAATCATGTATATTGGTCTTCCCCAATCCCCCTGTCCCCTTTTCCCTTGAAAAGCATATTTTACCCTTGAAATTTTAATTGGAATTACACTTAAGTAATTTTCAAATCTGGGAAGAAGTTGTGTCCTAACAAAACTGATTCTTCCAATTCACAAACAAAGTCAGTTTAAATTATAGTTTTTCTTTTCCTCAGTAAATTTTTGCATTTTTTCATAATAGTCCTACACAATTATGAATTTAATTCTCATGTACTTTATATTTTTTATATTTTACATTTTGCTACTCTAAATGGAACATTATTTTTAATTCTATATTTGGTCATTGCTGTGTGGAAAAATAGTGATATTTATAGGTTTTCCATGGGTTTCCTGGGCAGGGAAAAAATGCATCTTCGTCAAACATGGTCTTTTCACTTCCTTTTTCTTACTTTACTACTTTCTTGTTCTTAGAGCATTGCTTATGACTTCCAGAGATATGAGTGGTGGTTACAGACGTGTTTATTTTATCCCTCACTTGAATAGGAGTGTCTTTAGTGTTGTTATGTTTCAATTATTTGTCTTTGGTTAGAGATAAGACATTGGTTAACAAGTATCCAGCTGATTACAAGTATCTTTGCTGTGTTGAGCAAGAATGTACAAGAAAGCGCACACACATACATATCTCACATATACACTAACTAAAAGAAGAGAATTATTGGGATTCTAATATCTGAGACCTTTGTGACAGATAATCAAGCTATATTCTCAGAAGAAAAGTGGACAATTTTCTATTGAGAGTGGCAGGACCCAGAGGCAAAAAGGAGGGGAAGAGAGAGAGAAGGGCTCTATCCGGCATCTTGGAGTTCTCTACCACACGGTTCTGGTAGCACTCCCACTCCCAGGGTCATTTGCTTCCCACACAATTCCATCTTATGGTCACACGAACAGTGTGTGGGGACTCCACCTCATGATTTAAAAGTAGTCTATTTGGCATTATTTTATTCGGTCATTAGTAATTAAGCTGAGCATGTGAACAGCAATTAGACCATCAATTGACACAAAAACAGCATTTGACAAAATTGAGCATGCACTTGTGATGAAAATGTTAAAAAAAAAAACAACCTATAAAACGCCAGTACTTAATATTTGATGGTACAAGAGTGAATGCTTTCTCTTTAAGATCAGGAACAAGGTGAGGATCTCCAGTCTCACCACTCTTACTCAACTTAGTGCTGGACATTCTAGCCAGTACATGGAGCTAAGAAACACTGTTCTTATTTGAAGATAGTTGACTGTATGGGTAACTCAAGAAATCTACAAAAAACAGAGAGAAAGAAACAGCTAGGAGTAGTGAGTTCAGCCAGCTTACAAGATCACTGTGATCACTGTGTAACTCAGCTGTGTTTCTACAGGCGACAGTGACCGTGATGATCACACAGACACCCATGTTAAAAATACAATACCATTTACCACCGCTTCAAAAAAACAAGTACAAATCTAACAAAGTGTGTACCGTATTTTTCGGACTATAAGACGCACCCCCCAACTTTGGGAGGAAAATGGGGGTGCATCTTATAGTCCCAATGTAGCTTACCTGGCTCACTGTGGTGGGGGGGGGCAGGAGGCATTGTTTTTTTTTTCCTGTTTTCCTCCTCTGAAACCTAGGTGTGTCTTATGGTCCAGTGCGTCTTATAGTCTGAAAAATACAGTACGGGATCATATGCAAATCTAGCTAAATTTATATAGGATTATGTGCTGAAAACTACACAATGCTGATGGAAGAAACCACAGAAATGTGCTATGTTCATGGATTGGTATAGTAAACATGGTAAAAATGTTAATTCTCATGAAATTGATATACAACTACAATGAAATTCCAATCAAAGTCACAAGATTTTTTAATATTTAGACAAGATTACTGTAAAATTTATATGGAAAGGCAAAGAAACTGTATAGCTAAACAATTTTGAAAAAAAAAGAACAAAGTAGGTAACTAGTATATGAGATCTTAAGACTTACATAGCTACGATAATCCAGACTGGGTGGTATTGGTGGGGGGATAGCCATAGACCAATGCTATGAAACCTATATGTAGGTTTCTAGAAAACCTAGAAATAGGTATACAAATGAGTACACAAATATCTCCAGCTTATTTTTTAAAAAGGTGCAAAAACAATGGAAGAGCTTTCACAAGAAATGCTGTTGGCACAAGCGAGCATCTCCTCCTCCCCTAAAATGAACCTCACGCTTCATAAAAAATTAACTCTAAATGGGTCATGAACTGAGATGTAAAATGTGAAGCTATAGTTATTTTAGAAAACACATAGGATAGAATCTTTGGGATCTAACAAGGCTACACAAAGTTCTTAGAGTTAATACCAACAGCATAGTCCATAGATGGAAAAATAAAATGGATAAACTGGACTTGGTCAAAATTAGAAGTTCCTTTGTGAAATACACTTGACAAAATGAGAGACAAGTTAGACTCTGAGAAAATGTTCACAGACCACATTTGCAATAGGAGACTAATATCTACAATATGTAAAGAATTCTCAAACTTAATAGTAAAAGAATCCAATTAGAAAATGGACAAGAGGCATGAACAGACATTTCAATGCAAAATACACAAATGGCAAGCACATGAAAAGATGGTCAATATCATTTCCTTTAGGAAAATAAGAATTAAACCTACAGTGTGACATCACCACACTTATCACAATGGCTGAAATAAAAAATAGTGACAACACCAAATACTGCCAAGAATGTGGAGAAGCTTGATCCATATACTGTTGGTGGGAAAGTAAATGGTACAGGCACAGTCTGGAAAACAGTTGGGCTGTTTCTTTAAGAAAGTAAATATGCTAAGCCCTGTGAGACAGATTGCACTATTGGGTATTTATCTCAGAGAAATGAAAACAAGTTCACATAAAAACCCGTACAGAAGTGTTTATAGCAGTTTTATTTGTGACAGCCCAGACCTGGAAACGACCCCAGTGATGGCGGCTTTCAACAAATCAATGGTTAAACTGCCACACATCCACACCAGGGAATGCTACTCAGCAATGGAAAAGAACAAAGTACTGACACCTGAAACAACCTGGAAGCATCTCCAGCAAATTATTCTGTGTGCAAAAAAAGCCAACCCCAAAGGTTATATATTGAATAATTCCATTTGTATAACATTCTTGAAATGGCAATTACAGAAATGGAGAACAGATTAGTGGTCTCCAGGGGTTGAGGAGGTGGAGCTGGAAGGGAAGACGGTGTGGATACAAAAGGGCAGCAGGAAGAGTCCTTGTGGAAATGGGAATATCCTGTATCGCCATCATTATCCTGGTTGTGATACTGGAATTTTGTGAGATGTTACCATCGGGGGAAACTAGGAAAAGCACACATAGTACCTATCATATTTATTTCGTATTTTAAACAGCTTTATTGATTTATAATTCACATACTGTAGGGTAAGTGGAGGCAGTCTGGCTTCCTCACCCAGGTGTCTGGGTAGCTAAGGAAAGCAGTGTTCCCATAGCCTTGGAGGGGCCCGATAACTTGTGTTCTCATAGCCTTGAGACTGGGTCCGATAAACTGTTCCCATAACATGAAGTGAGCTCGCATGTGCAGAATTATGTTATGTTATGTAAGGTTCTGGCGGTTTTCCGGCTTTGCTTCCCACTACTACTTAAACAAGTAGGGACTCCCTGCTGGGGGCGACGATGGTGAGAGACACGCAAGGGGACAGGTGCCACGATGGTGCCATGCTGGGGAGCAAGGGCCACAACACGCAGATAGACATGCAGCTTGCAGCATGCGTGGCTTGCCGACCCAGGAATAAAGGCATGCCAGACATCCCAACAGCTCCATGAATATTTTTCCATCTGCGCGAAAACCATGAACCTGCCTGGCCTTGAAGGGTGGCAACACACATGCCAAGCAAGTCACTAGCTTAAAGTGTACAGTTCAATATTTTTAGTATAGTCACATACATGTACAACTAGCTCTACAGTCTCTTTTAGACTGTAAAACTTTGTTCATACATTCCCCTCTCCAGCCCTAAGCAGCCACTTACCTACTGCTAAGGACATTTAATGCCAATGGAATAATATGTGGTACTTTGTGACTGCCTTCTTTCACGTAGCATATGTTTTGAAGATTCATCCATCTGTTAGTATGTATTAGCACTTTATTCTTTTTGTGTGTGAATGATACATTAGTCCCTGTGCTCTAAGACCCCTCAAAGGGTGTCTGAAACTGCAGGTAGCATGGACCTCTATGTAAACTGTGCTTTTTCCTCTACATACATACCTTTTCACTTAATGGAAACATTTTATGGCTTGTCTTTGGCATTTCTGAATTGTTGGTGTCATTGCCACTCTTGCGCTATGGGGGCATTAAGTAAAATAAGAGTTACATGAACACAAGCACTGTGATACTGTGACAGTCACTCTGATAACCAAGAAGCCTACTAAGTGACTAACGGGTGGCTAGTGTATAGCGCATGGATATGTGGACAAAGGGATGATTCACACATCCCCACATCCCAGGCAGGATGGATGGAGCGGGACAATCCAAGATTTCATTAGCCTACTCAGAATAATGCACAATTTAAAACTTATGAGGTGTTTATTTCTGAAATTTTTCATTTAATATTTTTGGGCCACAGTTGACTATAGGGAATTGAAAACTGCAGAAAAAGCAAAACTATAGAAAAGGCAGCGGGGAGGACTACTGTATTCCATTGTATATGAATATTCTACATTTTATTTATCCATTTATTAGTTGATGGATATATTTGGGTTGTTTCCACATCTTGGCTATTATGAATAATGCTGCTACGAACATTCCTGGACAAGTTTTTGTATGGACATGGTTTCACTTTTCCTGGGTATATATCTGGGAGTGGAATTGGGGGGTCATATGGTAACTCTTCTGTTTAATCATTTGAGGAACTGCAACACTATTTTCCAAAGTGGAAAGGGCAGGAAGTGGTATTTCATTGTGGTTTTGATTTGCACTTACCTGGTGACGGATGAAAAGGGGTCACGTGAAAAGACGAAGCTAGTACCATTTGCTATTGTGGTATCATTTGCCTAGCAGGCCTATGACCTTGTTAAACGTCACTGCCATTTTACTCTTCTGAGCGTATGCCCCCAGGACTGGAAAATTACTGGAAAAGCAAGAACAGAATGTGACTAACCACTCCCCACAGCCACAGGCAAAAGATAACATTGGAGCAAACTGCAGCAAAACCAGCCTAAACCACCGGTGGTGAAACACCCCTCACAGCCCAGCAGCCACACAACAGCAATTCCCCCACCCTTTATAATCCAATAAAAGCTCAAAACCCAACCCCTTCAGGGCCAGCATGATTGGAGAGAGGATTCAAATACTTTTCCATCTCTCTGGACTCTGCAGACCGCCTCCTCCTCACCCACCTTCATGGCCAGTGATTGCTAAGTCTCTCTGGATCTCGGGCTGCTAACATTCACATAACCGAAGGCAACAGTTTTCTAGTCCTGACCTGTTCTTGGGCCTATTGCTTTCCTTCCAGATTCGGCCGTGAGGGATGCCCCTTGACTGTCTCCCTTCTAATCTTGATCTTGTCCTATGACTCAGGGATGTCTGACTGTAGGACAGATCTCTATGTTTTCAGTCTGACCTTGGACTCAGGGATGTTTGATTTCTGGGATCAGATCTGTCTAGGTCATCAGAGTCGGGAATGCCCCTCTCTGACCTCTCCCTCCCTCAGCATGTTTCCAACCCTGAGATGTTCTCCTCTTTCTTTCTTGTAGTTCTCACCATGGGCAATACTCAATTGACCCTGCCCAAGGACTCGCCACTAGGATGTCTCCTTAAGAACTTGAAGGCTCTGGGACTTAGCAACCTCAAGCTCAAGCACTTGATTTTCTATTGCAGTATGGCCTGGCCCAATACAAACTAGGTGATTAGGAGGTCTGGCCCATGAACAGATCTCTTAACTATATAATATTATCCTCCAACTTGACCTGTACTGTTGCCATCTTAAGAACTAGCCTGACATTCCTTAAGTTCAGGCCTTTTTCAAACTCTCTCGTCATCCTGATCTCCATACCTCTGGTTGCATTCTCTCACATCTACTTCCCTTCCTCCTCCATCTTCCCAAGATTTGGACCATCTCCCCCTCTCTGCACCTCCTCTTCCTCCTCCATATCCCCCTTCTGCTCCTTTGCCTGATTCTTTAACATATCTTTATTCATATGATGTGACATTATCATCATACCTTCTTTTGCTTTTAAAAAAATTGTATTTCACTGATTATGCTATTACAGTTGTCCTGGTTTTTTCCCTCATTCCCTCCTTCCACTCAGCACCCCCACTCACTCAGACAATCCCCACAGCATTGCTCATGTCCATAGGTCATGCATAGGCTCTTTGGCTGCTCCATTTCCTATACTGTACTTTACGTTCCCAAGGCCATTCTGTAACTACCTATTTGTACTTCATAATCCCCTCACCTCTTCACCCATGCTCCCCTTCCCCCCTCCCATCTGGCAACCACCTGGTAACTAACTTCTTTTCTCTTGCTGCTTTTAAGATTCTCTCTTTATCTTTAACCTTTTGAATTTTAATTATAATGTGTCTTGGAGTGGGCCACTTTGCATCCATCATAATTGGGACTTTGTGTTTTCTGGACTTCCATGTCTACTTTCTTCACCAAATTAAGGAAGTTTTCTTTCACTATTTTTTTTCAGATAGATTTCCAATTTCTTGCTCTTTCTCCTCTCCTTCTGGCACCCCTATGATGTGAATTTTGTACCTCTTGAAGTTGTCCCAGAGGCTGTTTATACTGTCATTTTGGGGGGATTCTTCTTTTCTTCTTGTTGCTCTGCATGGTTGTTTTTTGCTTCCTTATGTTTTGAAGCATTGATTTGATTCTCAGCTTCATCCACTCTACTATTGTTTCCCTGTAAATTGTTATTTCAATTAGTGTACCCTTTGTTTCTGACTGGGTCTTTTTTATGCTGTTGAGGTCCTCACTAAGTTCCTTGAGCATCCTTATAAAGTGTTTTGAACTCTGCATCTGATAGATTGCTTACCTCCATTTTGTTTAGCTCTTTTTCTGGAATTTTGATCTGTTTTTTCATTTGGGCCATGTTTCTTCATCTCCTCATTTTGTCAGCCTCCCTGTGTTTGTTTCTGTGTATTAGGTATAGCTGCCTTGACTCCCTGTCTCAGTAGTGTGGCCTAATGTAGTAGGTTGGTGTCCTGTAGGGTCCAGTGGCACAGCCTCCCCTATCACCCAAGCTGGGTACTCAAGGTGTGCCCTTTGTGTGGGCTGAGTACACCCTTCTCTTGTAGTTGATATTTGGTTGCTGCTGGCAGGTCAATGGGAGGGATTTACCCAGGCCAGTTAGCTGCAAGGACTGGCTGTGACCACTGACTACCACTCTCTATCCTCTGTGAAGGATCAGCTGTACAGGGGTAGGGTTGTGATACACTGATGTGGTCTGTAGCTGTCCACTAGATGTGTTGGCCCTGGGTTTCCCCTGGTGGTACAGGCCAAGGTCAACCCCAGCCTGTGTTTTTCCCAGGGCACTCTGCCTGAGTTGTAAAGCAATCTGAGATGGCTGCTACTTGTGCTGGGCTTGGAGATTCCGAGGTGAAGCCAAGCCGTGAATCTAGGCTGGCTGCTCCTAGTGCCGGGCTGGGGCTCACTGTAGCCAGCTGTTGCTTGTTTGATAGGATTTAGGAGCCAAGACCAGCCGATCTTAGAGCTTGGGTAGGCCCCTCAGTTGGGTGGGACTGAGTCTCTGGGGATCTCCAAGGCAGGTCAAACAGTGTTACCTAGGTTGATGGAGTCTCAGATGTGGCACCAGCTTGCTGGCTCTGTGGGGAGAGGGTTTAGCTAAGGGAAATGCCCTGTGCCCATCTTGATGCCAGATACTTCAGTCTCTCCCTTTATACCACTGGTCCCTTTCAAGCTGCCACCCCATTTCTGGAGCTCAGAAGGAGTGCATCTAAGTTGGTGAGTCTGTGTGTGGCTTCTTTAAGAGGAATTACTTGGGGCTCTAGCAGTTTCTTCCACCAACTCAATCTCTACTAGTTTTTGCAGCCAGAAGTTGTGGGGACTGATCTTCCTGGCACTGGAATCCTGGGCTGGGGAGCCTGGTGTGGGTGTGGGACTCCTTGCTCCCAAGATATCCCTCCCGAATTTTTGTCCACGTGGGTGTGGGACCAACCTGTTCTGCATCTGCATCCCTCCTACTAATCTGGATGGATATGTTTTTTTTTAATTTTGTAGTTGTCAGACTTCCATTCAGCTCGATTTCTGATGTTCCTGAGTGATGGTTGTTCTATATTTTAGCTTTGAGATGGTTGTGTGAAGAGGTGAGCTACATCTGCCAACGCCATCATTTTGACTGGAAGTTGAGTCCCTTTTACTTCTTAGTCCTGCTTTCTTGTAGTTCTCTGGACATGTGGACATGTGGACAATAGCTAATTTGAAGTCTTTTCCTTACTAATCCATTCGCACAGTTTCTGTTGCCTGCTTTTTCCAGGTGTATGGGTGATACTTTTCTGTTTCTTTGCTTGCCTTTTGTTGTTGTTGTTGGAAACTGGACATTTTAGATTACCTTGTAGCAGCTCTGTATACTCTCCTCCAGGAGTTATTCTTATTTGGCCCTTTGTTTAGTGACTGGCTGGATTATTTTAGTGACTTCTACTCCCCTCTACTCCCCAGTGTAAAACCCTTCATGTTGCTTCTCAGGGAGGTACCGCACCCCACGGTCACCATGGCATGCCATTGGTTTTGGTAGAGCTCTCTTCCTCTTGCCCTAAGCCTATCAACAGTTAAAATGCACTAATTCCTGCTGGTTGCTCTATTATTATCAACAATGCTGCGGTGATAAATTATTCCACAAAGTGATCCAATCAAATTACATCTCTGAAAAAATACTTTTTTTAATATTTACATTTTTAAAAAAATTGTATTGATTTTAAAGTGAGAGAAGAGAAACATCGACTTGTTGTGATATTTATGCATTACTTGGTTGCTTCTTATAGGTGCCCTGACTGGGCATTGAACCCACAACCTTGATGTTTTGGGCCAATGCTCTAACCAACTGAGCTACCCAACCAGGGTAGGGATATTTTCTGAGATCAGTGCTTTGCATTTTTTTTTTTTTTCTTTAAGAGGACTCCTTTTTAGCTATCTTATCCCATGGTTCTCCTGAAAGCTTGGCGGCCACAGTTTTGTCTTGTATCTTGAATGTCCTCCCAATTGCCTTTCACCACAATGTCCTCTGTTGTAGACAGCATCTATGGGGTTGAACTTCACTATCTATTGCAAATGAAGTCAGCTCCTCTGTGAGATTAGGAGCTACCTGTTTTACAGCCTACTTTTCCTTCCAGGCAAAATCTCTAAACCAGGGGGAACTAGGGGTGAGGACAATGGCAAACTTCTCATTTAATAACATCACATTCTAGGAGCTGAATACTTGGTGGAGGAGTAGAGGCATTAGCCTGAGCTCCTCTGGTCTTGTCTTTCCTGACATAGAATCATCACCTTACCAGGTAGGGCAAGAGTAGTAAAGGCCCCAGTATTCTCAATGCACTGTGTTCAAAGTAGAACTTCTGGTCCATGAGTGCCAGTTGCACAGAAAAGGAGTAGCCCTGTCAACTGCACTTATCCATGACTCAGCCCCAGCAACACATCTGGGGACAAGATTAAAAATGCTGATGTCCTGCTCATTCTCTGATTGTGAGCTGGGGGTGAGGGAGTGGAGAGAGAGCCCTTGGTTCTTGTCTGCAGCAGTCTGGAGTGGAGTCTCTGTCTCACTGAGCTGGGAGGGGGGTAATAGGAAGTTGTCTTGGTTCAAATACCGTACACTCTTGCCTTTGTTGCAGAATTTTCATAGATTTTCTTGAATAGATATTTCATTTGCTGTTTGTCTTTAGTACCACTCCCATAGGCTTTAAGTGATTTTTTAATACAATTTCACCAGTTTCACCTGGGAGCAGGTCAGCATAGCCCCTTATGCTGTTATACCATCAGTACTCTGTACATTCACAACTACATGTGAATGTAAAATTACCTAAAAAGAAAACCCGAATCAGAACATAAATATATAGCATGGCTAAACTCTAAGATAAGTGTTGTAAGTTTCCTGATAGAAAAAGTAGACCCAAAAGAAAAGCTGTTAATCAATTATCTCTGATATTTGGAACCCCTAAATCTACAAAGTGATTACCAGATAGCATGCAGTGAAGACTCTTGACGTGATTCTGAGTATCTCTCTTCTCTGTGCAAACATCAAAAAAAAAAAAAATTCATGCAATGAAAGGTTAAAAAAAAGATGAAATCAGCCCTGGCTGGGTAGCTCAGTTGGTTAGAGCATTATCCCAATACACCAAGGTTGTGGGTTCAATCCCCAGTCAGGGCACATACAAGAAGCAACCAATGAATAAATACATAAGAGGAACAACAAATCACTGTTCCTCTCTTTCTCTTTTTCTCTCCCTCTCTTCCTTCCTTTCTCTCTAAAATCAGTTAAAAAACAAAAATTAAGAAATAGGAAGTCAGTGAGTTCATACCTACAATAATTTTTTTTAAAGATTTTTATTTATTTATGTTTAGAAAGGGGAAGGGAGGGAGAAAGAGGCAGAAACATCAGTGTGTGTGAGATACATTGATCAGTTGCTTCTTGCTTGCCCCCAACTGGGGACCTGACCCACAACCCAAGCATATGCCCTGACTGGGAATTGAACTGGTGATCTTTCAGTTTGTAGACCAGCACTCAACCCACTGAGCCACACCAGCCAGGGCACAATAAAAGTTTTTTAAAGAGCAAAGGTAAGACTCTATTACAAAAAAAAAAAAAAGCCATTTAAAAGAACAGTAGAGTTGAAATATTACCATTTTGTAACCATTATCATAAAGGTTAGTACAGGCAAAAATCATCAGAATATGCTATATATAAGGAAATACAGTAAGTTTCATGAGGAGCATGATGTTTGTATGGTGGTGAAAGTATATCCCCACATATTGCTTATCAGTTTTAAGGGGAAAAACTACGTAGTGATGATACTAGAGGACACCTTGAGCAGATGATTAAAATTAATATTCTCATTGATGGTTGCCAGATGAGAGGTTGGGGGACTAGGTGAAAAGGATGAAGGGAGTAAGAAGTACAAATTGGTAATTACAAAAGTCATAGCGACGTAAATTATAGCACAAGGGTTACAGTCAATAATATTGTAATAACCATGTATGGTGCCAGGAGGGTACTAGAAATATGGGGGGAACACTTTGTAAAGTACTTGATTTTCTATCCACCATGCTGTACACCTGAAACTAATACAAAATAATGTTGAATGTAAACTGTAATTGAAAAATAAAATTAAAAAAATTAATGTTCTCAGTAAGGGGAAGATAGCCATCATGTGCCTCTAGATGTGATACTCTCAAACACTTCAACATCACATATTATTTTGTCTGGAAATGCACAATTTGAATCTAATGAGAAAAACTCTGACAAACCAAAATTGAGGATATAAAATAACTGGCCTTGGTACTTCAAAAACATCAACATCATGAAAGACAAAGGCTTAAAAACTGTCTCCGAAGAATAAGGAGACATACAACTCAATGCATTGCGTTATCCTGGACTGGACAACTGATAAAATGTGATAAGGACTGTAGGTCAAAAAATACTATTAAATCAGTGTTAAATTTCCAGATTTTGGTAAGAGTACTGTTATGGACTACAAGTGTGTCCCTCTCCTCCAAATTCCCATGTTGAAACCCTAATCCCCAATGGGATTGTATTTGGAGATGGGGCCTTTGGGAAGTAATTAAGTCATGATGGGATTGTTTTTATAAGAAAGACACAAGAGAGCTTGCTTCTCTGCTGTCCACCATGTGAAGATACATGAAGAAGACTGCAAACCAGGAAGAGTGCCATCACCAACTGGCAACTTGATCTTGCACTTTCCAGCCTCCAATCTGTCAGAAATAAATTGTTTACGCCATGAAGTCTATGGCTAAATAAGTACTGTGTTTATGTCAAAGAGAGTCCTGATTCTTGGGATCTACACATTAATATTAATGGATAAGAGGCATGATACAACACCCTACTCTACAATGATTCAGGAAAAAGTATGTCTCTGTGCATGTATAAACAGAGAGAGAGAATGTGACAATACACATTATTGTAGTTTTTCTGTAAGTGTGAAATCATACAGAGATGTCTTCTGCTTAGAATTTTTCACTCTCCAGCTTGTGGGAAGAAACAAATACTAGTTATATTACTTAACTACTTAAATTCCTCCCCAGTTACACTTCGCTATATTTTTAATATAGCGAATATATTCTAAATATATTTTTGCAACTATTCTAACACAGAATAGTGTAAATATATTTTTGCAACTATTCTAACACAGAGATTATCATCCAAGAGGTTAAATAAATCTTAAAATTTATGACCTGGCAGCAGTATTGTTACAATTATATCTACACTTAACACTATGCAACAGACTAATTCCTTTAATAAATACAAACCAGTTCTAATACTTTTGGATGTCCCTGATCTTTTCAAAACCAATGTAACCCATTACAAGTTGAACTGTCAGAGTTCTCATTCAGTGGCATTACATGGAGGAATAGTATTACTATAATGCAAATACAGTGAATGATGATCCTTCAAATATTTCTAGAAAGTGGGTAGGAAATTTTACAAGTTACTCAAAATGTGTTATAATAGCACCAAAACCCACTGTTTTCAGATTGCTCATAGGGCAAATACATTATTGCTCGAAGGGAGAATGTCCATAGTCTAAGGAAGTAATTAACATAGCTTGCTCTAATGAGGAAAGTGCCTTGTACTTACAAACCAAGCACAGAAATAAGCCACTCTCTTTTGTCTGGTGCTCCAACAGGCTTATTTTCTTTATGCACAACACTTGCACAGCCTTCCAGACTTGAGAGGAACAAAACATTGTTCTATAGACCTCTGGATTAGTTTTTATACTCTTACAGAACCAAAACATCTTTTTTTTTTTTTTTAATCCTATAAGTCCCAGGAAATGATGATGACAACTGACTCCATAAAAAGCCATCTTCTTCCTGGAAGAATATTGTTTTGGAATAAATGCCTATAAAGCTATTTCTCACTTTATCAGACATTGTCAAAGAGATCATTCCAGTTGCCAGGTTTTAAAATCAGAGCATTTAATCCAAACCAAATACAGTTCTTAAAAATAGAATTGCATTGGAAGTATTTGTGCTTTTACTAATGTATAATAGGATTTGGTGCTGTGTATTCATGAACTCTTTTGCCCAAGTTGAATGATGCTTAAGTTACAGGCTCATACTAGCCATACTTTCTCTCTTTTTTTTTTGAGATTTAGGAATATTGGATAATGATTCTTAATGAGCCTTGAACCTTATTGGTACATTCCCTTAGCAAGAACCAGGTCTCCAGAATCTTAAATCCTGCTGTGCTGCCAATGTTCAGACAGATGGTTCTATAAATAATCATCCACCAAGAACAGCAAGAAAGTCAATAGAAAACTGAGAAAACAAAGGCTGAAGTTATTACTTCTTTGTTATATAATGAGTTGAAGGAAGACTATCAGCATGATGCCTCTAATGTAGATCAAGAAATCTATTATGATATTGCTCAGGACAAATCTAAGACAATTAAATTAGAGTGGTTATCAAATCCAATGATGAACTCCCTTCAAGATCTTACCTCATAGAGACTTCTGCTCAAGATGGAGGTGCAATTTGCCTCCCCGTGCAACCATAAGAAGAATTACAACTAACCTGAAAACAAAAAAAAACCACGCAGAACTGCCAGAAAATTGAACTGTATGGAAGTCCAACAACCAAGGAGTTAAAGAAGCTATGTTTAGCCAAATGGGTAAGAGGGGTGGAGTCATGGAGGAAAGACACAGTCATGGAATTCAGGGTGGAGAGGACACAGTGTGGCATAGAGAGGTGGCGGTGATGGTGGTGGAACGGGCAGTCCCACATTCACATGTGGTGGATAAAAATCGGGAAAGTTACCATGAGAGTGAGTGATCCCAGCCCCAGGCCAGACTGCACAGCCACAAGTTCCAGCACCAGGAAAAGAAAGCCTCAAACTTCTGGCTGTAAAAACCAGTGGGAGTTGGGGTGGTGGAAGAAACTGCCAGTTTCTCAGGAGAGTCCATTTAAAGGGTCCACACGTACCTAGAATGTGCGCAAACCCACCCAGTCTGTGAATCACCACCAGGGCAACAGCTAGAAGGGTGCCAGTTGCATATGGGAAGTGGATGATGTGACTGGAAATGGGGCGAATGCCAGGCAAACCTCCATAAGCCAGGCAGTGGCATTGTCCCCTCTCCAACCCCTCCCACCATGCAGAGCCACAAAGTGGTGAAATGAGTTGCCCCACCCTGGCAAATACCTAAGGCTCCTCCCCATAGAACTTAACAGGTGTACTAAGATAGGGAGTCAAAGCAGCTCTATCTAATACACAGAAACAAACACAGGGAAGCTGCCAAATTGAGGAGACAAAGAAATATGGCCCAAATGAAAAAACAGAACAAAACCCCAGAAAAAGAACTAAATGAAACAGAGATAGCCAACCTATCAGATGCTCGGTTTAAAACACTGGTGATCAGGACGCTCACAGAACACACTGAATATGGAAAAACCATAAGTGAAAAAATGAAGGTTACAGTAAGTGAAATAAACAAATCCACAGGGAACTAACAATGAAGGGATGGAAGCTAAGATTCATATCAATGAATTGGAACATAAGAAAAATAAATATTCAACCAGAACAGAAAGAAGAAATGAGAATTTGAAAAAATGAACAGAGTCTAAGACTCCGGGGCAACTCCAAAAGTGCCAACGTTTAAATCATAGGGATGCCAGAGAGAAAAGAGGAAGAGCAAGAAATCGAAAACTTTTTTGAAAAAATAATGAAAGAAACTTCCCTAATTTGGCAAAGGAAATAGACATGTCCTGGGAGCACAGAGAGTCCCAAACAACTTGGACCCAAAGAGAGCCACGCCAAAGGACATCATAATTAAAAAGCCAAAGGTTAAAGATAAAGAGAGAATCTTAAAAGCAGCAAGAGAAAGGCAGAGAGTTACCTACAAAGGAATTCCCATAAGACTAATCAGCTGATTTCTCAAAAGAAATTTTGCAGGCAAGAAGGGACTGGCAACAAGTATTTGAAGTGATGAGAAGCAAGGACCTACAGCCAGGATTGCTATACCCAGCGAAGCTATCATTTAGAATGGAAGGGCAGATAAAGTGCTTTCCAGACAAAGTAAAGCTAAAGGAATTCATCATCACTAAGCCATTATTATATGAAATGTTAAAGGGACTTATTTTAAAAAAATCATCGAAACTATGAACATTAAAATCACAACAAACTCACAACTAGCAACAACTGAACCTAAAAACAAAAACAAAGTAATCAACCAGAACAGGAACAGATTCATACACATGGAGATCATTTGGAGGGTTATCAGCTGGGAGGGGGAAAGTGGGGGAAAAGGTACAGGGATTAAGAAACATAATTGGTAGGTATAAAGTAGGCAGGGTTTGTTAAGAATAGGAGAAACCAAACAACTTATATGTACAACTCATGGACGTGAACTGGGGGAGGCAGAGGACGGATTGGTGGAGGGAAGGGGGATACCAGGTGGAAGGGGGCAAAGGGGGAAAAAGTGGGACCACTGTAGTAGCATAATCAAAAAACTGTACTAAAAGAAGAGAGAAAAGATCTTATTTCATACAGCAGAATAATGGATCTGCATCTCAAGTAAAACATAAAAAAAAAAATTTCCTCATAGTTAATTCTCCATCTTGAATCCTGAACCAATCAGCAAACAACTCTGTTTCTTCCTTACCAGTTCCCTACTTCAAAAACTGGCTTTAAAATCATCCAGCCCAATCTTTTCTAAATTTCCTAGGATTGAGAGACTCCCAGGCTTTGCCTAGGGTTTGTTGTCTTTTGCTACATGAACCTAAATAAACCTGGCTTTGTGGGAACTACAGGCGTGTCTGATAAATCTGTTAGATGGTTTTCAAAGGATTTTCTTACAAATTTATAGTCCAGCTACCTAAAGAAAATTATTTCTGTTTAAGTAGGTTTCCTATTTCAGGCATGGTTTGCTTGGTAATTTTACATGATTCTCATCATATATATATATATATATATATCTT
Source organism: Desmodus rotundus (assembly GCF_022682495.2). Lineage (NCBI taxonomy): Eukaryota > Metazoa > Chordata > Mammalia > Chiroptera > Phyllostomidae > Desmodus > Desmodus rotundus. The sequence goes on from NC_071397.1 coordinate 21,713,857, forward strand.
GTGTTTTTGAGAAACATGTTTTTAGAAATTTTTACTAAACATTTTCAACAATGGTAAAAATACTTCATACTGTTTTATTGGTAGAGTACATGCCAAAGTTGAACCCTTTCTTCCCCCATTTAGATGTTTTCCCATTTTTGCTCTTACAGAAAAAAACCTGTGATAAATATTTTAAATAAAGCTTTCCTACAGATTAAATTATGTCCTCAGAATAAATCCTTGCAATGACAACATCTGCGTTGAAGGATGTGAGTAGTTTGGGGCTCTAGTCACATAATGTTTGCTTTCCAAGAGTTTTACCAGTAAACTCCTCCTACCGGTAACCTGTTAAGTAAATGTTCCAATGAACTTTGACCAGCACATTAGGAGAAACTTAAATACAAGTTTTACCTAGGCATTTAAAAGTTTTAGACATTTACCTATAGCTTTTGAGGAATGCAACGGGCGGGTTTCTCATTCTCAATTTGCCCCTAAATTTCTCAAACCGACTAGGGAGAAGAGCGACTGGTCATAAAGCACTTGAAGGAAATGCAGAAAACATCAAATAGTAAACAATAGTTACTGCAAGTATAGGTAAGTTGGTCATATGGTATATAGGTTTGTATATGTACACATAAAAACAGGAATCTAAGATTTAAAAGAATTTTTCAGTTTGAATTCTTTTCAAAACCATTGGCAGTAGGTGTGTAAAAAAGGCCTTTTTTGGTAAGATGTTAGGTGAAAAAAAATTAAAAACACAGAGTTGAACCAGAGTGAATTATTTTATAGACTGTTTTCTGAGTGTGAACCTTGTAAAAAGGTCAACTATTTTATTTTACGATGGCAATAATTGAGAACATCTTTTAAAAGTACATGTTAGTATCAGGGGCTAGGCCTCAGCTTCCTGTCCTGGGCCCTGGGCTCTTCAGCTTTGCCAGTTTTCTTCAAGCTAACCTGGAGACTGCAGGTCTGATCCTCCACTTTCTTCCCAGGTTGTATGAGTTACATGCTGTGTCTGGGAGACTGAAGCGTGGGAGCAGTTGAGTAAAGACACATCAGATTTCTTTTCTGACCTTACAGTTCAGCTAAACCTCTACATTCCTGACCCTCCATTAAACAAACAAACAAACAAACAAAAAGACAAGAAAAAAAACTGGGTAGTCCCCAACACTGCCGTTACATCCCCAACATCCCCAACCGAACAAAACCCAACTGGAAACCTTCCTCACATCCATGTCCGCGCCCTTCCCTATGAAATACTACCTAGCCCCCCCACCGCTCGGCTGAACTGCTGTGACGTCGCCATGGCGAAAGGCATGCTGTGTGCCTTAGGGTACTACTTTCTCGCTCTTTTCCACCGACGCCTGGGCGTCCACGGGCGCTGAGAGACTACAACTCCCAGAGTCCTGCGCGGCTCGCGGAAGGTGGGGACTGTGGGAAAGAGGCTCGGAGGATCTCGGGCCAGAGCTGGCTGCTCCTCCCCCTGAAGCGGTGTTGCTCCTCTTTCCGCTGGCGGCGTCAGGCGGCGTCGGCGCTCACGCAGGGGCGGGTCACAGTAGCGCTAAGCGGTGCTGGGCGGGAAGGGAGGTCGTGGCGGTAGCCGTGTCTGCGGGGACAACAGCGACAGCGGCGGCCGCGGGGACAGCAGGAGCAGCGGTGCTGTCAGTTAGGCCGTCGGAGAAATGGGAGACCCAGGGTCAGAGGTGAGTAGGCGAACCACAAAGCGTTTTGCATTTTGTGGAGTGTGAGGCCTGGTGCTCAGCTGCAGCGGAGGGGCGATACCCTCGGCGTCTGGGGCCGAGCTCGGCGGTGGGGACTGTGCTGGTCTGAGCCAGGAGCTAGCAGCAACAATGGCCGCCCAGCCGCCCCCGGGCCCCAGCACCAGCTCTGAGATTCTCGATGCCGCTGCTCGGCGGACAGGCTTGCTGTTCCGTTGTGAGCCTGCATCCCTCGTTCTCGAGCAGACAGGGAATCCGGAGAAGCCAGTAACTGGTTTTCGCTGTCTGGTCCTTAGAGCTCCACGTATGCAAAGGCATAATCCGACTCCATCGAATTCCGTTCTTAGTCGGGTTTGTGTGGAATTGTGCCTTTAGGTTTCCTTTAAAGCTCGTCCTTTTTGGGGAAATCTGTTCCTGTAAATTTGTAGCTGTACAGATAAGCATGTTTTGGCTTATTTTTGTAGATAATAGAATCCGTTCCTCCAGCCGGGCCTGAGGCAACTGAGTCCACACCGGATGAAAATGAAGATGACATTCAGTTCGTTTGTGTAAGTAGCAGCGATATTCGGGTTTGTCCCAGAGCCAGAGCCTGCGTGGTAAGCGATTCTGAGACTACACCTCGCCTGTTCGTTCACCATCCCACAAGCTGTTCGCACGTCTAAGGCGCAGCGCTCCTGTGAGGAGCTTGGCACAGGACTAGGAAATGGACCGAAAGAGGGCCCTGAGCAGCCGCAGCGGCCACCGCGAAGACTGTTGGTTAAGTACAGTCGTAGCTTAATCACTCTCCTCGTGCCTTCCTGCAGAGCCATTTTATACTCAATCTGCACAAAGTTCTGGTCTCCTAGGACTGTGCGTTGAAATGGGGCGAGAGTGTCTTCTAAGAGATGAGACACAGGTGAGGGGGCAGGGACAGGTAGTGATGAGGCAGTGTGTAGCAAACGGGAGTGTTGTAGGAACTGGAAACTGGAAACTGAGGATTACGGAGCTGCATACTGTGGAGGCAGGTAGCTTGAAGGCCTCGCTGATCTCTGAGGTCACGACGTTACAGCACAGTACAACAATTGATGTTCATAGTGACGGTCCTTGCATAATTTCTGACTTTATGTCCTTGGAGACAGTTTTCAAGCATTAGTAAGTGTAGATTCCTAAGCCTTACTCTGTACCTACAGAATTTGAATGTGGGGCCAGGAATCTTCATTTTGGAAAAATACAAGGACAGATGAGTCTGTGAACCACTCTTTGTAAAGCATTGATTTAGGGAAACAGTGGGTATGATGTATTTTGGGATGATTTTCACCCAAAACTTTTAAAGTATAACAAGGTATACTTTAAAGCCCGTGTGTTATCAAACTCATTTTCACCAGGGGCTACATCAGCCTCACAGTTGCCTTCAAAGGGCTGAAAAAATTTTAGGACAGTATAAACGTAACTACTCCTTAACTGTTAAGGACTTGAAATTACATTCGGCCCTTTGAAGGCAACCGTGAGGCTGATGTGGCCCCCGGTGAAAATGAGTTTGACACCCCTGCTTTAAAGTATACCTTTGTTATACTGTGAAGTATAACAAAGTATAAAGTAATATGGGTAAAGTAGTATCTTACCTAGAGAATACCTTTACCCTAAACTACTCTGAATACTATAGGTGAGGTTTGCTATTAAAGGTGTGTAATTTTTATTTAACAGTGTCTGATGTGTATATGTATTTGTTTGGGGGCAACTTAGGAAAGCTGGTAATTAAACAGTGTCATCTAGTATCCCAACATTAGGGCCACTAGGGGCATCCATTACTGTATTGTGTTTTAATGGGTTTGTGTAGGAGCCTTTCACAAGATCATTTCGTGCCTTATTCTCCAGTGCTAGTGTATATGGCACTCTTTTTCATTTTAAACTTTTAAGGTTTTGGGGCGGGGCAGGGGTGGGCTGCTTAGAAGAATTGTATCCTGCCCCTTCAGTCACTGTAGACTGAAATATGTTTGGTGACAGGATTCCATGGCCCTTTAGAACAGATATTTCAGGTCCTTCCTGAATATTGGTATATTTGTGAGTGGAGAGTATCTTGATATTTTGTGTAAACGTAAGTAAAATGACACACTTCTTTATGAGCCACACGTCTTAGTTTGAAAGTCACAGATGGAATCTACTAAAATAAGATTTGGAAAATAATATATATTTTTTTGTACTCTAGAATGAAGAATTATATTGTAGCTTGTAACTAATATAAGCTTGCATTAAGTTGAAGTTTAAAAATACTCTTGAAATTTTATTTTAAATGTAGAGAACCTGTTAATCTATGCATCTAGAATAAAAAAAAAATATACAATCAGTGTTTTGTGTATCGAGCTTGACATGTTTTATATTTATCCCAATTTTCAAATATAGATTCAAAGGTTTGATAGTTCCACGTGGAGAAATGAATTATATGTATCAAGTGCAATTATAATCCTAGAGGAAACCTATTAAAAACGTTCCCTCTTTCTTTTTAGCGATAACACTTAAATGACAGTGATACCTTAATTCTATTTTAAAATACATTAGAGATGGAACCTTCTATTTCTTTCTGTCACATAACGTTATACTTAACTCCTCCAAGTAATGCTTATCCAATAGAGGTAATAAACAGTTCTTTGCTTAAGATTTATTCAGATACAAAAAGAGCATTATGATGTCATTTCTTGATTTACTCTGGTCTGGATTTCTTAGTTTGCTGTTAATTAAATTTTCTCATCTTCAATCCACATGGTGCACAGCAGTCTTTCTGTGGTTTCCAAAATACAGAGTCTGAAACAAAACAGCATGCTGAAAGAAAGGAAAAATAGAAATCTGGAGGTTTAAAATAACCCTTTTTATTTATATTGCGTTGGCCAAAAAGTCAGTTACTTTTTTTTCGGTACTATTGCTGTAGTAGTCTATTGCTGTAAAGACAACTATTGTTTCATTTGAAACAATTTTGTTAGATTGTATTGTGACAGCTGTCATTATCAGTGTGCATTTTTAAAAAAACTTAATCAAAATTGGTGAATTTTTTGTGCAGCCATTTTAACATTAAAGATTGAAGAAGATACACATTTTTGGCGTATTATGCATTGTTATTTCAAGAAAGGTAAAACTGCAACTGAAATGCAAAAAAAGATCTGTGCAGTGTATGGAGAAGGCGCTGTGACGAATCGAATGCGTCAAAAGTGGTTGTCAGAGTTTCTCGGTACTATTGACATTTTGGCCAAATAATTCTTTGCTGTGCGGCTGTCTTATGCATTGGAAGATGTTTAGAAGTACCCTGGCCTCTGCCCACTTGAAGCCAATAGCAGGAGATACCCGGCATACTCAGAGTATCCAAATCAGTGAAGTTATTGGTGAAAATGAAAAATGTGTCTTTTAGTTTACGGAAAAAACTAAATGAACTTTTTGGCCAACCCAATATTTCATTTAAATGTAAAATAGAACATATTTCATAAGTGTACTGTTTGATTTTTGCAAAGCCAATACACCTGTGTAAACAGTGCTCAAATCAAGAAACAATGTTACTGTAACAAAAACTTTTCATTTAGATCTTTTTCTCTCATTTCCTGTTTAGTTCAGTAATATGACTCTTTATTCAACCATCTTTATGTCTTTCTTTGAAAGTGGATATTTTAATATACTCCCCAAAACTGTTTTAGCTAAGAGCTGATGACATGATTTTTCACAGTGCTACTCTGGATACAAAGCTATCACAAACTGCTGGGGTAGCCTGTCATAGTCTTGAGACCAGCACATGAGATTCAGATTTCAGCTAAGATTATTGGTTTATTGTGGAATCATTGAACATATGAAAAAAGTAAAGGAAATTAAGGTATAATTTCATAAATAACTTGAGCACATTGGTCAAGTGATACTACTTTACTTGCAGTAGAATGGATCATAGGCAAAAAAAAATGGGGTATCTTTTCTCTGGGTGCCTTAGGACTGTAATGAACTTAATAAAAATAATGTTGAAGCTCATAATACGCAAAGTCATGAATTAAGTACAATAGAGCTATAAATATTAATTGGAGATATATCCTACCTATAAGTGTGGGAGATGAAATAGGTGAGAACTATGTAAGTAGTTCTAGTAGAAGGTTCTTTTATAAAAATAACATGGTGCTTTAAGAAAAAGACTTTCAGTTTATTACTTTAGCATAAATAGCATTCAGTATTTGTATGTGTTTAAAATGTCACTTTGAGAAGAAATAAGGAAAGACATCAAAATTGGGAAAGCAGGATTTGTGTAGTTCTGGGGAATAAAGTTTTATTATTTTTTTTTAATGTGAGGGGAATGGATGATGGTCCAGATAATATAGACCTTGAATGGTGGGTTAAATATGAACTTATAGTGGGAAATTGGGAACCATTTGAAATTTTAGAACTGGGCAGGACTGTAGAAGTAAACTATGTCCCTAACTTCTTTATATGGAAAAAAAAAAGAATTGATAGGGTTTTAGATTAGGTTTTTGCATCTGTCTTAAATCCATATTTGTTTTAGAGTAGGGTAAATTTTTTTTTCGGTATACCCTATCTTAGTGTATTGGCATCTCTTTTCAATTAGTAAGCAGTTGATGTTTTGGTATGAGCATCAGTGTTTTAATAACAGGAATGAAACCTTTTTTTACTTAATTTTTAATCTAATTAGTTTAAGTTTACTTAAAACTTAATCTAATCAATACAGCTGTGTTCCTGATCTGTTCTGCTTGTGTCTGTACTCCTGCCCCTAAATTGTGTGGCCTTGGAAGTAGAATCCTTTGGTTTTGTTATTGATACAGAGGAGATGAAAATGATGGTTTACTAGTTGATAGATGGCGCAAATTCAGGTAAAATACCTGGTAAATGGAGGACCATGTGCATTTATAGTTGTTTAGGATATGAGCAGTCATTATAAATACGAGAAATTATTCTTCTCAGTCTTTGTATTATAAACATTGCTTTTTTAGGGAAGTTAACTTACTTTTTTGTCACTGTTGTGAGTTAACTCTGAGTTGGGGATAATAGCAAGTAGTTCTTTTTTTCTAATTGACAAGGGTTTTATCTCAGAAACTTAGGTAATAAGCATGGATTTAAAAATAGTACATATAGCCCTGGCTGGTGTGGTTCAGTGGATGGAGTGCTGAACTGTAAACCAAAGGGTCGCGGGTTCAGTTCCCAGTCAGGGCATGTGCCTGGGTTGCAGGCCAGGTCCCCAGTAGGAGACGTGAGAGGCAACCATACACTGATGTTTCCCTCTCTTTCTCTCTCCATTCCTCTCTCTCTCAAAATAAATAGGGTCTTTTTTAAAAAATAAATACAAATAGTATATATATGTATATTTTGAACACCTCAGTTGCTTTGACCACACAGTCAATTATGTGTTTAGAGAACCAGGTGTACCTCACTTAATTTTCTCATTTGTTAAGTGGGATAATAGTTATTCAGTATTTTACCTTGTCAGGTAATTGTGGAGATTAAATAAAATCAAGTGCATGAATAGTTTAGCACAATTGCTGTACAGGGCACAATGACAAATGTTATCAATTAATAGGATATTAAATGCAATTTTTACTCCCTTATTATGGTGGAAGTTTTCCCATATCCACTGTGGAAATTAGCTGAAATGTAGAATATTTGTTTATAAAATAATATTTTCCTTTAGGATACTTCTCTTATTTTTCCATTCAGCCTCTTTGCCTTTTTGGAGGTCTCAGACCTTTGTCTTCTCTTTCTACCATTCTGTCACTTATAACTTCATAATTATTTGTTCAGGGAATGAATAAATATTCTAACTGACTCCTGCCTTTTCTCACTTTAGATCTCCTACCTTGATTCTTTTTATCTTTTTAATTAGTGTGAATTATATCAAGTTGCCATTTTTGGTTGTGTATCATTCTAATGGTTCATTCCAGCAGTAAATTTCTGATAGTCTTCTTTCATCTGTTTTTAATCCTTCCCCTTATACTATTTCTATGTTTACTTTTTAATCCTATTTGTGGCCAGTTTCCTTATTGTTTTTTCCTGCCCATTCTACTTTTTACTTTGTGCCCTGTTATATACTTACTTTCATTCTCCCTTATTTCTGTAACTACTATCTGTTCATGAAAGTTCCACCTCTACCTCTGTATTTCTGGTAACCTGGGGACTTTCTTGGTGTGCTGTTTCTGTGGGTATGTAGTAAAATTATCTAATGCACATTTCTTGAAGAGGGTAAACTCAGGTAATTACATGAACAGTAGAAGCTGTTTTTAACTCCTCTACTTCCTTTGTAGATCATGTGTAATTTTGATAATCTTAATACCAGTGGCAGGTTTTAGTCTCAAAGTGAGTAATGCATGTCCATTGACCACACACTGGAGAGTGTCTGTTTTCTTTTCCTCTTTTTTAAACTTGCATTTGTACAGTTTAGGCAAAAAAAAAAAAATCCCAATTGCTGTATTACAAGATTCCTACCCAGAAGTTTTGCTTTCTGGTTTTATCTTAGTGGCTGGATCACTACCTGCAGGGTGAGCAATTTTCTGCCTACAGAGAAACTGTAGCCTAGGGGGAGAAGCAAGCTATCTTTGAGACTGGGTGCTTCTTTCAGGATCTTTAACTAGATCTTCTTAGCTTCTGTCTCTAGACTCTAGTCTTTTTCTGTTAGTTTTTCCACTGAATTAATCACTTCGGCTTGCCAACAGTCAGTTTTCTGTATCCTAAGAAATCTTTCCCACAGCCATATTCTCCTCCTGCGTTCCTTTCTCTTGTTCTCAACATACTAGTTTTTTTTTTTCAAGAAATACTTTACTCATATCCTTTACTGCCTTATTTTCTACTTAATTTTTTAATTAGAATAGCTTCCATACTCACTACTTTGTTGACAGTTGCTCTCTCAAAGGCATTTTAAAATCTGTTGCCAGATTCAGTGGCATTTTTTGTTGTTGGTGGTGGTGGTGTTTTTCGCTTAATTTAACATTGATAACTTTTTGTTGAGGTTTACTCTATAGTTTCTTTGAGTTTATGAATTCTATGAATCTTTTCCAGTCTCTGATTTCCTACTTAGCTCTTCTTCCTTGAATCCTAAAATTCCAGCATTTCCTCAAGAGCCTTCTGGAATCTCTTCTGCTCTTTGCTTTGTTCTTTAGCAACAGCATAGTTTCAGTTTAAAACTAGAGTTAATAGTCTTTTAGGGGAGTCACTCCCAAATCTCTACTCTCAGTTATGTTCATACATCCAGATTACAAGCCTGCATTTCCAGCTCTCTGCCAAATACCTCTGTGTACCATTGGCATATCAAATCATTATGTGCAAAAGAATATCAGCTTTGTGTTTTTGTATTCCAAATTTATATTTATGGCTTTAGTATCCTTCTAGTCACCCAAGCATGAAAACTTAGGTACCACTTTGATTTCTGGTTATTGTTGGGGTTTTGTTTTCTATTGCCAATCTTTTCCCCCATTATACCCGTGTACTCTCTTGTATATGCACCACGACACTATTCTTGCCATCACCACTATTTTAGTTCTACATTATTTTGTCTCTGTACTGATATTGTTCTGCTTTCCCTACTCCTTATACTTCTTTATGTGATTAAAGCAGAACTCTTCTTAAAAGAATTCTTAAATCTTCTTAAAGCAGAACTCTCAAATAATGTTACTACCATTTTATTTTATGTTAATTTTTAAAACAATTTTATTCATGTATTTAAATATAGAGAGAGGGGAAGGGAGGAAGAGAGGGAGATAAACATCGATTGGTTGCCTTTCATACGTGCCCTTATCAGGGACCAAACCCGCAACCTAGGCATGTGCCCTTACTGCAAATGAACCAGCGACCTTTTGTCTTGCGGAATGATGCCCAACCAACTGAGCTACACAGGTCAAGGCTGTTACTCCTGTTTTAGTATTTATTGATTCCCTTTTGTCTGCGGAATAAAATCAAGGCTTTTAAGCCTAGCACTAAAGCCTGGTTCATTATAGAGGCAGTGTGGATGGAAAGAAAGTATGGAGAAGAATGAGGTTTAATGTTTGACTCTATAGAACTGGGAGATAAAAAGGAGCTATTGGTTAGAGAACTCCAGGATTTTAATCTTGGATATCTAACGAATCATTGATACTCATTCCATTTGGAAAGCATTAGATTATAATGTCTATGCCCTTATAGCTTGTTTCTGTATTAATCATCCTTTCCCCAAGGAATTGACACAGTCCTAATAGTCTTACTGGTATTAGCCTCTTCCTTCTAGGTCTCGTCATCATTTGGTATTCATGTATTGGGTTGGCCAGAAGGTCTGTTATGTCCATATGATGGCTCTAGTAGTGCTTAGTTGTCTTTAACTTCATTTGAAACAATTTTGTTAGATTGTATTGTGACAGGTGTCATATCGGCATGCATTTTTAAAAAACTTATCAAAATTGGTGAATTTTTGTGCAGTCATTTTAATATTGAAGATGGAAGAAGACACAACATTTTCAGTGTATTGTGCATTATTATTTCAAGAAAGGTAAAAACGCAACTGAAACACACAAAAAAGTTTTGTGCAGTGTTTGGAGAAGGTGCTGTGACTGATCGAATGTGTCAAAAGTGGTTTGTGAAGTATCTTGGTACTATTGACATTTTGGCCAAATAATTCTTTGCTGTGGGGCTGTCTTATGCATTGGAAGATGTTTAGCAACACCACTGGCCCCTACTCACTAGAAATGAATAGCGGGAGATAGCCGGCGTACTCAAAATATCCAAGTCAATGAAGTTATTGGTGAAAATTAATAGTGAGTCTTTTATTTTATGGAAAAAATGTAATAGACTTTTTGGCCAACCTAATATATACTCTGAATATTTTTCTCTGCATTTATTCTGATTATTTTTTGCCAGCCATGAAGTGTCCTCTTCAGAGGAATTCTTGCCAATCCCAAGAAACATAATTCTTTTAAAATGCTAGTTTAGTTTGAATAACTGTTCATGAATTGTTAATTTGCTTGCTTCTTTCTTAGGAAGGACCATTGAGACCTGTTCTTGAATACATTGATCTGGTCAGCAGTGATGATGAAGAGCCTAGCACCTCTCATAGTGATGTAAGTACATTATATTTGATTTGCATGTCATTACTCCTGTCATTTAAGAAGCATTCTCTAATGAGAGTGATCAAATCAGGGGTGGCTGTGTTTAGTGCTTTACAGAATGGCCCATCACTGTTAGAGTGGGCCATGATAGGTAGTCCAAGGAGTTCTTGCCCCGAATATCTTCTACTTTCGGTTTTGTTCCTCCGCTTTCAGTAAGGATGTGAAAGGATGACATGACACATGGAAGTTGTAAGCCTTGGAGGTGATATCTGATAAAAGGGAAATGGAATAAAAACTGCAAGCTTTTTGGCTCCTGTGTCCTTCTCCTTTCCTATCTCTCTTCAGGTGCCTTATATAACTGGATCCTTTTCATCTATAACCATGTGACCACAGAAAATTTGTTTTATATTGGAAGAAAGGATATGTGAAGATCCTTTAGAAAATGGCATGTGGGGAAGGGTTATAGGTGATCAATCACTTCAGTTGTCATATCTTGTAACCTCCTCTATCCCCCATATATTTGAAGTTTTGTCTTTTACATATGCTTTTTTTGGATGTGGGTTTGACCCCTAAACTGATACTTCCCTTACTTTGAGAACCAAATTAGCTGAGCCTTTTGTAGCAGTCTTGTCTTTCATTTGTAGCCCGCATTGCTATTAATAGGCTATTTACTTGATGGATTAGAGAACTCCTGGCTCTTATTCAAGGTGACCAGAAGCTTCTTGCTTTGTGATACTAGGGAGTTGAGACTTGGACCTGGAATCGAAATACCTAGGTTTTATTCTCAGCTTTACTCCTTATTAATTCTCTCACTTTGGATAAATTAAGTAGCTTTTTAACCTTAGTTTCTTTATCAAATGAGAATAGTACCTACCTCACAGGGTTGTTGTGAGGATGAAATGAGGTAACAAATATATATGTAAGTTCCTTGAAAACCAACTGGAAAGTTTTGTTATTCATGGAGAGTGAACGAGAGACTTATTAAAGGGGTTTAAAAGTGATTCTACAATGGAGGACTTTTAGAAGAAACTATTTTTTTTCTCTGTGAAACTTTCCCCAAGTTCTCTCAGCAGTTATTAGCTCCTACTTGTTGACTTAAATATGTTAAATGGGATTTTTGAAAAAAAATTATTATCACCAATGGTCTCACCACTTTTTCTTATCCTAGCATGGGACCAAGCAGCAAGCTAGGATGGCACCACTGGGTTTGTTTGTACACTTTTTTTTCAGAGACAGAGTGCCAGGTTAATGCCAGTGATTGGTATTGGGTCTTTGGGAAAGCGAAGCTTGTGGATTTGATTTCTGGGAACCCCTTGCTGACCTGAAAGATGCACTTGTTTGCATCTTTCATTATTAATTATAATAATTTTAAAAAATTGAATTCTGCTTACTGGACATGCATCTCTGCACTTGAAAGTTAACATATTAAAAGCATTTTTTTTTCTTCCTTGGTTTTCTTGTTCATGTGGATAACCCAGAGAATGCCTGAGTCTAAGGTGCCATCCTCTGAGAATCATCGCCCAGAAATGTGCTCTAGCTGCAGTGTTCCTCTTCCCATTGGAAAGAGCAGCTCCTCTGGGAGTTGCACCAGCAGTCCACAAAGGATAGTTTCTCAACCTTCTTCTGTTGAGAACCCATTGGAGAACCAGAAAAATGATCAAAATAACTCAGATGTTAAGATCTCTGAGACAGAGACACTTAAGTCATCACAAAATTATCAGACTCTGCCTTCATCTCCACTTCTGGTCCCCCAAGAATCTTTGGTCTCTTCAGAGGTCAAGGAGGATTTATCTCCAGAATCTTCATCTTCACAGCATGGACAGGATGCCATCCTCTATCTCCAGACACAAGTGGCTGAGATGTCCCGAGTGATCCGTGATCTGCAGTCCAGGAGTTGTTTCAGATTTCATCATTCTAGGCCAAGTGAGAACTCCTCAGTGCCTTGGGACATCACCTCCAAGGAAGAAAATTTATCTACAGTGGAAGAAGAAGCTGACTGCAAATCCCCTTCAACTGATGACAAAGGGCAGCCAGCTGACCCGAGTCAGACTAGTTTCACAGGTCTTTTGAAGAGAATGGAACAGAGAGGTGTTATAAAGAGAGTAACATTACAGTCTGAAGGAGAATCATGTGACGGGAAACCTGATTATGTGACCTCTAAAAAACGTTTGGTTCCTCCATTGCATCCTCTTCTAAGAATTGCCACCACTGAGGTTTTTAAAGACCCAGCTGATTGCCATCCTTCTTCTTTCATGGGACACAGGGTATATCCTGTGGCCAAGGATACCTCTCCTTTCCAACCAAATCCTCCAGCTGAGGGCCCCATTGTAGAAGCTTTAGAGCATAGCAAAAGAGGAAGCACAGCATCTCCTCTAGATTCTACCTCAAAAGAAATGGAGGTCATGGGCTGTAGATTCTACCATGCTGCTTCCATTGCAGCCCGAGCTGCTAGCTACATGGCCTATATGACTCAATATCAGCGTAAACTCTGGGAAGACATGGAGGATCTGGTCCATGACCCAGAGTTTGATCGTGGAAAAGCAAGATGTATAATATCTGATGGTATGGATGCAGGCCTTTGGCAGCTTTGTACTACTAGGGACATAATGGACTCTGTAGTCAGAGTTATGGCAATGGCAGTAGACTACAGGAGGCAAGCCTGGCTCCGACTTACATCTCTCACTAAGAAAACCCAGGAGAAGATCTCACACTTGCCCTTTGATGGCACTTCCCTCTTTGGACAAGATGTGAATGCCGTTGTTGCAGAAGAAAACAGTATAAAAGAAAATGACTATAAAGACCACAGCAAATACTATAACCAACATCGATATTTTTATAGTCATGATCAGAAAGTACATTATCACAACAGAGGGTACTCCAAAGGGGATTGGTACAAACCCCGAAACCACCCGTATAGATATAGAAAAAAGGGAGAATCTCCAGAACGCCATGGGTACAAGAATTAGTAGCCAGAATTTCAGCAGTATAGCCATCCAACATTCTAAGTATTTATTTGCTCTTCCTGACTTACACAGGATTTACAGGTAGGAGGTCACCTCCAAAACTGAATGAATGTCTAGAATTACCACAGCTGACGTTTAAATTCTAGACTTTTGGAATGAAGTATATAATAAAGATAATCATCTTTCATTGGCCAAATGAGCAGCAGAGACTTTGCATCTGAGTAGGGTTGGACAAAGATTCACCCATTACTTCTGGTTTAAAGTAAGCCCAGAGGAAGGTACTCAGGAATCTGAATCCTCTTGTGATTAAAGAAAAATATAAAGATTTGTTCCTCAGGAAAATCTTGCTGGTAAACTGAGGACTAGCAGATTTTGGGTCTGGAGATAACCTACTGCTTACTAGATCTCTGTTTAACACAGAGGCAAATCCTTTGTTTTTAGGTCATCAGTGCTTCCTTGTTCAGGCTTCACTTGTCAGATCTTCACAAAATGACAAATCTGTTATAATCTCTCTACATCAGGATGATCAATTCACTAAGAGTCCATGCTACTCTCAAGCTCTATGAGACTTCAAAATCAACCATGAAGTTGTGTATCCAGAACTGGAATTGAAATTTTGCCAAATCCAATTTGCTTCTAGTGGGATGACTTAGACGTCACAGGTCAACTGTGGGCACCAGCTGGAAAAATGCTTTTCTACCTGGAACGTCTCTGTGAAAATTTCACAGTAACTATCTTCGTCCAGACTGATGGCTGTCGGGCCATCACCACTTCAAGTTACGTATGAGAGGATTCTTTGCTGTTAATACTCATAAGCCTTTGACCTATCCAGCTCTCGTATCAACAGACTGTGAGACCCAGTAATGGTGTTCTGTCAGGATAATCTGGACCTTTCACCAAGATGACCTTCTAAAACAAACCCACCTTCTAAATACTTACCTTTTTCGAGCTTGATAACTCATCACTATAAATACAAAAAAGATAGTGTACATCGGTGTCCTGGAAATAAAGGATGTTACTCATACCATCCAGGCATGCAAATCTGAACTCTTAAAAGAGCAGGAATTCCAAACATGCCTGACAATCCAGTCCTCTTACTATAATAAAGAGGAGTGCCATCAATCGATGTTACTGAGAACTCCTTAAGACGTAGAGTGTAACTATGGATGCAGTAAAGAGAATATCTCACACAGTTCTGTTTCTGGATATCTATTTAAATGATGATATCCCTCAGTGATTTCTTAAAATCTGAAATCAAGACTTCAGAGACATATCTTGGTTTATTGGTCCCTTAATCTAGTCAGACTCTTACAGTGAGAGATGACTGACTTTTTTGCTCCCGATTGGTTCAATTAATATTTCTCTACCATCCTGGAACTAGCAGCAGATACCTCAATTATATGTCCCACAATGGTCTTTTTAACTTCAAGGCAGTGGCTGTACTGTATACATCAGCCCATAGACCTCTTTGTAGCGTGACTTCAGGAATAGAGAAAATTGTCAAGTTTGAGGGATCGGATACATGACCTAGTAGTATTTGCTTGGCAGCCAAAAACCCTTTTTTTATCAGTAGACTTATAATTTTGTAACTTTTCTGTCAAACATCTACATTTTTTCATCTGTTTTATTGAAGTACTTTGGGTATACTGTTAATAGAATATAACACTGTTTTAGGACTCATGTGGTTTCTATTTCTTGGTATAGTTCTTGCACAGTGGTGATTGACAGTTTTTCTCGTGCCCCACTTTTTAATAGTTTATTGGAGTCTCATTCTTCTTCCCCATCATAACCATATTCAGAAACATATTTGTGCTGTAGAGGTTGAAGAGGCAAATATCCCTACTTGGGATAAGTTATTTTGTTAGATACTTTGAGGATATGGTATTAGTCCTGTTTGTAGATTAAGCCTAATCTACAGTCTTGATAGAGATCATCTTGCAAAGTAGGTTAAGTCATATCAACAGTTAACGTTTACCTTTATGTTTTCTATATTTTCACAGTCTTCTACTTTTGTAGGTCCATGCCAGTGCTATAGGAACTGTCTTTCAAATTGTCTGAATTGTAACTCTTCTGTCAAGGGCCTACATTGCTGAAGAAGAGCATTGATAACTTCCTGTAAAGGGCCTACAAAATCATACAAAGATTTTTATAGTTCATGATTTGTACTACACCAGTCAAGTAGTCTCGTGTGCCATTCACATGGGACTGTAGTTTATTCTGTGAAAGAACTAGTCACTGGAGAGAGAGAGAGACCTCAAAACTTTTCTATATGGCTGCACATAGGTATTAAATTAGCTGAGGCTACTTCAGGCTGCTCCTGCTTTTCCGTTTCCTTCCCTAAATTAAATACTGGGTCACAAACTTGATGGTCTTTGAGGTACTCTGATTTTCCAGAAACCAAACCAAAATAAATGATGCTTGAAGGTATGCTTCTCTGAAACTGCTTTGGCACTTCTGCTCAATATGCTCCTTCTATGTAATTTTTGTAGTTTTTATTGTGTTTTAGAAAAAGACAACATAAAATTTACCATCTTAACCATTTTTAAGTGTACAGTTCAATAGTGTTAACTATATTTACATTGTTTTGAAGCTCCTCCTTTCTTAAATATTTCTAAAACAGCGTTGCTATTCTCTTCCTCTTGTTTTATATTGTTCAGGAACAAAGCTGAAAACATTGCTTTATCACTTTCTAATTGATATGTCTAACCCTCTCCAGAGAATTTTCCTAAAAGTAAAGAGGTATTGGGAAATCATTGAATTGATGATCAAGTAGCTCACTTCTGAAGGGATTTGACAATTGAATGGGGATAGGGACAAAATACTATAGAGTTGGGATTGTTTTTAGCTATAGATTAATCTCATGATGACAGAAGAAACATTATGCTTAACCTGTTTGGTTTTTATTGTTTTAAAATTTTTCTCTGGCATACTTGAATTATAATGGTGTTATAAAACTAAAAATGAGGACTTTGTTTAGGGTGACAACCCTAATAGCATATGGAACTCATAATTAATCAGATAATAAGTTTTCATGTTATGCCTGCCATGTGCAGAGCCTGTGACAAAATTCTCCCATTAGGCCAACCTTGTATGTTTAAATACGTACAGTTTTTCTAGGAGGCCTTGCAATAATTGCAAGTTTAGTGATTTGGTATTCTCAAAAGGGATGTGTCTAATAATACTTTTTCTTAAAAATGTTATTTCTTGACTAGACACAAAATATATGTGGAGACAATATGATTTCTTGTAGTTACTGTGTACAGAGAAATACTGTTTCCATTAATTGTTACATGAAGTGCCTTTTTAAATTTCACACTCTTGTTTAAAAGTTAACATTTTGATGTTTTGCATATGTTACTGGTGATATGTGAATTTTGTACAGTGATTTTTAATCTTGTAGTTTATTCATTTGTACAATTAATTGCACTATCTAAATGTACTCTCCTTCTGAATGTTTGTTTTCTTTATAGCACTGTTAATCCATTTCAGAAGGTTGTAGAGTATGTCCCTCCTTTATTTAAATAACTTCACAGTAGTAAATGTTAGTAATAATAGTGATTGGCTCAATTTTGGGGGCATTGAGGCAGCTTTTGTTTCTATCTGTAGATTCTAGGCTTTTGACTGAGTCCTTTGTCTCACATGGGCCATAGTAGCGTAAGTTATATTTGCAGCCATAGTAGCATAAGTTATATTTGATAAGTGGATGTGCTTAGTTGGTAAGAAGAAACAGGACATTAGGAAAAAGCAGTAAATTTGCTGACACTTTATCTTCCTATTTTTTTCAAGACTGTGTAACTACTTCCTTATCATTGTAACTGCACTTAAACTTTTTAAAATTGTGTGATAGCTTCTTTATCAGTATAATTCTATTATTAGCCCTCAAAACGCCATTTGAGGGGAGCATCAACTCTTTCAGGCTATTTGGATACTAATTAGTATATTACTGTTAGCCCTCAAAACGCCATTTGAGGGGAGCATCAACTCTTTCAGGCTATTTGGATACTAATTAGTATATTACATTAGTACTGTACTGATAACTTACTGAATGATACCTGAGTGACCTGATTGATAATGTCCTTAAGGTCCCAGTACATCCCGGATAACCTTTTAATTACTGTAAACAAGGAGATTGGAATAGACACAACCCAGAATTGCTGCTGGTTATAAAATTGGACACAGTTAAATGCTACATTAGTATTCTTGAAGATATAATTAATTGACTGTGATTCTAATGACATTAGAAATTATGGGTTAGATCTTTGTAGAAAGAGTATTAACGATTACAGTAACTGAAAACTTTTTTTAAATGTGAGGCATATTTTGTCTGTGACTTGCACTGTTTAGGTTTCCTCATCTTTTGAAATTTTACTATTTTTTACTTAATGTTAGCGGCTAGTCCAATTAATTGTCATAACTGTATACATTTTATGTATATCATTCAGTTGGCCAGACCCATTCTGCATAGTTTTTCATTAGTGGTACACAAACCAACCAGTTTTTTATTTTTCACTTATGAAAATGTACAGGTGGAAGTTAACAGTAAACTGATGATGATCATGGCATTGAATGCAAATCTTTCAGTTATTTTTTTCAGATAGAACAAGTTTTGTAAGCCATTAAAATTCCCTTTTATGGAATTTCCCTTCCTGGTGAATGATGAGAATATTGTTTTATTAAATCTTTTTTCTCCTGTAGATTAGTGGGATGTTATTTTTGTATAACTTTGTCTTTTCATTTGCTTAACTTTATATAATGAGAACTTTTTAATAGTAGTGTTTGGTACTATTGAGGTATCTTATTACTGGAAATTATGTTTGCTTCCAACTGGCAAACCTAACAGCAAGTAATCACAGTGCAACCATGTCCTTTTGATGTTGGCACACTGGTTCATTCTTTGTATTGTTCTTTTCTTCCTTTTTATAAACACCTCTTTCTAGAAGGATGTCTGATCTTCCTTTAATCTCTTTGCTGTAGATTAAATTTCCCATTCTGCCAGTATAAACTAGCCAAAATTTTGATGTGGCTTTGTATTTGTATATTTACATACGATGCCTTCAGCATTATTGTAGGAGATTTTCTAGTTTTCTCTTATAATGTCCTTAAAGAAAAAAGTACCCAGTCTAGTCTCAATCTATTCCCTAGCTATTGAATTTTCATCAATTTTTAATGCTTTCTTGTTTAATGATAGTATTATTTTCTCATTTCTATATATTCTTCACACAAATGTATTATTACGTATAGTTTATGGTCAAGTGCATCTTTTCTCTGTATAAAGATTTTAGGCTCTTCACCATGAATTTATAATACAGCTTGAGATATACTGTATCTTATAGTTAGCCAAGTTTCCCTAGGTTGTAAGGGCTTTACTGGTTTTGTTGAGTAACTGTCTGTTTCAAATGTTCTATTAGATTTTCTCATGCCTTGTTAAGAATTCAATAAGAGTTCTCAGGTTGTCTGTACTTTTAGGACTTTGGAGCTCTCTCAAGTTATATTGAGTTTTCAAATATTCCTGAGTATATTCCTTGGTAGAAGGTAAAAGTAACTATTTTATAACTGGTGATAATTTTTAGAGTTCTCCTTTGACCTTAAATAAATACTTCAGCTGTTACTATGGGTTCTGTTAGTTGTCCCTTTATAAGGCTAATTTTCATATGCTGTTTTTTCCTCAGGAGCTATCATATGCTTTCTGTTTTTTTTCTATAACCCGTAAGAGTGGTTCTATCAGAGTGTTAATTTTAAGGGCTACAATTAGATCTCCTGTTAACTCCCATTTTTATCTATGGTTGTGTTTCACACTCCCTTGAATTATAATGTAGTAATGTGCTAAATAACTGGTAGTTATTTTAGCACATGTGTGGTCTCTTTGTCTATACCACTTTTAGTTATTGAAGCAGCAGTGATGTAAATGATGAGGGGAGGAACATTTTTTGATTCACTGGTTTCAAGTTTTCAGTTCTATTTTTTTTTAAACATTTATTTACATTAAGCTTCTTGCTGTTGGGTGTGCAGCCCATTCTTTTCTGTTTTGGTAGAATTTGTTGATAGTTAATATGTAATTAATCTCATTTAGAATCTTAGTACAGAGTTGCATGAATGCTGGTCTTTGTTTAATAGCTTGTAACAGCACCTGATTTCTTTTACTTTTGGCAAAAATGTATTTTGACAGATCTTGGAAGCACCTTGATAGCCTTGGGTCTAAATGTCATCTTCACGCCTGGCAAGGAAGTAGAGGAGAGAACCTGCATTTATAGAGCTTATTTTCACTAGGCCCTGTGCTAATTGCAAGACACTCTTGAGGCAGCAATTCACCCTTATTTTGTAGATGAGGAAATAAAATTTACCAGTAAGCAGCTTGCTCAAGTAGTGGAACTGAGCTTTGAATATAGATTCTGCTCCTTCATAATCTCAAGTCAACATTGTACTAGGCCGCCTCCCTGTGTTTTTCAAGGTCCCATTGAAGTCTTACCTCTCTGATAAGCTAATTTGCCATATACTAAACTATGTCTTCCGTGATATATACTAATCTTTGATATATACTATACCTTGCATTTATGTCTGTACTCTCATCCCTGAGTACTTGATGTCTTCTATTAACTAATTTCTGGTTATTTCACTTGTTGGATTAAAAACCCTAACATCTTAGTTTTCCCATTGAGGTTTTATGGTGCTGGACTAAGATTCTTGATGCGTAGTCATTGGCTGCTCTTTCTTATGTTGCTTATTTGCGTTCCATTTGTTTTCAGCCCTGAATGTTTTAGTCATGGTTGTCATTGCTAGGTTTTTTTTTTTTCTTCTACATTTTTTTGCTTGTTACACCTGTTTTTGAGATATATACTTGAAAATTTTTTTTGCTGGTAACATGAGGATATTAGCCTAATGGAAGGAAGATGGAATGATGCAGAGCACATTGTATTTGAATTACAAACACCTTGCTCTGAGTATTAGCAAGTCACTTATTTTCTGAGTCTCTGCTTTCCTACTCTCGAATGAGGCAGATGCCCAGAAGTACTTTGAAAACTTGGAAGCCCAATATTGTTTTCCTTCCTTTAGTAGTTATGCTATTTCTATCCATATTCATAGATTTCTTGTAACTGTTGGGATGGTACTGAATATAAATACAGATGCATTTTAAGATGTATTTAATAGCATGCAATAGTTTGTTTCATGTCATCAGATCATGTTCCCCTTGTTTACAGTATTTTTTTAAGGCTGAACTATTAAACTATATCACAAGCCCAGCAGTGGACTATGCCATTGAAAAACATTAGAAGTTAAATAGTCTCTTTTCTCAAGTGCAAGCTAAGAAATGTTTATAATAAACAGTAAGAAAAAATAAAAGAGAATGTAGACTGAAGAGCTAGGATATGTAGGTATGTATATACAATTTTGATGGATGGTATTTTGTCATTTTGTGTCAATGCTGGAAACAATCTTTTCATTTGTCAAACCTTTTTCAATACTTGCCACGTGTAGGCAGGTACTAAGGAAGTTCGGGATACTGGGAGTTAAGAGATGGTATGTTATCTTAAGAGAAAGAAATACCAAAACAAGCAATTATCCTGTTTAGAGTAATGCCTGTGATGCAGTTGGGACAAAAGAGAGGTCCATGTAGAGGAGTCAAGGAAGGTTTTCTTGTGAAATTCTTGATGGAGCTGAGGTTTGGAACATGATCAGATAAGAGTTAGTTGGACTAGTGGAGAAATAGGAGCCAGGCATTCAGTGAAGGAATCTGTGTGCAAGGGCGTGGGCAACATTGTGTTTCTGGTTTCAGAATTGTGAGAAACAGCCTTTATGAGGCCATAATTGCAGGAGATTAAGCTGAAGAAAGATACATTACCCATGAAAACATTGGTTCCTACCTATTCAAAATGTACTGTTTGTGTAGCCTGTACCTGTAAGGTTGTAGAAATAATCTGTCTATAGAGGTTGGTTTGCACCCCAGTGCACTATGACATCTAGAGCATTATTTTCTTCCCCGAACGTAGCCAAAGGAGAGCTCTCAATCAGTGCACCTCTAGCCCCAGGGACAGTTCTAGTATTGAAATAGAACTGAGGCACTGGTAGAGAATAACTTTGAAGATGAACAGGATAATGTCACTGAAGTAGAATGTGACATCCCATTATGGCTGTATGGTTGCATACTTCAGGACCACCTATTGGCAGTATGGACTCATTGTAGGTAAATGTGGGTGATTTCCCTATTGGCTTACAGATGAATTGTGGGTGGACCTGGAGAAAATGGTATTTCTAAAATTGTTGCTTCATTGGAGTTTGGAGGTATTGTATTAAAGAAGGACCTGTGAACTTTGTGCCAGTGGTATCTCCAGCAGCACCCAAAGCACATTTTGCCAACTCTGTTTTTTTCTCTGGTTTGAATTTCTTTTCCTTGCTGCAATTGTCTCTGTCACCTTTTCTCTCTGCATAATTCATCCTTTTATTTCCTGTGCAAGAGATAGAGCAGCGGCATTCAGGGTTAAAAAGTTGTGACTCCGCTTTGCTTTGCTTTGTTTTGTTTTGCTTTATTTTTAGAGATGTTTTGAAATTCCAAGGTTACATTTATTTATTTATTTTTAACCTATACTGAAGGATAATCAAAGTCATTCTTTCTAGAAGGGAATTTTTATACATAGAGATATTGGCAGTTTACCCAAAAGACCGTACAGGAAGAATCTTATTTAACAGGCTCCATGGTACTGTAGCCTCCTTAATTAAATTACTTTACAGAATGGGGTATATCTGTATGTATGTTTTTAAATTTGCTCATATAAAGCAGTGATTCTGTGTGCTTTGAATTTGTAAACAATAACCAGTTGGGGGTGGGAAGGAGATTGCTTTGTACAAAAGGGTGGTTTCCTGGTTCCAAAGCTTTGCTGCTGGAGATGGTAAATAAATATTGTACTGCTTTGCTGTGTTTATTTCTTCTGCTCCGTCTGTATTTGAATATAAAATTCTTGAGAAAAATTGTTGCTTTCCAAAATGTTATTTGGGTTGTGGTTTGAATTACAAGTTGGGTAGAAGAAGCTTCTGGTAAACAGCACTTCTGGAGGTGCAAACTTCAGACCTAATATGGACCAGAACTTTAGGACGGGCAATAATCAGGCTTTGAAACTTGACTGTGTATGATGTAATGCAGTTTTAGGAATTCTGTTCAAACCAATTGTACTAGTCAGATGGATAATATGATTTTCAAACTTAATTTATGGCACTTTTGCAGTTAGTTGCTCCTTTAAGCTTCTTTGAACTTGGGATCCCTTACATAGAAGATAAAGAAGTAGGAGAGAATAATCATCCTGCAATTGGTGCTCCTCTAATCAGTGCCAGGTCGCATTCAGAGAGAGAGAGAACAACAGTAAACAACACTCTGCCTCGGATGGTTCTATCTCTGTTCCCTCTCCCTTTTCTTCACGCACACCCTACCTCCTCCAAATTTCATCTTTTTTTATTACTGGCTTTTTTAGTAGCCAGAAAGTGCTTTGGTGAGTCAGATAGGGAACTGGATTGTTGTTATCACTTCTCTGGATGATAACTATTTTTACAGAGTGCTTTCTCATGGATTATGTCACCCTGTGTGGTACCTGGAGCAGATTTATTCTATTTCACAGAGAAGTTCAGTGACTCTACTCATATTTTCATTAAAAAAAAAATATTGTAAAAAATGCTTAATTTGATCATTTTTGTTAACTGAAGTGCTTTTTAGAGATTTGTAATAATGATTTTAAAATATAAATAATTTGTCTAGCATGAAACCACAAAATGATACACTACTACAGACTCTTGTAAAATGACAATTTCTCCTGTGAAGTCCTGCTTTTCAGTATGGAGTTTCTAGAAATTGCTTTACAAAAGCAGAATTGCTACATATATTCTCCATTCCCTTTAACTTGATCTTGGCAAATATTTCTAGACAGCTGGTTTAGCTAGTTATGGCAGTAAGGAGAGACTTAGAGGCTCAACTTTTGGGGGAGCAGATGAGTGAAAAGTAAAGTAAAAGATGCCTGTATTTAATATTTGAGAAAATATAGATGCAGAAATTCTCATGAAAATATTACCAAACCAAACTCCACAATAGATTGAAAGGATTATACACCATGATCCAGTGGGATTTATTCCAGGAATGCAAGGATGGCTCAGTATTTGCAAATCAATCCACATGATACACATTAACTAAATGAAGGGTAAAATCATATGGTCATCAGCCCTGGCTGGTGTGGCTCAGTGGACTGAGCATGGGCCTGTGAACTAAAGAGTTGCTGGTTCAGTTCCCAGTCAGGGCACATGCCTGGGTTGCAGACCAGGTCCCTAGTAGGGGCACGAGAGGCAACCACACATTGATGGGTTCTCTCCTTCTCTTTCTCCTTCCCTTCCCCTCTCTCTAAAGATAAATTACATATTCAAAAAAAATATGGTCATCACAATAAAAACAGAAAAGTCTTTACAAAATTCAACATCCATTTATGGCAAAAAAAAAAAACGTGAAGAAAGGGGATATAGAGGATATGTACTTCAACATTGTATATGACAAATCTCTAGGTGACATAATCAATGAAAAGTTGAAAGATTTTCCTCTAAGATTAGGAATAAGGCAAGGATGTCTCCTCTTGCCACTTTCATTCAACAAGTCTTTAGAAGTTTTAGCCAGGGGAAAAAAAGGCATCTAATTGCAGATTGGAAAGGAAGAAGTAAAGCGCACTGTTTGCAGATGACAGAATCTGTATAGACGGTCTCCAGCTTATGATGATGTGCCTTATAGTTTTTTGACTTTAGAATGGTGTGAAAGTGATTTGCATTCAGTAGAAACTGAGTAGGCTAAGCTATAATGTTCTAGAAGTTAGGTGTATTAACTGCATTTTCAAAAGATTTTATTTTTTAGAGAGGGGAAGGGAAGGAGAAAGAGAGAAACATCAATCAATGTGTGGTTGCCCTTCAGGTCCCCCCAACTGGGGACCTGGCTCAAAAACAGGCATGTGCCCTGACTGGGAGTTGAACTGGCAATTCTTTGGTTTGCAGGCCTGCACCCAATCCACTGAGCCACACCAGCCAGGGCTATTAAATGCATTTTTGACTTAGAATATTATGAAACTAAGATGAGTTTTATTTTGAGGTAACCCCGTCATAAGTCAAGTAACATCTGTATATATAGAAAACCTGAAAGATTCCAACAAGAAAAGCTGTTACGACTAATAAACGAATTTATTTTTTTAAAAGATTTTATTTATTTATTTTTAGAGAGAAGGGGAGGGAGAGAAGCATCAATGTGTGGTTGCCTCTCACATCCCCTACTGGGGACCTCGCCTGCAACCCAGGCATGTGCCCTGACTGGGAATCGAACCAGAGAACCTTTGGTTCACAGGCCGGCACTCAGTCCACTGAACTACACCAGCCGGGGCTATTAAATGACTTTATTACGTCACAGGATAAAAAGTCAATATACAGGAGTTTTATACACTAATAATTATTGGAAAAAGACATTAAGCAAGTATCATTTATAATTGCATCAAAAGGAATAAAATACCTAGGCATAAATTTAATCAAGGAGATGAAAGACCTATACACTGAAAATTATTAAGACATTGTGATAGAAACTGAAGAAGGCACAAATAAATGGATGGATGATTTCATGCTCATATATAGGAAGAATTAATATTGTTCAAATGTCCCTACTACCCAGTGTAATCTACAGATTTAGTGCAATCCCTATCAATATTCAAACAGCTTTTTTTCACAGAACTAGAACAAATAATTCTAAAATTTGTATGGAACCATAAAAAATGCCTTGAATAGCCAAAGCAATCTTGAGAAAGAACAAAGTTGGAGATAGCACACTTTCTGATTTCAAACTATATCACAAAGCTATAATAAAACAGTATGGTTTTGGCATAGAAGTTGATACATCAATAGAACCAAGTGGAGAGCCCAGAAATATTGTAAACCCACACATACATGATCAATTAATTTGCGACAAAAGACAGCCTTGTCAATAAGTGGTGGTTACAGCCACATTTGAAAGAATGAAACTAGACCACTGTCTTACACCATACACAAAAATTAACTCAAAGTGGATTAAAGGCTTGAATGTAAGACCTGACACTATAATACACGTAGAAGAAAATAGGCAGTAAACCCCTTGATGTCAATCTTGGCATTGAATTTTTTAGATCTGACTAGAAAAGCAAAGGCACCAAAAGCAAAAATAAACAAGTGGGACTATATCAAAATAAAAAGTTGCACAGTAAAGGAAACCATCAAAATGAAAAGGCAGTCTACTGAATGGGAGGAAAATATTTGCAAATTATATATTCAATAATTTCAATAAGGAGTTAATATCCCAAATGTATAAAGAACTTAATAACAGAAAGACAGTTTGATTAAAAAGGGACAGACAGAGGATACAAATAGACATTTTTCCAAGGAAGGCATAGAGATGGCCAGAGTCACACAAAGATGTGCAGTATCACTATAATGATCAGGGAAATGCAAATCAAAACTACAAATACC
The DNA here is from genome assembly GCF_022682495.2 of Desmodus rotundus. Lineage (NCBI taxonomy): Eukaryota > Metazoa > Chordata > Mammalia > Chiroptera > Phyllostomidae > Desmodus > Desmodus rotundus. The sequence goes on from NC_071397.1 coordinate 21,740,029, forward strand.
ACCTTGCATCTGTTAGAATGGGTATTATCAAAAAGAGAAGAAGTAAGTGTTAAAGATGTGGAGAAAAGGGAATCCTGGTACATTGTTGGTGGGAATATGAATTGATGCAGACACTGGGTCCACCTGAAATCTTTAACTCTTAGACGTAACTCACACTGACAGGCAATTCATCAGTTATGGTTCAGGTTTTCCTACTTAGTATTGCTTCCTGCTGCTGTTTCTACTCATGGGTTTCCTCTCCACTATGATGTGATTCTTTGTATCTGTTCCCCCAACCCCACCCCACCCCCGTCTTTCATGTGGGAGGTGGCAGTTTATACTGTGACCTGACTTTGATGAATCTAAGAAGAGGTGTTAACTTATCAGTTCGTTTGCTTTTTGCTCATTGTTAGGATCCAGTGGCAACTTCTAAGCCCTTACAATGTTGGATTGGCAACTGGAAGTTAACTGGAAGTTAAAAGCAGTAGTTCCTTTAAAGTAAATACTGGCCTGCCATTGCTGAAAAAACAAAGCTAAGGATGTTTGTACTTTAGGGTGTCAAATTCATTTTCATGGGGGGGGCATATCAGCCTCACAGTTGCCTTCAAAGGACCGAATGTAATTTTAGGACTGTATAAATGTCACTACTCCTTAACAGTTAAGCGAGAGCTCCGCGCTGCCGCTGGGTAGAAACAAGGTGCCAGGCCAGATATAACAAGATGGAGAGCTGGATTCGGCCCTCGGGCCTTGTGTTTGCCACCTGTGTTTTAGACTGTGGATTAATGGCTTGATGGCATTACCTGATGGACTCAGTGCAAGTCAGTGCCAAACTTTTCAATATCCAGGTGATTACAAAGTAAATAAAGATGATAAATGTCCTAGCAGCTAGTCTATCTGATTTTGAAAACAATGGTGCAGGCAAATGATTGGCTGACCCACAAAACACCAAATAGATATAAAATACACAAGACAGTTTCTTAAAAATTTGATAATGGTAAAAATAAGTAGTTCTTTAATATAATAACTCTTTGGTAAATGGATATATATTCTCCCAAAACTAATTTTGTTTGTTAAAAAGAATGAAAATTGTTTTTTTTCAATTACAGGGTAATGTTAAGCATAAAGACCATATTGACCATCAGAAGGATAAAGTTGCTTTAACTCTGGCTCGTCTAGCCCGCCATGTTGAAGTGGAGAAACAGCAGAAAGAAGAGAAGAATAGAGCATTTAGGGTATGTAGCTATTTTAATTTGTGTTTTACCAAATTATAGAATTGCTTACAATAAAGTTGTAAGGAGAAATTTGTAATCAAGAATTGTATAATTGAATCCATGTTCAGCAAGGACTCTAGATAGTGCATCAATTTAGTAGTAATTCATAATAGCTTTTTACATCTGTATTTTTAGTTTGTTGGATTCCGATCATATATGTATACAGGAAAAATAGAATTACTTGAATGGACTTTATTTCTGGGAATTAAAAATCATTGGGTTACTCAAAGCGAATGAACAATTAAAGGGTTTATGGTTTATTGCAAGAGTGAAAATTGTTTATCAGGTTTGTAAACATAAGCAGTGGCAAAGTTATTTTCTACTAAATAGAGCCAGATCACTTTCTCAAACTTCAGCTTGTTCTTCAGATTAAATCGATTACTAGAAGGAAGAAACGTGAATCAGGGTTATAGAACAGCTATGTGGAAATGAAGCCTAGTTTAGAAACTCATGTGGTATCAACTTGTTCCTTGACTTGCTTTAGAAAGTCCCAAATGAAATTACTTAAATAACTCCCCCGTACGTCTACTAGGAGTAGAATGTTAATGAGTTTGTTAGAAGAAAGTTTCATAGTAGGATTTTAAAAATGGAAATGAAAATCGTGACTCTTTCAGCAGCTGTTTGGATTTTAGCAGGTCACTTAGCTTTTATAGACTTTGAGCTTCGACCTGGAAAGGAGCAGAGTTGAAGATGATTTCCCAGGTTGAGATAAGCACTACGACTTTATAATTTTAACATCAGTTTTTGATTCCTTGATTATTTATTCATTGGTTATTATAAACAAATATAGATACATATTTTTATAGCCTGTTTTAGTATCACCTAATTAGATAAAGAATAAATTAATCTTTAGAACTAGGTTTCTTTGGGGACTTTATCATGCAATACCAATTAAATTAGAGCATAATATTCTAGTTGTATGTTTAAAATGCTCAAGACAAAGATATTTTAAAAACGGAATTTTTCTTTTCTGGCAGAAGCACTATTAATTTTTAAGGAAGATTCTTTTCTAAAGCTATGTTAAGTGTGTTGTTTATGGGTCATAGGGATAATGTTTTTGAGAGAGGAGTGGTTTGCAAGCTGCCCTCCCTTTCTGCAAATTTCCTGAGTGATGCTAGCTTTTTTCCGCAGGCAGTGTTACTGGACACATAGAGAATAAAACTTTCATGATGAGTTCAGAATCTTATAGTCACTATGACAACTAAGGTTTTTCTCAAAGGTAGTTTTAGCTTCCATCTAGGTAAATGTTCATTTGTTGCATCAAAGACTTTTCCTTAGCATTGCAAAGTTTTTTTTTGAAATTCTTGTTTAACCGCTTGTAAAGAGTAAATTTATTTTTTCTAGGAGAGAAACTCACACAGGTGCTTTAGCTCATTGTTTGCTAATCATTCATGACTTTTTTTGTTGTTCCTATTTGGTTCCCTTTATTGATAGGTTATTTTAAAAAAACTAAATGACAGAAAACAAAAACTACCCAAAAAGGACGATAATGAAACTGAAATAAAAAATTTTTTTTGAAGAATTCTAGTGATAACTCTGACTAAAAATAGATAATAGCAGAAAATGTCTTTCAACTATTCTAGGCATTTGTAAATGGTGGGTGTCTCACTATTAAAGTAGATTGTCCATCTTTTATGATGAAGTGATTTTAAAGAAAAAAAAAAGAAAATCATTAAAATCTTTGCAGGATAAATCACTTTCAGGATATTTATCACAGCAGGATATTGTGCTGTGCTGACTAGTTAACAAGCTACCAGCTTTGCTTATTGATATTTCTCAAGTTAAGATGACATGCAAGAAGTGAGGTAACCCTAAAGTTTGTGAAAGTAGCTTTGTGATACAGAAAAAAGGTGGCTTGTTTGGAGATGATTTCAGGCGGCAAAAAAATGTGGTTTTTTTGAGCATTGACTGTGTTTCGCCATAGAGTTAAAATTCTGTTGTGAAAAGTGCCAGAAAACATTTTTTAAAAACGTTTTTTCTTAAATTATTGGCAGTTGTTTTAAAATAAGTAGGCTACTAGTAATATTTAATCTCATGGTAATTTAATTTAAGAGTTTTTATTGTGATAGATTTTTGTAAGGAACATTGATACATGATTTAATCTTATAAATAAGAAAAAAATCTTTATCTTTGAATAAACTAACTTTGTTTCCCATAACATGTTATTCAGGATACATTTTTTAAAAAATAAATAATAGGTCATTTATTAAGATACAGTCTTCTCTCTGGATGGAAAAATCCCAGGCATGTTAGTACTTTAAGGCTTTGGAAGTCCTGCACTAAATGAACCTTTTAAACTTTATTTTAAAACCAGTGCTTCTATTCTTAGTTAAGTTGATTACAGAGAGTTTTTTATGTATAAAATGCACATTAACATTTTTGGGAATTCATCTTCTATGTCTGTACTTTGAACAATGTTGTAAGACATTCTTTTAGATTAAAATTTTAAATCTCCCTGTCCTTCTACTTACAGAAGAACCTGTTACATTGCTCGCTAGGCCATTCATTATTCTGACTCATGTCTTGCAAATCTAATGTTTATGAGTTTGTCATTTCTTTTTAAGAACATAGGCTTTTTGCAGTGCACTATGGTGTACTGTTTAAGTGCATGGATCCTAGAATCAGATTGCAAGAGTTTAAATCCTGGCATTGTTCTTTATCCGTGGGCAATTTGTTTGACTTTTCTGTACTTGTTTCCCATTATAAAATGGGAAAAAGAATAGTATCTATTGCACAGAGTTATTGTGAGAATTTAAAATCCTTTTAGAACTGTTCCTGTCACATGGTAAGTGGTTAATAAATGTTCATTGTTAGATACAGCATGATTAGAGAATATGCAAATGGATTTATAGGTAATATAACTAGAAAGATTTAGAGACTTCAGCAGTCTAAAGCATCTAATTTAGTGACTGGAACTGGCCTGCTGCCTGTTTTTATAAATAAAGCTTTATTGGAATGTAGCTATGCCCATTTGTTTACATATTGTCTGTGGCTGCTTTCATACAACAGTGGCAGAGTTGAGTGGTTACAATAGAGACTGTCGGGGCAACAAAGCCTAAAATATTTTCTATCTGGCCCTTTAGGGGAAAGTTAGTCAGCCCTTGGTCTAAATGTCAATAAGTGCTTTATATTGGCACATAACAAGTACTAATAAGTATTGACTCAAAGTAATACTATTCACTGAACAAATATTTAATAGGCTTCTGTGACTTCAGACTATGCAGAGTGGGGCAAAGGTAGGTTGCAGTTGTGAGTACATGAAACAGTGTGTTCTTGTGTTGTTATGTGTTAATTATTGTATGGTTTTTCCATACAAACAACTGTATACCTACTTTTGCCCTACCCCGTATATGGAAAATTGGGAAAAAATATAAAAGTTTAAAAATGAAACTACTCATTGATATCTTTATTCCTAGAGATAGGCATTGAATTTAATATATTTGTTTTCAACCTTTTCCCCCCTCTGCAGATATAGTTACATATAGCTTAAAGTAATCTTTGTTATATTTGGCCTTATTTTTTTAATACTACTTGATGGCCTGCTTTATATCAAAAATGTGCTCCTACTTCATTGAAAAAGTTTGGTTAGTGTTTCTACTGACTTTAATGAAATATACTTACCATAATTTACTTAAACAGTGCCCTGTTGTTAGAGGTGTAGGTTGTGGTGAACTTTGTGCAGATATGGATAAAATGGGATCAACATCTTAGAGCATGAACCTTTGTTTTTGACTTACCTCTTTGGGACCTAGATGCAGAGTTCCAGAGATAAAGGGTAATCAGTACTTTCTAATCACTGATGTGTCAAAATCTTTTTCTCAAGGAAACCAGGTTAGTAATCATAGTTAATTGATTTTTCCCTTAATATCTTTAGGAAAAAATTGATTTTCAGCATGCTCATGGGTTACAAGAATTGGAATTTATTCGAGGACATTCTGATACAGAAGCAGCAAGACTGTGTGTGGACCAGTGGCTGAAAATGCCAGGTACTCTTTAGATCAGAGTGGAATGCTAAGGTTACCTAGCTTCTTTCTCTAAAGCTTTAAGACATTATGTTCATTTTATTTGGTTGCTAATGAGCATGTAAACTATTAAAATTTAATTTTAGTGATTCTTAATAATGGCCTACTTTACCAATTATCTTACTACTTGGCAAAACTATAACATGAATATAAGTAATACAGGTCATCCTTGAGTTCATTAGATATTGCTCATTTATTCATTTATGATTTTATAGTTATTACGTGAAATAGTACATGTGTCTGTTGGAGGGGGTATAACGGGTTATTTGAGGTCAGGAAAGGTTCTCTGAGGAAATGGAATTTAAGCTGAGATCTATAGGATTATGGTTTACTCATTTGTCCGGGTGGTCTATGTAGATATTCTGTAAGTAAGTGTCCACATGGGAGGCTCAGCTAAAGCATTGGGTAGCCTTTTCTTTACTCTGCAGATCTGAGGTTCCTGGAAGAGTTTAACTGATATGTTTTCCCCTACTAGATAATTCGGTAGAATTTTTAAGAGCCAGTAGAACTATCTCACCATGGCAACTTTTTAGTCTGTTTTGTAGAAAACCCACTAAGCCCTTAATTAAAGGCTTGGGATATCCACAGAAACCTTATATGTGGATTTAATTCAGCAGGAGGTTTAACTGCAGAAAGTCATTAGAAATATTTATGCATGTAGTTCTCAACCTTGAACACGGATATCTTTCCTGAAGTTAATTTGCAGAGGGCTTTTTAAAAATAGAGTCAAACTACCACTTAATACTTGCAATAATTTGTAGATATTTTGACACTTGGCCATTCCCTGGAACTGTATTTCCCTTTTGTCACTTCATCTGTTTGTGTCTGGCAAATTTCTACCTCATCCATGTCCATTTTAAATGCCTTTTCCTCTTTTTTCTTACTTTCCTAGGGGGTTAGCCCCACAGATAGTACTCAACACTACAGGTTGCTAGGTTTATTTATTCTACCTCAGTTTGGTTACTCAGCCTTCTTTGATTCCACAGTGCTTTATTCATTTCTAAAATAGATTTTACCCTGTTATGTTGGGTTGATATGTTTACCTGTCTGTCTCTTCCACCATACTATACGTATGCTCTGTGGGGATGGAGACCAATGCTTATTAATCCTATTTAGTGTCAGTGCCTAAAAAGAATGCTCAGCATAGAGATGCTCAAAAAATATTAGTTGAATACTATTATATCAAAGGAGTCTGTATAAACATTTGTGTGTGAACACAGGAAACAAGCCTAGAACTTGGGTTCTAAGTGTGTCTTCATTCAGCTGTATGTAAAGGAATTGTTTGCATTCCGTACCTACTTTAGCAGAAGAGACTTAGAAATGATGGTAAATGGTTTTGCCTCTTGGAGTGTTCTTTTACAGCTATAGCTCATAATAAAAAAAGTCCTCCTTGATATCTATGCATTCACTTTTCAGAGTTGTTAGTGACTAGCTCTGTGGGCTCACCTTAGCTGCCTGAGAATTACCTGGGACCTTTTAAATACATTCTTGGGCCTCACCTCCAGAGATGATTAAGGCATCTGTAGTTTTGAGAAGATTCCTAGGTGATTTTGATAGGAAAATGGGCTGGAACTACAAGCTTTTATCACCTGTAAGATCGCCTATAAAAATCATTTACCTCATATGAATCTGACACTTTCATGTCCTGTCTAGAATGGTATTGGACAGGTAAATATGCCCCTTTAGGCCTAACCCCTGGGCTCCAGATTGTCAGAAATTTTAATTCATTGTAAATTGAATTTATGAGCATCTGTTTGTGTAGTTGCCTGAGCAGGCCAGGTGGAAACAGTGAGTCATTTAGCTGTTTTTATGATTCTTGGCAAGACTTGGCATTTTGTATATCTTTAGGTCACACCTGGTTCATTAGTGGCTGATGAGCTTGAGCCTGGAATTAAGGTCTTTAGTTATGCTCTTTTTATATAATTGTTTCATCTTTTTGCTTGGTCCCTGCAACACTGTAAAACTGAAGTCAGGGATCAATTGCTAGGACAGCTTGCTTTAGCGTTGGGCTATATTTGGTATGGGTATTTATTTTTCATAAATGGGCTTTAGAGTGATGAGACCTTTGAACAAGTGTATAACTGGGGGAAAAGAGATGAACCATTGTACTCTTTAATTTTAAAAACTGAGATTCTACTTCTCAGTAACATTAAGGGATGCATTCAATCTGTTCCACAGTATCCAGCTATTATAATCCATTTTTTTATTAGAAGTAATTTAAGTACCTTATTTATAATTACTCTAACTTTAGAAATCTATCAATATCTTTTATAGGCCCTTAGTGTTAGGTCAGTGTGCATACATTTGAATACTTTAATAACTTAAAAACTGCACTCTCTATACTATTTAAGGAAAAGAGCTGTTTAAATCTCTCTGTACTTTGCCTTTCCATAGGTAAAGCTTATTTTCTTTCAATTAATTGTTTTTTCTATTAGCCAGAGCTTCTGTTTGGCTAAATAAAGGTCTTAATGGGCAACATCTGGAATGTGGATGGACAATAAATAAAAATTGCCCTCCCTGACTGGTGTAGCTCAGTGGATTGAGTGTGGGCTGCCAGCCAAAGGGTTGCCAGTTCGATTCCCAGTCAGGGTACATGCCTGGGTTGTGGGCCAGGTCCCTAGTATGGGACGCTTGAGAGGCAACCACTGATATTTCTGTCCTTCTTTTTGTTCTCTTCTTCCCCTCAGTCTAAAAGTGAGTAAATAAAATCTTTTTAAAAAATTGCCCTAATTCTGACTGCATTTAAAAATTGTGTTGTCATTTAATGCCTCTTTAAGATTAAAGTGTGAGTAATGCTGTGCTGTTCATTGTTTGTTGGAAGAGCACATTCATAAGCATTAAATGTGCTTAAATGTGGCTTTTAAATGTGGCGTTCCCCTCAGAAGGACGAAAACAGCAGCAAAGCAGTTGAAACTTTAAGCATATATAACCATTTAGGGATCTTAAAACTAGTGATGTTAAAGGAATAATATTCTACTCTAGTTAAATGTTTAGGGGCTCTGAAGAAACTGGCAAAGATAAATACCCAGTTTTCTGTTGTATGAAATATTTAAGGCATTTAATTTGAACAATCCACAGGAAACAATAATAAGAGAGTCAAAAATCAAACTATCTTTATATTAGAATTCTCCTGGCAGTTTTATAATTCTTTACTTATACAACATAATTCTAAATTTTCCATTTATGCCATGTATTGGGAGTTCCATGAGACTGATATTTGGCCAAGGGTATTAGTATACAAGAGTTGTGTGACTATAAGACCAAAATTATAAAGAAAGAAAAGAGATGAAGAATGGACCAGGATAAAAGGGAATTAAGAGAAGGTAATGGTGGGCAAACTGATGGGTTGGCCAGAAGGTTTGTTTAGTTTTTTTTGTACGATGGCTCTAGTAGTGCTTAGTTGTCTTGAATTTCATTCAAAGCAATTTTGTTAGACTGTATTGTGACAGCTCTCATATCAGCATGCATCAAAAAAACTTAACAAAATTGGTGAAATTTTGTGCAGCCATT